>NC_086254.1:31010289-31622886 GCF_021018805.1 Prinia subflava
TGGACTACAGCCCCTTTGCACACAGTTCTCAGCCTGGGAGGCAGCTGGTTTGTGAAATATCTCATGTAAATGAGTCTGCTGTGTCTCTAATAAGAAGAGGATGGAAATAATCCTCTGTGAGGCTTCCTACAGATGGGCTTTAGTACCTGTAAAAGTTGCAGCAAATGGATTTGCCCACAGGTTGGATGGACATTGGCAGATTTATGGAATGAGATGGTGCAGCTGCAGCACAACTGGAACTTGTGGGGACAAATCCCTGCAAGTACTTGAGGGTACTCCAGATGTGTTTCCATCTTGTGCCTGCACCTGGGCTAGGGGTGGTCTCAGCCTAGAGGGTTTTTATGCCCCACAGTGCTGGGCAAGGCATTAGAAGCCAATGGAGAAGGGAGAAAATGCCTTTTCTTCATCTGAAATGCTAACAACAGTTTGGTGAAATGTATTTCCATGTTTCTGGCTCTGCCTAGAAGCTGCTTTAACCCTTTCTCTTGTTTAGCCTTGCCTTTTCCCTCCCTCCTTTCTCCAGGCTGTGATAACTCTGTCCCCAAATGAAAGGAAGATTCACTTGTCTGCAGTCAGCAGAGGGGCTAAATTTGTTATACATTATGCACATTCTTCACGATGCAGCATTTTTTTGCTGAACTTGAGAGGAATAATGTTACATAAGAAGCCCCTAACAGATTGTCTATAGAACACTATACAAGACAAATAGTTCAAAGCTGTGACTCAAACTGTGGAATTACAAACTGAAAGCAAGGCCAATACTGATCAACTAAGTGATAACACATGTTTGATCATAATACCCTAAAACATTGCATTAATACCCTAAAACATTGCATCTGCTTGAAAATAAACAGAGATCTCAATGACCTGTTGTAGTTATCACCAGCAAGCTCACATTTAGCTTCACAACTCTGTTCTGCCTTCTGACAGTCCCAAAATCAAAAAAAACCCAAGTGCTCTACCTTTCAAATTGCCTTATCTATATATGCTATCAACAGACTGCTCCTTCAAGTGTTGTAACTCCTCTCTTAAATCTCTAAGTATAGAAAACTATAGAAGGAAATGTAGGGGATTCTGTACTGGGCAGAATGTGTATCTTCTGGAAGTTTAAAATTAAAGCAGCACACGATGAAATTCACTACAAGCATGTCTTGGAAATATATTTTTACATTGATTGTTTTAGTACTCTCAGAGTTATTATATTTCTTATCCTCTGCCTATAAAGATACACTGGTAATACCAGTGAAAATCCAGATAATGTTTTCATGTTTTTACTGACACTATATTTCACCCCAAGTACTGCAATATATCACTCCATTTCTTATCTCACCCGTCTTGTTTTTATTCCCCTCTTCACATTTAATTTCAACTCTTTTTTACATTTGCAGTCTCCTCAAATCATTCCCTTTTTTTCAGTCTGTTTGAGGGCATGGTTGCCAGCATTCCTAATGCAATTCAGGCTGTGTTTCACACTTTTCACAAGGAAAAAATTTCAGGTTCATTCAGATTGCTTCCAATCTTCAAAATATTAGACCTACTCATTCAAAGACTTAGTAAAAGTACTGTTGAACAGTTTACCATATTTTGCTTTTGCTGCCAAAAAGACTCCCTCACTTTAGAGTTCGTCTATTGAAGTGTTTATCATCATTGCCTGAAAATCTGCCCCTTTTTTACTTCAATTCTTATCATTAATGGCTTGATGTCCCCCATTTTACGAAGATATTGTGCTGAGCTGCCTTGACTAGTGGAAAACATCTTCAGTTTGCCTCTGACAAAATGGAGTTGCAGCAGTGATTCAGGAGTGCTGAAAAACTGCTTCAATAAAACAGGACACTTGTCATATGAAAGCAAATATGTTCTGAATGCATCTTAGAGGTCAATAAATCTGCTGCTGGCTGGCTGTAGAGATAACTACCTTGTCTTACAAGGTCTGAGATTGCTTTTAGTTTATATCAGTAAAATTGTAGGGGATGTAGAAATATGGGCAGGAGGGATTCACTGCTCATAATGCATCAGCACAGATTGTTCCAGCTCCTGGTTGGATCCCTGATGGACTGGGGGCACAGCACAATCCCTTCCCTGGAGGTCCAGGTTTAGTTTTGAGGTTTTTTTAAAATTTTGTAAACACCTTGTTAGTCATTCTCTCCTGTCTCTCTAAAATTCACATCACTAAAGGAGATGGGGATTTTGTTTATCCAGCAGCACCTGCCCAAGGTCTGGGCTGATGACACACTCCTCAGTGTTTGCTTCAGCTCACTGGGGGGGTCCAGTGGCTTGAATCCACTTTCATTTTCCTTGAACAGAGGGCCCAATTTAACCTGCATGTGCCAGTTCTTGCAGAGATGTACCCTGGGTGTGTAACCCCTGTTTCCCAGGGCCATTGGGGCTGTGCTCTGTTCCCGTGCAGCATCCCAGCTCCACTGACTGCTCCACTTTTACCTTGAGCACAGATGTGCTCTTTCTCCAGCAGATGCATTGCTGCCCTGGGCAAATCACTTACTGGAGCAGATGCTGATTTTTGTTTTTCAAGGCTAAATGCACCCAATGTGGAGCCCTGGACAGGCAGGAGCAAGTGGGGGGCAGGAGCTCCCCCATACTTTCCCCACCTCCAGCTGATGGCTCTGCAGGCATCTGCCCAAATTCCCTGTGCCAGGGGCTCTACTTCCTAACAAGGCTGCTTTGCACCGTGCCAGCGAGTGTTAGAGGGGCCTACACACCCAAATATTTGAAGGAAATGTGAAATACTGACAGAGGAAGAGATGAGATGTTTGGGTAATTGAAAATCAGAGCCCTGAATTCCATACAAATTGGCCTGTAATGGATTTTGCAGCAGAAACCTGTGAGCTGTACCCCAGCTCTGAAGGCTTTGCTCCCATCACCTGGCTGCTGGGGGGGCTGCAGGGTGCTGCAGCACCAGCTCTGTTGTCCCCACCTTGCTGACACAGGACTCAGTGTGGGAACACTCCTGTCCCCACCATGTGCTGTGGGTGTTTCATGCATTAATTCAATGGAAGAACCCACCCAATTCTTCCTCAAGCAGCAAACAGAGGCAGGAGCTGTAACACTTCTAGGACATCTGCTCTTGTCATATCTTGAGTCCTCTTTGTCTCTCATCGGTGCACAGATTTATTCTGGAGGTTTATCCGTGATGAGAGGAGGAGAAGCTCTTCACCAATAGTAGGATTTCCCTGATTTTGCCTGGTTTTCCCAGGTTTTAGCCCTGGGTCACATCCCTGCTCCTCCCTGTCCCCTCTGTGAACACACAGGGAGCCAGAGGAGAGCAGTGCTGTACCAGCACCTGTGGGATGCCCAAGGGGCACTGCTCCTCTTGGCTGCCAATTAGAGAAAAATCTGGAAACTGGATCCATCTCCAAGAAAGTTTGATTTTTTAATTTGCTTTCTGCTCGATTTAGCCATTTTCTGAAACAATCTCAGCAGTGAAAACCCTTTTCAGAATAGGAACAGGAAGGTTTTCTTTCTTCTGAAAACGCTGAAACAAGATATTTTGATTCTGCCAGATTTTTTGTTTGTTTGTTTCATTTCAAAACAGAACTCCAGTGGAACGCAGTAAATTCTGTGAAGTACTTTGATTTGGATGGCTCTGTGTGTGCTGGCTTGAATATTTTTCCGGCTCTCTCCGTTTGGGAGAGGCGGGAGGGAAGGCAGAGCAGATGTCACACCATGACTGCAGAACGGGAGCTCTGGCTCAGGAAACAGCCTCGGGAAGAGTGGGAGCAGGGTGTGGGTGCAGCTGGGGCCCGGGAGGGACAGCACAGGAACAGGGAGAGCCATGGAAACCTGTCTGATTGCAGGGAGTCGGGATGGTCAGGAGATCTCTGCAGCCTGGGCAGCTCTTGGAACACGCGGTTTATTGCACAGGGTCGTGAGTACAAGAGCTCTGCCTAAAGCTGCCAGCCACAGCTAGAAGTGTGCCTGAGAGAGAGAGAGGGCCAGCAAAGAGGCCTAAGTCCTTGTTACATTACATTACATCTCTTTTTGTCTTGAATATGCTAATTTACAGTTATCCAACCAGCACAAGATACTAATCCTATAGAATTTACAAACAGCCTATAAGACTCACTACATTACCATATTGTGTTACATTTTAACCCTAAAAGCTGGTTTCTAGACCCCTTTTCTCTTCCCTGCCACATTGGCAGGGTCCCCTTGACCTTTAGACCCCTGGCATCCCTTTATTTGCCAAGGGTATTGTTCAATCCAGAGGGATTCTTCTTCAGCTGGTTGAACCCTTGTTTTCTGGTTGTTCAGTAACTAACGGCTTGGCATTCTACATCTCAAAGCTCACCTTCATTTCTACTTCACTTACAGGTTTCATATTGTCAAAATCTTTTGCCAAGCAATCCTATTTGTAAGACTTTCCTGTTTCATCCTTCCCAACATCTGATAATGGAGCCACAGAAACCATGGATGGCCCAGCTCTGGCACCAGCCTCTGCTGCTGCTTCCCAAGTGACCCTGAACAAATGCATGTGGCCCTGTGATTCGTGAGCAGGCAATAACAGAGTGACCCTTTGGACCACGGTGACTGTTAAAGATTGAGGCTTTTCAGAGCTGTGACACCTTTTAATTGAATCATAGAATCCCTCAAGTGGCAGGAGACCTGAGTGATTAATAAAATCATTGAGCCCACCTTTAACCCAGCACTGCCCAGACCACCACTAATCCATGTTTTCAAGACAAGCCACATCCACATGCCTTTCAAATCCCCTCAGAGCTGCTCACTCAATGTAACTTTTGTGTTGTCATTTTGAACATAGCCCTCATCTAGACCAGGCTCTTTGCTCTGTGCAAAGCCAGCAAGAGCAGTAATTGCCTGGACCTGTGAGTTTTTGTTAAGACAGGCAGTGTCAGAAGAATTTAAATGCAGATCCCAACATCCTGCCGACACAAAAAGAAATCCAGGCTTTGCAAAGTCAAAGAGAAGCAGTTTTGTCCTCCTGGGAGCTACAAAATAGGTTGGGATGCCAAAAATAACCTGTTACTAGTTATAGATGCTCCAGCTCTTTTACTGAGACATGAAAACTTGAGCTGGGTTTAATACAAGACACTTGTTTAGTGTCACTGTGACCTTCTGCAGATTTGCCACTCCAGCTTTAACCAAATTAAATTTAACCAAACTAATCCATCCTGTCACTTCATCGCTTTTTTCTTACAAGAAGCTCCCTCAGTGAGAGTCAATCCTTTTCCTAATGGCTTTGTTTCCTCTCTGAATTTATTTGTACGAAAACCTGGTTCCTGAGTAGTTGGTCCAAGTAGTCAGGAAATAGAGAGGAATTCAGGCTGCAGCTCTCAGGAGCACACGAATGAAAGGAGAGCTCTCACAGGTGATTTTGGGACTTGGGGTTGCTGCTCCTATCAGTTTAGGGTTGGAGACCCAGCTGGTTTTGGATGTTTACCAGTTTCACACCTGCATTTACAAAGCAGCAAGCTATGCCAGATGTCAGAGAGAAGGCATTTGGCCCTTCTAAGAGAGTTATGGCCCAAGGATTTTTCTAAGGGAATTAATCCGAAACACAAATCAAGCAGGCAAATTCCTGCTCTAGAGATCATCCTGTTGGACACAGGGAAAAAAGAGGAAATCATCTGAGCTGGGCCACAGAGGTGCCCTTAGTGCTGGGGCTTGGGGTGCTGGAGTGACACAGGCAGTGCCCACGCAGGGTCCTTCTCCTCTCCCCCTTTCTCATCCCAGCTGTTCCATATTTCAGGCTCTCCTTCCCAGTCTCAGGAGTGTCAGGCCCTGCTCTGTGTTCTAGAGAAACCATGAACTGGACAGGAGGCAGAATTTTATCTGGAGATGGAGATGGCTTAGAGGGAAGATCAGCAGCCTGGGATTCAGGGCTGGGAATGATCACATCTCCTGCTCCTTCTGCTGCAACGCCCAGGCAGAGGGGAGAGGAGAGGCAGCAAAGGGGGTCACTGGAACAGAGATAAACAAAGGATAATCTTCCAGGCAACAACTCATCATTTAAACCTAAAGCAGAGAAACAATTTCCCAGCTAGCACAGCATTAAACAGATGGGCTAAACCACTTCAGCAGCAAGCAGGTGTCTCAGGGCTCTGAAAACCCATCCATCCAAGGCCACAGGGCAATTTTCCTGGGTGACTCAGGTGTTTCCAAGACAAGAAGGCCAAATCTCTTCATGTAACCACTGCTTTTATTGATTTATTTATCTGCACAATGAGCCAGTGATGTCTCTGGAGGATGCCTGCAATGGTACAGCCCCTGCCTGAGGAACAGATGCTCCTGGAGAATCATTTCCATTTGCAAGACCTCACATCAAGAGAGCAAACATGAGCCATCCACGCTGCCTTCGCCCCAGCCTCCCCCTCTGTCCCAGCTCTGCCCTGCTCTTGCCATGGCCACAGATACTGTATTTTTTCAGTGCCAAAGCATGCAGAAACAGGTTTAGTCTCCATCTGATTTGCCTGGTTTGTTCAGGTAGAGCCCTGACTTTGCCCAGGTCGTGTGGGAGGTGGCACAGAACCAGGCAAGGAGAGTGGGAAGGCCCAGGGTTAGTGTTACACTCTGGCACTAGGCATGTTCATGAATGTTCTGAAGCCAGAGGAGGGATAGGGGAGCACTTGGGTAGGTAAAACCCTGGGTGAGGTTTGGAAGAGTGGGAGGGATGTGGGAAGTGCAAGGCAGACTCTGTTCTGGCACAGTGCTGCTGTGACATCCCAGCTCCTCTCCCCACTCCCAGGTGCAGCCTGAGCCGAGCCTGTCCCAGCCCATGGAGGTCAGGGCTTGGGAGAAGGGGGTGGCACTGGGCATTGCCCTGCCTGTGCCAGGGTGTCTTCATCTCAGGGTCTAACTGCTCTGGAGCCATGTGGCATCCAGGGAGCATCTCCCCTTTCCTCCTCCACCTGGGACCTCCACAGGCAGCAGGTCAGTGCTGGGGCAGCCTGCTTATCTGCTCCAAAATCCAGCCAAGGAGGGAAAGGAGGAGCAGGAGGAGGAGGAGGAGGAGGAGGAGGAGGAGGAGGAGGAGGAGAGCTCAGAGCTACCCAGAGGCAGCTGATGCTGCTGGTGCCATTGGCAAGTTGTGCCCTCCGATGCCTCGACACCTCGCTGTGCAGCTCTGACGTCAGACGCCTCTGACAACTTTGCTGTCAGTCAAAAGCCTTTCCACAAACAGACACTGACAGTTTGCAGTGCAACCACCAATCCTGGCTGGCTCCTTGCCTTTATTTTCTTATCTAAGCACACAGATTTAAATTTAAAATTGCTGGTCCACTGCTGGCCTCTTGAGGAAATGAACCTTCCCATGGTCCCTATAGCTGTGTCCTCTCCTCTGCCTGCTCCCCACCCACTGCCACAGCCCTCGGACCAGCCCTGACCCTGGGAGCTCCCCTGCAGCGAGTAAGAGCCTCAAGCCTTGCATTTACCAGCACCATGAAGCTCTCAGGAGTGGGGAGTGTGAGTGATGGTGACTGGAACAAAATCCTGCATCTCCTGGGGCTGGTCATGTTTAGCAGGTAGTTGAGACCCTGCAAAGGTTCATTTCCCCCCATCTCCCTTATCTTTATTTATCTCATTTATCTTTCTTTCCTTTTCTCCTTTTCCTCCTTGCAGGAGGAATCAGGGCTGGCCCTGCTTTGGAGAGGCTGGGTCCTCCAGCCTGAGGCTCTGAGGGAAGACAGAGATCACTGGGGTTTAGGTGCTTGGGCAGGGAGGCAGTCAGCCAGTACCTTTTTCTCCTTTATCCTGAGCTGTGCTGGATCACAGGAAGTGTAATATTTGCTCAAACATGATGGTAAATCCCCCTGTGCTACAGGAGGTCACCTTCCCTAATCTATGATGTCCAATTGCGTAACTGAGATACTGAACAAATAGCTTAAATTTAATCTGTGTTTGCTCCCACCTCAGGCGTGGCAAATCAATTCCTGGGCGAGCACAGTTTCAGCCAGGACTGGGAATGCACACTGGTCATGGTAACCTCAGAAAGAGCAGAAAAAATCAGCAAAACAAACCAAGTAATGTTTTTCTGCCTGTTGCAGCACCTCTGGCTGTTAAACATCCCTCCAAGGGTGGTATTTTGATGCCTTTAGCAGAGATCAAGGCTTGCTGTGTCCAGGTGAGGTCCTGGGATGAGGGCAGGAGACATTGCTCTGGATCTCAGCAGAAGGGTGCAGTTTTGAGGAGCTTCATGTCCGTGTTGTGATGAGCCAACTCCCATCTTCCCTGAAACCCTCCCACCCCATCCAGCACCCATGGGAGGGTGGCAGGTTAAAAAGAGCAGGAAAAAAGCAGAGAACAAGGGGCAGCAGGACTGCAGCAGGGCTTGGAAGATGTTCTGTTAACAACGTGGGTGATGGGAGGCAGAGAGGGATTTGGGTCTCTTGTTTCTCTCCACACTCATTTTTCTTTGGATCATTAATGACCTTTCATTCAACAGCGGAGATATTAATAGGATGCTTCAGTTCCAAATGTCCCCATCTCCCCTCTCTGCTCCCCCTCTCTGCTCCCCCTCTCTTCACACTTTCTGGCACTCTAACAGTTTCCTTCACATTAATTAAAACAAATAACAAGCTTATACATCTCATCAGGGTAATTCAGAAACTAAACACATCAGCCATCTATTGCCCCAGGCACTGCGGATGGAGCAAAACCAGCTCTTCCCCCCCTGCCATGGTTTCTTCTCCTCCCTCTTGGAGCAAGGATGTGCTTTAAATGTCCATCCTCAGCCAGACATCACGGTGAGCTGGAAATGTTGTGCCTCTAAGCACCCATTGGGTTCTGCCTGCTCTCCTGCCCTGCCCTGAGCTGCTCTGGCTGGTGTCAACCCCATGTCACAAGCTGTCACTCCCTTCTGCATGGCACAGATGTCTCCGGTGCTCTGACCCCTGGTGAGCACTGCCCCACGCCCTGCAGCACCTCGGGGCTGTGGCTGCCCCAGCTCTGCAGCCACCTCTTGCCTCTGGATCCATTTCCCAGGCTGAGGGATGGATGAACAGCCCTTAGCATGCTGCAGTTTGGATCTGGCCCTGAGATGCAGCCTCCTGCTGAGCCCCTCTGCATGCAGGGATACAGCCCAGCCCTCCCCCGGCAACCACAGCACACGTCCACTGCTGCTCACAGCTTATTTCAGGCACCAAAATTCAGAAGCAAACTCACATTTTCTACTCCTTTAGCAGGAAGTCTTTGAGTGGGATCCCATCAGACAGTGAGAAGGGGCAAACACAGAGATAGCTGGGGGTCACACCACTCCTGAGGATGGGAGATAACTGTGGACATGGATCCCAGGCAGCTGGGGTTTGCACAGGCGTGTGTGTGGCAGGAAGATGCCCCCATAGCTCCAAGCCTGGCACTGCCAGGAGGCAGCAATCATGGGTTTCCAAGGGAAAGACAGCAGAAATTGTGTGAAAAGGAGTGCATACTCCTTTTTCCAGGGCTGAAAAACAACAACAAATCTCTGTCCTGGAGACAGCCAGGGAGACGAGGCTGCTGCCCACCCCACAGAGCATCTTCTGTACATGAAAAGCCTTAGCTTCAAATCTCCTAATTTACCCTGAGTTTTTCTCTTTAATAGTATTCATAGTGGGAGCCATCTGGACTTGGTACTTTATTAGCTTAGAATAATTCAGCTGCTTTGTTAATCTCATCCCATTTTGTAGGGTTCACTCCAGTTTGCTCATGGTGCATCCCGGGACAGGGCAGTGCTGCTGCCCTCGCTCCCCATCACCCATGCTGCCAGCGTGGAGCAGCCCCCTCACAGCAGGTCCTGTCTCTCCAAACACAGCCTCACAGATTTCTTTAATGTCTCTGACTCTCTCAGCAGGCAGTTGGAGGCTTCTAAATCCACTGGGGAGTTTCCTACTGGTAACTGGGGACTGCAGAGAGTCCCTGCAGCTCCTCACAAAGCCTCCTCAGCCTCTGGAGGGGGCAGAACTTGGCAGTGCCCAAGTGCCCAGAGTTCCAGTTCCACATCCCACATCGGGGGCCCTCCCCAGCCCCCCAGGAGCCCAGCAAGCCAGGCTGCTCCTCAGCCACAGGAGCCACTTGCTGCCCCAAATACCAACCTCGTTACAAAGCCGTAATTGAGCTCCTATCAGCCTAAATGATCAAATTGCCCTCTATTGAGAGAAACCAATTTGCCAGCAAATTTTCTTCCGCTCTGCCTGTAGCACTGTACCACTAAGTGGTCATCAAACTGGGGCTGGGCTTCCTGAGCATGTACAGAGGGACAACTCTCCTCTCCTCTCCTCTCCTCTCCTCTCCTCTCCTCTCCTCTCCTCTCCTCTCCTCTCCTCTCCTCTCCTCTCCTCTCCTCTCCTCTCCTCTCCTCTCCTCTCCTCTCCTCTCCTCTCCTCTCCTCTCCTCTCCTCTCCTCTCCTCTCCTCTCCTCTCCTCTCCTCTCCTCTCCTCTCCTCTCCTCTCCTCTCCTCCTTCTCTCCATTCTGCTGGAGAAATAGCAGGAACCACGTGAATGAGATCATCTGCTCCAAAATTACTCACAGTGAATTAATCACCCAGAACGGCAGCAGCCGCAGTGGGAGTGAGCCGGGGTCACTGGGAAGGAGCTGGTGGCTCGGGAGGAGGAAGCAGCCCTGCATCAGGGATGGTGCTGCTTGGGCAAAGGTGCTGGAGAGAAGAGCCCTCACCTCCCTTTCCTGCCAGCTCCCTCCACAGAGCCCGTGCTTCACACCACCAGGTCAGGTTCAGGCTGATAGAAGAGTGCAGCCACCAGAAAACATCAAATTACTTCCCTCTGTCACCATAAATGAGAAGTGCTCATCCTGCTGAGAGAACAGGGCTGGTCCCCAGGACGAAGCCAGCCCTGAACCTGGTGAATGTTTCCCTGCCCCTCACCCTTCTGCTGCCTGGCAGAAAAGCAGGCACGGGCAGGGAGGTGGTGCTGCCCTGAGGGGATGCTGCAGGCCAGCCCTGCTGGCACAGGCACTGCAGCCAGCACCTGCACAGCTCCTGGACAGGAAGGATTGGATCAGCCTGCAATGGCAGGTGACCACGGTGACAAGGACACTTTCATGGCAATGTGTTACCACACTGCTCCTCAAATGATGTTTAATACCCACGTCCATGTACCCCTGATGCTTTCAGGGGTGCAGCTCCCTGGTACCCCCCTCAGGGGCACGATACTGTCCCGCTTTGCCTCACCCTATCCAAATAAAATGTGCAAAGCTGAAAAGGCCCTTGGAACCAGACACGAGCTGGAATTGCCCAGACTGAGCCAGTTTAGGACAGGGTGTGAATCCCTGCAGGAATAAAGCACCTGAGCTGGGCAGGAGAGAGCAAAGCAGCACACGGAGCTGGGAAGGGCGAGGCACTGGGGAGTGGTGGGTGAGCTGGCAGCAGAGTGACAGGGGTGACTGTCCCTGCTGCTGCTGTGTGGCTGGCAGCAGGGCCGCAGGGTGACAGGGGTGACTGTCCCTCTTGCTGCCATGCCAGCTGTGGCAGCACCCAGCCCTGGCAGCCTGCACGGGAGCCCTGCCTCTGGGGAAGGGCACAGATTGGTGCAGACACGGCAAAGGAGGGTTTCTGGTGCCTCTGACCTGCAAACCTCGGTGTGTGCTGAGTGTTTTGCTCCCTGTTTCAGGCAGCTCCTTCCTTCCCCCAGCTCCCAGCCTCCGTGGTTCATTTAATGACATGGGGTCTATACCCATGTTCACCTGGCATGGACCTGCATTCCCTGTAGATAAAATGATGTTCACACGCTCAGGTCTGGCAACAGGAGTGAGTTATTTCCCACAGAGGGCCTTAAGGCACTTTGCATTTTTCACCCCACTTGCAGAGGTGCAGAGACAGGAGCAGGTTTGTTCAATATCACCTGGCAAGAGGAGCACCTGCTGCTGGGTGATGGCACCAAGGATGAGCTGCAGGGAGCTGCTGCACAGGGACCTCAGGGCCAGCTCTGCCTGCAGCAAGCCAGAGACACTGTTTTTTTCTTTCCCAGGTATTTTTGCAGGCAGTGCTGGTTTGATAGCATGACCTCACCCATCACACAGCTGGAGAGGGAAGCCACCCTGCAGCTCGGGACAGCCAGCTCCATTCAGCTCTGAGCTGAGCTCACAGTCCCAGAGCTGGCTGCCAGCTGAATAAAGCCACTTTGAATCAGACATCAATGGGGAAAAGCTTTTCTCCCAGCTCCTGCCTTCTCTGCTACAGAAATGTTTCTCACTCAAAACCAAGCATTTGCCTTGCACAGGTACATCCAGCGCCCACCAGGACATGATGTCTGCGTGTTTGGATTAATTTGTCAGGTGGAAGATGGAAATTCATGGATACAGTCACAGGCTGAGCCCCCGGCAGCCCCTGAGCCCCCCAGCACCATAAAGCCACACCGTGTGTCCAGCCAGGGTTGTGGCCATCCAGGCACTGACAGAGCCCTGTACAGCACATTCACCCACCCAGCATCCCCCCAGAGGAGCTGGGCTGTGTTGCCTGGAGCTCTAGGATAATCAGGAGGTTGTTTCCCCAAGTGAATGATTCTGTGTGTGTCAGTGCTGGGATTGATTCAAAACACGGATGCTCAGACATGTGCTTCCCAGCAGGAGGGTGCATACAGAACAGGAGGGTTCCCAGTGAGGGGGGTGTGTATGTGCTCAGGGCTTCTTTGGGGTTTTATGAATACTAGGGAAATTAGATATTTTTTGGACCTCTTTTTGCTTTCTGGAAAATTGCACGCCTTAATGAAATGTTTGTGTGTGGGCTCTAAGTCGTCAGCAGCTCAGATAAAGTCCAAATCCATTTTGTTCATGTTTTGCCTGTTTCAGAGAATCCAAACTATTTCAGGGGGATTTATGCCCATCATAAAATCAAGCTCCTGTCCCAAAACAGCCATAAGAAGGTACAGCTGAAAATATAAAGGTTTAATAAAAACCTGTGGAGTAATTTGACTCTTAATCCCAAACACAATCTCTCCCCTCAAATAACTGCAGTCTTGCAAGATTAAATTCTCCTTACGTATTGTTTTTAAGTCTGATACCTTCTATTGAGCTTAGCTGGGTTTTAAGTTCTTAAATCGTGGCTCTGTAATTGCACATCTTATTCAGTTTGTCATGCAAAGAGTTCCCAAGGAAGATTTTACAAAGATTTCTCTGAATCTGGCAGTAGGGTGTGACATCTGTCTGCATTTTGAAGCTGCACAGTGCAGGGAATGCAAGAGGTCAATGCTTTAGAAAAGCAAGAGGAGGCTGGGGCTTGTGTTCTCATTTTACCTCTGAGCAGCAGGTCCCAGAAAAATCAGGACAATTGCAAACTCTTGTTGAACTGGGTACTTCATGAGTGATGGGGAGTGTGTTCCTGAGGCAGAAAGGGCTTGGGGAAAGGCAGGACTCATCACCCCCTTTGCCCCAAGCTTCCCTTTCTTCCAGTAATTAGCAAAATCCCAATTCACAATGGATAACTGAACAGAAGTTTTAAGCGTGGGCTACAAGAAGAAACAGGCAGTGATAAAAAGAGGCCTGAAACTCAGGAGACCTGGTGCAGCACCAGACCCTTCCAGATGACCTCCAGCAAGTCCTTTGATCCTTACACCCCCCTGGAAACACTGATGAGATGTCCCACTCCACTGCTCTCAGCCTGGACTGCAGCCCCTGGGGGTGATGGATGCTGCTCCACATCCAGCTGGAGCTGTGGAGCCAAGGACACACAGCTTGCAGCATGGGATGCCCACATCTCCTTTCTTTTTTTTTGTTTCCTCAGGCCAGGAAAGTGCAGTTCTCCCTTCCCAGGGCTTAGAAAATATCCCTCAGCTTTATTGCAGTTTGCCTGGACAAAAGCAGGACCCTGCAAAGGACTATGTTGGCTCTGTCCACGCAAAAGTCTCCAAAATAGCTGCTTCACCTGCTCCCCTGGGGCTTGCTGGAGAAAAGCTCTGGAAACGGTGCCACTGCAACAAGCAGGTCCTGTCTGCATCTTGCTCACTCAGCAAAACGTCACAACCTGGTTATATTTAAGTCCTCAGCTTGAAAATCATTGTTGTAACCTCCCCTGCGATCTGCCTGGGCAGTGTCATAATTAATGGTGCCCTTGCTCAGAGTACAAGTGGAACATGTGATGGCTCAGCGAGCTATAAATCACGACAGAGTTTCCATCTGGTCCAGCATCTATTTATACCTCACCAGCCCCAATTAACTTTGAAACTTGGGGCTGGTGATTAAGGAGAAAAATGGTTCTTGGAAAGTGTGATGGGATGTGTGGCGATGTGGATGGGAAGGAAGAGATGCTGGAGGCTGACACTTCTCCACAGAGGGAACTGCATAGCCCAGTGCTCCAAAAGGCCACTGGAATGCAGCTCCTGAGACCAGGCTGGCCTTTGAATCAGTTCAACAGCAGCTGTGAGATCCCATGGGACACAGAGAAGTTCAGAGATGACAGTAAGTCCTGGATCCTAACACACATTCCCTAGAGCCTGCCAGTTGTCTGCCTCCCCCAGGCACTGCAGCCATGGCTCTGGTCCTACATCTCAGCCCAAGCCATTGGCTCCACTGAGGCAAGGTGGCTGCAGATCTCTCCAGCAGCACAAGAAGATGAGCCACAGGAGGTGGGACCAAGCTCTGTGAGGTGACAGTGTCCTCCCTGGCCCATTTCACCACCAAAGAGAACAGGTCATTCCCAGTATTGAGACTGGGGAAGTGAAGCACAGCATGAGACAGCAGAGTCCTGAGAAAACTGCACATCATCATCATCCTGTGTGCACCCAGATTCCTTCAAACAGGGGCACAAAACTGAGCCAGGAGGACTTGGCCCGATTTGAAAGAGCTCCTCTGGCACTGCCTCCCTCAGAAAGCACAGAAGGTTTCATCCTGATTTGTAGCCTGGCAGAGTCACTTCCCTGATGCACACATCAGCTGGCAGCTATTGAGTTAGAGAGCACAGCCTGACCTGGTGCTTGACAGCCCTGAAATGCCTGGAGGAGTCTGAATTCAGCAGGTTTCATCCACTCTGAGGAAGGTCACAGAGGTGAGGCTGAAACTGTGGTTTCTGCAGGCACCACAGGCCTGTGACAGGGGTTTCCTACCATCAGCTGAAGGCTGTGACTCCCTGTTCTGTCCCAAAAGTGTTTTGCGATGCATTGCTCCAACCCATCTGCATCTTCCTCACTGGATTCTGGGACTGCTTTGGGCTGAAATGCTTTTGTGCCACTCCAGCAGAGTTCAGGTGTGGATGCACCTTGGGTCTGGCACAGGGTATAACACTCACAGTGCAGAGTCCCGTGGAACTCCTGTGGGCTCTGTGTGAGGGGCTGTGGCTGGCACACAGCAGTGAGGGATGGTACAAGGGCATCCCCTGGGCAGATCCCCAGCTCTGCAGGGCATTGCAGTGGCTGGGAAGGGTGCAGCAGGCACACACATCTCTCTCTCCATCCTTGCTGGATCAAAGCCCCAGCAGTGGGCACAGTGCAGAGATGCTGCCTTCCTAAAGAGAGTAAGAATCCATGCCTGGTTCCCTGGTACCCACCTCCCCCCTCTGTCACTCCCTCATGTTTTTCAGCTTTTGCTCCTGCAGCACGATGGCTCTTGGAGTCCTGGCCAGCTCCCAGCTCAGGTAATTACACGCTGTCTTCCAGTATTTGAACAGGATATTTGTTCTCCTTGGTTTCCTGTCCTACACGCCTGTGCAGGGCTGCAGGCAGCCTGTCACCCTGAGCCAGTGCATTTCCCTGGCAAAGGCACTCATCCCAGTGTGTCCAGCTCCAGCGCTGAGTGGGCATTTTGTGAACATGGGATTATGTAAATGCCCTCCCCAGGGAGTCCAGGTGGGCTCTAGGTCCTCCTGGGCTGGACACAGTGATCTGAACAGGTGTAGAGCTGTGGCACTTTCCATATTCCCACTTCAGGAGGACAACATTCAGCCTGGATGTGAAAACTCCCAAACCCCCATCTCCCTCTTTGGAAGGCTATTTGTGGCTCACTCCATGTCACCTCTTCTTGTTTGGTCTAAACTTTCCTTTCTGTTTACATCAATCATTTACAGATGCAGTCTCCAGCAGGCACAGCTAATACCTGGCAGGAGGGTCAGAGAAACTGAGTTAAAGTACATCTGCCCTACTTTAAAATCCCACCAGGTGATCGTGAACAGAGCAGTAGCATGGAGCACTTTGCCAGCACTCCAGGAGCTGTGCTGAGCCAGGGATCCACCACCTGCCTCTGGGCTTGTTCCCACCACACTCCCAGGTGCAGGTGGATCACCGTGTTGGAGCTTTCTCTGTGGCAATAGGAACAAGCTCTAGGGAAAAAAAAGAAGTCCTACTTTCTAGCAAATCAGATCTATTCCTGTGCTTTATTGGACTCCTTGTAACGGAATCTCGAAGAAAGTTGGCAACAATTTACTTTTTTTTTTTTTTAAGAGTTTCTAGAGCGGGGAAGTCTCGTTAACTGAAGACTGCAGGGAGAAAGGAAAGTTCCTAGAGGAAAAAGTGGAGCAGAGTTCTGTTTCCTGAGGGAGGAGGGAAAATGCTCTGGATGGTGGAGCTCAACCCTACTTTCTAAGAAACAACTTTGTTAGTGCTTGCTGTCTAATGCACAGCCTGCTAAACTCACCCAGCCTTTGGGCAGGAAGGAATTGGTTTTCCTGGCCGGGCTGGACTTGACATTCCACTCTTTTGATGAAGAATCCTGGGGCTCAATCCCTTCAGCTCTGTGCCCATGAATGAGTGCAGCAGGTTATCAGCCCCCTGCAGCTGCACTGGAGTCCCAGTCTGCAGAAGGGGCCATCCTAAGCTGCCAGCCCCTTCTGTCCAGCCTCTGCTGACTGTGTCACAGAGCTGGGCTGTGCTGGAGTCCTCACGGTGCTGTCGGGCTGCAGCTGATTGCTGTAAACCCCTGGTGAACAGGAGCTGCCCTGAAAGCCACATTTTCCTTCTTGGGAAGGAACTCACTAGTAAGCAGTTCAGAAGATTGGCTTTTTTTTTTTCTTTGCAAAGTTTCTGGATTCAAGCTGGGTGGCAGACAGGTGCCAAGCAGCCTGGGAACCAGGAAAGATGCCTGGCACAGGTTTGCTCCATGTGCAGCAGTGATAACACAGAGCAGCTTCTCTCTGCTGCCGGTCTCAGCTTCCCAAGTGAAGGGAGAGGATGATGGCTAGGCTGGGCCTGCTGTTTTCTCACTCAGTTCCCACGAGGCTTCCTCACTCTTGTGCTCACAGAGTCTACTGGCTCATAGCTTTCCTGTGCTCAGGACTGCTTGGAGATAATATAATCCCAAGGGTTGAGCTCTGGGACAGGCAGAGCAGATGGCTGTCTCCAACAGCAAGAAAATTAAGAGAGAAAAGGGAGAGGGCAGAGGACAGTAAAATCTGTGACACCCTAGTGGTCATCAGTAATAGTTTCCACTTAAAATGGCAAATTCTTCTAGTTTAGGGGGAGTTCTACCAGTAAAGAAGGCAAAGGACCTATAGAAAGGCCCTGTAGAAAGCAAACACCAATTCCAGGCTATCTTGTGCACCCTTGGCAGGGACCAGTGTGCATTCCACAGCCATGCTGTGCGTGGAAGGCACACTCAGCCCTGCAGCATCTCCTGGGGAAACCAGGGGTGTCTGAGCTGCAGAAGAGGAAGGAGGTTGCCAGAGGAATCAGCAGTTTGATGGACTCTGTGCTGGCTGGGGGGTTGAGGCTCCAAATCTACTCAAACAAACCAAGGTGCAAGGCGCTGCACGTTCCACTATCCCAACACAGCTCAGAGTCAACCTGTCACTGTGAGCTGTCTCCTCTCTCTCCCTTTTGGGAGGTTTCTTCAGACTTTTGTGAGGACATGGTGGTTGTGTGAACTGGGCAGACTGAGCAGCCCTTGGCGTCAGCCATGGGAGACACTGATGGCCAGGACACCATCCAGTGCCCCCACCTCACTTCAGAACCCACACCACCTGTGTGGGGTGGCATTTGCTACCAGCCTCCTTCTCCCAGAGCTAATTTGCAGCCTTGCTTTGCAGAGCAGCCACACTTGGAGGCTGTGCTTGGGGACGGCTGGTGGCAGATGGTGTGTGTGTGGTGGCGAAGCAGTGCCACGTCACAAGCTCTCTGAGACATTTGGCCGGGCTTCCTGACAGCCACGTCCCACCACCCAGGAGTTCAGCTTCCTGGCAAAGCCACTCCTCCACTTCTGAGGAGCGCTCTTGTCCTTGTCACTGGGCTGAGCTGACACCAAAAGCTCTCTCTTTACTCGCTTGCAGGTGAGAGGCTCCCTGTTTGCCTCCTGCCCCGGGCCAGAGATCTGCCACACAGCCAAACCGGGAGCAATGGTCCCTGCCAGCCTGAAACACCCCCACCTGTTGCATCACATCCTAAACTGCACTCTGTGTTCCCTCTGGTGAGGAATATCTTATTCCCATGCTTTTGGATAAAACCCAGCACAAACAAACCATAACTGATGGTAGATATGACAAATAATGGTGATCATGGGAATAGTGGCATCACTGCTGCTCCAGTGTTTCTTCTGATTTCTTCCTTTATTTAGATATATGTGAAGAGAAGAGCACAGAGGCTTGGCCATAGAAAGAGAAGTGGGCAGATAAAGAGGCATTGAAGAGATGTATTATGAAGGACTGTAACTCCAGTCCTCTGACAACTAGAAGAGTGTAACAGCCTGGGCAGTCTGAGCTCACCTGCTCAGGAGCCCACTCTTGCTTTGTCTTGCTGCCTGCTGGTCACAAGCTCTGCACTGTGGACTTGTCATTGCTGAGCTTTTGGGGTGCAGTTCCCAGGACATTGTCCTGATCCCTTACAGTTATTGCCTGGGTTAATGCCATTAACCACAGGGCCACACGTGCCACAGGAGGTCCCTAGGCACTGTGACAGGGTTGTCACATCATGCACAGATCGAGGCTTGGCTGCCATCCTGCCCATCACGGGGCTTCCCCAGGCCCAAAGTGCAAAATGACAGCTTTGTCAGATGAATGTGATGTGGAAATGCTGGAAGAGGTTTTGATTGTGGCTCCCATGGTCACAGACAGGCTTCAGAAGAGCAAGGCTACAGCCTGTCCTGCTCCCTCCCTGCCTGCCTCTGGATGGCATTAACCATCAGTTAACCACCAGCTAAAGCCCGTGCCTGGCAGTCCTGGGCACTGGCAGCTCTTTCACTGGCACTGCTGCACCCTGGGAAAAGGATTTATCTCTCTTGCCTGCAGCTTTGGCTGCAGAAATGAACTCTCTGGTCCCTCCTGAAGGAAAGGATCATCTGAGACCTGGGCCTGTTTGCAGCACAGGATCAGAACAGCCAGAGAAGCAGACGGCAGGATCTGATTGAGTCCAGGATGTGGTCGCCTGACAGGGACATACATTTGCCTCTATTCTTACTCAAAGGTCATTAAATTAAGATTTCATGAGACCCCACACTGCTATAAATGTTGCTGAGCTCATTTCCCACACTGGGCAGTGATTTATCTCACAGCCTTGATAAAATGACTAAGCTAAAAATGTCACCCAGTGTCACTGAGTTGTAAGTAAGGTAGAAGGAACAGGAGACTGACACAATGGATTTTCCTAGCAAGGGGAAGCATTAATAAATGGTTTCCTTCTGATGTTCTCATTAGTTCTCTCTCATTCATCCTCAGGACCTGCCAAGCACAAATGACACCACCATTCTGCACCAGAATGGAGAGCAGATGCCCCCATGCAACCTTTCTGCATCCAAAACCCCATTTCTATCTCACCCTGCTTAGTAGTTGATGAACCAAGGGGAAGCAAACAAGGTATCAGAGTACCTCAAGAACCTTTTACTGTCACTTCCAGCCTTGTCTCCTGAAATTTTTTACACTCTGGCAGGAATGGTTTGGAGGTAGCAAGCAGCAGCACCACAGTTCTCCAACATAATCCTTTCTCCCTCTTCATCCAGCAGTGCAGGGGGTCACTTACAAGAAAAAAATTATGTCTTGGATTGATTTCCCTTCATTTCTGTCTGTGAAGAGGTTGTAGACTCCTCTACTTTCTTTGAATCTAATCAAGAATATCTTTTTTTCCTTGAATCTTTACTCCCAGGAATGAATGCCAAAGAATTAGTCCTGTTGCTTAGTTGTGACTGATCATGAATCACTTTAAATTGCTTCTGTTCCTTTATTGGACATGCTGGCTGGATCCTGGTATGTGTTATTAAATTACTGCTCTGACAGAGAAGAAATAGCAACTGAGTGGCAGGTAGTGCCATAGGAAAGAGGCAGATTTGGGAGTGTTGCAGGACAATTATGTTTTCCCTGATAATCAGGAAAAAATCATGTGTAGGAGCTTACTTCAAGCAGGAAGCAGAGCAGGGAACTTTGAGAATTTGTCCCCAGGGTTTCTGAGCACCCCAAAATCCCAACCACATGTGAGGGGTGTGTTCAGAGCAGTGCCAGGGGATGTTGTGCATGTCAGGCAAAGTTCTTCTGCTTGGGCTGTATCAGATGGATTGAGCAACAGAGCAACATGGAGAAGGGAAATACGGGAGCCCTAACACAACACACTCCAGTGCTGCAGGAGGCTTCATTCAAGCAGAGATATGGCTAATCATCATAAAGATTGTTCAGAGAGAAGAATTAGCCAAGAACTGGAGGTGATGGGAAGTTAAACATAGGCTGATGGAGGCCCTGTGAGCATCAGGATGTAGGAAAGGTGAACGTTTCTAAACCACTTCTGTGTGGAAGGAGCACAAGCCATGCTCGAGACACTTTCTGGTTTTTTCCTCTGAGTGAGCTGTTCACATCTTTCTCCTGGGTCAAATGCAGAATCACAACACTTCTGAATATTATAGAAAAGGAATTAAATAGAGAAACAGTGGGCGCAGAACAGTGCATGTGTGTATGGAAACTTGCACCATTGCAGCTTGCTGAGCAAAGATGCTAAACCTCAAATGAGGAACAGGAAAAGAAAAGCAACTTGACATTGCACCTTCACGTGCACATGCAGATTGCACGGTTACAGCAGCTTGACAAGGTCAGAAATATTTGCCTTCTGCTCTTCCATATTGCTGTTCTGAGAAGCTTTTTAACACTGAAGTGTCAGCTTTTCCATCCTTCTTTACTTTCCTGTGGTAGCAGTGTTGCTGTCCCCCTGTTTAAGGTGGCAATAAATGAAGCAAGACCAACCTGGGGATGTGGAAACTCTTCCTCAGATCCATGTGTTCAGATCCCTTATTTCCTCACAGCATCAGAGGTATAATACAAGCCCTAAAGAAGGACATATATGTGCTGATTCCAGACAAATCAGTTAGTCTGTTAAATTATACCTTGTCTCCTGCATCACCAAGTTTGCCCTCCCTCTGTCTGCAGCTGATGGGTGCAGTTTGAGTGCAGCTCTGGGACATCTAGTGGCTGGTAGCATTTGCAGTTAAGGGCTTACAGCAATTTTGTGGTGCTTCCTCCAAGAAATCTGTCAGAAAACTGTTTTAAAGCAAAAAGACACACTCTGCCTCTATTCTTGGGGCTAAAATGACTTCATCCCGTGATATATTCATGTTTGCAAATTATTTAGGTCTGCATTTGTGATGACTTTGTTATTCCTTTGCATCTCTGTCTCACCCAGCCTGGGTAGACATCTTCAGCTATACTCATTTCATAATTTCTTTACCAGTTTTTTGTTTATTAAGGGCTTTCCATGTTCCAAGTAGCTGGCATTAACATAGGTAATTGGATAATGTTTTGGCAATCCAAGAGTGAATGTGTTAACACATTCCCATGTACTGCCATGGCCTTTGGCTGATCTGTGAGTATTTGATAAATTAATCAGGCCTGAAATAAAGACGACTTGCGAAAACCAGGCAGATCTTTAATATTAATACAGAAGTGTCAGTTGGGATTTTCAAGAAAACCTCAGTCTGCTATGGGGTCTCATCCTTATTCCTTCAGGATTCAGCTTAGGCTGGAAGCTAAAGGAGCCAAAGAAGCAGCAGGAGGCCTAGAGTGTTCTTATGAGCCTGGATCATAGCTGTGGTATCCTGACCAGAGCTCTAGTGACAGCTGATGGCTTTCTGGGGATTTAAGAAAAAATTCAGCTATGTCTTCTATTGGTTCTTCAATACAGTCTGTACCTTTCCATCCCTGATGATACCTATTAACCCTGGACAAAGCAGAGAGTGTATCTCAGCCCAGGGGATTGCCAGGCTACCAGGAGAAAGGATACAGTGCTGAAAAGAGCTTTGTAACTGTGCAATCTGTTCTGATTCATGTTTTTGTCTGCACTGCTCTGGAAAGGTGACTTGAGGCACTGCTGAAAGTGCAGCAAATGGCCCAAGGCAGACCTCCTGCTCTTTCCCTTGCTCTTTGTCAGCCATTTGGGCATCTCCTGCAGTGAATCCAGGCCTGCAACATCAAACTCATTTTGTTATAAACTCCTGGGTGTCACCTACTCCAGACTACATTCTGTCATGGGTTAGATATTGAGTCAGCTATACAATTATTAAGAGAAGGGTCAATTTTCCACAAATCTTTTCCAGGAATCCTGCTTAGGAATCTCAGGTGGCCCAGTATCAGCCTTCAGACTGTTTTCTTGCTCTGTTCCCAGAAAGGAGGAGAACAACTCATGATGTCAAGGTGTTCATTAAAGGGTGGGTGTCAAAAGGGAATCATTTGGGGCTCCTCCTGGAGTCAAGGGACAGTTTAAACTGCTTCTTAAAAAACACAAATGAATCTGAAAAATGCTGACTTGCTCAGGAATCCAAATTCTGGCCATCTCAACTGCCTCCCATTGCTCACATCAAGGTCAGCATGAAGGAACTTTTTGTTTACGCTGTTGTTGACTTCTGCCTGGGATAAAAATCTGTGCTTTGAAATCGTGATTTCCCAAAGCTTGTCACTGGGTAAGTCTCAAAGCCAAAGTGATCTTGGTTTTGGATTCTCATTTTTGTTTTGTCAGATCAGACTGTCTTACAGTTCACCAGGGAAATGACATTTTGTTTTGTAAATACTCACAGTCAGAACTTGAGGTTTCCCTTAAAGGCTTTAAGCTTTGTGAAAAAGTAGATCAAATCTAGTAACATATTGAATCTGGTTACTGGAATTTCAGGAGGAGCAGTGTGATGAAATGTCCTTACTTTGCCCTTGGGAGAAATGGTACCTTCATTATAACCAAACAGCTTTTTCATATGGAAATAGCAGGTGGCAGGAGTAGAAACAGACTTTCATTTTCAGAGAAACAGACGGAACAATTCCAGTAAAAGTGGAATAGCAGAGCTAGGTTGAAATGGTTGGCAGTTTTATTCTGCAAAAATATTCTACTTTTGCCATGAGGAGATGTGTCACTCCTTCCCCTCTCTGCTTTTCAGCCCCCTCAGTACAGCTCAAATACAAGTGCCTTCTGTAAGGACCAGAATTTAAACATAATTTAGGAAGAAATATATTTCAGTTTGTTTGGGAAAACTCTCCAAATCTATCCCAGAGCTGCACACAAACTTCCAGGGAGAAAAAGCAATTAAGAGCACTGAATGCACAAAATAATCCTTAGAGCCAGTGTCAGACAAAACTGAACTCACAGCTCTCAGGGCTGTGATTTATTAATCCTTTTATCAGGCCTATGCCATTCTCTGAGTTATTTTCCAGCTCTGACTGCTGGCAAGCATTTCCTTGGAAGCTGTGGACTGTTAAACTATTAACGGTCTAGTGGAAGGTGCTTATTAAGAAAAAGACACCTTGAACCACAAGCCAGAATAAAGAACAGATATCCAGCTGGAGTTGTGCTACTTCAGAAATCTCAGCCTGACTTGTCTGAGAAAAATCAAGTTTTTGAGAGTCAATTGCACAGGGAGGTGGATGAACAGTCATCTCCTCCTCTGCAATTGATTCATTGCACTCTGGAATTTAAGATTTGGGGCAGAAATGGAAGGAAGAAAATTGCTGTCCTATTTAGGAGCAGATAAAACTCCACCCTGTGCTGTAAATTCTTTCTTAAAAGTCAGGGTTTTCACAGGATGAAGGTTAAATATTTAATGCATTTATACTAATTATAAAGAAACATTTTGGAGCTCCAGGCAGCTTGTATAGTTTTTTAAACTTCAGATTTTTAGCCCTTTGGATAGTTCCTGTTTGAAAGGAGAAAAGCAAACACTAAAAATGCTGGCTGGACTTTGAAGTGTGGCCTGAAACAGATACATATTGCTGGGAGAGAAGCTGCCTTTCCCTGGAGACATGCAGAGAAAACGCCATGGCAGGCTCCCCTATGTATTATACCAAAGAAGGAGCTCCACCACTCCGTGTATTAAGGGGATTTTTCTCCCAATTTGCCTTAAGGGACTTGTCCAAGCTGATCTCACCAAACCCCAAAGGGACCCATCCCTCTGCCAACTGGAGGTTTCTTGTCTGGCTGCATTTCCCCATAAAGAATTCCAGCTGACCTGCACTTTAGCAGACCTAATTGTCATTACCACAGGGAGGGTTATTTCTTCCATAGCTGCTTTTCTAGCAGAAATCCCACTTCAAAGGCACCTGGAAGATAGCTGGTTGTGAGGAAGCTGGAGCTCTGTGGGACACAGGCAGCGAAGTCTTGGAAGAGACACTGGCTTGGAAGTTCTGCACAGCAGACTGGTATTAAATACCAGGAGAGAAAAAAATGAGAAATCAGGAAATGGAATAATACTGGTATTTCCTAAAGATCAGAGTTTCCTGTGAAAATGAACACATGCCATGCAATTTCAAAATATCAAGATATTTGCCTTTCTTTAGAGCTTGTCAGAAACAGCTAATAAATAAAGTTCAGGGTTTGGGAAGTCACCTCTTCAAACCTCTCTCACATGCTGCTTTGAAACTGAATTTCCTTAGGGTCACTAAGGAAAGAGTTGGCAGCTTTGAAGGATTTGCTATGTGTTCCTTGGCTTGAATTTTTCTTAGGCATTACCTGGCATCAGAAGCACACAACGAGTCTCCAGGTCCCAGCAGCTACAAAATTTACAGCAATATATTCCATTCCATTTCTGCTTGGTTTTTTGCACTGCCACTTTTTATGAGCAGAGCATAAATTACCTGAGTTTAATTCATGACCCAGAGTTCAGTGCATTTCCCCAGAAATAGCATTCTCTGTTTGGGGCACTACTGCCAAAATTGCATTCCTGGAGCTGAATTCCTATCCCATCCAAGACATTTGTTCCAACCATATTTCCCATCATACTATTTTATACTATTTAGGTCATTTATATTTTCATGCTCCCACAGTTACTTCTTGTAAGTTGCTTTGCAATTATGCTCTTAACTGCATTCTCTAAAGTCACCTTCAGACCTTTAAACACCTTCAAATTAAAACAGCCATTTGACTTTGGTCCAAATCACATTTAATAGAGAAGCTGCACTAAGCCACTTGCATTCCTTGGACAGAAGGAAGGACTGAAAGATGCCCAAACAAAGTATTATTTAGTCTAGCATTTAGTTGGCAGGGACCATGAGGAAAACCTGCTGCTCTTTGCTTTAAATGTTGCTTCAATTAAACTTATTAATAGTTCTATCCTATGCAAGATATTTATGCCCAAGCCCAATTTAGTTGTAATTTTAGTTCTAACTAACTTAATTCTAGTTTTAACTTCATCACAGTAGTCTGTAATGTCACAAGCAGCTTATGCATAGAGAAAAAACATGACAGACAAGAAATACAGAATTTTTTTCCCTTGAAGCTTTTTTATTTCCTATTGCAGAAATACTAATTTTAAAAATACTGTTTTGCTCTTTTGTGTTGCTTGTCACTTCCTTACAAGTCTCCTTCTTAGGGCCACCATGTTCAGTTCAAAGTACCCCACAACCAGCATTGACAAATGATGGAATTCTTAATATACTGATGAGACTTCTGGTGGACATCCCAGCTGTCAGCTCCAGCAGCTCCTGCAGGTTACTTGTGTCAGCTGCCATAAACCACCACAGCAGTTCCATTTGGGATCCATCACCTAATCCACCATTTAGTGATCTGTGAGATCCAGCTCTAGAACAATTGAAACATCCAGGCTGTACACTCTCATACCCAGAGCAGACGATTGGGAAAATGAGTACCAGAACAATCAAGAAATAAAATATACTTAACAGGTGGTGATTACATTCTGTGAGTGTCTTTCCTACAGCATGGAAGTGAAACACCCTCGTTTTTCATTCAGAGTCAGGCTGCAGGGAGACATCAACTGCAGCGATCATGCAGTGCCATCAACTGTTTGCTTCTGGTACCCACTGCAGCCGAGACCTACTGCTTTCAACACAAATGACAAAAAAAACACCCACAAAAATTGAGCGACTCATCAGGATGGCATTTCTGAGCAAAGGTTTATGCACTTATTTGAGTACAAATCTCGGGTTTTTCCTGTACAGAAGCCGCACACCTGAGGGCAGGTACGGGAGCAGAGGCTGAAGCAGTTGGAGCTCTTGTGCCATCTGCTGGGAACAGCTTCTTTGGACACTGCTGCTCGCACGGCGAGCAGAGCCAGCCCTCCCTGTCTGGCAACTGACAGCTTTGTCAGAGAGCTTGTTCCACTTCTTTTACCTGCTATTGATGTTAAGTACTTAATGAGAGAGAAGTGTTTTGGAGTGAAATCCTCTCTCTATAGCGAAGCAGCTGCAAAAGACAGAACAAGCCGTCCCCGCAGAGCTGCCTTTGAAAGGCGAAGCCTGTGGTGTATCCAGGGGAGGGCTCGGGTCTCACAGTCCTTGTGCAGAACCGCTCCTCCGGCGAAGGGACTCACCTCGGCCACGAGCTGTCTCCTCTTTCAGAGCAAATCCCGTGGTTTTGTCTCCTGGATTTACTCTCTGTGAGGCTGCAGCTCAGTGTGAGCACTCAGTGCAGCCGCTCTGTGCTCCCCAGGGCAGTGACAGGGTTAACGCTGACGAGCTGCTAAAGCCAAATTCCATTTATACCTCACACTTGTCTACCTGAAATGAGACTCTTTGGGAAAACACACAGCAGGATGTGTTCTGCTGGAGAGCCAGGCAGGCTGGTCTCTCTCTTGTGCTTGCTTACTCACGGATCCAGCCTGTCCCTGAAGTAAAGGCTGTTCCTGCACAGAGTTTTGTATCTCCTGTGTCAAATCCTCTGATGTGCACTTCCTCCTCTGAAAGGTGACACACAGAACCACTCGGTGCTGGTGCAAGCTTTTTCAGAGCTGAGGTTTGGTGTTGATTCCAGCCTCCACCACCCCTGGAGGGACTGCAGGGTGCCCTGCTTATCTCTTGCACCCGAGCGGACACAGGACCGGGCAGGCCCCAGGGTAGGAAGAGCTCAGGGAGGAATGACCTGGATCATCAACACAGTTATGTCTCGGTGGCCTCTGGCCCTGCAGGGATCCAGCTGCAGGAGCTCTGTGAAAGCAGAGGGTGATACTTCACCTTTGCGACTACACAGAGTGGAATTGTCCTGCCTGGGTATTGTGGTGGAGATCTCATGGTCCAATATCGTTTGAGAAGGATTGTGAGCACTTCAGTGGTGATGATGAGAATTTGATGTGGAGAAATCGGAGGAGCTGTATGAAGAGAGCTCAGGGCGCCTCACTGGAAGTAAGAGGCACTGAGCTGTGACAACAAAGGCAGCAAGGAGAGAAGGGTGAGGGAGGCACAGTGGGAGTCTAAATGAACAGGTGTCGACAGCACACCTCTGCAAACTGAGTGTGATACACGGATATGCAGGCAAGGAGGGTAAGGAGTGTCAAAACCAAGTAATTCTGCCATGAATCAGCACCCCCAAGGCCTCAGCAAGAACACTGGGAATGGCCCAAACAGAAACTGAGAAGATAAGGATTATGGCGAAGATCAGGGGAAAAAACAAGTTTTGCCTAGAAAAGAAAAAAGAGAGTGATGACAGCAACTGATGGAGCTGAATGGGTGTTTGCAGCTTAAGATAACTTGTGGGTGCCAAGTAATTTTCCTTCTGACTTTCCAAAGTAATTAACCTTTGGACTGAGACTAAGCAGGAAATTAATGAAGTCCTTCCATCACCAAAAAGGAATCTGACAACGACTTTGATGGGCCCAGGACTGTATCTGAAAGTAGAAAAGAGAATTGGACTCCGGGATGCTGTAATTGGACTGAGCCCCAATAATAACACTTTGACAAGTGTTGCTGCCATAAATAATAGATCTGGGTGCACTGCAATTGAGTTGTGTGTCCTGTCACTTCTTATCCAAAAGGATTATATGGATTACAAAACTAAACTTCTTTTGCTTGGATTCCTTTCTGGAGACCAAGCTAGACTTTTCCTCATGCCCCAAAAATGTTCTCTTTTGCCATTTCCCTAGAAAATGTAGCCTATTGGTTGCATAAAACTTATCTAGTCAGTAAGGATCTTGATTTTTTAGTGAAAACATGCGATTGAAGTTGTAGGGGAGAGCTGCTACTAAAACAGCATTTAAAAGCGATTTTGCAATTCAAAGCATTTGAGAAATTTTGTTTCTGTAAGGGTGCACAGAATAACCCCACTGCCTGTTTTCCACGGATATGTCCCTTATATGTCCCTTTGGAATGGTCTGCTCAGGGGGTGGAGGAGTCACTGTCCCTGGAGGTGTTTAAGGGTGCAGCATTTAGTGTTGGCATGGAGGTGTTCAGTCACAGGTCGGACTCGATGACTTTAGAGGTCTTTTCCAACCTAACCAATTCTGTAATTCTGTGACTCCTGCTGTGAGGTCTAGCCAAAGAACACCAGTGCGAAACGGCAAGAAAATCAGAAACTCTTTCTTTTGTTGCCGGAGAAACTGCTGCACTTGCAGGCCGCAGCATCCCCTCCCCTGGACTCCCACCCCAGCGCTTCCTGCGGCACCAGGGCGCTCCGCGGAGACAAAGAGCGCTCAGCGCGGCGGGTGCCGAGGTGTGAGCGAGCCACGGGCCGTGTGTGGGGGCTGTCCCCGCTCGGGGTGTGCGCACAGGGCGGGCGGGCAGCGCCACACGCGGGCAGCGGGGCCGGGCCGGGCCGGGCCGGGCCGGGCCGGGCGGGATGAGCCCGGTTGCCATGGCGACCGTCCCGGCGGGGCGGCGCGCGGGGCGGTGGCGCCCCCTGGCGCCGGAAGGGGCGTGTCGCGCGGCGGAAGCGGGGCCGAGCGCCGCAGGGTGTGTGCGCGTGTCCGTGCGAGCGGCCGCCGCTCCCGTCGCCTCCGCCCGTGGGATCCGCGCGCGCCGCCAGGTGAGGGCCCGCGGCCGCCATCGCGGCGGGCATCGGCGCGGGGGACCCGCATCGCCACCCGCGGGGCGGCCCGCCCGGCCTGCCCCCGCCCGCCCGGCCCGCTCCGCTCCGCCCCGCGCGGGGAGCCGCAGGCCGCGGCGGGCGCGCCGTGGGGGGGTCCCCGCGGGAGGGTCCCCGGTTCTGCCGCCCCGGTGCTGCGTCCCCCGGCCCGGGTAACGGTGCGACCCTCGCTCGGGGGGCGCCGGCGGGCCCGGGCGGGCGGCGCCGCCCCTCGCCGAGCGCCCGGCGCTGCCCCGCCCCGGTGAGTCACTCGGTGCCCGGGGCGCGGCCGCGCTCACCTGGGCCCGCCCGGCGGGAAGGGCCGGGCCCGGGGCCCGCAGCCAGCCCCGCCACGCCGGGACCGGCACTGCCCACAGCCCCCCGCACCGCCGCGGGTGCGCCCCCCGCGGGAGCGCCGTGCCCAGCCCCGGAGAGCGCAGCTGCCGAGGCCGTGCCGGTGGCCGTGAGCCGGCCCACGTAGGGCCGGAGGTGGTCGTGGCCGTGTACGAGCGCTTCAGAAGGGGGCAAAATGCTTTTATTATTATTTTCCGATTTTGATCGTTCGTGTCCATTTGGGAATAGAGATGCGTTTAGGGAGGACTCCACAGGGAAAGAAGGTTGGTTCAAGCCAGTTCCAGCCTACAGAAAGGCTGGGCAGTAGCCCCGATCTACCGGCCGTGGGTTTTGTTTGAGGTATGTATGACCAGGTATTAATTGGGATGCTGAAATGACAGAGGCACACAATCACTGTATTGGCAAAAATGCATCTCACACAAAGATCACACTATAAATTGGTTGCTTTCAGATAGATTCCTTATTAATAATTAAAATATCTTTTCCAGTGATGGGAAACCAAAAAACCACATCATGCAGCACCATAAAAACCAAATTCCCATGGAAAAATATCAGAGACTTTTGTAATGTTTTGTATCTTCAGTGGCTGTAGGAATATTTGTATTTTCACCTGTTCACTATTGCAGGACACCACATATAATTATATATATTATATATAAATGAGCTTACTTCTATTTTAAAGCAATAATGAGATGTAATCTGGTCCAGAAAAGAAAACAAGAACACGAGTGCCTTTTTCTCCCTTCATATTAAAGGACTGCAAAAATATCCCCTGTATCATATTTTGTTTATTAAATTGGTACCAATAAAGTGATAGACTCGTTGCACAGATGGGCCTGGTGCGGTTTTCTCAACCTCATTATGTCAGTACCGCATGTTCTGATCTCTGCTATTTTGATGTTGAGTCTTTTTATTTTTTCCTGAGCAGGCCTGTGCCAGTATGCAGCTTTTTGTGATGCATGTGAATAAACTCGGATGAGGAGGAGCTCAGTAAATAATTATTTGGTTAATGAGGTAAAAGCTCCTGCTCTGATCCGTGTGGTATCCTAATACCAGGCATTACAGTAGTGTGGCTGTTGTATGGCCACACTTCTTGCCCCTCCCTGTAAAATAAATACTGTCAGTTTATTATTAACAAAAGTGTTTTACCTGTGATATGAGTAGATTAGTTTGGCGTGAACTTTATGCCTGGGGGAAGATTTTTTGGGTTAACTCACTCTTTCCACGTGGATTCTAGCAGAACACAATTCTGCTGGTTGGAACAAAAAGGTGTTGCCATGTGGGGATGATGTGCTGTGGAAATGGCAGCGTGTCCCCACCTTCAGCTGTCCTGAGCAAAGGGCCATGAGCAGGGAGCACAGCTCTGCTTTTCAGCCTGGCATTAGGAAGAACAAGGTGCTGTCACTGAATTGGAGGTGTCCGTACAATATCAGTGTTCCCACGTGCTGTTGGTAGTGGTCATAGGCATTTTGTAATTCTCTATGGAGACTGAAAACCATTGAATGTCATTGTATTCAATTTTACGAAGCAACAAGTAATGATGGCAGCAGATGGCCAGAGCAGGGTGAGGCATGGCTTTATAGAATGTTAATTTTATCTCAACATTTGCATAGAGATTTGAGCCGAAGGCCAGGGAAGATGCAGAGGAGGCTGAAGTTATGCACTGCACAAGGTCAGCAAGAATATCACAACTGTGAGGTCATTTTCCTTTTTCCCTCATTGTGTTTGCAGGATATTTTACTGAACTAGCTATACCCAAACTAATGACAGGAAGATTTTACTGTTCAGGTCTTACCAGAGCCATTCATTTTCTAATCAGTTACTTGACAATCCATGGTAGCCTTTGAGGGAACCAACTAGAGAAACACAACTAATAAAATCAAATGCCTAATACTGCAGTAAAGCAAGCAAGGTTCCTTGCACACGATTGAGAGAGTTACACTCCATTTCCTGTAAAAAATAGGTGTTGGAAGCAATGTCTAGTTGACAGGGAATGCCATCCCCGTCATGCAGATACTTGTGTCAGCATGTGTGTACCTGAACGGTGGAGAATGATTTTGTATTTCTTTTAGAAATAATGTCTCCAAAGCTCTTACTCTCTGTAGTTATCGAACTCTAATTTGAAATACCACTCACCTCACTCAAATGTTTAATATCGGAGTGAATTTACCTATCCAGAAATTAAGTAAGGTATGTTCACCTATTGTTGGAATATTGAACTGCAAATTCTGTACGAGTCTGCAGCTTTACCTGTTAGAATTTGAGTGGACTTACAGAGCTTGTGACTGGGAAGTATGATTGCCTCCCATCTCACCAAATCTGGTTCTGTATTCCTTTCTCAGAGTGAAATGTGCAAGTCTGTTAACCTGCAGCCCTGCTCAACTCATTAGGGACCAGTATGTCAAACCAATAATTACACTCCTTTCTCAGTTCTTTTCTACAAAGTAGAAATGTTTGTCTGATAGATTGTCATGCTTGCTGTAGAGAGAAAAACAGTGCACAAAAATCGATGACTTAATTAGCATCAGAGGAACAGGTCATCAAGAGCAGCACACTTCAAACCAGCATAAGCTTATTAGTATTGTCCTATCAGTTCGATATGTTATATAAGCCAGATTATTTTCAGTGCCAGTTTTCATTTGATTTCTACAGACTTCAAGCACAGTTAGTTCTGATCCGTTTTGGCTTTGTCCTAAAGAGCCCATAGGAATGGGAAATGGTAAAGGCTACAGAGCAGATGAGTAAGTGCTGAAGAGTAAGCTGTAGTTCTCAAAATCCTGCAGTCTTCTGAAGAACAGTAGCTGCATGTTTTACCCCTCAGCTGTTAATGGGATGTAAACCTCCAGTTCTGTATGTCCATCCACTCTTGAAAGAGCCATGGGTGTACTGACTCCAGGTGCTGTTCCCAGGCTGGAACACCATCCCCTTCACACTGCAGTTTCCACTGAAAGATGCAGGCAGCTACAAACTAATGAGTTCTGCAGGTTCTGACCTTTACCTTGGATGCTTTGATATGTTTCAGTCTTGTCCACACAGGTGTAAAGCTCTTCTGAAGTGGGAATAAGCACTTGTAACTTACAGTGCTTGCATACATGCTCTTCTGCATTTGTAAGAGATTTGAAAGAGCTGCAGGCTGTATGGGAGATAAAGGGGAAAAATAGTGAAAAAATGGCATTTTCAGTGTGGGACTTCAGGTGATAGAAATTTCTAGCAGCTGGTGCTGTTGGCTGTGGCTGCTGGGCAGTGGTTGGCATTCCTTACTGTAATAGTGTCTGGCCACTTCTTTTTGGAGGGCTACTAAGTTGTGTTGGACAGATTCTTAAGAAGACAGTGTCTTAAGAATTTGAACTGTGTTAATGCATCTAATATCAGAATCTTGTGCTTAGAACAGACAACTTTCAGGACTCCTCCATGGCTGTGATCTGCACGTCTCTGCTCCTTTTTCCATCTTCCCTCTTTTCCCTTTGCCACCATGGCATGGCTTTATCAGTGCTAGAATAGATCATTCCTGGCAGCCTCCTGTTCATCACCTCTTGTGTGTTTTGCTCCTAGCTGCAGGTAACCTTTGGTAGATGGCTTCTGTGTGTGGCCTAGGTGTATTTATAGCTCTAGGCTTTGCTTGTTTCAGATTGTGGCACACTGGTCCATTGTTAGAGTGTGGCTTTCATCTCCTCTCTGGGAGGGACCAGTTATAACTGATAGTTGCTTCTTTGCCTTTTCAAACATCACTCCTTTCCTTGTATCTTTTTTCCTTCTGGCAAACACTTCCCTCTTTTGGAGCTCAAGCCAGCATAGCTCTGCAAAGCTCTCTCCAAGCTTCTAACAAGGTAAGCAATGGAGAACCAAATGAGGATTTTAAGTGTTCCTTTATGCAGCACCCTTGGGAGGAAATAATGGTAGGCTTACTGTCATTGGCAGATATTTTGGTGTGGGCAATAATTTTCTTGCTTCATTTAAGTTCTGTTAAATCCATGTTAACAATACTTATGTTTCATAGCAAACCTAACAGTACAGATATTAAGACAAACTAACTAAACTTAAGCCCCTGTACACTAAATTCTTGTGTCAAAACTAAGCCAGGGAAGCTCTCAGGAGCACCATCTTTAGTGATGAGTTTGAGTTGCATATATGCATAAATGACTTTAATGTGCATAAATTAGTTACATTGCTGAGGAAAGTTGCTTGATTCTAGAAGAAGCAACATTCTAATCTTTGTGCTGGTATTTTCCTTGTATAATTGACATGTTAAACTGGTTTCTGGATCTCTTTTAACAGTTAGGTCTTTGTGCCCCCATGTTTTCCTTCATGTGCAGTTCCCTTTATGGTTTCCTTCATGTGTCCTTATATGAACCCATTGACTGCTGTGAACTGTCTTGCATCTAAATATAAATATGTCAGTGAGCTTGATAAAACAAACTGCACCCTTTCAAAACTAAATTCTGTATTGTTTGTAAACGGAATTCTGCACAGATGACTTGTCTACAGATTAGAGCACTATTGGCAAAGTGCAGATCAAAGATAAAACTAACTGACCTTTCAATGGCAAAATGTGAACTCAATTGGAGCTACTTGTCTGTGCACTTCAATTAGCAGGCTGCTTCCACATAACAAGCACATTCCATGAGAAGAAGAGGAGAAGATAAGATGTTTGCAGTAGCAATACTTGCAGAAGCTGTGCAGACAATGAAGAAACTAAAAGTGCTCTGAAACTGTTCAGTTTCAATGTCCTGTTGTTCAGAGTTGGCTCTTGTAATGTAAAAAGCATTCTTCAGGTGTACTTTGCTCATGTTCAGATTTTAGTGAGTGGGTAGAGAAATACCACTCACAAATTACTTCCTGCCTTAAGCACATGGTCTGCAATTAGTGCTGAGTTAAGGGAATGGTTTACAAGGTTTGATAGACTCAACAGGGAAGAATGGGATGGGTTGTCTCAAGGGGAAATGATCCGATGATTTCCTTGGACTTGTTCTGCAGTGGTGTTATGACAACCTTCAAAGCAGGGAGAAACAGTGCACATCACAAATCCCACTTAACCTTTTCCATCATCAGGAACTATCTGTTTGATAAGCTTGTGGAAACCAGTGATAATATCCCCAGGCTAAAAGCTTACTGGGGAAGAGAGAACCAAATGAATCATGTCTTACCACAAGTTGTCACACTGCTGCCCACAGTCACCCTGTCTCGTTGAGAGCTTTGATCTGAAGTCCGTGTGGCACCTTCCAGTTGGTCCCTGAATCCACTGGTTTAAGTACAGCACTTGAAATGGAGCTTAACCACAGCCCAACTTGACTTACCAGTCTGCAGAAGATCCCTTTCCATAAGGCTGGTTTTAGTTTTCCATGTCCTTACTCTGAGTGTCTTTCAAAGATGGGTGCATTAGGATCTACAAAGGATCAAAGACAAGCAGGAGAGAGTGTGACTTGCAGATACAGAGCAGGTACATTTGATTGCTGGGTTTACTTCAGGGACTCCTGTGTGAAATAACTATGTTTGACTTGATATCCTGAGTGATTTTTTTTTTTTTTTTTTGCTAAAATGGAATATCTTCAGCTGGAGGGACAGAACGTGCTCATCTCAAAATAATTTTGTAGTTAGGACTCGTCCTCAGCAGTGTGAGCAGTGTATGAAGCTGCTCATAGACACAATGGGAATTTGGGTCTGCATCTCATTGTCCTGGTTGAGGATTTAGTACAGGGGGCTGGTTTTCCTCTATAATAATATGGTAGGTGATCCTTGGAGAAAATACAAGCTGAGCAGTATGTGCAAAATGTTCTCCATCAGAAGCCTGTCAGACTGGAATCTTCAAAGGTGAGAGCCGGGGAAAAGGCTGCAGCAATCACTTTCAGCATGTTGGTTCTTTCTAATAGGACTGTAGGTGCTTCTATAAGAAGTCTGTGAAATACAAATGCAAACTTGTTCTTGTTTAGTCATTATTGTTTTTTAGAAGTTGTTTTTAGGCTGTTCAGTCTCAGCCTGACAATTTACCTAGACAGTGAGAGCCCTGATTAGGAGTAGGAGAGGGTAATTATTACTCAGTACTGATGAGAGTAACAGTTCTGGATGTGTCCAAAAGTGAGCCTGCATACCTGGAGAAATCTTACAGAATAGTTTGGGTTGTCTGTAAGTTTGTAAAGTATTGAGGTCCATTTTAATGTAGGCAAAGAGACTTATTTACTTTCTCCTGTGAGCCTGGCCCTGGGTGGTTTATTCATTCTCCTTGGCATAAACTCTTCAGTGACCCTGTGGCCATGTGATGTATTTTCCCAGCTTTGGTTGCTAAACTGCATTATCAAAAATGATAAACAAGTTGTTTCCACATAAGTAATTTGTTTTGTAGCACTGATTATTGTGTGGGCCACATCCCATTCAGATTTTATGAATGTCAGTGTTATTTAAAAGGTCTTGAAAACCTGAGACTGCAGCCACCCTAGCTGTGTAGAGTTGTCCATTATGTGTATGTTGATGCATATGTAAAAAAACCCACATTATTTTCTGGCAGAACATTATAAATGTACTTTCCGTAGTTGCCAACAACTACAGCTTTCCTGGGTATGGTTTATGTAAACCCACAGAAACACCTCCTCTAACTTACCAAAAATCTTCAGTGTCAGAAGGAGCTGTCCAGTGCTTCAGTGCTCCTAAGCAGTTGCTCTTGTACTGCAGGGGAGTGAAACAAAGAACTAGAACAAACAAACCTGGAAAAGCCCCAGCAACCTGGTGGTTTCTTGGTTAACATCTCCCCAGTTCAGCTGTGGCTGGTAAAGGAAAGAGGAGGGATTCACAGGGCTGTGCTGTGCTTAATGCCAATATGACTTTTGCTGCATTTTGAAGAACAATGCTTTCATATCTTCAGGACTGTCGATAATCATTTACACATGGAAATGCTACATATATGGCAAAAGGTCAAATACATTTTTTAAAAGAAACCCTTTGTATTACTTTATTACAGTTGATAGATTTCCCTCTTCTTACTGACTCTAAGATCTGTTTCACCCTTCAGCATGAACTTCCCCAGTGCAGACCATCAAGACATTTTTCTCTCTTTTTATTCCTCGCTAATTGCAGGACAGCCATGGATAAAAGTGAGTTGGTACAGAAAGCCAAACTGGCTGAGCAGGCCGAGCGTTACGATGACATGGCTGCAGCTATGAAGGCTGTCACTGAGCAGGGACATGAACTGTCCAATGAAGAAAGGAATCTCCTCTCCGTGGCCTACAAGAACGTGGTCGGTGCCCGCCGCTCGTCCTGGCGTGTGATTTCCAGCATCGAACAGAAAACAGAGAGAAACGAGAAGAAACAGCAGATGGGAAAAGAATATCGTGAGAAAATCGAGGCTGAATTGCAGGATATCTGCAATGATGTTCTGGTAATAATCCAACAGCAAAAATAACAGTAGTTAGTACTGCAGTATTTTTCAGAGAGGCTTAAGGAATTTTAGTAGTGCTGTAGACACTGCAGCACCTTAGCAGGGGAATAATTTTGCATAGCTACTTACTTGGGTCCAATTCTAGCTCCTAAGTCATTTAACTTGCTTCTTAGGGAATTTGTTATAAAAGAGTACAGTTTTTTATAGCAGCAAAAAGCAAACAAGGCCATGTTGAAGACCCCTGGTTGCTGGCTGGAGGGGGTTCACCATGAAAACAAATTTAGATCTGGGGCACTGACATGAGTCTTGCTAAAACGCCTGTTGTTTATATTCTTTAATTAATGAATGCTGATGTCCTGAGTCTAGTTTAGTACTTTTTTTTTAGAGAGAAGGTGTGTAGTTCTTCTTTCAGACTGATTTTGCTCTTTCTTTCACTCGGAAAAGAGGCATTCCTTTTATTGTTGCTCCATTTCCTTAAGATCAGTCAGGAGCAGATGCTGTCAGTGCAGTCCATCTTTGCATCTCTGAGTGCACATGTGCTGCCTGTGCCACTGTCAAACTTTGCAGCTGAAGTTGGAGATAGAATCAGTTTCTTGTGGACAATTTCACGGCTCTGCATGGAATTCAAATTTGTGGCAGCAAAAGTGACCAGATACACTGATTTCCAGCTGCTGCTTTTCGTTAGTTTGGTCATGGATGTGGGTTTGCATCAGCAGGCTTAAGCCCTGCTAGCCTTCAGATCCTGCAGGAGGGAATCGTGGATGGAATCAATAGAGCAAGTTTGCAGCTCTCCATAGATTAGGCTACAGGTAGTTTATCTTTTTTTTCCCAGAGTTTAGACAGCAGTAGGCAAAGTGATTAACGTGAGTCTGCCTAAGTCGTGACAGCAGTCATTGTTACTGTTTGAACAGGTCATGCTCGCCATTGTAACAAAGCCTCTGTTGCAGACATTATTTTTCTGACTCAGAAAACATAACTTTTTAAAAATCTTTTTCAGGAACTCCTGGATAAATACCTTATTGTCAATGCCACGCAGCCAGAAAGCAAGGTCTTCTATTTGAAAATGAAAGGTGATTACTACAGATACCTCTCAGAGGTGGCATCTGGAGACAATAAGCAAAGTAAGTAGGAGTGAAATCTCTCTGTGGACCAAACAGAATCAAGTATAAAAACCACTTGTATTCTTTTCCCCAACATCAAGTATTTATTTCTTTTCACTACTGCTCTGTAGTTATGAAGATAGGTGCAGTGCAAGTCACTTTTGGAGAAAGACTTCACTGAAATTAATAGAAATGATTGACAGATTTTCATCATTGCAGTCAAACTCTGCTTGCAGCCCCTGAGCACAGCAGCTAGTTTTCAAGCATATGGGGCAGTGTAAAATCATTTTCCTGGAGAATGTAGGTTTCTTTCTCATGGAAAATGCTTAGTTTGTTTGATCTTATGTTTAAACTATGAATTCAGCTCAAGTCTTCCCTGTTTGCAAACTCTCTGGATACAAATATAGGCTATTGGGTTCCTGGGTTCTAAAGTAATAACTTCTGAAATGGGAAAGCAGTGCTGAACTGTCTGAATTCCTGTGAGTGTCTGATATAGTCCCTGTCTTGCAAACTGAACGTGATGTCAATATGGAGTTTATTGTTACTCATTAGCCAGGAAGGGACTGTTGGCTTTGCCCTGAAACCCTAACCTGAAATACAAAGTTCATGACCTAACTGCAGCAGTTTAGTTACCTCTTCTTCCCCATATGGTTTTGTCTGGATTTAGTATTGATAACTATGACTTCTTCAGCTGGGCTAGAAATGAATGTTTAAAACCAGAACACTTAAGTACAGTTTGTGTCCATTCAGATCGGTTGGAATTCATTGAATAAATTTTATTTTAAGTTTCTATTAAAAAATCTATTTCAGCGTTAATTGTTCAGCAAGTGGAAGGCTTTTGCATGTAAAAACATTGAAAGAAATGTCTGTGCATAGGTAATTGTATGAATTTCTGGTAGCATGGTAGTCTATGCTGAGAATATAATTGCTTTCCCCATGAAGAGGAGAGATGTACTGTGTATTTATGTGCTTGTAATTGCTTCTTGCAGCAACGGTAGCAAACTCCCAGCAAGCTTATCAGGAGGCATTTGAAATTAGCAAGAAAGAGATGCAGCCAACACACCCCATTCGACTTGGTTTGGCTCTAAATTTCTCTGTCTTCTACTATGAGATCCTAAATTCTCCTGAAAAAGCCTGTAATCTGGCAAAGACGGTAAGCAGACTCTTCATATCACCAATTTTTGTGGAGGCTGAGGAGGTAATTACATGGTTACAGTAACACTTTGCAGATGATTATGCTTTTTCATATCAAATTCTTTTAAAATGCTGTCATAAAACATTTGAGATTGTAGTATATTTTCAGGTAAGTTGGTTTGCTGGACTAGCTTAGCTTTGGGTAAGGCTAATTTGCTGCTGCAGCTGTTCCAGTGACAGGGAAGACAAATTGCCTCTGTTTAATGTCCACCTAATTCTTGTAGAATGTGTTTGTGTCAAAATTGAAAACACTTGAATTAATTTAGCACTTCTAAAGTGAAATATTTATTTAAATTGGAGCACTTAGCCAGTACATGAAGTGTTGTTTGTGTGCCCATCTTTGTAGTCCTAAATGTCCTTGTTATCCATATGCATGTGTCCCTCTCTCCAGAGACCAAAAAGAGCTTTTGTGATGGGTTGTGGCAAACAAATAGCCAGTCATTTTTTCCTTAGTCTTCTCCCTAAAATAGGATTAGTCTTGTAAATGGAGCTTTTTGTGTCTGTGGAAATTGTCTAGTAGTAACTTGAATAACATGGCATTAGGTGAATCTCTGTGTTCTTAATATGCACTTCAGTAAGACTTTGTAACAAGAAGTGATGTTGTGCTGTAAAATGCTGCTGCTGTTCTTGCTTTTTTTTAGTTAAAATGCTTACATCTGTTTCAAACCTGAATGAAGAAATGGCACTTATGGCTCTCAGACTCACAGTATTGATTTTCACGTGTAACAGATGGATGGGAAGAATGGCTTTGTTAATCTCTAGTGGAACATACCTGATTTCCTCTGCTGTTTTGAAAAGAAATTGAAAACCTTCCTGCCCACCGTCGAAAAATCTTGTGTTCCATTTTCTTGTCTACTTACTCATGTACTATATATATATATACACACATATATATATATATATACACTCATTCAAGTAATGGTACCTTTGTCTTTCACTGCTTGTTTAGACCAGTGAGACCTTCCTTTTAATGAGTGTCTTTTTTTTAGTGTTGTCTTAAACCTGAGTTCCAGCTATGTGAACCATTTTTCTGCATGACACATAGAATGCTCTTGACTTTCCAGTACTTGGTATTGGCATTTAGTAAAGTTTTCCTGGGCTTTTATCTGGACACCACTGAAGACTTCTGTTTTCCCCTGCCTGTCTGGGATCTGGTGCTCACTTTGTTTTACATTTCTTCTTGTGGTGGAAAAGAAAAATACCAGAAGCCCTTTTTACAGAATTTGGATAGTAATGTGGCAGATTTGTAAGCTGTGTATAAGCAGAAGTGTGAAAGCAGAGTGTGAAAGGGCCGTGTTTCTGTTTTTAGGCGTTTGATGAAGCGATAGCAGAGCTGGACACGCTGAATGAAGAGTCTTACAAAGACAGCACCCTGATCATGCAGCTGCTTAGGGACAACCTCACTGTGAGTACCATGGGGCAAACCACTGCACTCTAGGCTGCTGCACTCTGAAGTGGGACTCAGCATCTGAAAGCTGATGCGGTTCTGTGCCATTAAAAGCTTTTTCTGAGGCGTTAACTGCATGTGTTAACTGCGATGCTTTTTGTAACCAGACCAGTTAGACTTGTTCAAACTAGGAATCATTTGTTAACTGCTGTAACAAACTCAGATTCCTATTGTAACACAGAGTGGGGTTTGTTCTCAACAGTTTTATGTGGAACTTCTCAGCTTGTGCTAGCTTCTTGCTTATCTTTTATTCATGTTCTAGTTTACTATTCTTCAGCTTTACTATTAAGTTCAGTTCTGCATTGCTCTTAGCTGAGAGAATTGCACAGCTACTACTAATCACGCTGTCTTCCCTTTCCTGACAATTGTAATTAACCGTGCTTCCAGCATAAACACGTGTTTGTATTTCCTTACAGCTATGGACGTCGGAAAACCAGGGAGATGAAGGGGATGCTGGGGAGGGAGAGAACTAATGGCTGTCACGCTTCACTATATGTTCAATGTCACCCTGTATCCTACACATAATCCCTTTGTGCGACAAGCAAAAAGAATAGTACATTGACTTTCACAACCTCAACGTAGCAAAAACTGTCTGTGGGGTAAAACCGGTTGGTTGGTGTTTTGTGTACCTAGAGCGGAGGTCGGTTATTCCAATGGCATTCCGAACTTTCCTATTCTGAACATTTACAGTTCCGATTACCGTGTTTATATTTTTAACTGAACACTGTGATAATAATAATAATAAAGGGTTTTGTGATTGCAATTGACTTTACAAAACTCTTATTGGTAGAAAAGTAGACATCAATTATGTAACTCTGGCGAGCTTAATTTGGCACCAAAATAGTCGAAGTACAATTCTGTTGTAAAGTTGTACAGAAAGTTATAGAGATTCTATTGTTACACTGGGGCATGGAAGGAGAACAATCCAATGTATGGCATTCCAGTTAGGGACACTGCTATGAGGTAGTTGAACAGGCACACTCTGTAGACATTTGTAACCGAGTCTGAGGCACCGCTTTCAGTCAAAAGCTCACTTTGTCAATCCTGTCTTTCGGGGGATGGGGTTTGTTTTGGGGAGGAGGGAAACGGGGGAGTTAGCAGCTTGATTTCCAAACTCTTTACACTGGCAGATAACTGGGATTTGACTTCTCAAAGTGCTTTCATGCTCATATCACATGCATGACTAAGCCCCTTCCCACAGCAATAACTTTTACCTAGTTACAACTTAGATATTCTTTAGCAGTAAAAACTCTTGGTTCGCTGCCATGGACTTGCAATAGGAGAAGATTCAATTTTTTGAATGGCCTTATTAGTTTGGATGATACCATGAAGTAATCTGCCACTTTTGCATTACTTTACTCTTAGGTGAATCCAAATTTCCATGGTATCCCCATTCTCAATTTATCCTGGAAACTTAAGTAATCCACTAAGCCATCTTTAAGTTCACTTTATAGAAATTTTTCTCCCACTGGACTCTGTTCATCCTTGACCCTTTCACCTGTTTGAACTCCATTAAAGCAGTTTTGGACTCCCACATACACATCATCCTTTCTTTGGTTCCTGGTGATGTCAGGATGGTGGATGAGGCCTGCACCTCACCAAGGACAGGTTTCTTCCTTGGGTGTTTGAGAGCTGCCAGTGCTGTTGCATTCTTCAGCTCTTGTCTGCCATTCTTTGGCAGTACCAGGAAACTGGCTCAAGTACTGGCTCAAATATTCAGGATTTCCCATCTCGTACTGGAATGCAGACCTACACATCTGTCATGCTTGTAATATTTGAGCTCCAAACATCCTCACCTTGTCATGTTTCAAACATGTCCCATTAAACAAAACCTAGTGAGAGTTGCGTGAATAATGCAGTGGAAAAGATTAGGAATAGTCACCTATCAGTCCCGTGGTATCATCCCCTGCCTTCACATTCCACTTAGGTATAGGATCCATCTGTTTGTCCATCTGTCTGCTGAAGAGAATTTCATGCACTGATTTTAAAACTCCCCTCTACTAGCTGAACAAATTGTGCAGTTAATACTTGGCGCTTGATAAATGCAGTAGTGAATGTGGAACCGAGCCTGTCTGTATATCTGGTAGCTCTTTTCGCTTTGTTTTTACTGACCAGTATTCTGCCTAAAGTTTGCTTCTGTGACGGTTCTATTGCCTAGCACACACGTGGTTGTGAGAATAGTATAGCAAAAAGAAAAACCTGGTTATTGATGTAATAGATTTGTGTATGTCTTTTAAACAGTTCTAGTTTCACCTTACACAAAATAATCAGGAAAGTGTAAAAGACTTCAAAAGTGAACAATAAAAAAAAATTTTATCATTTGGTTGTCTGTTGTCTTTGCTGTAGTTGTGCCAAAACCTGTGGTAGTAAAATCACCACTTTTACTCAGTTTTCAGTTCGTGGATTGTGTGAGTTGATTCACGGTTTACAAATAACTGAGTTACTCATTCCTTTGCTGAGAGACTTTCCCACACACCCTCCCAGATTGGTAGGAGAAAACACTGTTTCTCTTCTTTTTTGTTGAGGGCATACTTGTAATATATTGTCATTGTAGGGCTTAAATGCAACCCTAAATAACCATTTAACTTGCCATGAGTCATTGCATATTATAGGGTTGAACACAACGTAAATGAGAAAAGTCTGTTGGTTAGAACCTTGGGAATCTCTTAAATACCCACTGTGAGCACAGGGCTGGCCTCACCTCTGCACACCCAGCTCTGCTTGTCTCACACTGCTGTGCTAAAGGAACACTGAAAGTGCAGAACAGTGGAGGTGCACTGGGCATCAGAGCATTTGAAGGGAGGGATGGCAGTAACCAGGCAGCCCAAAAGCTTCAAGGAAGCTTAGTCCTGCTCCCAGGGCAGGGCAACACACGAGTGTGCACGAGTGTGCCAAGTGGAAAATGCCACTTGGCTGCTCTTGAGTGACCAATGAAGGCATTAGGAAAAAACCTTGACCTCTGCTCTGCCCTGTGCCGTGACTGTACATGGTGGTCCCTCCATGTCTGTAATTATTGCTACTTTGTCACTTTCTTCAGCCTTTATGGACATACCTGCATGTATGCACATACCATACATCTTAAATTATTTTATAGTGTGCAGTCTGACTCATGCTGATGACATTGTCAGCTCTGAGACAAAAAATCCCCGTGTCTGCTAGCTGCTCCTGTTCAGAGACCACCTCCTGTCGCAGTCCTTTCACATAACATCTCTCATCCTTGCTGTGTCTTTCGGGGAAATCGTGAGCTGAGGAGGCTGGTCTGCAGCAGTGGTGAATCGAAGGGGGTCTCAATTTTTTATTTAATTCTGTCTTTCTGGGAAGGGGCACTCCAGCTGGCCCAGCTGCAGCAGGAGTCCAGGTGCACTCTACATGTTTGACTCATTTAACTTGCTGCTGCAGCTTCTCATTCTTGGCACTGATGCTCATGTGACCTTTGGGTGAGGCATCTTAATGTGGGAAACCACCAGAAGGCTTTTGTGAGGATGAGGGTTCTCCTGATTGCCCTGCAGCTGACCCTTCCGAGGGTGCAGGGTGGGGTGGGGCCGGATGCTGGGGGATGCTCTGGGATTGCCCTGCCTGCGGCTCGAGGTTCCTGTGTGCTGTCACCCAGCGTTTCAGCAGCACAAACACCTCCAGGACAGCTAGGGTGCGATCAGTGGATGAAAGCGAGCCCCCAGCAGTCCTGGGCCATACAGACAAGAGGTGATGATGGCAGAGGCCGCATTCCCTGGGTCTCTGTAGGGTCCTGCGGGAGATTGCTGTGGAGTTTGGCAGTGCGTGAGCAGGCGGTGATGAGGGATTTGTAACCGGGCTGCGTACGGCTCCTGCCTGTACTCCTTAACTTCAGGGAATTACGTACCAGAAGATGCATGTGATTTCCTAAAAGCGCGTGGGTGGGACACGCTGTCAGTGTTCCAGGGCGACACGGAGCGCGATTCCCCTGCCCTTCGTTTGGGAAGGCACGGGCTGCGCAGGAGCTGCGGTTCGCGGAGACGCGGAGATGAGGAGATGCGGAGATGAGGAGATGCGTCTGCTGAACCCCGGAGCCGCTCAGCTGCGCGGGGGCCGCCGCTGCCCGGCCGGACCCGCCCTGCCCTGTCCGCGGGGTGTCCGCTCCGCCCGGGGCGGGGCAGGGCCGCACCTGGCCGGGGTGGGGCGGGGGCGGGGGTCCCACCTGGCCGGGGTGGGGCGGGGGTCCCGCCCGCCCCCGGGGCTCCCGCGGAAGAGGCGGGCGCTGCCGGCAGGGGCAGTGCTGGAGCAGCGCTGCCGCGGCGAGCGCTCGGTGTGAGTGCGGGGCCGGCTCCCAGACCCCGGCTCCGGCTGCCGGGGCTGTTTCTGCGGGGCGGGGGTGGCCGGGGGTCCCCCAGGGTCCCCGGGCAGGGTGAGCAGCGCCCCTCTGCAGCCCCGTCCCGTGTCCGCCGGTGTGCGCTGTCCTTGGCTCCCCGGCGGGGCTGTGCCGCCCCTGCCCGGCCGCTGCCCCTCGCCGCTCCGGCCGCCTCCTCCCCGTTCCAGCTCCCTTCCCTCCCTGCCCCGCTGGCTGTGAAGGGGCTCTGGGGCTGCTCTGTTCCCCTGTGCTTGTTTTGGGGCTCTGTGGGCGGTGCGAGGAGCGGGGCTGTGTCACGGAGCCGGTGCGCGGCTCTGCCGTGGGCTGCCCGCCGTGGGGACCTGCCTGTGGCCGGGGGACTGCTCGATGCACTTATCCTATATATGCGTGTTTATTTGGGGTATCTATAGGTATCTAAACAAGTGCCTCAGGACTTTTGAGCTTTCAGGTAAGAGCCCCAAGGATGGATTTATAAGTTTTTGGGGCAGCACCTGCATTTCTGTGTTCCTAGACAGTACCCCGGGGGTATCAGGCAAGAACTGTTGTCCTCACAGAACTTTATACTCAACTGAAACCAGGCAGAGACTGAGTATCAATTTGCCTGCCCTGGGAACAGTAGTCAACAAGCTGAGAAACTGGGAAAGGGTGGCTAAAACCCCGTGTCTGCCTTTTTAGGGTTGGAGTTGATTGCAGGGAGCGGTGTGGGCTGCAGTTCTGCTCCCTGGGCATCAGTACAAACCCCACTCCTCGGGTCTGTTCTGGCTGGAGGGAGCCATTAAGGAGTTAAAATGGAAGCCTCTGGTGGAGAAGGGCTGTTTACCTTCTGAGGAATTAAACTCCATTTTCTTTCTCTTGGGGTTTGAGTGTTTTAAGGAGCAAATGTCTGTGGTGTGTCCCTCTGCATCCTTCCAGGGTGTGCAAGGGCTGTGAGGTGCAGATCCCAGCTCAACTTTTGCACCAAAATTGTTATGTCCTGGAAAGTTTTGGGATTACAGCTTCCTTGGGTCATTCCTGTTCCTAGTGCTGCTGAGTGGGAAGGGCATTGCTTTGACTTGTGCTGCTGCAGTGGGGCCAGCCCCAGTGTGGGTCTGTGGTCACTGCAGGCCATCTGAAACCTGCACCCTGCAGCCTCGGGTCTGTCTCCTCCTGCAGCTGAGCTCTGTGGGTGACCATGAATGCCAGTGGCCCTGGCTATCCCTTAGCCTCTCTCTATGTGGGAGACCTGCACCCAGATGTGACCGAGGCCATGCTCTACGAGAAGTTCTCCCCTGCTGGGCCCATCATGTCCATCCGAGTGTGCCGGGACATGGCCACGCGCCGCTCGCTGGGTTATGCCTACATAAACTTCCAGCAGCCTGTGGATGGTACGTTCCCCACGGCACAGCTCTGAGGAGCTGCCTCACAGCGGGGCCCTGGGTGTGCAGGTGAGGTAAGGGAGGGCAGGGGAAGAGGAGGGAGCAGTTGTTGGAAATGACTGCATCGCTGCTGGGGCTTGGTTCTAACTAATCCCAGTCTGCTTTCTCTTGGTGACCCATCCTGCTTCCATCTCTTCTTAGGGTCTGGGAAAGGATGCAACTGCTGGGCTCTGATGAGGGGATGAAGGTGACTTGCAAAAGTTGCCTCCCTCCTTCTCCATCAGAGAAGGACACCAAAACCCCTTCTGCCCTTCCCCTGGGGTACCCAGCTGCCCACTGGCTCACAGTGTAAAGTGAGGCCTGGCAGGCATTGCCATGACACAGTACTGTAATTGGAAGGTGTTCCATGCTGTAGTGATGGGAAGGTGTTGATTTCGTTGCCCTAGAGACCAAAATCCTTGCTGGGTAAATTAGCTGGGCGTCTGCCAGACTGGAGCTTGTAGTGAAATGGTTGATTCTTGGGAGTCAGATATGCTTTGGAGATGGAAAAAATAACTAATCAAAGAGTGGTGTGGCTGGAGGGGTGGGGAGGAAGAGCTGCCTATCCCATTTAGGTTAACAAGCCCCTGTCCCTGATTCCTGCACCCATCTCAGCTGCTGCAGGATGTGAGGGAGATCTGTCTCTGTTACTCCTCTCTCCTCCCCTCCTTTGCCAGCTGAGCGAGCCCTGGACACCATGAACTTCGAGGTGATCAAAGGCCGACCCATCCGCATCATGTGGTCCCAACGGGACCCCGGGCTCAGGAAATCAGGGGTTGGAAACATCTTCATCAAGAACCTGGATGACTCCATTGATAACAAAGCCCTGTATGACACATTCTCTACCTTTGGAAACATCCTGTCATGCAAGGTAGGTGTGCCCTGCAGGAGAGGGCTTGCTGCAGAGCTGCCCTCACTCTTGGAAGCATGCTCCAGCCAGCTGGAATTCACTTTCTCATTTCACTTTGCACATCTCCTTTAAATTCCCAGCTGCTCTGAAGCCAAAAGGCCTTTCTGTGTTTCCCTTCAGAATGAGGGCTTTTCCTCAGTCCCTGCATGGAGATGTTGTGTCATCCTGTCCCAGCTCAGTATACCAGTGGCATGTGGGTCTTGGGGTGGTATAAGTTCCTGGATATCCCATAAAGCAACGTGGATCTGGTCCTGGGATTGCCCACCTCCCTGGCCTGCTGCCAGCACCCCAATGAGCTCAGCTGCAGTGGGAGCAGGATGTCAGGAAGAGAAAATGCCCCTGGGAAATGCCCAGGATGGGTTTTCCTGTGACATACTTGTGTACAAAGATGGATAAAAACCAGTGTCTCTTTCCTTTGCCCCTCGTGCTGTGTTTGTAGGTGGTTTGTGATGAAAATGGATCCCGTGGCTATGGCTTTGTCCACTTTGAGACACATGAGGCAGCAACTCGGGCCATTGAGACCATGAATGGGATGTTGCTCAATGACAGGAAGGTGTAAGTGCCAGAGAGAGGAGTCTGGGCTCTGCACTTCACTTTGCTCCTCCCTTTCCTTGGTCCACTGTTGGCAGTGAGAGCATGCCCCACTCAGGCATCCCCTTCCTGTTGCTCTGTGTTCTTCCCTTTTCCATCCCTGCTGGGCACAGCAGCTCTGCTGGGACAGTGAGTCACTTGTGGTGGGTGCTGGTGGAAGTGTGACAGTGGTTTGGAGCTGTTCCCAGGTGGTGGGGAAGGAGTCCAGCCCCAGGCTGGCTTTTATTGCTGAGGTGTGTAATGAGTGCCCACAAAGTGGGGATGGTCCTTGATCTTGGCTGTTGCCATCAGATAATCTGGGCAGGAAGAGGTTTTGTTGTTGTTCCTCTCTCTGCTTGCATTGCATCACCTCACTCTCTACAGCCCACAAAGTTGAGGGCTGCCCAGAGTTTTGGAGAACACTTTGGAGGAAGAGAGCTGGCACTTGGTGATATCCTTTAGGGTCTTCTGTGGTGGTGGCATCCTTTGAAGTCTTTTGGTGTCTCCTGGGGTGACACATCCCTACTTTTGGCAGTGCCAAGGGGGAATTTGTGTATATGTACACCAGAGTGGGGTATGCTGAAGCTGCTGTATGTGAAACTCTGGTGAGTCTGTGAGTGAGCAAAGCATGGCCTGAGGTGATGGGATCTCTCTTGGCTTGTACTGAGACAGGTGTGCCTGAGTCCATCTTCCCTCTGCAGGGGACATGCAGGGTTTGAGGCCATTCCTTCCTTCCCACAGGTTTGTTGGACACTTCAAATCCCGCAAAGAGCGTGAGGCAGAGGTTGGGGCTCGGGCAATAGAATTCACCAATGTCTACATCAAAAACTTTGGGGATGACATGGATGATGACAGACTGAGGGAAATATTCTCCAAGTTTGGTGAGTGCAGTTGTTGTAATATCCTTATGTCTGATAAACTGGAGTTGGAGCAACTGAAAAGGAAACTGGGGGGGTGCTTGGCTGAAATCCCCTTTTCTTGGTGAGATGTGACTTGTTTGAACATCCCCCCACATAAAAGGCCTGCAGTCACTTCATTTGTCAGGATGTTACATGTGCTTTCCTGCTGTGACAGAGGACTTGTACTTGTTGCTGTCTTGAAAAAAGTATGTTTTTTCTCTTTTGAATGGTTGTTCTTTGTTTAAGTTGTCTTGTTACCAGCATGCTGTCTGGTTACAGGAACTCTGGGAATAAGAATTCTTGAGTCTGAATTTACACAAAACAGGCTTTTTACAGGAAGATGCCTCTTGTGATGGGTTTAATGTTGTGACAACCCATGGGCAATACTGTCCATGCTTGTTCAGTGTCATCCCAGGGAATTTGTGGTTATCCTTCCTATGAACCCAATCTATGTGTTCATGTGTAAAGGAGGTGTGATTTTCTAGCCAAAGGAACTCCTTGCACTGGGTGGAGAGGCTGAAGAGCCCCAGGCAATGAGAACAGCAGCCCAGGTTGGAGGGATCACCCTCACCAACCCTCACAGCCTCCTGTCCCTGCCTCGTGGGGAGGAGGAGGAGGAGTTCCCTGTGCAACCATTGTCTGTCCTCCTGCTGGGCTCTCCCATGCTGCCATGGCTGTCCAGCCGCCTCCCTGGGCTGGTCTCTCAGGGTGGCTCCCCAGCACAGTACTGCACACTGGCAGCACCCCCTCGGTGGCACCCCTGGCCTGGACTTTCCTCCCCTACTGCAGGAAAGACATTGAGTGTCAAGGTCATGATGGACAACAGCGGCCGCTCCAAGGGCTTTGGATTTGTCAACTTTGAGAAGCACGAAGAAGCCCAGAAGGCAAGAGGCTCCTCCCTGCCCAGCTCTCCCCTGAAACTGTCACCTGGTGATGTTCCCACCTCTCCTCGGGGGGAATCTCACCAGCTTTGTGCCTGTCTGGGAGCTGGCACTGGGTACCAGGCATTGGGTACCTGGATGGGCAGGACCTGGCAAGGGGAGCAGGTCTCTGCTTGTGGTGGGAGTGCCCTGGGGTGGTGGGTGAAGAGCAGGGCAGTGGCCTGGGCTCCCTGCCGGGCTGAGAGCCCTTCCCTCGCTGGCAGGCGGTGGCTGACATGAACGGGAAGGAGCTCAACGGGCGGGTGCTGTACGTGGGCCGTGCCCAGAAGCGGCTGGAGCGCCAGAGCGAGCTCAAGAGGAAATTCGAGCAGATGAAGCAGGAGCGGGTGAACAGGTACCAGGTAAGGGGAGAGCAGGGGGCTCCTTCCTGCAGGTCTGCACCAGGGACATTCTCAGCTTGGGGACAGCACAGAGCTCTCCAGAGCAGATCAGCACATGGGGTATCTCCTGCAATTAGGGGTCCAGTCACTGCCTGGGAATGTCCTGGGAAGCAATATCAGGAAAGAGGAGAGAGATTTATACCCAGGGTGATGTTGGGAAGTGAACAAATGGGTCTGCTAATTTCCAGAAATATTAGTCTGGAAATGAGACAGCTTTATGAGGTTCAGCAGGTTCACAGTGATGGTGTGGTGCCCTCTTAACTTGGGGTGTTTGTACTTTGAGTGGAGTTTATGCACAGTCCTGGCCCCCCTCCATGTCACTGCTCCTGCAGGGATGTCTCTGTGGGATGTCCCACCCTCCAGCTGAGCTGCTGGTGAAATGTGCATCCAGTGTGACAAACTGCTGTAAACTATGGGATCCCAAGCTGCTTTTTTTGTACCTGTGTGCAGGGAGTCAACCTGTATGTGAAGAACTTGGATGATGGGATAGACGACGAGAGGCTGAGGAAAGAGTTCTCTCCTTATGGCACCATCACCAGTGCCAAGGTGAGGGACTGGGGCTGCCACTGGAGCTCCTGGGGTCAGTGAACCAGTGCACTCAGCCCTTGGACATGGCTAGGGATTGTCATCCTGTTGAATTATACTTCCCTGCTGATGGCTTGTATCTCAAGCCAGGTGTAAGGGATGTGCTGCTTCACCTCACAGTGTCCCTGAGGAGCAAATATTTTGTAGCTTTGTTGAGTTACCCCAGCCCTGGTGAGGTGCCAGGTATGGGACCTTAAAGCTGCAACATTCTGAATATTTCCCAGCTGCTCTGTGGCACTGATACAAATGAAAATGACCCACAGGCCATCTCTCTGTGAGGTGACAGGCTGGTGTTTGGCTTTGGGGCACCATGGAAGTGTCACTCTTATCACTGGGACTGGTGTCAGGAGTCTCTGGAAGGCAACATGTAAGGGGTGGTCTGCTTTAAGGTCAGCTACCTGTAACCTGCCAGGGACACATGCTACCTGGCCCTTATCAGGGGCACAGTGTCCCACTGATCCCCATCCCTTGCTGGCTCCTGCAGTGTTTAGCTCCAGAGCATTTCTGGCCCATGGGCCCTGTGAGGCTGAGGCACAGATTCCCCTGAGATGATCTCAGGCTGGTCCAGGCTCTGCCATTTTCATTTCCCAAACCTGCTGCATGAGCAAATCCTGCCCTTCCCCAGAGAAACCTGTCTGTGAGAGAGGTGCAGTCCCACCCATCCCACCCTGTGTGTGGGGCTGAAATGGGGTACCTGTGTCTGGATCCCTCACACACAGCCCCTGCGCCGCGTTTTGTGCATGCTGCAGTGATCTGTGGACTTAGCTGTCTTCTTCTAATACTGTTTTAGGTGATGACAGAGGGTGGCCGCAGCAAAGGCTTTGGGTTTGTATGTTTTTCCTCCCCAGAGGAGGCTACCAAGGCCGTGACAGAAATGAACGGGCGCATTGTCAGCACCAAGCCTCTCTACGTCGCGCTCGCTCAGAGGAAGGAGGAGCGGAAAGCAATCCTCACCAACCAGTACATGCAGAGATTGGCCACCATGAGGGCCCTGCCCGGCCCTCTCCTGGGCTCTTTCCAGACCCCCCCAGGGTACTTCCTACCCCCTATGCCCCAGGTGAGTCCTGCTCCCCAGTGGCAGCCTTGCACTGGGACCCCAGTCCGCCCAGGAGCAGGGTGGCAGTCGGGCTGGGAAGCAGAGCCTGGGTTGGGACAGATCTGAGCACACCCTGTGGAACCGGTGGGATGTGCCTGGGCTTCCATGTGGGCAGCAGGGGAGGATGCAGGTGCTCCAGGAAATGGGCTGGGGATTTCATGCTGCTCCGCAGAGGAGGGAAGCAAGGAGGAGTTTGCTGGGAGGGTGTGAGCATGGAGAGCAAAGGAGAAGGGTTACAGCGAAATTAAATGGAGCTGCTGGAGGACATGCTGACAGCAGGGCTGGAGCTTGGCACCCTGCAGAGCATGGTTTTGGCTTGTCTGTCTGTGTGCAGCAGCCACCAAGAGGCTCCGGGTTAGTTCTGGCTCAGCTCTGCTCCCCAGTCAGGGTGGATAATGCATTCTTCTTCCCCAGCCACAAACCAGAGCTGCCTTCTACGGCCCCAGCCCCGTTGTCCCAGTCCGCCCTGCCACTCGCTGGAGTGCGCAGCCCTCCCGCCCTCCCTGTGAGTCTGCCTGCCTCTCCCCGGGGGCTCTTGGCATGAGCTGGCCTCTGTCACGGACTGAGGGTCTTTAAAAGCAGCACCAAGTGTGTGACCACGGGGGTTTATCTTGGAAAAGTGTGCAGGGGTTTGGTGCAGGGTCATGGTGATGGGCACCAGGAGGTGAGGGATTGGCAGTGACACCAGAGGTGAGGTGCTCCTGAACTGTCCTCAGCCACAGTCACTCCCCCACGTCTCCTTCCGTCCCTTTTCTACCAAGCAGCTTCATTGTTTGTGTTCTCTGTCTACAGCAGTGTATCCTGAGGCCACCCCCATCCTGAGGGCTGCCGTGCCCCCCCGGCGCCTGCTGTCCAACATCAGCACCACCAGGCAGGCCTCCACACAGGTGCCCCGCGTGCCCCCCCAGGCCCAGAGAGTGGGGGAGTGGGGGAAGGAGCCCCACGACATCCAGCTGGGACATCGCCGAGGTGGCAAGGGCGCCTACTGTGAGCTCAGGCCTCCGCTGAGGATGGGTGGGTTTGTGGATTGCTCGTGGAGGAGTCTGATGGTGGGGGGGATGGAGCTGGAGTGGTGTCTGTAGGAACTCAATATGTAACTTTTGGGGAAGGTTGGGGTCTGTCCAGGTAATGGGACAGGTCTCTGAAGTGAAGATTGGTCTTGTTGGTGGCTATGCCTTCAATATGATCCCTAAAGCAGATGGGGATGCAGCCACAGCACCTGGGCTTAGTGCTTGGACAAAGGCAGAGGGTGGGAAAGGATCTCTGGGGCTCAGGAAGGGGATCTTACAGGCTCTGGCTGAGCTGCTGCCAGCACCAAGCCTCATGTTAGAGGGCTTTGGAGCTGAGAACCAGACCTTGCTGGCATCCCCAGTGCCTGGCTGTGCTGAGGCTGGCCTTGGGTCTTGGGGTGTCCCCTCCACACACAACCACCTGGTAGTGACTGCCTACAGCCTTCCCATCTTCATGGCATTTTGCCCAAAGTTGTCTTTGGCATTGAGTGTCTGATTGCTGAAGTGAGCAGTGAGACCAGTAGGGCTGTCTGTGGTTTGTCCCCTCTCCTTTTGTCATTGTCCTCTCATTTCTCTGCCTTCACCTCCCTTCAGGAGGAGCTGGGAGAGAAGGGTCTTGCTGCCCACCCTCCTCAGTGCTGTTCCCATTCTCTGGCTGCTGATGCAGATGGGTTTGTGGAGCAGAGATGCCGAGGTGTGGGTGCCTTTGCCAGCTCTCCTGCCCTCTGCACAGCATCAGACCACCCCACCCCAAGGGTGGCAGTGCCCTGCCTGTCCTGGGGAAGCTGCCTTGGACCTGGGGGCAGCTTTGAGCCCATGCAGGACTTTTCAGGCCCTCCAGACAAGCACACTGTCCTTGTGGCTTCATCCTCCTTGGCACAGGCATGCATTTAAGGACTCCTCACAAACGTTCTTGTCCCCATTGCAGCCAACATTGGGACGCAGACGGTCAGCACCCGGGTGCCCTCCTCGTCTGCCCTGCCACGGGGTGCCCAGCAGTACAAGTACTCCTCATCTGCCAGGAACATGCAGCCCATGGGGCACATGCCACCCATGGTGGCCCCACAGGTACGTGCTCTGCAGCCACCACAATGTGACATTCCTGGTCCTGCTCTGGGATAATGAGGCTGCTGACCCCAGGGATGCCCGTGACTCTGTGAGGGGAGCTGTGGGGACCTTTCCCAGGGGCTTTTGGGGGCTGTGGCTCCAGTAGCCACACAGCTCTAGTGCTTGACTCCAGCTCTTCTGGAAGCTGGTATTTGAATACAAACAGACAGTGCTTAGTGTCTTGGAAGGCTGAAACGCCCCATTGTGGTTGTTATTGAGCACCTTTCCTGCAAGCCAGGTAACTCACATCCCTTCCAGTCTTTGGTTGTTGTTCTTCCCTGTTTTTCCTCCAGGTGGGAGAACCTGCTGTGCGTATCCAGGGGCAGGAGCCACTGACAGCATCCTTGCTTGCAGCAGCCCCTCCACAGGAGCAGAAGCAAATGATTGGTGGGTGCCAGGCTGCTCTGCTGGAGCAGGTCCAGCTGCAGGGCCCTGGGGGCATGTGGGCTTGCATGCACCAGGGCAGACTTAACTGCTGGGAGAAGCTGTAAGGCTTTGTGGGATTGCTCTGATATTATGCTGCTTTAAAACAATAATAAATTCAGTCTGTGCTGAAACTGGATGGGAGCAATAAAACCACTCCCTGTCTGTGTGAGCTGCCTGGCAGTGAGACAGTGTCTGGGGAAGCTTTGCAGAGGGGCAGAGCTTCACCCACCCTGCCTGTGCTGCCAGGCCATGCCAGGGCATTTGCAATTCGCCTGAGCTCTGAACCATCCTGTATTGCTGCTCCTGGGCACTGATGAACACCTTGGTGGCCATGGGGGTGAAGGTGAAGGTCACCTGTGCCACACAACCCTTGGGTTTCAGGTGTTCCGTGGAGCAGCAGGCAGTGCCCTGGTATGGGACAGCATTGCTTGGCCTGGCCAAAGCACAGCAGGTCACAGACCAGCTTTTTCCTCCCCAGGAGCAAACTGCTCCTGCAGAAACTGGCACTTCCAGCTCTTCACAGGTGGGCAGGTGTGCACAGCTCCACTGCCCTGTGCCCACTGTAGATGCCCGCTGCTGACTGCACCCAGCAGCTTCCTGTTGCTGTGGCATGCTGAGGTAGCTTTGCTTGTGTGCAGTGGTTTTTCCACCACCATCACCACCCCTGCATCCCATTTCAGCTGACAGGGCAGGAGGGCTTGCAGTGGGATTGAAAATGCAGGAGAGTTTGCATAGTGCTCATGTCCTCGCTGGTGTTTGGCGCAGGTGAACGCCTGTATCCCCTGATCCACGTGATGCATCCCTCCCTGGCTGGCAAGATCACTGGGATGCTGCTGGAGATCGACAACTCCGAGCTGCTGCTGCTCCTGGAGTCCCCTGACTCCCTGCGCTCCAAGGTAAAACAAATCCCTTTCCCAAGGGCTGATCACCTGCTGCTGCTAGGAAAGGTGAGCACAGCCCAGGACACTGATCACTGCAGGGACAGCAAGTAGCTGCTGCTTTTATTTTCAAGTGAAAAAGGAGCCCCAGGTTGATGTCACCACACCCAGAGCCTGAATGCCTGCCTGCCTTCAGCAAAAGGAGGAGCTGGAAGCAGCTCCCTGAGAGCCCAGGCCAGGCTTGAGGGTGGTTTGGAGGTGGCTGGGAAGCCACAGGGGAAAAGCAGGGTGGCATCTCTGCATGGAAGCAGCCAGGAGGATGCTTTTTCCTCAGATTAGAAACCAGACAAACTGCTGCCTCTCTGCAGTGTTTCTTCAGTTTCCTTCTTAATTCTGGTGAATATTTAGCTTTTGTTCCCATCAAAGTAGTTGGAGTGAATTGACTGCATCTTTTTGTTGCTCCTTGGAGACAGGAGCCACTTCTGCCTTTCCACTGCTGCTTTTTGAGGAGCCTGGGCTCCGCTGGGTGGTGTCAGGTAGCTTCACCTGTGAAATCTGACTTGATAATAAAGGAGAGATGCCCCAGAATTTCCCTTGGTAAGAGACAGAAATGGTCTTTGGGCTGATCAGTCTCCTGCAGAAGCAGCAGGCTTGGATTTTGTAGCTATTCAAGTCCTTGACCTTTTGAAAGCGGGTCTGTGAGGAGGCCACAGTGGGACCTGAAATGCTGAGTTCCTGGTGCAGTGCAGTTTTACTCTGGAGCACCTCACCCTCTCCCCATGCTGTGCTGCAGATCGAGGAGGCGGTCACGGTTCTCCAGGCACACCACAGCGCCGAGCCAACCCTCAAGGGCAGCGCCGGGCCCTTCCTGCCGTGACTCCAGGTGGGTGCTGGCAGCCTGCTGTGCTCAAAGGTTTCTGACTCTGAAACTGGGCATTGGGTTTCTCATCCAGGCCAAGCAAGGTTTAATGAGCAATGTTGGTGTCCTTGACTGTAATATTCCATTTCTTAAACTGCATCCTCTGTTTTCTGGACTTAGTTTTACTGCAGAGAGCTGTGTGGGTTCTTTTTATGTTGATGGGGGCAATGACTCTGCTACCAGAAAGGAATATAGGAAAGGTCCTTGCTTTCCTGTAAGTCTGGTGCAGACCAGCACAGTCTTTCCTGGGAAGTCCCAGTGGGGTTTTTTGCAGAACCTTGACAGTAGATACCCTATAAAATATCCTTTGTGTGCTTGATCAGGAGAGCTGTCCCCGCTGCTGAGGCTGGGATAGACACACTAACAGAGCAATTCAGGCTGTGTGTACCCCTTTGAAGATATGTCAGATATTTTCTTGATTTATATATCAAAGTAACTGTGTTAATCCACGTTCAGGTGAATTTCATCCTTTCTGGGTGAAGCTTTTCCTTTAGCAGTTGAAAATTTTGTATGTGGGTTCTCTGTTTCTTGCAGGCTGTGGGACTGAGAGCAAGCCCTGAGAATGTTGATATTGAAAAACAGGAGCAGGAACCCCACCATGCTGTTGGAATCACAGCCATACAGTGACCCTGGCTTGTCTTCAAATGCCCCATCCTATTGTGTGTGTGTATTGTAACCCCTGTGGAATTGCTTCCTCCTGCACCTGTAAGAATCCTCACATTAAATCTCTTCTCACCACTGAAAGCACCTTGTGAAATGTAGTGTGGAATCCAGCCTGGGTCAGCTGCGCAGGAAATGATGAGTGCTGATGAATCATTATTTAGTGAATTTATTGAGTTCTGTAGTTTTATTTGTTTGTGTAGCTGACACTAATAAAGAACTGATACCTCCACCATACCTCCACCCCCACAAATGGGTTAGTCCCCTTGGCAGAAAGACAGCCAACACTTTGCTTCTTGCAGGAGGAGGGATGGACTCAGGCTGCAGAAATTAGTGATCCAAGTTTGTGGTGCTGGTGGGGTGTCAGTCTGGAGAGCTGACAGAAGGGACATACAGGATTACATTAACAAATTGCCAACCAACAGGCTCCTCTAATCCCTTCTGATTCCCTAGGAGGATAGATTTAAGCAAAACAGGGTGGATTGCTGCTGTTCTCCTCTTGTAATGAACCTTGTATACCTGCAGCAGTGGCCTTAGAGTCTCCTGCTGGTCACCATAGGGTCTGTCTATGTGTCTGTGGTGCACAAGATCAGCTTTTTGAGGTATTGTGGAGTGGCTGTAAATCAAAAGCTGTGTTTTCAATGTGCACCTCTGACCAGCAGTTCCAAGGAGTCACTGAAGGGCCTGCAAGCATTCATGACTGCGTCATGTCCCACGGGGACACACCCTGCTTGCAGGGGGAGCTGGGACCTGTTATTGCTGCGTGTTGCTGTCATCAACCTGGCCTTAATCCTCTGCTCTTCCTAGTTAGGGAAGGAATTTCAGTCCCTGGAGACTCCTTGGTACTTGAGGCTGGTGATGCACTGACCTCACTTGACTGCTTCCTCCAGCTGGCAGGAGCACACCTCCACCAGCACCACCCACCTTCTTTCCGTGCGGCTTGTGCTGCTTTTGCTGTCTCAATCTTCCTTCTGTGCTGTATCATACTCTCTCTTCAGCTCCCTGCTGAGTCACCCCTCCTACCTTTTGTTTTCATCCCAGCATTTTAATAGAGCCACTTACACATTTGCTTCTGCATGGTGTCTGCTCTGCTCCACTGGGATTTTTCACTGGGGCTTTTCATCATCCCTTTTTTTCACCTTCATTTCACCAGTTCTTCCCCTGACCTTCTTATTTATTTTCCTCTTAGTAGATGCCTTAGCCTGAACTGTTCACTGTTTAGATATCAGTGAGATGCTTATAAAGGACATTAATTCACTTAATATACAGGACCCTAGTTTGTTGTTTCTCTCAAAGTGTCACAGCTGGAAGCTTTCCTGCTTGGTCTCCAGAGAAAAAACATGTATTTGTATGAGTGTAATGCATGGAGCTGTACAGGTAAACTTCATTCTGCTGTTGTTTAGCTTGGCTGCAGCCTTTTTTCAGGTGTAACAGGGCAGTTCAGGTGTGCCTGTGACACCACCTCCAGTGCCAGAGGGCTGTGCTGGGTGAGTCCTCTTTAAAATCAGAGGGAATGCAAAGTGGGGCCCAGGAATGTGGGGATATCAGAATAGCCTCTGAAAGGATGTGAACAAGGACAAGGTTTTAAAATGACGATCAGAAAAGGTGAAGCTGGCACTTGGTTCCCTGACAATACTAGAAATTATTCAGAGTAGCTCCCTGGCTGCAGTCCCTGGTGAAGCCTGAGGCTCTGGGGAGTTGAGGCAGCAATGCCAATGAGTCTGGAACAGCTCTGTTTGTGCATGGGGCAGATGATGGTGGTGCCCTGTGGCCAGCACCACCTCTGCCCACCTGGGCAGTGTTCTGCACAGACAGCAGCACCTCAGCTTCACCACAAGTGACCCTGAGCTTGCAGCAGGGTCTTGTTGCTGGCCATGACCTTTGTCCACCTGGTGCTACTGCTGGGGAAATCTTTGGTATCAGGCACAAACAAAACTGCTGTTTTGAGGGGAAGATGGTGACTGCTGCTGCTGAGGGTGCTGTATTGAGCTGCTGTTGAGAAGTGCAGGTATCTGCCACTCAGGTAACAGCAGGGCTGCCAAAAGGATAGCTCTTAATCAAGTGAAGCCAGTCGTGCTCCTGGATTCTGTGACCTTTCTCTGCTATCTATGCACTGCTGTGTGCTTCCCCACCCTGAAATCCATCACACCTGCTAAGAGCCTGGGCACGGGCTGGCTGTGGGATCAATGGAGCTGCCACGCTTAGAAGCAGGAATGCAGTGAATGGAGCAATTTGTGCCCCTCAGGGAGGACTTGTTCCTAGCCCTGGCCCATTACAGCTGATGGAGCACAGCCCTGGGACCTACAAAAAGCTGTTTAATGTCAGGCTGAGGTGTAAGAAGTCTTTGTCTTCAATGGCATTAGAGTGATTGCTCTCTAGATTCAATTCAGTGGGGTACCTGTCTGAAACACTGCTGGGAGAGGCAAGGCAGGAAACAAGGATTTTTGAACCCTGACCCAGGGCTAGCTTCTGTTCCCTGGTCTGTATTCTGAGTTGGATCAGGTCTAGCATTGCCCAGCATCTTACTAGCTGAGGCAGAGTGCAAGGCTGAGCAATGGCTGGAAACCCTGATGAAGTGCTGTGCTCTCCTTGGCATGAGTTTCCCACTCCCAGTGTCCCAGGAGCTGCAGGGTTTCTGGTTCTCCAAACTCCAATTTTAATGGTAGCTATGAGCTGAGGTCACTGTCTGAAAGAGAAAGGCACTGTGCAGTGCTTCAGACAAACAGGGGTGACAGTATGAAGTGGTTAAACAAGTCTTTCCCTTTCCCTATTCCATCCATCACAAAAGACACAGTCCTAGAGTGAAAATAAACATGGTTTTAATGAGAACAGGTTTAAACAGTTCACAGAGTAACTCCAAGTATCTCTTTATCTACCATTTAAACTCAGTGCCATCAATACCAGATCAGGAGAAATTTAAACATGCATTGAAGAAGTAAGCCAGATGTCAGCTGGGGTGTTACTGCATATTTTCCTCCCTGTAACACCCCATAGCAACTGCTCCAAAAGGCACAGAGGAGCTAAAGTGGTTTTAAAAAAATAAAAACAAACCCACAAAAAAAATTGCAAAATTCCCAAGCACTCAGAATCTGAAAGAATAGTGCACAGTGTAACAAGGCAGGCTTAACTTGCTGCTGTTTTCTTAAATGTGCAGAATAATTAAAAGAAAGATGCTACTGTAAACATCTGCCCAGCCACACTAAGCAGCAGAACCCAGCTGAGGGCCAGCAGGCATCAAGGGGGAGAGGGAACAAGCTTGGCCCTGTGCAAGTAACTGTGCCCCTGTCACAAGAAGGGTATGTGGTGCTCTGGCAACTTGCAGCCACCTTCTTTCAGTAATAGCAGCACAAATGCAGCAAAACTGTCACCTGAAAAAGGCCTAAAGCCCCTCTGTTTGTAGCTCTTCAGATAGGAACAGCCAATTCCTGTGCATCTTAGCCAATATGTAAAAAGTCCCTGAGGCCAATAGTTAGAGGCAAGGTGACTTAAACCAGGAAAATGAAACAAAAATGCCTCTTGGGGAGGGGCATTAAAACTATGCATGATCACAGAGCCAGCTTAACAGAGTTTGATACAGATTATGTCTCAACAATCATTGTGCTGGTACAGAACCTCTTAGATCTCAGCAGCACTGGAAGATAGATTTCAACACCAGTCCTGCACTGACTGGTCCCTGTATCAACAGCAGAAGGGAGAAAGCTTTCCTCTGCAGTGGAGAAGAAAGCTTTCCTTGTTGCTTGGTTACCCTAGGCTCTGTTCAGCTCTTGCAGTAATCTCAGTGCAGCTGTGTTCTTTGGTTCAGTTTTCAACAAGCTCTTGATGTCGGCAATACTTGATTTGTAATCCTAGAAAGAGAGTATTTTTTAAGGGTTAGTACATTAAACAGGCAGTCTAAGGCAGAACTACTACCCAGCAACAGAGGTAAAGACAGCACAATTAACCCTGACTCCCTCTCTGTAACTGCTCAAGCACTGGCACTGATGCAGCTGTTCTAAAACATGCTCAAACTAGGGCTGAGAGGATAATTTCATCACTCAGCCAAGTTCTGAGTCCAACACCAATGCAGTATCTACCCCAGCACTGACTCCAGAATTTCTCACGAGACAAAAAGATAAAGCCCAACACAACACTGGTCTGTGTGGTGACCATGGTCTGTGGGAATGGCCTGAGGTTGTGTCAGGGGAGGTTTGGGTTGGGTATTAGGGAAAGATTCTTCACCCAGAGGGTGGGTGGGCAGTGGAACAGGCTCCCCAGGGATGTGGTCACAGCACCAAGCCTGACAGAGTCCAAGGAGTGTTTGGACCACACTCGGGCCCAGGATGTTGCTGCTGGGGGTGGTGCTGTGCAGGTGAGGAGTTGGATTCAAGGTTCCCTGTGGGCCCTTCCCAACTCAGCATATTCTGTGAAAAGCAGTTGCCTTCAGCATCTTTAGAAACAGGACCTGATGCTGACAAACTCAGGGATTCAAATGGCAAAGTGATGTCTGACTCTTAGTCCTTAAAGGTCTGGTGGTAGATGTCTAGCACAGAAACAAGCCCTAAAGGGTATCTCTGGCTCTGATCATGCACCAGCAGCCATTCAGTCCTAGCCTAAAGCCCTTCAGAAACTCCTGACTTACCTTCAGTTCTTTAAGTGCTTGAGCACGCCTGTAGAGTGCCTTGACATTCTTAGGGTCTAACTTGAGAGCTTCAGTGCAGTCCTGTGCTGCTTCCTTGTATTGCTTCAGGGCCAGGTAACAGAGAGCTCTGCAACACACACACACCTGGCTCAGAGACCCTGGGCTGAGAGCAGCAGCCCCTGCCACAACACACAGAGCAGCTGTCAGTGCAGCACAAGGCTGGACTCCAAAACCATCCTCCTGTGTTATGCCATCTCACTTCTTGAGCTCAAGTTTGTTTCATTTACAGGGAGGAAAAAAGGGAAATGGTTTTCCCAAGAAACAAAAAGGAAGATGTTTAGAGCAACTTGCTCTAAAGCTAAAGAAGCTGCCCTTGCACTTGGAGGATGCAGGTTCCTGCCTCTGCTAGTGCAGCATATGCTCTGCTTGCTGCAGTTGCCTTAGAAGTACTTTGAGTGTTTAAGAACAGCAGTCTGCAGTTTGTGGTTTGTAGCAGAGCAGAGACCACTCAACAAACCCTACTCCTGTCAGACAAAGCAGTCAAGGGAGAAATCCCTTGGCAGCCCAGAGGGGAGTGTCTCCAAGGGGTTCTGTAGTACCTGATCAAACAATGTTATACTACAGGGGAGGCTGCACTTGGGGTGAACCTGAGAGGGTGGTTTTGTTTTATTCATTAGTTTGGGAGCAAACATTAAACAGTCCTGCCAGGAAGTACCATGGTGGCTTTTCTACAGGGCCAAGAAGTAGCTGGGCAAAGAGCTGAATGGTACCTGTTGGTGTAAGTTGCACATTCCTTGTTGAGCTTTAAACTCTCAGTGTACTTTTCAACTGCTTTTTTATGGTTTCCTTTCTTTACAAATTCATTTCCTTCTTCCTTAAGCATTCTAGCTCTCTCCATGCCAGCAGCAGTCTGGTCTAGAAATGGTGTGAAAGGATACAGAACTCTATAAAACCAGCAAGAATATCGCACCCTCACAGAAAACAAATATCCCCATACCAGAGGCAAGACACAGAGACATCAAAGGAACCAGAATCAACCAAAAAGGCTGCAGCAGAACCAGACCTGCGTTCCTCCAGGCCTCAGCCCTGGCTGCAGACACACCAAGCAGGTGGGGCAGCTGTCTAGTTCACCACCCTTGGGAGCTCCAGGGCTCTCTGCCCAGCCCAAGGACACGTTCTCACCTAGTTCTCCCTGTGGTGCAGTTGCAGGAGGAGTGCTTGCCCCAGGGGCCTGGGCAGAAGGAATGCTCCACCTCATCTGGGCAGAAATAGGCACTGTGGGGATTGGAGGGAGCTTCTGACGCCAGTTCACACCATCCTTCTCCAGCAGGGCTTTGGTCATCCTGGAAGAGACAGCTCCCAGTCACCCTGGCTGTTGGCTGGATGGGCCATGCAGCTCCAGGGTCACTTTTAACCTGGCTTGTGTATTAAGAACAGCATCTCTCTGTCTCCTATCTTCTTTACGTTCATCTCAGCTAGGTTCATTCTACAGACATTTGTGAAAAGATTATCTTCACACCACCAGGGCTAAAAATGCAACAGGAATGGGCTGGGGCAGTGACTGCTCAGGTGAGCAAGAGACATGCAATTCACTCCTTGGTCTGGCAAGGCATGCAGTGAAGCAGAGGGCACCAGAAAGAGAACAGAACTACAGCATCCTGTAAACTCAGGGAGGCTTAAAGGACAGGGTACTGAACTTCAGTTCATTATTGCCTTTAAACGAGATACTGAGAAAAGCAAAAGCAATCCCACAAAAGTCATTCCCAGACCTCGACCATCACCCTGAAATGCAGGCACTAGCAGGCACAGGGAGCATGGCCAGGCCTTGCTTCACTGCTGTGCTTGGGACCCAGCTTGCTCCAGCCAGGGCAGCAGGGCTGAGCACGGTTCGAGCAGCAGCACCCAGCTCGTACCCCCGAGCCTTTGGGTGCTGCCTGCCGCGCGTTCCTCACCTGTTGACTCCATCGTGTGCCGCCTGCACGGAGCAGTCCACCTGCAGCGCCGTCTTGTAGTCCACATAGGCCAGCGCGTACCTCTCCAGCGCCTCGTACGCCGCTGCCCGCCGCAGCAGGGGCTTGATGCCGAACGGGACCAGCTCGAGGGCGCTGCGGAGGGCACGGAGCGCTGTGAGCCAGCGCGCCCCGCGGCCGCCGCTCCTCCGCCCGCCCCGCCCCGCCGGGGGACGCGGCTGAGCGCTGTCCCCGGCCCCGCCGGTGTCCCCGGCCCCGCCGCCGCTCACCTGGTGCAGTCGGCCACGCAGAAGCTGCAGGCGCCGTCCTTGAGGTAGCAGGCGGCGCGGTTGGCCAGCAGCACGCTGCGCTCCTCGGCGCTGGCATCCCCTGCGCGGGGCACACGCGGAGTTCAGCCGCGATCCACAGCGGTGCCCCCGCCCGCCCGCCCCGAGTCGTGCCCTACCTGCGGCTTCCAGCTGCTCCAGCGCCCGCGAGTAGAGCTCGGCGGCCGGGCCGTACTGCCCGCGGCGGAACTCGTCGTTGCCGGCCCGGCGCAGCGCACCGGGGGACGCGGCCATCGCGCCGCCGCCGCCGCGCCCGGGAAGCCGCGCCCCTGCCTGCGGCCCGGGGCGGGCGCTCCCCGCCGGCATCCGGCGGCGGGCGGAAGCGGCGGCGGAGCGGTGCCATGGAGCAGTGAGCGGGGACCCGGCTCGCCGACAGAGCGCCATGGAGACGGTGCAGCTGCGGAACCCGCGGCGGTAAGCGCGGGGTGCGCCCCTGCCGGCACCGCGGGGGCTCCGGCCCGTGGCGCCCGCCTTGTCGGGGGAGCGGGGCCGGGAGCGGGGCCGCGGGCGCGCCGAGCTCCGGCCCGCTCGGTTCTCCGGGGCGCTGCCGCTGCCCGGAGCCGCGGGGCCGTGGGCAGCGATCGGGTGGCAGCGGGCAGCGCCTGCAGGTCCGTGCTGGGACAGCACCGCACTCAGGTTGGGAAAACAGCTTAAACTGGGGCACGGGGGAGCAGGCACTGCCCGCGCTGCCGCGGGAGCTCGCACCGGGTACCGCGGCTGTACCGGAGGTGCTGCGGTGACAAAGCCCCGGTCGCTTGTTCCCCCGTCGCGTCTCTCCTTGGGGCAGTTTTGTGCGGGTCTGCGCCCCCGGTACCGTGTCCAGCGCGGTGCCCAGCCCGGGCACTGCCGCCTTCCCGGGCACAGCGGGCACACCGAGCCCGCACCCGCGGGGCTTTCGGGGCGAGCCCCGCTCGGAGCCCTGAGTCCCCTATCTCGGGCTGCCAGGGCTGCGGGGCAGAGCTGGAGGCCGGCGGCAGCTTGAATGAAGTGTCAGTGTCAGAATCCTATCAGGGGTTCGCAGCTGGCCCAGGGAACGCTTCGGCAGCGAACAAAGGAAGCTGCAGGCGCCGGTCCCCAGTGGCATTGGCCCGTTTGGTTAAACAGGGATGTATGTTCTCTTTAAAAAAAAAAAGTGCTTGGTTATATTCTCTAATTGCTTATCGCGGGGCAGGTGATTAAGATTAGATCTGAATAACAACAGAGGTGAGATTGGGTTTGTGTTGCTGTTGGATGTGTGTGGTATAAACACCCAGGAGAGCGGCAGTGTGTCAGCAGTGAGTGCACTCCATGGAACAGGACAAGGCACAATAATTGGGCTCCTGGTCTGCAGCAGAAATTGGGCTGTTTGCTGCAAGTGCAGTAGTTGTCTGGTTATTTTGTTTGGGTGTATGAAAAGCCTTTCCCCCCCCCCCCCCCCCCCCGCTTTGTGCCAGCAGAATTTAGACCTCAGCTTTAACAAGAAGGGTCTGCCTCTTGCATCGCCACTTTTTGGGCTCCTTGGAAATGGTGGCTTATGTGTTTTCTGGTGCATGAATTACTTGGCTTTCCCCTTTTCCCACACCCTCTTCCCTCTCCATTTTCACAGGGACGAGTAAATTGTTTAATGCTTATCTGAGCAGGGAAGCTAGCAGCTACTTTCAGTATTTCACCACTTCCTGAGTCTGCTTCTATATAATGTTTCCTCTGCTTCAGGAAGCCATTGTATGTGCTCCATGCATGAGCTGCTCCTCCCGTGTGGCTTTTGTACAGAACCATAACAGCCAGGGATCAATTAATGGTTTTTCACTTTGTTTCTGAAGAAATTGGGGGAAAAGATTATATATCTAGTATAAAAATGAGTATTCCTGTGACTGGAGCCCTGATCCTTAGCAGCAGCTGTAAGATCTTTCAGGAGTGATTTGCAGTTGCATGCAGCCACACGTGTTTTACTTTGAACACCAGTCAGTGCTAAGAACTCTGAGACTCTTAAGTTTCTGTGTTTCAAAAACTTGTATGAGCTGGTTTAGGGAGCTTGGAGGGGGTTTTGTTGGCTGGTTTTTGGTTTTGTTTATTGTTGTTTCAGATTTTTTTTTAGTTCATGGGAAAATGAAAGAGCACTTGTTTGTGGGCTGTTGGATACTTTACCACTGACAATAAAATCCTGTTTTCAGACCTTTTTGTTATGTAGTCCATAGCTGTTTCAGGAGGTTTGGTGAACAGCTCTCCAGTGTAGACTCAAACAAATATGATTGATCTTCTTGTTGTTTTGTGTATGGAATCTCCCTAAAAGCTGTACTGGGAGGAAGGAGGGCCACGTGAAGAATCACGGCACATGGCAGGTTTTTATTCCTAGAAATTATTTCAACTGACTCTTATTAGCCATACATTTAAGAGGGATGGCATTAAGATCCTGAGAGTCAGATACAGTTTCCTTTTTCCTGATAGAGTTTTCCTAGTATATGCCCAGGCCCATGAAGTTAAGATCTGAAGTTCTGATTTTAAAAATGTACAGGTGAGAGCAACATTTCCTCTGTCCCCCAGCAAATCTATTCCACACATACTCTGAGCATCAGGGGAGATGATGTTCCCTTTTTTATGGCCTTGGTAGGTATCCTTCCCTTTCAGATATTGAAATTTAGGAGATATGTTCAATGGCTTCCGGACTCTGCCGTGCTGAGGTGTGACCACCAGCATACAGATCCTGAAACTGATTTCTGCCAAGAGGAGCTGTAGATTTGTATGCATGCTCACATTCTGTTCTTTGTAATTCCCAGTGCTTTTTCACTATTGGGTGCTGATAATATTCAGTCTCCTCATGAGGTGAAATAAACTTACTTCATGATCAATTTACTTCATGCCAAACCTTTTGTATGTTTAAGAGGTACCATTTATTCTTCTGTTTCAGCAGAGCCCAAACTGCCATAAAGTTAAATGTAATAATTTCTTTCTCCTTACCCATACAGGCAGCTGAAGAAATTAGATGAAGACAGTTTAACCAAACAACCTGAAGAAGTATTTGATGTCCTGGAGAAGCTTGGAGAAGGGTATGTGTTGTGTTCCAGTGTACATTTTTCTAGGAACACATCTGCATAACAGAGGTGTGTTCAGTGGACTCTGATGTTTCACTTTTGTCATGGTCCTGTTTCTGAAAGGTAGCTACCAACATAGAGACAGTGTTTGGTTAATAACAGAGTAAAGAATTTGTTTCCCAAGAATGCAGTATCTTCATCCGAATAGCACATTATGGGTCAGCAGTAGGGAGTTAAAAAGTTCTTGAAAAATGCCAGCCTGGAGCTGGTAGAGCTCTGTGGGAACTTGAGAGATGTTGTAGCTCATCCCTGGTACCTCTTGATGTGCCTGGTGGAAGTGAACTTCAGTGACACCGTGCCCTTGGTGAGGCAGAGCAGCATGGAACACTCCAGGAGTGACATGTCCACTGCCTTCAGCAGTTTGTTTGAAAAGGCTGAGTTGTAAATCCACCTGGCTGCTGTAAGTAAAGAAGTTGGAAATAAGGGTGATGATATCTGACAGGAAGAAGCAAACCTCTCTGACCAGAGCTGTCGTTCTTCCTGATGCTCAGCTTGTACTCCGTGCTAGAAAAAGACAATTTTAGTTGTTGAATTTGTGCAAAAGGCCATTCTAAAGCTATGGTCACTGTAATGATGGTGTGCTCTTTCCTCACTGTCTCAGTGTGCTGACTTACTTGTATTACAGTGTTTAGTAGTTAGTGAGTTGATTTACATTAAAATACAAAATATTTTTAATAAAAGGATAATTAATGTTTTACCTGATGGCTACACTTGCAAAAAACACAACCATAACATTTGCATTTTTATAGTCAGTGTTTGTTCAATGTTTTGTTTTGTAGTTCTTATGGCAGTGTGTTCAAAGCCATCCATAAAGAAACAGGTCAAGTTGTCGCAATTAAACAAGTTCCCGTGGAATCTGACCTGCAAGAGATCATAAAGGAAATATCCATAATGCAGCAGTGTGACAGGTAAGGGTGTGCTGTAAATCACTTATTGGGATGCAAGGAAAAGTATCACCTGTGACCTGGCATTTAATCAAATAAAAGCCATGATGTTGCCTTAAATGTTTTTTAAAAGGCTGGACTTGTACAATCGAGTTACCTCGTCTCACCTGAGTCACCTTAGCTGACCATTTGTGTAGTGCAAAGGTAAGAGAGCAGGAAATGTAGCTTGCAGCAGGAGAGAGCACTGAGCTGAGGGCAGTAACCCTGCACTCGCTGCCAGCCTGTGCCAAGCAGGCGCTGCCGCTCTGCCCGGGCACCGTCGCCTCTTGGACAGGGGGAACCTGACTGTGTGTGTGTGCTGAGCAGCAGCTCCCCTGCCCACAGGGCTGCGGGCTTCCCAGCAAGGCACAGAAAACTGTTAGAGGGAGGTTTTTTGTTTCTTTTTTAAAGGGCACGTGGATGGGAGCCACTAATGCATGACTGCTCTTGCATGTGCACAGCCTCGGCGCTGTCGCCTGCTCGGGTGGCAGGACAGCCCGTCCTGGCCCTGCTCTGCTGTGCAGGCTCTGCTGCAGTACAGGCTATCTGCTGGCCTGAGCATCCTCACAATAACCTGCTGCCAGCTCTGTGGGCTGATGGTTGGCCCCCTTTGTGCATGATTTTATAGGAAAAGATGTGGCAGTGACTTGGCCAGTGAAAAGCTTGTGGGTAGGGAAGACCCTCTCAAAGTCTGAGGCTGAAGGTTTAAAATACACTCATTTCTCTGGTATTATGAATCTGGAAACATTAGGAAACACTACTTTGAAGGACCTCCTGTGTGGAAAGCCATTTAAAATAAATTACATGAGCAGTATAAAACTGTGGTCCCAGTCACTTACTCTATTACATTCCACTCTCACTGTAGTTAAATAAAGATGACTTAGGAGCAGGCAGCAGAGTGTACCTTGAAAAGAAATTGTTCCTGAAAAATCTTACTGCATAACTTGAAATGCATTACTACTTTCTCTTAAATTAAATATTAGTATTGTAAGGCCTGAAGTGAGACCTTACAGTTGTGAACAGCAGAGGGAGTGAATCACTGGAGCATCACATTTTCTGTGCAAGCATTAAGGGTCACTGTGCAGTGTCACTGACTTGCTAGTTTTAAAGTTTTTTTCATTAGAAAATGTTCAGCAGAGAATAGATTAAACACACTTTTGTTCCTTAGCTCCATTTCCATCAAATCAGGGACAATCTTTCTGTTAGTTTCTGCTTTCCTTTTCCAGAGGACATGTGGTTTTTCTGAACTCTGTACTTTACTAGGTTGTTTGTTTTTTGGGCAGCCAGATAGCTGACTGAGACAGAGTCTTGGGTTGTACTGGGATCCTAAAATATAGCCTGGACTAAATTGAAGAGACAAGTAGGTTCATGTGGTAGTGAAGGAACATTTGTCTCAATGAGCATGACAGCTATTTTACAGCAAATTATGGGCTTTATTTAATGTTTCCCTTTGTTTGCAAATGTTCTGTAGCAGCCAGGGACTGCTGTGGGCTGTTTCCCATTCCCTTGTCCTGCCCCAGCACTGACCCTGCTGTAACCTGGTTCAGACTGAAGGCTAATGCTCCCTGTTTCCGTGGGATTTGTTGGACACTTTAGCTCCTTGGAGTGACTTTCTGGCAGGTCATATGAGCCCTGCTGTGGAAACAGGCTTGGCAGGACTGGAGAGCCCTGTGCAGAATTTGGGGTGTTCTGGAATACTTCTGGTCTGGGTTTCAGTGGCACTTCAGCACCGAGTTTCTAAAACATATTTAGGATCTCTGCAGTGTATTGTGATTATTCAGTGATGCTGGTTACTGGTGCTTGACCCTTTGTTTTATCCTTCTTTTTTCCTAGCCCTCATGTGGTGAAATACTACGGCAGCTATTTTAAGAACACAGACCTGTGGATAGTCATGGAGTACTGTGGTGCTGGATCTGTGTCTGACATTATTCGATTACGAAACAAAACTGTACGTCCTTTCTCCTTTGGGTGTGTGCATGGGAGTCTGGGTGTCCAGCAGCTCAAGGAAGCTGAGTAGTTGGGGCATAATTCTCAGTGTTCAGTGCCTGACACAACCATGGGCCATAACTTGAGATGCAGGTCCTTTGTTCCTCTGAAAATGAGAAAACTGATTACATTGAGTTTTGGCTATCTGGATAATTTAATTGGTGGAGCAGGTTTTGGTGTGTTGGCTTTCCTGAAAACCCAGATTGATTCCAAGACCCTACTTTGCCTTACTTTGGTTTTGCAGGATAAGAATTACTAGTTGAGAAAGGGTTATGACATTTGAAATGTGGTAGTGTGTATATGTGTGCTGGTTGTGATCTAATCCTGCTACATAATGCTGTAAGGCACTAACTAATTCCCCATTGCTATGGCAACCTTTAATGAAGGCAATTAAATGGCAATTAGTGAATCTCAGTAAAATACAGACCAAAGCACAGTGGTGCTGTGTCTCAGCCACTCTATGTTGGCAGTAACTCTTCCCTTCTTCAGCTCACAGAGGAGGAAATTGCTACAATAGTGCAATCCACACTGAAAGGACTCGAGTACCTGCATTTTATGAGGAAAATACACAGGGACATCAAAGCTGGAAATATATTGCTAAATACAGAGGGACTTGCTAAACTTGCTGATTTTGGAGTGGCAGGACAGCTTACAGTAAGTAAACCCAGGGTGGCTGTGTACATTTTAATTTATCCTTTTAACCTGGGTGGGAGTGATGGGATTGTGGAGATGGACAAATTGTTCATAGCTGCTTTTTAGCACTTTGCATCAACGTGAGATGCTAAACCAGCAGCAGATCAGAGCAGATCTTCCTCTGTGGAAGCTGTTACAACTAAGTAATGGTTTGCAATAGCATTTGCTGCTTTCTTTATGATACTTTTAAGTTCTGTGAGCACATTTTAATTGTTCATTGCAGAATTCCATTTTCTAGTCCTGCTGTGTCGAATAATCTGCATGCGTGCAAGATAATTAGGGTGATAATTCATTAATGACTGTTTGTGGTGCTACAGTTGCCATTGTTTGGATCTTTCTCCTTCTCTCCTCAGGACACCATGGCAAAGAGGAACACAGTCATAGGGACCCCATTTTGGATGGCTCCAGAAGTGATTCAGGAAATTGGGTATAATTGTGTGGCAGACATCTGGTCCCTGGGAATCACTGCAATAGAAATGGCTGAAGGAAAGCCACCCTATGCAGATATTCATCCCATGAGGGTAAGGACTGTGGCCTTAAATGCATTGCTGTATGGAAGAGGTTTGATGTCATAGCTGGCTGAATCCCTTATCAGCATGTAACCTTGCTTTTAATGTATAGAACAAGTTGTTTTCTGTTAGTTCTTTGTACTGTTGATTAAATTAAAAACAGGTCTTCGTCAGGAAGTAGCTGCATGGGAATAAAAAAAATCACAATTCTCTTCTATTAAGACATAGCTGTCGCTCTGTGTTGGATGTAAAAGATGATTTCAGCTGGATTATCCAAAGTGGATTTTTTTTTTTAATGCAAGCACAAATTTTAAAGACTGAAAAATGTCGGTTTCACACCTTTGGGGCACATAATGGCTCAGTCAGCTGTGAGCACCTAGTGAGAAAAGTTTGTTTTCCTGCTACTTGATCCCTGTGAAGAGATCTGTGTGTAACATTGGCAAAACTCCTCAGAGGCAACACCTTGAAAAGTCCACTGTTCTTCAGTACCAGCATGTGTTTGGGTTTATTTACATTAAATTCTTGGTTTTAAGCTTTGTTGTGGAAATCTGAAATATTCTTCTGCTTTCAGGCAATTTTCATGATTCCCACCAATCCCCCTCCAACATTCCGGAAACCAGAGCTGTGGTCAGACAATTTCACAGACTTTGTGAGGCAGTGTCTCGTGAAGAGCCCGGAGCAGAGAGCCACTGCCACACAGCTGCTGCAGGTCTGCCTTTCCTTAGGGGTCCATAAGCTCTGGGGGAGGCTTGCCCAGGGTAGGCTGTGCTCTGTGGCTCTGGAGATGTTGGTTTCATTTCTTGCTGCTCCTGCTCACTACAGATTTTACTTTTTAATAACTCATTTTAAAAATCTCACGCTCAACTTCAACTTTTCAGTTCTTCTCTAAGAACCAGTCTGACTTCAACTTCCTTTGTCTTCTCTGGGTTGTTTTTGTTGTTTTGGCTTTCAGGGTTTGTTGTTGGTTTACTGGTTTTGTTTGGTTTGGATTTGTTGTTTTACTTTTGAATTCCCACCAGCACTGCCAAGAAACTGTCTCTTAAAACACAAAACAGAGCAGACTAAATGTAAGTGGTTGCTCAGAGTGTCCCAGGCATGGTAATGGTCTGTGTAATTGGTTCTTGACAGCTAAGCTAAGGAAAGCACTAAGCAGAGCAGTGGGAGGTGGATGAGCCAAGGTCTCACATCAGTTGTGCCCTTGGAGCTTGATCTTCTTTGGAGGGTGGAAGATCTCCCTCCTGTGCCAAACTGCATCTTTATTTTAGTGATATTTCAAGTTAAACCTTTAATTTGATTTGAAGTAGGCCATAGTAACAGTGTTTTACTGTTCCATCCTGCTTCGGATGCAGTGCTTATTTGTTTTTAAAATATTTCTCAGCACCCATTTGTTAAAAGTGCCAAAGGAGTATCAATCCTGCGGGACCTGATCAATGAAGCCATGGACATCAAGCTGAAACGCCAAGAGGCACAACAGCGGGAACTCGACCAAGAGGATGAAGAAAATTCAGTGAGTTCCTAATAGCAGCAGTGTGCAAAGTCCAAACTCTTGCTCCTTTCATAAGGCTTAACTGCTTTGGGGTTTTTTTGGCAATATTTTGTGGAATTGCCAGTGGGTTTGACTTAGTTCTGGGGTTTTCTGCTTTATGACTGTGTAACCCAATGCTTGGTCTCTGCTCACGCTGTATTTGAGTAGGACAGGCAGCATGTGTGGGGTACTGTTCACCTTACAGGGTAGCTTGAGAGCTGGGATTGAATAGGTCTACAAGGTGCTGTATGCAGAAGATTTGATTCATTTTCCCAATTGGGTTATATTATTCATGCACTAGTGAGGATTTTTTCATTGTAGGTTCAGATCTTAGACTGCTCTCCTCGTATAGAATAATAATATCATCTCTGATGCACTGTGATATAAGTCTGTTGTGTTGTTTTACTATTGTGCTTTAGAACATCCCTTATAGAAACTTTCTTCTACACAAGAACAACCGACAGAAGCCTGAGGTGAGGGCATGGGAAGTGCTCAGGGCTTGCTGTGAATTTCAGTTTGGCTCTCTGTCTCAGTGGTTACAGCATGTGAATTTGGGAAGCATGTTGAAAACTGGTTTCTGAGCCTCTGCCTGCTTCAGCCTGAATAAATGAAATGGGCAACACAAGGCAGTGTATGCCAGCCCTGCCCAGGGGTGACACTTGAGCAGCATGGTCCATGGTGTCTGTGCTGAACACTTTGTGCATCTGGTTTTGCAGTCTAGGACTGGATGTTTATTCAGTGTGGAAGTAACTTTACTGGTCATGTTGCCACAATGTCAATTCTATGAGTACTGTCCCTCCCCTGAGTTCTGTCCTTGCCATCCCTTCCTCATTTCTGACTGATCTGGGGTCACAATGCTGAGAGGTGGTGTCTGTGTGCTGGAGTTGAGTCCTCTCTGTTGGTGTGTGTGTTTTCCTGAAGCTTCTCTGCTCTGTGTCTGCTAGCAGAAAAGCTTCCCAAACACTTCCCAAGGGCTGTGAAAACTTCTGATGTAGTCCTTTGTTAAACGATGTGTAGCTAACAAATTTATTACTTCCTCTCACCTACTCAACTCCACACAAAATTAATTCTCCTCTGTTAACATCTCGTGTAGTTTTCTCCTCTCTTGCTATTGGTTTTGAGGTTGGAAAGTAGATTTTATAGACACCCTTGACACAACAGGTAAAATGCTGGGGACACCAGAAGGTGGAGAGGTGACTTCTCTCTTTCCATGACATTGAGATGGAGTATTAGAGCTTGATGTGCAATACCTGTGTGTTTTCCTTCTAACACTAACACAGGTCAGTAAGGCCACGGTCACATAAAGAATGGGAACTCCATCCTGAGAGCAACACATGAGCATCTCATCTAAGGTGAGGTGCCTAGAAACTACTGTAAATCCAGAAAAGGATTTCTGTTCATGCAGCTGGGAAGCTGGGCCACATTTCCAAGAAACCAAATGGATTGTGGAAATCTTGACCCTGTTCTTCATTCAATCTTAGTCACACTTAGTGAAGCACACGCCACCTGATGAAACTGCCACCTTTGGCTACCATGACTCTGCCAGGAAGTTGTTCTGCCGGAATTGATTTGAAGAGATTGTGTTTTCCTACAGAATCAGTCTCCAAAGCCTTGGCAGGAGTAATTCCGACTTTTGTTATTAGTCCCTTTAAACAAGTGGAAAGATAAAAAGTAATTTTCATTGGAAAAGGTTACCAAACTTTGATAATTTATTTGATTCGTTTTAAAAGATCTGCAAATGTAGTTCGTTTTTCTTCAGTGCTTCTGATGTTTATAATGAGTAAAGCTACCTAAATGTTAGAAAAAAAAACAGGATAAGGGGCATTTCTTTCCATGTGCCACCTACTCTCCAGACTTAGGCCAGCCTAGGGCTTAGGCAGCTCTCGGAACTGCCTGCATGAATAGAAACACTCATGAGTGACTGAGTGTTCTAATCCACTCTTAGACACTCGGACACTTCACCAGCTCAGAAATAAGATACAACTTGCACTGATGATTTATCTGTTCTCTGAGTTATCATGCTGGCAGAAATTATTCATTAGTTTTCATTACCTGTTTGGAGATTACAGGGAGAGAACAAAGTGCATAAACCAAACGTTGCCTCTGTGTGTGTCTGTAAAAACCTCTGAATTCATGTGACTTGCCAGTGTCCTTAAATACAGACAATCTACATGGGGCTTCACCACCATCAGTAAAATCTGCTTTTGTGACATGTTTGAACAGGAGGAGGATGAGACAGACTCGGGCACCATGGTGAGGGCGAGTGGAGATGAAACTGGCACAATCAGAGCTGTGAACACCATGAGTGATGGAGCCAACACCATGATAGAGCACGATGGCACCCTGGAGTCCCAGCTGGGCACAATGGTCATCAACACCGAGGAGGAAGAGGAGGAGGGCACCATGAAAAGTAAGAAAACACCTCTGACTTCCAGAATATGAAATCTTCGTGTGGGCTGTGATATGTATTCCAAACCTGCTGTGATATTTTTGGTAGATGATTGTGTCTTTTGGTTGTAGGCAGCCAAAACTCCTTGGTCAGTGCCCTCTGGCAGTAGAGAAACCTTTCTAGGTCCAAGTTTCAAGCCATGCTTTGTAGTCTTGCACTGGGTATAGCTGAAGTGGACAATTTCCACAAGCTTTTGTGTTAATCAAATAAGATCTCATTCTAGCTAGTAGTTTTGGGGTTTTTTGTGAGCTGTATTTTGCTGGGTTTTTTATTTTTCACAGAATATCAAAGGCGACTCTAACAAGTGGTTAATCACAAAATGTGTGTTGCTTTAGTGGTGATCTGGCTGTACCCTGGCCTCTGAAAGCAGTCAGTCTGTTTTAGGAGTGATGCATTCAATGAAGGGACAGATTGATAAAATGACAAATACACTGCAGGCTTCATCCCAGCAGGACATGCAGTGGGAGGGGTTGGATCTCTCCAGACTGGTGTGCTTCTCTGGTGTAGTCACTGAGGACAACCCAACGAGCTGTGCTGCTGTTTCACACATTCAAGCTGAAATCCATGCTGTCCTAAACCAGGAAAGCTTACTGAAGCCACAAGCCTTGTCAGAGGATGTGAGATTTAAAATTATGTGACTGATAGTCTATGGAAGGCCTTACAGCTTGAGCTGGGAAAGGGTTGAAAATGTTTCTTTGGTTGAAGAAATGGCAGGGAGAGCTTTCCTGGAAAAGTATGACTACAAGAAAAGGAATCTTTTCTGAATTACGGATTCTCATGGAAAGCCATTCCTGCTGGTTTGTTAACCTCACAGTCCTGAGGCAGAGGTAGCCAGGGGTGACTCAGCTGGCCAGCCTGGCTGTTTGTTTGCTCAAAGACTGGGGAAGGTGCTGACTGAGGGCTTAGCAGTACTCAAGTATGACCATCACGTGCAAGGCTTGTTCTTTTGGCTCTGGCACTGCTTCCAAAGACTTTCTTGGCCATCTAATATTGAACCTTTGGCTGTTCTTCACAGGATTTTGGAAAAATCCTTTCCTCAAGAAATTTGTTGCTGAAAGCTTCTTCCCTGTCAGGGTCCATTGATGTCTGTGAAACAATGATGGGTTTGGGAGGGAGATTTCAGCAGAATCCTTCTAAAGATTTTTTCAAGCTTTGATAAACATGATTCAGCACATTAAAACCCAGCATTGCCAGTCCATGTAGCAGCTTGGGGCAGCAAAGACAACGGTGTGGTGGAACAAGGTTGGTCAAGCGAGGAGATGGATGGATGCTTAAAGCAGCCCAAATGTCATCCAAAGGAGGGGACATTTCAACAGTATTAAAAAAACCTGGTGAAGCTGCAGTTTCTTTACCAACAGCCAGCACTGATAGTTTCTCATCATCAGTGTGTATTGTTCCATTTCATGGCTCACAATATCAGAGGTTTTGCTGTCTGGTGCTCCTGCACTGGGTAAGTAAAGCACCTCTTGAGTTTATCTTTGGTGTTCGACATGTGCTTATCTTCTCACTATCTTCCTAAGGCTGCAGTGCTTTTAACTCAAACCCTGCTGGTGCTGTCTGTGGTGTTCAGAGGCTCCAGGAGATGCCTTTGATAGTGTCTCTTTAGCAAGGACACGCTCTGCCTCTGAGCAGAATGGGTTATGAGGATGCAGCGCTGCCTTTACCACAGGGCAGCTCTACCCTCAAGAGGGAGCTCCTCAACAAGCTCAGACACCTCGAGAGCTCCGTGACTGGAAAGTGGAGTTTTTATTTTAAACCCTCCTCAGGCTCCAGGCTCTGTAAGAGCTCCCTGTTCCTCAGCTGCTGCTGTGCAGGGTGTCACAGGCAGGTGTGTGGCAGAGGTGCTGCAGGTGGCATTTTGAGGTTCTGGAGGTGGGCACAGGGACCCCTTCCATGCCCGTGGGCTGCCCACAGTGGTGCCCAGGGAACCCAGTCTGCTGCAGGTTGTGCTGCCTTCTGCCTGCTTGTAGCTTCATTCCAGCAAATCTGGTTTGTGAATGTTAATGATGTTACTGAAAATGGTAATTTTACCTTAACACCCTTCTCCTCCTTTGGTGGTGTAACTCTGAAATGCTGGCTGCTGCACGGAGCAGTTCTCAGTTGTTTTGGGGATGCAAGGCAGCTTGCCCTTCATTGGAATTCCCTGCAGCTCCATTTTTCAGCTTGCCATTTACATTTTCATAACATTCAGTTAAATGCATTTAGCCCTAAAGCTCATCAGCCTCCTGCAGAATCCTCTGGAGAAAGTGCTTTTTTGTAATCCTAAATATAAATATAATAATGCTGTTTGAGAACAACTGAGTTTTAAGGAACTTCATTGAATCATATTTTTAAGGACATCTATATATTTTTTGGCAGTTTGTGTCATGACTCACCATAGAACCTATTTTTAAGTCAATAAAAAACTTCTGGTTTGTTTTTTTTTACATGGCATTATAGCTTCCCTAGGTGTCCTGGACTTCTTAAATGCAGGCTTCTGAAGTTGTGTTCTAGCCCTTCTTTCTAATTAAAAAAAATAAATCTGTCTTAACTAGTTTGTTGTTTGGTTGTATTTCTGTTTAATGTAAAAAGTGTTTAAAGTGTTGTATTTCAGTGTTTTATAGATAGGATTGTCTTAGAAATCTCTAGCAAACCACTTCCAATAGACTTGAAAGTGCAAACAACTTCCAGTAGACTTGAAAGCAATTCTTGCATAAATCAATTTGTGACTTCTTAGGCTCTGAGGAATCTTAAATTCCAGTATTGTACATTGTAGGGGAAGTTTTGTTTCGCAGTCAATTGAGCCGTAATTGTGTTTGCTTAAATTCTTTCATTTGCTTGGCTTTATTCTGGGCACTCAATATAAATAGTCAGGCAGCATTAAAAATGTCACAGTGACATTCTGTTACACATTCTGAAAGCACTCAAGTGATTGCCTGAGACTGCAGATACTAAATTGTGCTGCGACACATTTTACGTCGAAATCGATTGCTGAAAGATTACTTATGGATTGCAGTTAAACTATTCCAGGAAAACTTTAAATGTAGCTGGAGAGCTACAGATGAGCAATGATTTGTAATAACAGACGTTTCCATTGTGCTTGAGAGCTGGAATAACTTTGGAGCTGTTAATATGTCTGCAAATGTCCTTTTTAATTTTTTCTATGAGAGGATATATAGTGCTAGTAAACTGTGAAGCATTTTTTACTCTTTATGCTTTCACTCTTCCTTTTTCTGCTTTACAAGTTGCTGTATTTGTTTAGATAGTGGAACCTTGGCATGAATTTGTCTCTTTGATTTAAAGAATGGAACATAATTTTATAATAATGTTGCCTTCCTTGAACAGTGCAATACAATCACATCCAAGTGAAATTGGATCTAGTTTGTCTAGTACTGTAGTCTGCCTTATTTTCTCTGTTACAGTAAATCTTGCTTGTTTAAGCATCAAATAATGGGTGAATTATCCTGGAGAATGCAGAACTGGCAGCAGTAGAGTGAGCTGGGCTGTCTGGAGTTTGGGCTGAGATGAGTGAGGAATCTGGAGAGAGGGGAAGGTTGGTGGCTGTGGGGTTTTTGTTCTGTGGCACAAATTCAGTACAGTGTCTGGTGCAGAGGTAGACCAGAAGCTTCAATAACACTGGTATTTATCTCTACCTCAATAATGTAATGTGCTGATAAAAATTCTTTAGAGTTTGTAAATGTTCAAAGTAAAAAAAAAATCCAGGCTTCATTCTTACACAGTTTGAGGTGGCTTGGGTTTTGTTGTGCTTGTACCATGCCCACACTGCTAAGCATGGTTGTGTCATTTTAAAAAAGTATTTCCCCTTTTGAGGGGGAACTGGGCTTCATTAGCAAATTAAATGAGCTAAGATGCAAACTTGGCAATTTCCTATTTGAAAAATGATTCAGAGTAAGCTTGTCATCTTGGTGGCTGTGTGAGACATCCAGTGGGTGACACTTAAACCTAAGCCAGAGAAATGTTTCTGCCAAGAGTCAGGAAACATTTTTTCCCCATGAATTAACCTGAGATTTTTCACGTAAAGCAATGGCTGTAAAACCTGCAGTGTGAGCAGCAGAGTGAGAATGGGTGGCAGAAGGATTATGTGATTGCATTAATATTGTAATTGACTCCAGCATTGCTGCTGTGTAGCTGAGGTAGCCATAGGTGATAATATCATTAGTTGTCCAGAGAAGTGTAGTGGCACGTTATCCAAATTGCTCATGCAGCTACTGTGGAGAATAACTCCACGTCTTGTCAGGATTTACATCATGTGTGCGTCAAAGATATTGGCCAAAGGGACTTCTGCCTCTGGTTTCCTCCATGGACAGTAAAAGCTCTTTGCAGCAGCTTCCCACTACTTACTGTTATTAATGTCCAGTGGTGCAGTTCTGTGTTTAAAGCAAATTGGTCCATTTAGTCATAATTGAACCATAAAACAGTCTCTGCATTATGCATTTAAATAACATGCTGCTTATACAAACTCCTACATTGATTAAATTGTTCTCAAACTGTAAGAATCATCCTGCTGCCACTCTTGGGGTGTGGAGAATACAAATGTGCACAGAGAAATGCTTTCTGACTTTTAATAGCAGCCTTGCTGGCAAGCTTGACATAAGCAGTGGCCAACAAAATTTGCTTAAGAGTATTAAGCTGTGTGAACATGCAGACAGCATTTCCGAGGGATGGGAGGTGTTGTGTCATTTTGTGGTGGGGTTTTTGTTGTGTGCTTTGTTTTTCTTTTTGAACACTGGCCCTAGTAATTGAAATTCTGGCTCTGTGCAGACTGGAGAATGAAGAGTAAATCCAGGATCTAAAGGGGATGGTTGTCTGCCTTGGGTTGTCCTGCACATTTGACAAAGCTTTGACATTGCTAAGGCAAAGTTAATTATCTGTCTTTTCAGAGATACTGAAACTGAGGAAAGGATGTATGTGTTTAACAGCTATTTTTGCTGGTTTTGACAGTTTATTATTGAGCACTCCTGTATTTAGTAGGGTGGGGGATAGAAAGTAGGGGAGGTTTTGTGGTTTTTTCTGGACAGAAGCATTTTTCTTGGAGAAGATGGGAGGTGTGATTAACAGGGTCCTGAGCACTGTACAGGAGGCAGTGTGCTTCAGGAGACTCAACCAAGAGACAGAATATTAGTAAATCACTTAGTAAGAACATCTCTGTCCCATGCACATCTGTGCATTTGCACATACAGGCAAACTGGAGCATACCTCTCTCTTCTAAGAATAAACTCACTCCCTACTGGATCAAAATAAATCCTGGAGAAAGCCTTACTCCTAAGCAGGAATAAGAAGAAGTGTAAACTCTTAAATTCCTTCATTTCAGAAGTTCAAAACCAAATTTGTTTCTACCAGCAGATTTTCAAGCTTCAGGGAAAAAAAATATTCACTGCAATGCTGTTTTCTGTTCTCTCTAGATAAGCAAATGAGTTTCTGGCTTATGAATAGAAGGGGAGTTAGGAAGTGCTTGCCTGGTTCTGTTCCATCTGGGGAGCCTGAGCTGTCACCCACAGGTGCTGGATGTGAAGACTCCATCGCTGCATCCCTGCTGATGAGGTTGTTTCTCAGTGAGATTTGTGAGGAGCTGAGGCAGAGGATGCAGAATAGGAAATGTTCACTTCTTTCTCCATGCACCTTCACATCTCACTGCCTGTCTCACGCTCTGGCTGCTGGACTAAATTAGCAATTCAAGCTAATGAGGTGAAAGACATGAGGTGGCCACTGAAAATCTGGGATGTAGGAAGAAAGCTGCTCTATATTTATAATCATGTCTGAGATTTAAAACAGAGGAAATATAAAAGGAGGTAACCTGGCCTTAAGTACCTTCAATTACTGGGAGGATTTCCTCCCCTATTTTTGGAAGGGTTCTCACTATAGATGTTACAGCTTTGGGTGAGTGTTGGTGCTCCTCTCCTTAGATGTCTTTCACACCTTATTCATTAAGAGATTTAGGTTGATTTTAATGTTCATTTAGGAGTTTCTTATTAATAGCAGAATGTGTTGGGAGTGTTTTGGTTTGATTTAATTTGAGATAGGCCATAATTATGGGGAGACTTGTCCTTATAAAGAGATAAAAAGTCTTACGTGTTCTGCTTTTAATACAAGGAAATTTCAGCTCCTCTTTCCATGAGATGAACTTATTAATGATGGAGCAATTTTTGCTCTGGTTGAGTAATTTGACATCTCCCTGCTCTGCTGCTTAAAATGACTCAGTCCTCTTCAGACTGTACAAATTATGCTGTCCAGCTGCTAAAGTTCATCTGTGATCTCTAAAAAATAGCCCAAAGCAAGGAAAACAGCAGTTCCATTTGAAATTTAATATTAATGAAGCGTTGCTTACACATGACCAACAGGCACTTTTTTTGTGCATCCTAAGTATGTATTTTCAATCTTAAAGTTACATAATTGAATATAAAGCAGCAGCTTACTGAGGCTAGTGAGGAATAAGGCTTAGTAGAGATTGCAGCCTCTGAATTTTTGACAAATGCATACATGTACCAAGGATCACTTTTTAGTTCAAAATCACTAATGTAGTAATTGATCACTTCATTGTTGCTGATTTATGTCAGCTTCATTGTAAATTAATTTGTAGCGATATCTCCTGACTGTTCCCAGCCATAACTCCAGCTCCAATTTTTATGGGATAGGGAGGAAATCATTGTGACTTCAAGAACAGGTATTTAAGTATTAACTGTATAAACTGCCTTGAGTAAAGTGCACACAAAACGTGTTCCTGAGGTTATCTTACTCTGCCTCTCACGACAAGCTTTGTAACTCCAGAATATCCACCCCAGGTAGACCTTAGCAATCCCTTTCAAGAGGAAAGAATAATAAAACAAGGATTCTTCTGATGTCAAGTGTGAGTAGAGAAGAATAATTTTAGCGAAAAGCAGAAATTTTAGTTTCATTGCTCAGCAAGCTTGTTCAGATAGAAGATCTGTGTAAATCTCCTCCCTTTCTTTTTGAAAGCATCCTTTGAAGCTTGTGAGCCTCTGAAAATTTTCAATGGTGAGAGCTTATCTGGCAAAATCAACGAAATGAGTCTTTTGATTTGTGGGGCTAGATGATAGCAAATGATCTGGTTTCGTGGATATTCTTAACCTCTGGGAATGAAAAGTAAAATCTCTTGCTGGTTTGATTGACTGGGCTGTTTCTTCTTTATCATTCTGCTTTCTCTGCAGCATCATATGGAAATGCAAATGACTGGGAGGCTCTCCACACCTTCTTTGTCATCCTTTGCTTCATGTGGGGTGGTTTGCCTGCTGCAGTCAGCCTCTAAGACTGACCTATCCCATTCCCCCACCTATTCAGACAGGTGACATTTTTTGGAAAGGAGTGGATTGTTGTTCAGTTTTTTCCTTACAAGTCGCCTTTGCTGTAGCCTGGCAGAGGAGAGGATGCAGTGCTGGCTTCTTGCAGAGCCCTGCCTGGACCTGTCATTGTCTTTTGGGCTGTTTGTGTTTGGGGAGGGACTGGCCCAGCCTGCACACTGCCACGTGCAGTTGAACATTGCTTTCCAGTGCTGAAGGATAACACAGAAATCAAAGTTTACAGGGCTGTTTGTTGTGCACAACTTACAGCATTCTCCACCTTTGGACCCACGAGTTTCACACCTTTTTCTGTTCTCAGACACAACAGTACTGATGTTCTTGTACTTTTTAAATGTGACTTTAAAACCAGGCAAGACCTGTGAGTTTTCCTGGGGGGGCTTCTGCTCTTCCCAGGACGCAGGCTGAGCTCTGAGCAGCCCTCCCTGCTCTGAACCTGCAGTTCTGCAGTCAGTTGGACCAGCCCCAGCAGAGCTGTGGTGTTCCATTTGTGTAATTAATATAGCTCCTAAAAGATGACTGCATATCTAAATGATAGACCTTTAATGGCTCCAGGGAGCTCTCATGGCTCATCCTTCTAAGCAACTCTTTAGATTCCAAAATAGATGCAACAGTGAAGCCTTTCTTGTCACCACAGGGTGACCTTCTCATAAAAGGCTCTTCTCTACCACAGTTGTGATCTCACTTTCTGTCAAATGTTCATATTTTAGCCTAACCCTATAAAATTAGGAAGTTAAATGCTTTTTGGCACGGACACATTTGGTGCGGTGTCATCTTTCAGCAGCATCTGCCTCTGCAAATAGCAGTGATCGATTTTTGACTTTGGCTGCCTGTTACCAAAATTTTAAAGATATAGTGGTGTGATTCTTGTGTTGAATTAATAGCAGGTCATCTTTGGAAAGATGACACTGCTGTTAAGTGCTAAGATTGACGAAAAGAAGTTCGGTTGTGCTGGATGATAATTGATTTGGTGTAATGTCTTTCTGTCTCCAAGAGCGTTTCTGTCGGTCTTGCTGCATCCACACCCCTACAGAGATCATAGCAGCAACTGAAATTTCAGATATCTTAGATCTGCATCACAGCTATTTCTCCTTGTATAATACCATCTCTCTTTTTTTTTTCCGTTTTTTTGTCAGTTAGCAATCTCCGCTTTATATCAGTTAAAAAACAAAGCAGCATTAAGAGGCAGTATTATGTGTTGATGTGTGGAAACGTACGTACTAAAATTGGTGACTAAATGTACTTAAATTGGTGACTTAATGTATTTAAATTGGTGACTAAATGTTGCTTGTGTTTGCAGGGCCTAAGGTGACTGCAGGGTGAGAGGTGTCTGATGGTGGGTGTGAAGAGCGTGTGCCACAAAAGCGTTGGGTGGGCAGGTAGCTCTGGTGCTCCTCACTCTGATGTCCCTGGAATGGGACAAATGCAATGTCAGATCTGGTTGCTCGAGGCCTTGCAAAGTCACTCCAGTCTCATTCTGTTGCACAACCATCCCTGCTGTGAATCTTCCTTTTGTTCAGCTGAGTTACCCTTTGCAGCAGCTCATTTCCCCTCATCCTCTCCCTGGGAGAGTGAGGAGGTCACACAGAAAGTTCACTGCCCTGCACTTCAGGAGAGCAGGTTTGGGCCTCTTCAGGAATAAGCTTGGTAGAATACCATGGGATAAAGTTGTGGAGGGAAAAGGGGCCCAAAACCTGGTTTATATCCAATGCTAACTTCCTCCAAGCTCAGGAGTGATGCATCCTGACAATGGGGAAGCCAGGCAAAAATGCCATGAGGTCTGCAGGGATGAGCAATGATCTCCTGGACAAACTCAGCCACAACAAGGAAGCCTCCAGAGGGTGGAAGCAAGGACAGGTATCCTGGGAGAAATACAGAGTTTGTCTGAGCAGCCAGAGATCAGGTTAGGAAAGCTAAATCCTGATAGAATTAAATATGGCCAGGGACATCAAGGACAGCAAGAAAACCTTCTACAGATACATAATTTTTCCTGTTCTTCCTTTTATCACCCGCAACACTGATCTGTGTGGTGCATTTGACATGCTGGGGGGAAGGGGTTCCATCCAGTGGGACCTGGGCATGCTGGAGAGGTGGGACTGCAAATCTCTTCTGCCAATTCAAATACTGCAGTTCTTGGTAAAACACAAGAGGGGAGGAAATGGGCGTGATTATTTTAACTGACACTCTGCATTAAGCTCTGTTTTGAGCAAACAGTTTTTTAGAAAGTAGATAGAGAAGAACTGAATCAGCCAGTGTCACTGGAGTGAAACATTTGCTTTCACAGTCTCCTCTGCCGCAAACAGTAATCTTCAAAATAGAATACAAACATGATTTAGATTTTCTCTTTTCTTCCCCCTAGGAAGTCTGAATTACTGAGACCCAGGCTGGCTGTCAGTGAGGTGTGTATAGATTAGCCTGGCTAGTTATGAATTCCTGTCTTTCTGCAAAATTAGTTGGTGTTAAACATTGCCATGATTGGCCATAATAACTTACCTCCTGCTTCAAGCAGCCTGAGCTGCAGCAGAGTACAAGGGGTGTGTTTACTTCATTCTAAATAAATGTTTTATCACTCAGCAGTAATTGGATTGTGATTGTATTTCAGTAATTATTCCCAACAGCAAATCTGTTCTCCACTTCACAGACGTGTTCCCTGCCTGACCTTCACGCTGCTGGTCTGAACGTGTCTTTCTTGATCTAATTATCTATGATGAGTTTTTAAGTTTTGTTTTTTAAAAAAGGGGAACTGCTGCCAGGGGTGTAATAATTTGTCTTTGCTCCAGTTGTCATGATGCAAAAGTATCAGCACTTCAGTTCATGCTTGAGCTTTTAGCTGGCCCTGGAGAGGCAGAAGGATGCAGGGCTTTTTCAAAATGCATCATGACATTTAGGGCTGTGCAGAACAACACTTCTCTCAGTATCACAATCCAAATATCCTGCCAAGATTTCTCATACTTTGTAGAAATTTGTTCCATATTTAACGTGCCTGTAGACAAATAATTTCCTTGAGTATCTTGTAGCTGACCAAGGACTTTATCCACTTCTCTAAGGTTCAGAAAGAGTCTGCCAGGGGAGTTCTGGATCACTGGGTGGCAATTTTATATGCAAGAATAATATTCTGTGATTAAATCTTAATGAGTTTCCAGAGCAGCTAATATTTTTTCAAGAGGAAAGCGCTGCTGAAAGTCCTTAGAGAGGGCTGTTTTGTGACAGCCTGCCTTCTGTACAGATTCTTGTGGGAGAGTCTCTGCATTACAGAGACCCTGCCAGCCCATCACAGGACATCCCCTGTGTGCTTGTTTGAAGCTCTAAACTCTTGGTTGGTTGTCTGCCTGACAGGTTATATTTATTTCAAACCTATGGCATTCAGCACAGAACTTATTTCCGCAGTCCAGACTTAGGCTGTTCCAATGCCATTTTCTGTTCACTCCACTCCTGATCCTGTTTTCTGAAAATTACGGTTTCTGCATCACCTCAAACATATGTCTCAAGTATGAGTAACTTATTCTGCAGAGCCTTGTGTTACAGAACAAAACCCTTTGGTGGGTTCCAGTGCTTGTTTCTGTGCTGCTGGCAGGTTTTGGTGATTTCATCCTGCAGAGCAGTGCAGTGGCACTGAGCTGTGAGCAGCCCTCAGCTGTGTCTGCAACTCTCATGGTCCCCTTGCAGCCCTGCTGAAGCACATTTGCTTTTACAGCCTGCCTCTGAGTTTGGACTGGGACTCTTCTCGAGGAATTATCTGTGCTGAAACTCAGGGCAGCCCAGTTTAAGTGTGCAGAGCCTGGGCAGCAGCTGGTGCTGGACTGGTTGCACTGCTGAAGAAATCTCCCCTTGGAGATGTTGGTAGCCTTGTAACCTTGACTTGCTGTGAAGTTAAATTTCATGTTTTCTTCCTGTTTTGGCTTTTTGTTTTTTTGCTGTGTTGGGCATTAGCATTTCCATCCTCTCACATTTCATCACTTCCTTCCTTACTGAGCTGTCATCACCCTACAAATGAAATCACCCTCTCATTTCTCATTACCCCAAGTCTCTTAATTACAGACTGGAATTAAGTGGTTGATCTGTATATCTGGCTTGTTTGAGTCTAAGCCTTTCTTTTCTAAGAAAGTTGGCTCAGAAGAACTAATATATAAAAAGAAAACTAGGGCAGTAAACTTGGACACCTACTGACCATTTAAAAGAAGGGGGAAAAAAAAGTAGGTTTGCAAGCTAAATAAACCTTTCTACCCAAACAATATAGAAAACTTGACCACTTCTACCCAAGGCAAATTTTGTAATATTTATAAGGTGCTTGTGGTCTTTGAAAGCCTCATGTTTGTCCTGTTCTGTTCACAGAATGTAAAGGTGAGTTTCTGTCTGTAAAACAGCACTGCTTATTTTTGAAGCTTGCTTGTTTTGCAGTGCATGGAGCCTGGCTGGGATGAAAAAGCCCAGCCTGTCTGGCCAGCATTGCTCACTCCTGGCATTCAGTGCCTGAGGTTGGTTACCTGGAGGGTGCTGTCAGGGATGGATTGCAGGTCTAGAGGTCAAGGCTGTAATCACTTCTGTGGTGGGTTTTCAGCTTTCCTTTTCTCACTGTGCAGTTTTGTGATGGAAAAGCTGCTGAAAAATAATATTTTAGCAAGTACTTTAGCAGTACTGTGTGATTTAGTGTGTGCTAAAAAAAATAAAATCACTTTTGGGCATGATCTAGGGCTGTATAACCAAAACTGTGTTTTTCAAAACAACTATGCTTTTTTCTTATTTTTCATATTTCCAGGGAGGGATGAAACGATGCAGCCAGCCAGACCATCATTCCTTGAATACTTTGAACAGAAGGAGAAGGAGAATCAAATCAATAGCTTTGGGAAGAATGTTTCTGGCCAGACAAAAAATTCATCTGATTGGAAAGTACCACAGGATGGAGACTACGAATTTGTAAGTCTATACTTTGAAATTCAATCAATGTGACAATCTTTAAGAATTTTAGTCAGCTGCCATGAGATTACTTCTTGTTTTTTCAGACTAATGGAAACTTGAAGAGGTTCTAGTTGCTCATTAATGCATTTGGATGGGGCATTTTAAAAAACTCGTTTTCTTTATGTATTTCTCAGTAATCATAGCCAGTCATTATCTGTAAATGTTCCTTGTTTAAAAGCAAACAAAGGAACAAAAAAGCCTGAGGCCATGAAGGTATAAGCTGTCTTCCTTTAGTTCCCTATTATGCATTTAAAATTAAAAAAAAAATCCAGATGGCAATTGGAAAATGCAAATCCTCAGTGTGCAGTGTTTGACAAAGAACAGTGTTAGAACTATTGAATTTCCTTGTTTTTCTCAAGCTTTGGCACTGGATTTTGTTTTATTATACAAACATCAAGCTTGTCTTCATTTCTCTTTTCAAATCCTTTTTTTCATTCTTCCTTCCTGAGGCTGAGATGCTCAGAATTTCCAGGAACTTTTCAGAAGTTCAAAGAAAGAGCTATTATTCACAAATTTGATTTAATTTTGTGTGTGTGTGTGAGGATGTAAAATTTCGTGTTTGATTTCAAAAAGCCAGAAGATGCTGGATGTTGTTCCCTCCTCATTTTTCTGCAGTGATTTTTCACTGCAAGCCCTTTTTGTTCTGTGTGCCCTTTCAGTGCCTGCTCATGCTGCCTGTGGTTCAGGTTGTCACTCTGGCAGAAGCTGGTGATATTCACAAAGTGTGCAAAGCAAAATCCCTTTGCTGATCACAACTCGAGGAGATGCCTCCCTTCAAGGCTGGAATAACAGCTGGAGCTTTTCATCCTCTTTCTGTAGATTGAATAGATTTACTGCTGTTATTTTGTTGTCTTTGCCCCTGCTCTTCTTATTTTCTTATTCAGCCTGCAAAGAGTAGCTGAGGGGACCTCCTGCATTCCCTCCCTGATAGCCCTTTGCACTACATTTTCTTTGGTCTCAAGGCATAAAGTCACTGCATAAATGTGTTTTGTGCAAAAATAACCCTCAAGCTGCCTGTGTCTCACAGGGCCTGGGCCCAACACACGATTCCAGTCGAGTCAGATACTTCATTTATCTCCTTCACCTCGTGCTGTACCTTAATTGAATGATAAACAATTGTTTTTCAATGAGTGGCATTTCCCAGGAGAGATGGGCTGCTTTGGAGTCTTTTGTAGCCTGCAGAGGATGGCCCAGGGGGAAATTTTGCTGTAATTATTTTTACTTTCTAATTTGGTTGATAACAAGTTTAGCAGTGATTTCCTGTGAGTGGGACGCACTCCCCTGGGAGCTGTGGGTGCAGGGTACACCCAGCACGGGCAACTCCACCAAAGGTCACTGCTTTTACAACAAACAGGACCCACAAATATTTTTAGAGCACGAAAAGCAACTCTTGTGGCATGTGTGACCCTGTTCACTAAATTCCATTAGTCCTGCAGTATTACCATGTGCATGGATTCCCACTGTGCTGGAAGCAATAAAAGCAAGCAAGAAATCAGCCTTTGGGTCACCTTTGGGAAGTAATTTGTAGAAATTTCACTTCCCAGCTGTGTGTGTTTCTCTAGTTCAGTTGTGTATGAATGTACCAGCCTGCCTTGCATGTAAATTTTGGAACAGAGCTTTTTTTTTTTTCCTGTAAGATGAGAAAATTGCTTGAAAGTAGCCTTAATAAATAACGTGGGTGTTTGTATAGCATTTATCTGAGGGTTAGTAGCAAGCTTACCTTGTATAATGTAGTCAAAGACTTAAAATCATGTATTTTTCCCATTTGGCTGAAAATTGATTGATTTGATGACTATCTATGGGTAAAAGTCATGTTTATTAATGATTTATTAATTGACAGCATCAGTGTAATAAGCACTGTGGAATAAGAAAAGAAAGGCATTTATCAGTTGTATCCAGTACATCTGTCCTAGACCTGCCTGCAGCTGTAAATAACCTCTGCATTGCCAAAGTAAGCAGGTTTGAGCAACCTTTTTCTACAGTTTGCAGCCTTCTAAGTAGAAATGAGATCAGTGAGATGCCAGGTAAATATTAGTTCCTCTGGGCCTTAAGAAATGATTGAAATATTATTGCTTTCTGCTGCTGCAGACTAGATAAATATGCCTGCTCTTCTTTTCTGTGTTCCTCTCCCTCCTGTGTGACTAGCACCTGGAGTCTCCTGTCTTCCAAAAAAAAAATTAAATTACAAAAGATCTTTGCTCTTTTTTTCCCAGTGGCAAAACCATTTGACCTTTTCTTGACTAACATTGTTCTTCTGAAGCAGGCAAATAAGACACTATTTATATCACAATGGCAATGTCACATTAGATGAGGGTTAGATTGAGTCAACCCCATCCACTGCAGAGCTGGAAACCCAGAGATCCTGTTCTGAGAGGTGATGAGCTTCATTCCTCCCAAATGTGATGCTCTGGCTGTGGTCAGAGATGGAATTAATCCAGAGTATTTCCAGAAAAGCGTTTCCAGCCTTGGATTTCTGAGGTAGAAGTTGTTATTAAATGATTAGTCAGTGCCTGATGCTGTTAATGTTTATCCCCTCTCACGTTTGAACAAGGATCTTTTAAGCCCTGATTGACTGTGAACAATATTTTCAACAACATTATCATTTATTTAACATGGGGAGAAAAATACTAATTATGGGCAAAAATTCTTGCTTTTAGGAAGAATATAACAAACTCTAGCAGGAGATTGCTGCAGGGGTAGGCTGATAATGGGCAGGCTGCATTGTATGGATAATTCCTAATTGCCATAATCAGATCTCAAATTTTGTGTAGTTGCATTTAATTTTGCCAGTGAGCATTAGTCACATGCTGTTGCACAAACTTAATAATGCCAGAAGATTTGTTTAGACAATGTCCTACATTTTTTCACTTTAATCTTTCAGTAGTGCTGTAACATATAGGAAATTTAGTTGTGTAGTGTTTCTTGCCATTAGACAGCACAAATCCTTTACTTATTCCTGTTTTTAAAGCCTTTTGACTGCTCTGAGCAGGTCAGTATTCCAATATCACTTGTGGCTAAAGTAGTCACTTGTTTTTATTCTGGCCCTGCTTGAAAGGCCCTCAGTGTTGCCAAACCTATTGTAGCTCATATTTGTGGATCAGCCAGTCACGAATGTTTGGTATTACATCAATAATCCTTTTATTGAAAGCCCGTTTTGTTAGCAAATTAGCAGGTGCCAGCCACTCCTGGCTTATAGGAGCTGTGACAACATTGAAACCTTTTCAGTTTCATTTCATGAGTGTGAAATAAATGTGGCAAAAATCTGTGGCACTTGGGCTCTAGCAAATCTCAAATTTTGCCATCACGATGTGACTGTGGGTTTTTTTAAATACCTGTAGTGTTGAGCTTAGGTTTTGCTGTAATTCTAAGTCATAGTTTTTTTTCATTTAGCAGTGAATTTTTGCTATCCTGGGGGCTTGTTTTGGATGTGAAATCATATAGGACATGAACTTCTAACAGAGATTAGGGCAGGAGCACTGCAGGACACCAGGTCTTCATGGAATTGGAGCTGTTTGCTCCAAGGCTTTCTTAGATTCCAGCACCTGCCAACCATTCCTGGCCTGTGTAAGGCTGCGTAGGAGAGCTGAGCTGGTTCAGACACCTTCCCTCTGTCCTAAATTATGCACAGCCCTAACGTGGGGCTGTCCTGCTCTCTCCTTGGCTTCACAAAGAGGATCTGCGCTCACAGGTTCTCTCACTGAAGCAGAAACACTTTGGAGCAGAGCTTCTGTCCTTAGGAAAATAAAACCAACATCCACCCTTGAGAATGTCAGGCTTTGCAGGAGTGGAAGGAGTGGGCATGGGCAGTTTGTCAGATCTCTGTGGAAGGGGACAGAAGTGGCCTTTGGTCACAGTGCCACCACCCTGCAGTCTGCTGGGAGGGAACCTGTGTTTCAGCTCTCTGTGTCCATGCTGTGAGTGCCTTTCTCTGTCTCAGCTCATCTTTTTAGCTCCCTCTGAGCAGGGTCTCACTGGCTGCTGATGGGAATTTCTTTGGACAGGAAAGATTGCTGTGATTCCCCTGGATTCCAAAACAGACTTCATCACTTCTCAGTGTGCACTGTCATCTGTTTCTCTGCTGCTGGGGAGGGCTGGCCTGCAAGCAATAGAGCTGTGCCTTAGGAAATTTTTCCAGGGCAAAATAAAGAAGGGTGAACAGGAGGTGTTAATTGCCTCTAATTGGGAGGAAGAGCTCATCAGCTGCCACTTCTCTCAGGGCTGCACAGGCAGAGCCCCCAGGTACAAGTGAAGTTGTGGTCTCCACAATCCTGTCAGGGGTGGGCACAGGAGCTTCCCTGAGCTGCAGGAGCTGTGGGATCACACCCAGCTCTTGCCCCTCCTGTAGATCTCTTCCCACTTGTTTGACCTGTTGCTTCCAAAGTGCTCAGGCCACAATGTGCTGCCTATATGTGACTTCTCTGTGGAATATGCTCCTTCAAATAGACCAGTGTTGAAATCAGACATCTTCGTTTCAAAAGTGTCTGTGCACCACTTTCTGTGGCCTTTTTTGGTTCTATTTGCTTCCTGAGCCCAGGGCTTCTTGGAGCTGGGAGCTGTAGGGGCTGGGAGCTGTAGGAGATGGATGCTCCTCACCAAGCCAGTGGGACAAAGGAGTGGACAGCAGAAACCTGTTTCACACTTGGAATTGTAATTTGTTCAGATAAGAAACAAAGCTATAGTCTGGCAAGTAGTTGAAGCAAAACGTCAAGGGAACTATTAAAATTTAATTAAGACCAGTTTCTAAAAGTATATTTGCATCTTTTGGAGATCTTAAATTGCAAGAGTTGGTATCACAACTGCAGTCTCCTTCAAATAGCTGAATAACTGGATGTCCATTTCTAATTATTTGATAAGACATTATGATATTTTCTCTGTGTGTCTGTAAGCAGCTTCTAGCCAGGCCATTGAACAGCTACTGCTTACATTTTTCTTTTTTACAAGTATAGTGTAGATAAAAGCAAACCTTCCTGTTTCCTGAGTGAAGCTGTAATTATTTTTCTTGAAGTAGTAAGGAAAAATAAAATTTTCTGTTTACTGAAGACAGTGTTTCATTGTGCTGATCTCGCCTGGGATATTCTGTTATTATTTGCATCCTCATTTCTGTGCTATTACTTAGTAGTTTAAAACATTACATTGGAAAGAGATTTTTTAAATAAATAAATAAGTAAACCCACTTCTTTACCAGCAAAAAAGGAAAGTGTGTTGGTCCAATGGTGTCTTCAGCTTGTTTAGCCTGAACCAGAGGCTGTTTGTTTGCAGTGAAAATGTGAATCTGTTTCCTTCCAGTTAGACAATTTAGGTATTGGTGTGATAGAGATTGAAGTTGCTGAAAAGTGTATAGAAAGCTGAATTCTTTCAGAGCAAGGCTGTCAGAGCACTAGGATCATTTTTATATGTCTTTTATTCTGTATGTTATGGGCCTGGCAGTGGCCAGATGAGTCTGCTGTGTGTGTCAGGTGTGCTCCAGGCAGGGAGGATCCCCTCTGCAGCACCAGGTGCTGCTCCTGGAGAGGAGCAGAGCTGCAGTCTCAGGTGCAGGGAATGCAGCTCCTGCTGCTCCCCTGCACCCTGGGGAACGACTGCAGCCAGCGTGGTCACGGCTCAGCACAGCCCATTCCCTCTCCCAGCTCTGCTGAGGAATGGCTGCGAGCTGCAACCATCTGTTTCCCTCACTGGAGGTGATTTATGGGGAGGAACTGCTGGAGGGCAGCTGATTTATTGCTTATCAATAACAGTAAACACATGCTGCTTTACAATGACCAGAGTCTCTAATTTATTGCATTCTGTCTCTGAAGGTGTCATTTGTCTTGTGAACAGCTCGTTGTCTGCCAGTACCTGGAACATTCAACGTCTTTGGTTTCTCTGAACATCCATTTGGATAGCATTTGTTAGCAATCTAATATTGATGCTTTATAGCTTTACTACCTTTTGTCCTTTTAAAAGTTCAATCGATTAAAAACTTGAGAGTATTTTCTGTGCAGTTGCCAGCTTTGAAAATGATGGCAGACTGAATAATTGGCTCTTATTTTGTTGGAAATGGTCTCTGGGTCTCTGCTAGCAGTAGGAAGAAGCCATGCTAAGGATACAGGGTTAAGGCAGATGCTAGGAATACCTGCATTGTATGGGAAAGCTGCTGGTGTGTGACTCTTTATAATTTATCATTTTATAGTGTTTCTTGACTTTGCTGAGATCCTCTTAGGTTTATGTTCTTTTTACTCCTGCCTTTTAAGCAGCTTGGTAAAGGTGTCAGATGCAGGCCTCTGCACTGATCCAACTGTTCCTCCTTTCTCCCAGCCAAATAACCCATGTAGTAATTTGAGTTGGTTACTGAGACTCTAGAAAGTGCCTGACTGCTTGGACAGGAGGAAAAAAAGCTGTATTAGAGTGCACACATTTGTAGGTCATTTAAATGGCATCACTGAAAATCAAATAATCTTGAGACTACTATTGAATTATTATGAAACTTGGATTACATTCTTTATTTTCTAAGAGAACAAGTTCCTCTGGCCCTTGTTTGATGAATGAAGATTTATTGTTCAAAAAAATTCATCTGAATAGGTATAGTTTTATGTAGAAGAATAAAAAAGTTTGGTTGAAGTAGAGTGTTTTTCAATAACGTTTTTCGAAGACTAAACCAAACACTTTGAGTGAATCTTCAGGGATTTCTCTGTCCAAATGTTTCTTCCCTTCATCTGTCATGAACTCTCTTTTCTCCCAGTGGTGACTGGAATAAAAATTACTTCTCAGGCACTGATTTCTTCCAATAGTCTTACTTTGAACATAAAGTGAACTTATTTGCAGGGGCATTCATCAGTTTGAGAGATAAAGCCAGATCTGGGATGGCTGATTGATATCTCTGTCTGGGCCCTGTGGAAGTAGGGCAGATTCCTAGTTGGAAACCAACAAAACTTGAGATACTTATCTCTGCTGTCCTGAATCTAAAATAAAGATTTCTTTCTGCTACTTTTTTTTTTTTCCTTTTATTTTTTTCTTTTTCTTTTTTTTATGGGAGGGAGGGAAATAAACTCGAATAAAAAGACTCTTTTTCTGACAACAGGAGGCAGTCCAGGATAGACAACTGTTAACTTTCAAACCTGAATTGTACCCCCATGGTATCTCCTGCTTATTGAGGAGGATCTTGAAGTGTATTACCTAGATGTAGTTCCACTGTGAAGTATGATTTATAAAAAGAGACAGGTTTTCCTGATGTTTTATTCATTGCTTTTAAATGTCACCTGTCTTGATTCATAACATTGACATTCCTTGAACGGATTTCCTTTTTTTTTCCCTCTTCAACCATCTGCCAAGAATTTTTAAAGCTCTGTTAATTGTTTACTTCTCTTTTAAGCATTACTGTTCCAGCATATTTAGTATGTTCTTCCCAGCAAATACTTTTAACTTGTGACATCTTTATTAAGGACAAATGGTTCATTCTGTCACCTTGTAGTCAAACAATCTTATTAAAAATAAGCCTGGGAGCAGCTTGCTTCTCTGTTTTATTGTGTAAGTAGTCTTGAATCTTCTGTAACATTTGCATGAGGAAGACACTCTGAACCTCACTGCAAACCTCATCGGATTTGTGGCTGTGTCAAACCACCAGTGTGATTCACAGCAAGTTCTCTGTACGTAGGTTTAATAAACCTTTCCAAATTCCCTTTATAACAACAACAACAAAAAGAAGAATAGACCACATTTGGTTTTAAAATTAGTTAGCAATATTTAAAATTGTAAAAGGTGCTTCAGAGACTTGATTCCTGTGTCTGCTGGGGAGGAGAATAGATTCCTGCTCTCCTCTGTTTGGTAACAGGGTCATTGCTCACCACCTGCTTTCACTTTGGTGCAAACTGACATTGATTGCAAAGCACTTACTGCCACAACTTGCTGTCAAATTTTCATTTTTTGCTGTATTTTTGTATATAGCAGGCCTTCTGTGACATGAGGCTTTTAGATGAAACCTGCAGTGAGTGGGAAGTAAAATGAGTTGCTGTAGTTTGTTGCTTAGGTCATATCCCTTAATGGAGACTGAAATAATGTAACCTGAAATCGACTTCATAGCAGACTACTCAGACTTGTAAATTCAACATCCTGGACTATCTTGGAGGCCCCATACCTACTTTAGATTTAATCTGCCAAGACATTGACTGAAAGTTTTGCAGATGAACTAAGTAACTAAAAGAACTTTATCCTGGGTCTGTGATTATTGGATTTGTTCCACCGCTGCTGCATGGTTAAGGTCAGGCTGCAACAGGCATTTCTGCTTTAGGAAAAAGGGGACAGGAATTGGTGGTTGAAGGTATGATGCTGGAAAAATACTCTCTGACCACACTGAATTCTTTAGGAAACATGTTTGAGCCTTGTTATGCCTTGAGATCTGTTTTCAGGGCTGGATGTGTTCTTGGCACAGCATCTCCCTTAAAGGAAGAACACTGCTGCTGAAACAAGATCTGTTTGAAATGCTTCTGAAATCTTCTTCCAGCTCATCTGTCAGTGCAAATGTTTGTAAAGGGTAATGTAGCTTAAAAAGACAAGCTTGTCCAGGTTTTTCTCCTCTGTAGCAGAAAGGGCTCCTTTTGGAGGCTCTTTGCATGGAGAGTCTGTTATAGCTGCTCTGGATTGCCTCTTGGGGGATGGAGTCTGCACCATCTGGAAGAGCCGGGGGATGAAGCCTCCATCAGGCCTCTGAACACTTTCCAGTGGGCAGGGTCTCATCTGGACAAGTGCCTGAAATGATGAGCTGTGAGAGGAGCAAAGTTACCTCAGCTCTGACTGCTGGACCTGCTGCATTTGACCTTGTGCAGCCTCTTCTTGTGTTACTTTAAAACCTGCAGAAACAGCGAGGCGTTGCTTGGGCGTGTATCCTTTGGGTGTCTTAGATCAGATATTGGGGTGAAATCCTTCCCTGGGAGTGCCCAAAGCCAGGCTGGACAGGGCTTGGAGCAGCCTGGGGCAGTGGAAGATGTCCCTGCACATAGCAGAGGGTGGGACTGGATGATCTTTAAGATCCCTTCCAACCCAAACCATTTTATGATTCATAATCAAAGCTTTGACCCTCAGGAAGAGGGAGAAAGAGCACCTTAATACTGATACAGTCTGAAGGGAATATTATTCAGAAAGGAAGTGTTTAATTCCTTCTTGTTTTGTTCCTGCCATCATGCAGGATCATTATAAATGGATACCCAAGTAATGGTGAACAACTGGGGAACCCTTTCATTGTGAATTGTGCAGGTTAATTTGAGATGGATTTTGTGGAGATGGTTCACTTGGGGAACTGACAAAAAATATTTGACTCCTAAATATTAAACAGATGCCCTTGGTTTTAAAGACAACTGCATGGACATGCAGCTATTCATTTCTCCAGAATGCCCTGGAAATGTCTGTAATTCAGTCTTTTCTCCGAAAGTCTGTAATTCTCTCTCCTGTCTTCTTTGCCTTCAAGTTGCAGCTGTTTCCTCCTTTCCCTGAGTGAAACAGGGGAGGCAGAGCAGCCTTGGACCAAGGTTTTGTAATAAGCCCCACTTTTGGGTACAATGTGGTATTTTCCTGAAAACAAACCCCTTTCAGCAGTTCTTCTGGAACTACAATGGGAGAATAAGGCTCAAAAATGTTTGTTGAACAAAGCTTAATACTCCTGAGATAAACAGACCCAAATTATTTAAAGCTATAATGGCTACTTGCCATGGATGATGTAGTCTTAAGCCTTTGAAACAGAAACTGTGTTTTAAGCCTTGCAGATTTGAGTGTGTGAAGTCTTCAGATGTGTTAATGATTCCTCTTACTCCACATCATTAACAAACGCTGTATTCAAGTACTGATTTCGTGTTAATTCATTGCTTACCACCTCAGTTACATTAGTGTTTCATACTGAGAAATACTGTATGAATGAATCACTCTGAGTTCAGGTATTCACACTTCTTCAGTTATTCTGCTTTCTTCAGGATAAGTGATCCTGAATGAAGAAATTAATTGTTAATTCTTCAGCAAGCAGAGCCCTTAGGAGCAAGGGAAAGAGAGGTGAGGGGTACCTGGAACTGGAGGAAAACTCTGTTATGGACATCTGTACCCCTCCTAGAAGAACTTAGTTAAACCTTTCAGATTTGTAAAAAAATTTTGTATGATTTAAAGGAATCAGCATTTTCTGACAGATTGCTCTTCTTAAAAAAAAAGAGAGAAAAATCCCATGTGGTCAGCTCTGGACTTTATAGTTGAGTTGTGCAGCTAGCCAGATCCTCATGGCCTAATGGCATGATTTATTTTAGCATATTCAGAGGTATTTTTGTACTCTTACTTAAGAAAATTAAATCGTAATCACTTAGGGAAGGATACAAACCCTGCTGTTTTTATTTAATCAAACCTCTGGCAAGCAAGTGCTTTTTAAAAGCAAACGGTTCTCCTTTTTTGCACTTTTGGTTTGTTTTTTTTTGCTTGCTTGTCCAGACAGGCTGACCTTTTAGCTTGCTTTGTAATTCAGTTACTGAAAAAAGAATAGCAGTGAGATAACTTGTCTTTGTGGTTATAGGATTAGTCAGCCACTTTCTAAGTTCCTAAAGGATTTCAAGGTTTGGACTTGAAGTTCAGTGCTGCAGAATAACATTGACTCAATTTGTCATTCCCTTTGTTTAGATTGAGTGTGTACAGGACTTGGGATGATTTTGGAAGTGAATGGGGCTATTCATACTCATAATTGACACTAAGGCTAAATAAAGAAATTTAATCTTGGCACTTAGAAGATTAAAATGAATTGCTCTTTTTTTAAAAAGCTTTATTTTTTAATGATCACTCAGCACTCATATCAGTGAGTAGACCTTTGGATGGGTTTTCTTCCTTAGTACTTCAGGACAATGCTGAGGGTAGTAACAGCTTGCAGAGTTTCTATGGTTGTGCTGGCTGTGACACCAGAACTTCCCTTAGCCTTGGAAGGATAGAGCAGGGATTAGGTTATTTATATTAATTTATTTATATTAGATTACTGCACTGAAGTGCAGTTCTTGGCTAAGAGCAGCCCAGTGCTGCTGGTCCAGGCTGTGGTGTCCCCACAGTTCTGTCTGGGTATAAGGGGGAATGGCATGTTTGCTGTAATCCTCTGAAACTGGGAATTTCCTGATACCTGGCCAGCAGCAGAGCTGCTCTCTGGTTCCTAAAGGCTTTTGAGGAACAGGGGAGAACTTCCAGCTGTGGGGAGGGTGGGAATGCAGAGCCCCTGAGCTGTGTGCAGAGCGTGTGTCCCCCAGAGCAGCCTCAGGAATGGGCTCTCAAGGTGTGACTGGGACAGGTCCTTGCTGAACCAGCAGGATCAAACACTGTGGGTGCAAACGTAGCCTGAAATGAGGTGTAGGGGAGCAGCAAGGCTGGAGAAGAGCAGTGGCCTCAGCAGTGAGACTCCAGCAGTGAGGTGAGGAGCTGTGAGCCTGCCTGGGAGAAGCCTTGCTGAGGGTGCCAGGCTGGAGAGAGAGGTCTTGGCAGTTGTCACCTCTGCAGGGGCAGTTTCCAGTTCAGACATGATATTCCCAGTGTGTCTGGCACGGAGAAGGATGGCACACATGGCCCTGCAGAAGTTCTGTAGGGATAGTACAGGTACCGTGGTCTGGTGTTGTGAACCTTTATTTTAATCAAGTAAGCTACAGGGAAAATTACCTGGAATCCTTACTGGCATCATAACAATAAGAGGCTTTGCTTTCCATAGCTCCACATCTGTGCAAGTGAGGTAGAGCCATCCCAAACTCTTCACTTGAGAGGCCCTGGGTCTCCTCTGGTAGAACTCCCTGTTAAAATGCACTTTTCCAGTTCAGCTGGGGATCAAAAGCTCAGTGTGTGGTAGTGTCCATCTTTTCTTCCACAAAAGTGATGCTGTGATTGCACTTAAATATTTAACAGGTCATCCAGTGATCTCATTGGAAGTGTTGTTTCTTTGTGGAAAGCCATCTGCTGTTCAGGTGAGGTGGCCTGAGAGCAGCCTCCAGATGTGCACTGATCACAGCTCCTCTTCTCTTTCTCTGGGCAGTTGTAGCTGCAGTGCTCTTTTGTCTGGTGCTCGATGCTGCAGCCCATGATGTGTTTTGCCAGTACATTGCCTAAATAATTAAGGTGTGTTAAAAGCAGAAGCTTGTGCTGCTGAGACTTATTTTTCAAATCTTTTGAAAGATTAATATCTGTATTTTTAATCTTGCATGAAATCCCACCATGAGTGCATTTCACTGTTTCATAACAGTGAGAAACTTCACTGACATGCTGATGCTAAAAGAGAGGAAAATCAAGATAATTAGTGCCTGTGCAGGCACAAGGGCTTGTTCTGATTTACTGCAGCCCCTCTGTAGCATGGCTGCTTGACAGATCTGTGAAGTTGTAGGGACCTGATGGATGAGGAAAAATGGTCAGAAAGTGCCAGTGGGTCCTTGTGTCCTTTGCATTTGACAGCTTAAAGTGAATAAATAGTTAATGCCTGCTCATACATTACATCAAGGCTTCCTTGTGCTGGAAACGTAAACGAGAACAAGGCACTTAATTTTTAGAGCAGTGATTGAAAGTATGCCAAGTGGTATTGAGGCAGCATTTCAGGAAAAATGCTATGAGAAAAAATGGTATGCTATTCCAACACCAATTTATATCACCATCTTCAAGATCTAAAGTCTGGAGCACTGCTTAGTGTGAGAAATTACCTTCTACATTTAATTTTGGCCAGAGAAATTGAGGACTCTTTTTTTTTTCTGGTTTTAAAAAAAGTGCGTAGTACTTTTGAGTAATCTGTGTCCTCAGAGTATATTTGATTTGAGCATTTAATGGATACCTTGTTTAACCAGTCTTTCAAGTTACAGAAAGCTAATTCCAGGATAATCTCAGCTCTTACACTTGTCAGAGCTCACGTTCATGAATCCCTGAGTTCTGACCCTCCTCCCTGGCTCGTGGTCTCTGCAGCACCACTGCACTCCTGAGCTCTGCCCCAAGGTGGTTGCTGCAAACAGCTCCTCCCAAAAAATAAAAATCTGTTTGAGGAGGTGATAGAAGAAAAGTTCAGGAGTTGAGGTGGATACACACCAAACTGACCTGCAGGGTGCTGGAGAAGGAAGTGTGAGCGTGCCCTTGGTTTTATCAGCAGGGAAGCATCTTCATAGCCAAGGTCAAGTAAAGGAAGACTTTTAATTATTCTCTCTTGTGAACAGCCTCCCTTTCTAAAGGACACCTGAACATTTAATTGAACTTGTAGGAATTGTTTTATACTTGTCTCTGATATGTATCCACTTCTGCTGTCGAGTGTGATCATCAACAGCCTCTCCTGAGGGGCTTCCACACAGTTTTAGTCCCAGTTGATTGTTCTGGTTTTGTTTTTCCAAAGTAGACTGTTGCTACTGTATTACTGTACAATACTTTTCATTATGTCTAACAGCAAATTCCCATTTGGCACTTAATGTTTAGCATAGCTTGGGTAACTTGGTTTGGGTAAAACCCCTTCTCAAGCCACATTTAGAGTTTGCCTGTCTAAATACACACACAAAAAGTGATGGGCTCTGCTCCCTGCTGATGGGATTGATGAGTTCTGTGGGGGGCTTTGATCACTGGGTATGCAGTCAAGAACTGTTAGATTGCAGCATAAAACTAGGCTTAAAAATAAGCTATAACAATAAAAGCTGTGCTAAATAGACAATTAATTTGTTTTTCCTTAGCTCCCATCTAGCTCGTATCTTTTCTACTAAGAATTTATTTCCCTGTGTAGCGTGGGAAGCTGAAATTTTATTACTTCTGTATTTTAGTCTTCAAACTCCCACTGCCCCTTATGAAGTGATAATTGCCAAAGCCAGTTTTTCTAAAGGCTATATAAAACTTAAAAGTTTGACATCAAGTTCTGTTGAGTAGTAAATGCCACCTGGAATATCTGGGTGAAAGGCAGGCAGAGCGATTGCTGCAGCTGGGTGTTTCCTTTCTAAAAAGCCACAGGCTCTTGGTAACAGTGGGAGGAAATTCAGAAAATACCCTGAGCATGTGGAGGACAAGTGTTCAAACTCCAAGGAATTATGGTAGAGGGATATATCTAGAGGGCTAAGGAAGAAGAGAACAACTTAACAACTTCCTAATTTTATTTATAGGATTGGTTGTAGTACCAGGACTTGAAAATATTCTCCTTCTGAAAAATTGTTCAAATGCTTTCACCAGGAGGAAGGTAACTTCATCTCACCAGTGTCATACATATTCCAGTTTTGTTCCAGAAGCCAGGGTCCATCTGCACATTTGAAAAGTGATGGTAGAAAAACTACATCCCCACCCAGGGGACGGAGGGTTCCTTTTGGCACAAGCCTCAGGACTTCAAAGACATTTAAAAGTATTTAAAAGCAAAGCCCAGATAGCCTGAAACCTTGCAGACACGCAGAGAAAAGGTTTTGTGCTAAATTCAAGGATCAAATTCAGTGTCAGTGAGTAAAAAGAAAGTTTCATGAGGAACAAGGAGCACTTGCCCCAGGATAATATTTCTTGATTCCTGTGCAGTCAGTGAGCTCGAGCTTGGCCAAAACTCTTTGTTGGGGGAGAAATGTGTGAAAGCTGCTGGGAAACAGCTCGCTGCTGTTTGATGTAATTCATGCAGCAAGGAGATTTGGCTGGCAGTGGTTTTGCTAGAGGAGCAAATAAGAATGATGGCTGAAGTGACTCGGGAGTGACTGGATGACCATATTTATGTCAGTAGAGCAGGCAGTGTGACCTTGTGCTGCTGCTGAGGGACAGAGGATGTGCCAAGTCCCAGACTGGTCCAGCTGCAGACCTTGCTGTAGGCAAACCAGCATGGGTGCTCCTCAGAGTGAGAGCTGGGGTACTAAGAGGACTCTGATAAATTACTTGCATCAAGTTCTAATTCAAAAGGTTTTCACCATTTGGGCTTTTCTTTTGGTTTTCCTGGGACAGGGCAGAGGCTGAGTTAATTCTCTAGGCTTTTTTTGTTTTATGTGAAACAGAAATCTGGCATGGGCTGTTTAAAAATACCGTGGCAGGGTTTGGGGCTGTGTCCTGCTTAGGACAGAACAGCAGAGGTATAAAGTTCAGACCATGGTGCCCTTGAATACCAAACTTGTGGCTGTATCTGTAGAGAGCTTACATTTATTCTCCTTTTTCTGCTTTGGTTCATTTACATTCAGTAGAATATCATGTTGCTGTGACACTTTACCTGACTGTAAGAAATGCAAGTGGGGTGTTTTTTCCCCCTGTTTTTAAAATGCTGATTTGAAGGAACAGCAACTCAGAAGCAGTTTGCTGAGCTGAACATTATTCAGTGGGGTAGTTGTCTGCAAATCTGTCAGAAATGCTGACAAAGGAATGTCATGAATAGCTTACAAATCTTCTCCTTGAGGAAGAAATTGTATTTCAAATGATCTGTTCCTGATTTGTCCATCACTACTGTGTAGGCATGGAAAGGCTGTAGTTTATGTCCTTCCAAAGGATGTAATTATGTATGTCCTTCTGAATTAAACTGTAGAAATCATCAGCATATTAGAACAAGATGTTGCTGTCAGTGATGTCTGAAGAAAACAAACAGCATCCAACAGCTGTGGGTGTGAGGCTTTCAGATGAACACTTCCACCTCTGACCTTTGTCTTCAGCTGGGGATTTTTACAGAGTTAAGATCGTTCTCAAAACCTCAAGTAAAAAAATGCAGCTGTTAATCAAATGGTTAAAAATTAGCTTTCTCAACATAGAGGCTTGCTGGAAGAATTTCACTGTGCTGCCTCCTCACCGTTTTGATAGATTTGTTTGGCCAACCTTAGAACAAGTATTTTTTTATCCGGCTTTACATTTGAAATGAGATTCCTTCCTTTAAAAGTTTGTCTTAGGTATTTGATCAGCATGGACAAAAATAGATGGCTTTTACAGAGACAGTTAGACTTCTTAGAGCAGAGGAATTGCTGAGAAGTGAGGACAGGAATGGGACTGAGCCCGTGGCTAAAACCAGCTCTAATTGCAGCTGCTCAGCGCTGAGACTTCACCCCGAGCAGCCGTCTGTCATGAGATGCTGTCCTTGTCCTTCTTGTCTTATTTTGCTCCTGGCGTTTCTCTAAGAGAATAATGTCAGTGTCCCAGGAGTGCAGAGACAGATATACTGGAGACTAAAACTTCATTTCTGGGAGAAAGCCTGTCTGTGGCATTGCCTTACAGTGAAATGCCAGCCAGCAAAGTGAAATGGAGGCCATCACATTTTGAACAGTTTGTTGGTTTTTTTCCTTCTAAAGATGTGTGTGAGTGGAAGGACAGGCTGAGGAGCTGCCCAGGCCAGCTCCCCAGGCTCTTGGAGGTGCAGCAGGAGCAGAGGGCTGGGTGTCCCCTGCTCTGTGTGCCTCTCCTGGCTCTCATTACCCATTGGGGACCTGTCAGTCTCCCATCAGCTCATCTGGGCTGAGCTGTCACCTCCTGGACCTTTCACCAGCGTTGCCCTTTGGCTTCTCCACCTCCTGCAGGAGTGTCATGGCATTCACAGACAACATGCCATTATTCCAGATGAAAACTCTGCGAGTGGTTCATCCTCGCTGACACAGCACTGCCCACAGGATGTCCCTGGGCTCCCAGGATGTTCCCGTGCTCCCAGGATGTCCCTGTGCCCCCAGGATGTCCCTGTGCTCCCAGGATGTTCCTGTGCCCACAGAATGTTCCTGGGCTCCCAGGATGTTCCCGGGCTCCCAGGATGTTCCCGTGCTCCCAGGATGTTCCCGTGCTCCCAGGATGTTCCTGTGCTCCCAGGATGTTCCCGGGCTCCCAGGATGTTCCCGGGCTCCCAGGATGTTCCCGGGCTCCCAGGATGTTCCCGGGCTCCCAGGATGTTCCCGGGCTCCCAGGATGTTCCCGGGCTCCCAGGATGTTCCCGGGCTCCCAGGATGTTCCCGGGCTCCCAGGATGTTCCCGGGCTCCCAGGATGTCCCTGTGCTCCCAGGCTGTCCCTGTGCTCCCAGGCTGTCCCTGTGCTCCCAGGCTGTCCCTGTGCTCCCAGGCTGTCCCTGTGCTCCCAGGATGTTCCTGTGCTCCCAGGATGTTCCTGTGCTCCCAGGATGTTCCTGTGCTCCCAGGATGTTCCTGTGCCCATAGGCTGTTCCAGTGCTCCCAGGATGTTCCCGGGCTCCCAGGATGTTCCCGGGCTCCCAGGATGTTCCCGGGCTCCCAGGATGTTCCTGTGCCCATAGGCTGTTCCAGTGCTCCCAGGATGTCCCTGTGCTCCCAGGATGTCCCTGGGCTCCCAGGATGTCCCTGGGCTCCCAGGATGTCCCTGGGCTCCCAGGATGTTCCTGTGCCCACAGAATGTTCCTGTGCTCCCAGGATGTTCCTGTGCTCCCAGGATGTTCCTGTGCCCACAGGATGTTCCTGTGCCCACAGGATGTCCCTGTGCCCACAGGTTGTTCCTGTGCTCCCAGGATGTTCCTGTGCTCCCAGGATGTTCCCGGGCTCCCAGGATGTTCCCGGGCTCCCAGGATCCTGGGCCACGTGCACTTTCCTCCCTTCCTTCCCCCCATCCCTACTGTGTTTAACCCGTGCCAGGCTCCGTCAGCAGCCGCTTTCCCTGTGTCACACAGGTAACCCACTGTCCCAGTTGGTTCATATTAATACCAGTCTGTGGGCTTTGCCCACTCCAGACTTAGCTGTGCCTCCAGCATCTTCCACACTGCTCAGCCATCTGTCCTGACAAGCACAGTCCCGGGAGTTGTCAGAGCTGTAGTGTCCCTTGGCAAGCAGCTTTACCCTTTGCAGGAAGGCTCTGTGTGTCCCTGTCCATGAAGGATGTCCCCTGATGTCCCCTGGTGCTCCGTCCTGTTCAAGGACAGCAGTGGGGCAGTGTTTTCTTACTGCCCATTGCTGTACATCTGCTCTGCCAGCTCAGGCACTTTGTTTCTGGCTCTGAGCAGCATCCAAGCACTTGAGGAGGATGGTAGGGAAGGCTCAAAGGGCGTCCCTGGAAGTTTGCAGCCCTAGGGCAATTTCTCACATCCAATAGTTGGCTTAAGCCTTGAGCAAGGAGTTTTAGATTTGTTCCAATACTCTCTGGAAGCAGTGTAGCACTGGGAGAGCTGTAGCTGCTTAGTGTATGTATTCAGTACTTGTATTAATATTTTCTTCTGGTTTGCATTTTTATTTGACTTTTCAATTCCCTAGACTGTGAGGAAGTGGAATGTTGAATAATTACCTGCTCCTTAATAAATTAGTGTGAAAAGACAACTGGTGCCATGCATCAACTTAAACTGCTGCCTGTTAAAGTTGCATTAATGTGTATAAATAATACATATCTTTGTGGAGGAAGTACTTTGTCTTTCTAATGAACAGTTGCCTGATTGGAAAGGCTGAAAGAGTGTATACCCTGGGCAGAAAGGTTGTTTTATATGTGCCTGGATTATTAAAATGGATTTGTGATCTTGAAACAGGAACTAGGAAAGATCTTGTTTAGCAGAATATGCTAAAGAACTTCAAAAGACATTGTGAGAAATTTGGTAGCAGGTGACTTTGTGATTTAGGGACTGGTATCTCTTCTACTTCAGGAAAAGGCCTCAGGAGTTCATATCTTAGTTTTAAGGAGTGATGCAAACTGCCATTAAACATTCATTTGTTGTCTTATAGTAGGCAGCAAACATTTCACTCCATGTTTTGGTTCAGAAACGGCTTGAAGAGTAACCATGACAGCTGACTAATTAACAGCTAAACTAGGACAGCCCCACTTGCATGAAAATAAAGATAAGTCCCTTAATTATGACATTTGTTGAAAGCAAAAAAAAAAAAAAAAAATTGACAGTTCTTTGTGCACAAGAAAACTCCCAAATTATTTTGCATATTCTTAGCATCCACAGCAGGTGCTTGCTGATAGCAGGTGCTGCAGAGTCATTTCTGTCCTGCTGGAGATCCTGTGATCACTTGGTCTTGGATGGGGAAAGGACTGGTGCTAAAATAAACATTTGAAGCACTTCCAGTGTCCATATTTTTAACGTTATACTAAAATCCTGTCTGTTCCACCAGTTATAGTATTACAACATTACATAAAGGCTGTAGCTGTGGACAATCTAGGCTGTCCCAGGGCACACTTGGCCTCTGTAATCACAGAGCAAAACTTTCCTGTGCCAGTTCTCAGCAAATTGGCATGGACAAGACAACCAGTTAAACAAAGGTCAGGCAGAGAGAGAATTCAGGGAGAGGGAGCTTGTCCAGATGAGCTGGACATCTTCACATGTACAGGAAAATACAAATTGTACTTGCATATTTTATCAGTACAAGGCTGACCCAGAGTGGCCTGGTGTGTGTTTGTGCTCTGGGATTTCTGGTGTAGCAGAGTCTGAATTCCTCACCATGACTGAGATTCAGCCTGATTGTACATAGTTGTCTTTTTTTTTCAGATGCAGCTTTTGTCAGCGATATGATTTTCTTCCTGTTCCTCATGTCTCCTTTTGTCATTTAGCATAAGGAGGTTTAGTTGCAAGGAAAGGGGAGGAGAAGAGAACTTTGCTCTCCTTCCATCTCAGCGCAGCATTTCTGTCCTAAGCCTGCAAAATGAAGCGTTAAAAAAGCAGCTCCACGAGGGAAGCATTTCACTGGGTGGTTGTGTGCTCACACTGCCAGTAACCAGAGCGTGTAATGTACCTGTGAAATGAGCAGGAGCAGTGTCCTGGGGCTCACACGCCTCTCCCTGAGAGCAGCAGCCTGGAGCAGAGCTCTTCGTGGAAGATGTGCTGTGGCCGTCAGCGGGACCCCTGCGGGTGTGTGGGTGGCGGCTGCACTGATGCCAGTGTCTGTTCCTCTTTTGTCCCCCTGCCAGCTGAAGACCTGGAGCGTGGATGAGCTGCAGAAGAGGCTCTCTGCCCTGGACCCCATGATGGAGCAGGAGATTGAGGAGATTCGCCAGAAGTACCAGTCCAAGCGGCAGCCCATCCTCGACGCCATCGAAGCCAAGAAGCGGCGGCAGCAGAACTTCTGAGCCACGGGTAGAACCTTCTTCCATCCTCAAACAATCAGCCCCTTGCTTTTATGACTACTGAACAGATTGATTTCTATTGAAATATGCTAGCAAAATAGAGGGCAATACTTCTGCTCGTTTATTTTTCCATAGCACCTTTGTGAACTCAGGAATGCCGTTACGTGGAGAATCCTGATTGTATGTTTTAATGTTAGACATGTATTTAAAACATTGTTCCAAGAGAGTTCTGTTACTGTTTTTGGGAGGATTGTTTTTAAACCAGAGGAACCAGATAGAAATAGGTTAATGAAAGCTGGCTCACTCTCTTTTCAACTGAATTTTCAGGATCCATTTTGGTTTAAGTTAATACAGATTGTTGTCTGTAACAGCTGATTTTTTTGTGGTTTTTTTTTTGTTTTCATTTTCCTTTGTGAATGCACAGACTCAATTTCAAGCTGTTAACTGTTTCTACTGTTAAGGTACTGATAAGTTTTAGGTCGCTGAAGAGAGCAGGTGAGAACATGTATAAACTGTTTCAGCCTTCCTAAAGAAACTTAAATCTCAGTTTTTTAAAAGCCTGTAAGAAGCCCCATGCCTTACACTGTGTGCTTTAAGCAAGTGTGATTTCTTCAAAACCTCAGTTTTGTCCTCGTTTTGTGTACTTCCTGGATTTATATGAGTAGATAAAGCATGTTGTGCCTCCATAAGAAATTACATTCTGTAATTTAAAATTCACACCCACTTAAAACCAAAAGCCAGTCAGTGATCTGATACCCCTTTGTCTGTCTGTTTGGAAATGTCCTTCAGGGAGACCCTGCTGAGAATGGAGTGCTGGGAAAAGGAAACAGTGTTTGAATGGGTTGAAGTTGTGTGAACCTCTCTCAGGAATTAGGTACTTCAGCTGTGTCTAAAGAGGACTTGAAAATCTCCACAGCTTGTGAAATATTTTATAGGCTTCATTTCAAATTTACATCTTTGGATGCTTGAATAAAAACTTGATTTCACAATCCTTCACATTTCTGCAAGGTTTAGCACATCAGGAGAGTCAAACTCAAAGTAAAGACTGTTGAATTAACAAAGATGTGCATTTATGGTGGTGGAGCAAAGGTGGAGTTCATCTGGATGAGAAGACAATTACCAATGTCCTGCTGGAAGAGGTTCAGTCTCTTCCAGTTCCTCTGGATGCTCTAGTGTTGTATTTTTTAGTTTCCCTGCCATCCCTGCCCAGCACAGCTCAATCAACCACGATGCCCCAAGCACGAACAATCACTGTGAGCACGGTGCAATCAGCTCCCATCAGAGTGGAGAGTAAAACAGAGCCTGTTTGCAGGGCAAAGACTGAGCAATGCCTCTGCCCCGTGGGCTCTGACACCACAGCTGGGTAGTTTTACGTGTTCCTAGCACGAGGAATGTTTGGGCAGAGCAAGTGTTCCTACCAATGTTCTTTTATTTTGCTCTGATAGAGGAAACAGTTTCCACGTCGTGCTTCTGAACTGGGCCTTGGTACATCACCTGGATGATTAAACAGCAGTGCCTCCTGAATCAAATGCTGCTACAGAGGTGATGTGTTCCACGTTTCTTTAGGGTCTTGTGTCCCTGCTGGAGCAGGCTCTTGGCTGCTGCTCATGGCTGTGAAAGGAACCAAGCCATCCTCACCCTCTGCAGGGCTCGTTGCATGGGTCTGGCTCGGTTTGGTGAGGCAGTGGGGTCACAGCTGTCCCCAAGGAAAAGGGAGGCAGTAAGCAGTGTAGGCAGGGTGCTGCAGGAGGAGCACATCCTGGGATAGCCACAAATCTGACAGCCTCAGGAACTGGGGAACATCAGGGCTCACACTGTGCTCATCTGGGATCTGTGCAATAGGCTTTGCCCTAGCCTTGTCTTTATGATGAGCAATTTTCATGAGCATCCTTTGCATCAAAGAAACTCCTCCAACTTAGCAGGGAGTTCTGTGGTCAGTGTTGGATCTTGTGTAAGTCATCTGGAGGGATCTGGCCCGGCACCTCTGGTGTGACAGACACAGAGATCTGGGACATGGTAGACTGTGCACTGCCTGTGTGGCGTGGGTCAAGGCTGTTTTGCTGGAAGGGTTTTTTCTTCTGCACTGTATAGATAACTCTGTAGAGATCAGAGGGCATTATAAACCCCAGCTTTTAGGTGAAACACCACAGGGTGGTGTCTATTTACAGAATATGCAACCTGTGACTGCTGTAACTGAATGTAAGCACTCCTGAAATACTCTGCTTTGCTGACGTGATTGTCTTAAAATGTAGCAAACAAACCAAAATAACTAGAACTGGTCCAATGGCTTAACTGTCTTTGAACCTTTTTTAAATGCTTGCTGTGGGTGAGACTTAATGATGTTTCTTGCACTTGGAACTGTAGTGCAGAGGAATTGTTTTCTTCACAGGTTTTCAATTTGTTGGAGAAAATATTTCCGGTTTTGGTCTCTTTGTAGAATGTCTGGGAGCACAGTGCCTGTTCATTTATCAAAGTCCTCCAAGCTATGACCAAGGCTGGTACCATAAGGGAAGGATGTTTTGGCAAAGTTTTAAGCAAAACACTTGCTTAATTGTGAAGCTGCATTCATGTGCTCCTTGTGTCCATCTGCAGTGTGGAAAGGGTTCTGGACAAACCATTCTCTTTGCTTCTAAAGCACAGAGATACCCAGATGCTGTCAGTCATGTGAGACTTACAAATGTGACATTTGTAGCTTTAACTTTTTTTGTAACAAACAAATTAGCAACACTGGCATAAACTGCTGACTTGAAATGCTATTTTGTAAGATCTGGCTGTTTGTATATAATAGTGTTGGGTCTTTAGTTTGTATATGTATGAAACAGTGACTTTTATTGCATTCCTCTCAGTTTGATACAGAAGATTTTGTTTGATCTTTCTCAAATATCTTGCCTTATTTGTTCAAAGGGGCAAATAAACTGTCCCTCCCTGAAAGCATCAGTGTCGTGACTCATATTTATTCATTACAGTACTTTGGGTTGTTATTGTTTACCAGGACAAGTTTTAACAGGCTGCACCTCTAGTCAGCCAGTGTTATGCAGTTTTCTGGAGGAATACAAGCTTTCAGGAGCACAGGCAGTGAACATGTCAGACACACATTTTAAAACATCACTAATTCTGCAGCTCGAGGTGAGATTGCTTGAGCAGAGGGGCAACTCCCTGTGCTGGCAGCTTTGTGGGGGTTCAGGAGGTGATGCTCAGGTAGTTCCAAAAGGGAGAAGCACAGGCAGCCCTGCCTGCAGCTGCAGTCGTGCAGGAGGGATGTTTGCCCCACGGGCAGCTTTGGCAGATGGGGATGCTGAGCTCTGCTGTAGGTCCTTGCTGTCTCTGCAGCAGCTTCCCTGAGCCTGCAGGCAGATTTGGGGCTAGGTACATATCTATTTATCCACCTTCCTACACAACAGGTGAGGCTAGAGGCTCACTCCTAATTCTGGCTCACTTGCTGCACTTTGAGCTTTCTAGCTCAGAAAAAGATGAAGCTGACAGTAAGTGGGTGCTGCCTTCCAATGTGAACTGTTGGCTTCGATGTGGTTTCCCTGAGCAGTTACTAAATCTGTCCTGGAGGGATGACTAACTGGAGCAGAGACAGAATTCATTCAGGAGTCAGCTTTGGTTAGCAATTCCGGAAGAAACAAAATAGATCTGAGCTTTTAAATGTTGGGAAGGAGCTTGGAAATCAAAGGGAGGGAGGCTGCCGGCTTTTCTAGTATCTGGGGAAGCCTGGAGCTCTCACATATCCTCAGCAACATCACCAGGATAATGTGGAGCCCCAGAACAAGGGGAGGGAGGGTTGTGCAGCCATCCCAGGGGAGTGTTTGTGTGCACTCCCTCCGTGCTGCACCTGCTGCACCAACTTCTGCACATGACTAACAAACCCAGCAACAGATCCCCACAAGCTGGGACTGATATTGAACCTTGGTTTTCTCCCCCATAAGGGAAAAAGTCAGCTCTCCATTAAGCCCACAGCACTAGCAGTTTTTAATAATTATTAGCATTAAGGTACAGGAACTGCAGTGTCCTTTTTGCCCGGCTACTCATTTCCTACACCCTGATTTTGTACCATTTCCTGCTGTCCACAGGCCAAGAGAGTCTGAGCTTGGATAAATGCTTTGAGTGTTGGCTGACAGCCCTGCCTCGAGAGTTGACAATTTTTCATTTCACTAATCATTTTGGCAAAATTTTGAAGAGTCAAACCAGGAAATACCCATCAGCTCTTTTCAGACCGAAAGTTAATTGCTCTTTAATTTAATAGCCCAGGAGGAAAGCCAAAAACTTTAAAACAATTCAATTCCATCTACAAAGGACTGTTCTGCTCCCCTCTAGGGTGTTGCTGTCCAAATCAATACAGTGCTGGACATAGAGGGATCCCAGAGTCCCTGAGTCCCATCCTGAGTGTCACAGCAGCCTCTTGCAGACCTGTCTGTGCACAGGCAGCTGAGCTGTGGGGTGCATTTTCCTCAGCCCAAGGGGCTCACAAGCTCTGGACCATCATTCCTTCACGACAGAGAGCATGATCTTGAAAGAAATGTGGGGCAGTTTTTCCCACTCTGCTGCTCTCACCAGACTCAAGGTCTGGATGTGAACGTGCATTGCTGGTGCTGTGCCTCCCTGCATGCCTGGCCTGTGCTTTTTATTCCCTGAAGTGGTGTGACCTGTCTAGGCACATTTGGTTAATTTAATTCCTTGCCTTCAAGGCTGCTCATTTGGCTTTCTCAGATGCTTAGAATAGAAGTCTTGATTTCGTATTTTTCCTACAACTAAGTTAGCAGCTTGGGTTCAGGTACAGGCTGAAGTGAACCCTTAAGGATTTGCAGACCTCAGGGCTGTCCCACTAGAAGGCAAAAGGGGCTTAGCATTATTTTGTAAAAAAAAAAAAAAAAGAAAAGTGGAATTACTGCACTGTTTCCTTTACTGATCTCCTTACATAGTTCAGTAAATAGAAGTAACACTGATTCAAATGTCAAGCAGTGTGCTCAAGCAATGGGATCTCATTTTTGCTGAGGTCAGCAGGGTTGTAGGAATCTGGGAGCAGGAGAGATCCCAGAAACACCACCAGTGAGGAGTCTTTCCTTCCTACAGATGAAGCCCTTTAAAATCTGGTTTTCTAATTACCAGCCAAGTGCACAGACCATGCTCAGGGTAGTCATGGATCTGAAAGTTGGCAAAGGAAAAGAAGTTTTAAACAAAGGTAATGAAGTTTACTTTGTCTCTTTGAGCAGAGTTGTCTAATTCTCAGCTGCATTAAATAGCTTAATAAGGTCACTCCTTAATCACCATTCCCTGGAGGCAAGAGAGTCATGCTTTAGTCAATCATTTGGTGAATGTGGAAAGCAGCTTTGTAGGAATAACCTGATAAAGTGTGTAATTGATTTACCCACTGTATCAAATGAAAATGCAGCCACTCAGGAAAACTGATTAGGGATTAGCAAAAGAACACGAGTTTCCTACTTGCCTTAGGAATAGTAAGTCAGGCCCGTCCTTGCAGCCCAGGGCTGCACAGCCGTGTCTCACTGGGAGCGTGGGCTGAGCTCACCCACTCTGCTGCTGGGCACCTTCCTGCACCCAGCTCTTCCCTGCTCTGCACAGCTCCAGCTCTGCCAGAGCTGCCTGCACAGCAGTGGGAGGATTTTCCTAGTGCAGTTACTCAGAGCCATACAAATCCTAATGTCTTCACAGAGAGCAGGAGGCTAAAAAAAGAAAACATCTTTCGTGGCTTTCCCAACCCTGAGCTTGGAGCTCTCGTGCACCAGCCCCCTCTGATGTGCCTTTGCAATGTGGCAGAGGGGCTCACAGGAGATCCTGCCTTGCTTGTAGCACCCAAGGTAGGGGAGCTTTTGCCTTGGAATGATTAGCAGCATGTGGATTTTTTTTTTTAATGAGGAAGCTCTCAAAGGAATAAAGATTAAATTCTGCTTTTATCCCTGACTCTATCACGCCCAGCAGAGTAACACACCTGACGCAGGGGGAGCAGCACTGCCCTGCCCAGCCAGAAAAACAGCCTAGACACCCCCTCAGTCCAGAGCATCACAGAGGCCACAAGCAGCATCAGGATTTCCTCCCTCCCAGCTGTGGTGCCTGGCTCCTGAGAGGCTTTTCCAGAGCCCACCAGCTCCAACCCATTTGCTCAACACCCCACAAATGCCTCGTTCACTGAGCCTCAGGAAGGTGGGTTATTCCAGCTGCTCCAGCCAGGATGGCAGCAGTGGTGCAGGCACAAGGACTGGCTGTCAGCACATCCAGAGCAGGGCTGAGGTGGGAGCTCTGCTGGGCTCCAACGTGGGGCTGGAGCTGGCTGGGACCTGCAGCACTGTGGGAGCAGCTTGGCTGCTCCTGCTCACCTTGACCCACCCTGGCTCACCCCATGAGCACATCCAGCTGCCAGAAAACAGAAACCAGCATCCACAGCAGATCATTGAGGTCTTTAATAAAATATACAGTATGCATCCCATGCATAGATAGAAAATTAATTTACATGCTCCTAATTATTTGCATAATGCTTCTTGATTAATAGATGTAATTTACTCTTCACATTTGAATACATTTTGCTACTGGAATATTTATGTTGAGAAGGGGAAACTCCTTCCTGTATTCAAGTAAAAGTGCAGCAGGAGCTGGTTGGAGCAGAGGGTGCTGCTCTCCAGTCCCAGCTCCCAGCAGGAATAAGCACAGAGCAGACCACGAACCATTGGTACTGGAAGACTTGATGATGCCAGAAGCGTGAGCACCCTCCCATCCCACACCACCGTTCCTTGGGGAGCCCCCCTGAGTCCCACTGGCTTTGGGAAGGCTGGACCTGCACCAGTGTTGGTCTGGCTTTCCTTACCCACGGCCAGCAGATCACTGCAGGCAGAGCCAGCACTGCAGCCCAGCCAGGACAACCAGCAGCAAACAGTGATGCAGGTACCTGGGTCATTCTGCAGCCTCCAACACGTGTTTGAGGTGGGATTGTGGCATGCACATTTCTCCTGCTCAGAACAGGCATTGCTGGGTGCACTCCTCTGCGTGCAATGGAGCTGCACAATTTCCAGAGAATGGGGGGTGGGAGGGCAAGGAAAAGCTCTGTAGGGAATTAATGCTGTGCTGGGAGCAGCCCCAAAGGTGCTCAGGTGGACTGGGGTCCAGGCAGGGAGGGGGTTTGGTGTTCCAGGCTGTGAGGTGCTGACCCTGCCTGGCTGTGAGGTGCTGAGGCTGCGGTGACAAAAGCGGTGCCAGGTCCCCTCTGTGCCAGCTCTCCCTGCAGAGGAGGGTGAGTGCAGCGGCACCCGGGGAGCTCAGCTCCCTGTGGGGACACCCGGGGCAGTGTGACCCCCTCCTCACAGCCCTCCTGCCCCTGCCTGGCCCTGAGACAGAGAGGGAAGAGGCAGGATTAAGCCAGGCTAGGGACTGTGGTGATGGAGACCAGGGCTTGGGGGACAGCCCTACTGGGATTGGCTCCTCAATTCCCCCAGCTTGACCCCTTTGACTGCTGCTGCCTCAGAGTTCAGTGTCCCTTCTGCCTGGTCATCCCCAGCTGGTGTCCCTCCCCAGGTGTGGGCAGTGCTCCCAGCTGTGCCACACTCCCAGCACAGCCCCAGATCCCAGGAGAGCAGATAAATCCTAGCTCCAATGGAAAGAAGGGCAGGTTCAGTCGATCCCACTGCAGGGGCTGGGGACCATGGGGCTCACCCTGAACTGGACACTACCTCTCCTCCCATACAGACTCATTCCCAGACCCCTTTCCTTTATAGCTAGGGGGCAGTTCAGCCTTTTGAGACTGTTTCCAGCTGGGGGTAGGACATGGCTGGGGCTGGACTTGTCGACATGGCACAGGATCTGTAAGGGCTGCCAGCCTGGTTGAGAGCTGCCTCATCCTTGAGCTATTTAACCTCACCCTGGACAACACAAAACCTCAGGATGGAGGAGAATCCCTTTCCATACATCTGGGGCAGTGCCTGATCGGGGGGTCACTTGTATTTCTGATTTTCTGCCTCCCTGTCTGGCAGGGCTATATCCAGCACCACAACCTCCCTTTGCAGCCACGGGTGAACAAGGTGAAGGCTGAGACACGTCCAGGCAAGCACAGGGTCTGGAAGCAGCCAGCACCCACCGGGCATCCCCTCCAACCCCTGCTGTCCTCGGCAGGGCAGGGGCGGTGCCACACTCACCGTGAGCAGGCAGGTCCCTCGTGCCCCAGGGCCGCAGTGCCAGGCTCAGGGGCTGGGGTGGGCGCCGGGGGTCAGACCACGGCGGTCGGGGCTGCCCCTGCCCAGGGAGGTCTCGCTCAGAGCCTCTGAGTCCCGGCCACGGCTGGAGATGCTCCCGCCCTCCTCGGGGTCCTTCTTGCCGCTGTTCCTCACCGCCGCCTCCAGCGCCTTCTGCTTGCGGTAGAAGTGGGAGAACTTGTTGAAGATGATGGTGATGGGCAGTGCCACCACCAGGATGCCCCCCAGGATGCAGCCCGAGGCCGCCAGCTTCCCTGCCACGGTGACGGGCACCACGTCGCCGTAGCCCACGGTGGTCATGCTGACTGTGCCCCACCACCAGCAGGCCGGGATGGTGTCGAAGCCGACGTCTTCCTCCTTCTCAGCAGTGTAGGCCACTCCCGAGAAGACAGAGACCCCCACGGCCAGGTAGAGCAGCAGGATGCCCACCTCCCGGTAGCTGTGCTGGAAGGCAAAGCAGAGCATTGGTCAGTGGGAGCCATGGAGATCCCTCAGTGCAAACACAGCCCTGCACAGGCTCCCTGCACGCCTCCACCAGGGATCTCAGTGCCTCCCTCCACCTCTGCTGTGGGGTGTCCTGCTCCAGGGGTGGGCTGGGATGGGGTGGGAGTGCATGGGTGACTCACATCTGGAGCAAGTGGTGCAGCCAGGAATCGTTCCTGGCACCCACAGCTGCCTCTCTGCACTCCACCAGCCTGGGAGTGCTGGGAGGGAATTAAGAGCTGTTCTCCCCAGCCAGGGATCCCCAGCAGAGGCTGCTCCCCTGCCTCCAGCACTCACTCTGGCCTGATCTCAGCTAGCAATATTTAGCACATTTTCCTTTTATCTTGGCAGGTCCCCAGAAACCACCTAATAGGCAACCACTAAAAGAAGCAATTTGTACCTTCCTGAGTGGCTGGCACTGCTCGCAGGGAGGACGTGGCCTCTGCTGCAGGCTCAGCTCAGCTCTTATCCAGGTCTCAGCCTAGGCTCCCTGGGGACCCCTGAGCCCCAGGGTCTCTCCTGTACCCCACCACCACTGAGCCTCAATGTTCATGAGAACCCTTTGTTACACACGTGTAGAAACATCACATCAGAGCTGACATGAAGCCAAACATCCCTGGGATGTCCAGAGACCCATCCAGTGTCAGCATGAGCTGGTCTTAGCACTCCTCTGACAGGGTAATACAAGCCCCAGCTTGATGAGATACAGCCCAAGGGGTCTGGGAACCTTGGTGGGAACACAGCCATGGGACACCAACTCTGATGGCTGTGGTGTGATCCTTGAAGAAGACAAAGTTTCTCTAGTTTCAACCTAAAAAACCTTTGTGCTGAAATCTTTCTTTGTATGTTCCTAATATTTGAACAAAGTATAAACCTGTGCCAGAAGCCCAGGGGAAAACACAGTGGGCAATTGGAGGACATGCCAGGAAGGCGCTGCCAGGGAACAGACTGCCACCACCATCCTCCCTCCCACAGCTTGTCCAGTCGCTTTTTGACTACCACAAGTGAATTTTTTGGATGTTTCTGCTCACTGACCTGCCAGCTTGCTCTTCATCTTCTGGGGAAAAGAAAGCAGAGCTTTGATTGTTGGGATTTTTTTCCCAGTCCCCTAACAAGCAGAGAATGCTTTATTGGAGACCACATAATGGCTAAAGGAAATAACAACATTTGAGCAAAGCAAATAGCAGCAAATGTGGGAAAAGGCTTCTGTGGTCAGGGTGAGACTTAAAGGAGGTGGATTCATGGCAGGGAATGAGGAGACTTTGCTTAGACAGCTGGCAAAATCTGCTCAGGTAATGCTAGTAATACCAAATAACCTCCTCTTCCTCCCCTTCCTCCTCCTCCTCCTCCTCCCTTTCCTTTCCCTCACACTGCCTTATAGCAGTGCCAAGGGAGCTCCTCGAGGAGGACAAACAGCTCAGAGCCAAGGCTGTATCACTTGGCCAAGAAAGACCTGCTCCTGGCTGGAAGTTAACAGCAGGTCTGTACATCCCAGCTGGGGACCAGCAGCACCAGATAACCTCATACATTTTTAAAGAGTATCGTTTCTGGCCCTGGGATGTGTTGGAGGGGAAGGCTAAAGAGAAGTCAGGCAGCTCCATAGCTCCTGCTGCTTCAATTTACAAGCAAGGTCAGGGTTTACAGCACAGGGAAGGCTCCAGAAATCTCCCAGCTGATCCTCGGACACTGGCTGACACCTATTTGCAGCTCTTTATCTGCAAAACTTCTGTTTTGCTCATTGATTGAGGGGGCAGGCAGCTGCAGCTGGGGTTTGGCTGGGCTGCAGTTTTAGCCATGGTTTGGGTGGGATGCAGGCTTAGCCAGGGTCCAGGTGGAATGCACCTTTAGCTGAGGATCGGGTGGGATGCAGGCTTGGATGGGGTTTGGCTGAGATGCAGTTTTAACCACGGCTTGGGTGGGTTGCAGCAAGTAGCCAACATTGAGGGAGGCAGTGCTAGGTAATAAAAGACTCCAGCAAAAGCCCTCCCAAGCAGAGGCCTCTCCAGGTTCCTGCCAAATGCACATCTTTCCTCCAGTACAGCAGAAGACAATCGGAATGGAGGAGCCCACTCTGAGCCCTGCCAGAAATACCGGGCAAAGGTGGCCTGTGGTAGTGACAGCAGGGTGACATGTGATGTGCAGTTCCAACCTCTTTACATACTTGGGCCCCTGAGGGGACAGACAGCAACTCCTGAAGATGCCTGTGTGTGCTGTAATTACCCAGGGACCAACATCTATCGACTGCCAGTGGGAGGGGGGATCTGCACTAGCAGTAATGGCAGGGAGGAAGAGCAGAGATGTGCAGGAAGCCTCTCCTCAAATTAAACACGCTGTGGATCAGGCCCCCAGCAATCTGAGGACTGTTCAGGGGTTACGAAGCACAAATGGCAGAATTCCCTCTGCTAGCACTTTCATGGCAGGGGAACAATCACTCAGCTTGCCAGAGCCATCGCTCCCACTTCCTGGCTGTTAACAGCCTTCACTGCTCTGCTCCTGCTTTCTGCTCTCGCAATAGGAAGTAAATTATGATTAACAAGACGTTGTAATTTATGTGCCCACTAAATCACAATGCCAGGCTGCTGCATCAGAGCTGTGTCTTTGCTCATCCCCATTTGGAGCTGGCTACGGAGTCCCCAGGAAGGGGCACTTTCCAGCACGTCACTGGTGAATCAGCTGCTCGTCAGACACCAGAGCAGGGACACTGCTGGCTCACCAGATCTCCTTGGCTGCTTATTAATATACACATGAGTCCATCAGTGCCTGTTCTGCTGAAAGGTGTCCTTATTCCAGCAGGACTTAGGGAGCCCTTCCCACGTGTGCAAGTTTACTTAAATTTCACCAGCAGTGTTACCTGGATCTGTCACCTGTCAGTGCTCCTTCAAGGTGAGTGTTCAGAAGTAAGTGTGATGCAGGTATGAGTTCAAGCATCTTCATTTCAAACAACTCTCCCTGGATTCTCAGGTTTTGAGGATGTCAGGAATATTTTGATGCTCTGTGGGCTCTGCAAGATTAGTTCTGGGCAGGGCTGATCCTGCTTCACAACAGAAGCTGGCAGAAGACCTTTTCTGCTGCCCATCCTCACACCCATTCACACTCAGTGGTTGCTTTTCTCCATGACTCAGCCACGGGAATGGGTCCAGCCCCAGCAGCCGAGATCTGCCAATGCCAGTACACCCCATGCCAGCCCTGTCACTGCTGCAGCAGTGAAAACAGGGTGTCCCCACCTGCTCATCCCTGTCATGGCCCTTCAGGGGGAGCAGCATCAGGAGCTGCAGCTCCCCCCCTTGCCAGGCACTGAGTGGGAGGAGAGTGGCCCTTTGGTTGAGTTTCAGGCTCTGGTACAGATTGCTTCCTTGGCATTGCTGTGATACACCAGTCGTTTGAAGGGAAGGAAGCACAGGGATATTTGTGCAATTGCCCCAAGGAGAGGCAATGCTTTCCCTGGTGATCATCCCCCTGTGCCCAGCATGAGCCCCATGTGTGGTGGAGCACTGGGAGCATGTGTCACTCTGAGTCTTAGCAAGGCTCAAGGATCAGCTTTAGGATTCCTAGTGATGCAATCACCAAGAACCAGGGACAATTAAAGGCTGAGTTTAATGGCCTCTGCACCAGGCTGGATTTTCTGTGTAAGCACAGGAGGTGAGTTTCCTCCTCCCCAGATTCAGGAACACAGCCCTCAGCAGAAGGGGGATGGAGGGGAGAGATGGTGGGGGTGAGCAGGACCACACTGGGTGTGGAAGCTGGTCCTGCTTCACCACTGAGCTGCAGTGATGCAGGTCTGGCTGCAGCACCAGGATAGTGAGGATTGCATGACAGATTTCAAGTTGCCCTTGGTCTGTCTGAGGACGCCACAGGTACTGTGCATGAGGGTCTCGAGAAACACAGCCTTGGGCATTTTATGGGGGATGTGGACCCTCTCACCAAACCTGCAGGGATGCCACTTCTAGGCTCACCTGAACCCTGGTCCTCCACATGCTCAGCATTTCATCCTCCAGAGCTTTCTCCTGAGGACCACATTGTCCTGGGACCGGCTTTCTCCAGCCCTGCATGCCAAGTTTTCCATCACACTGAGGGGCAGCTGCTGAGGGCACAGACCTTACCGGGGGCTGGTTGTCCCAGGCCATGTAACTCACCCTTTGCTTTTCTATGGCTGCTTTGTGCCAGTCCCAACCTCACTTTATCCTGAAGCATTCAAGTATCAACTCAGCTGGACCAGGATTTCTCTGTTTCCCTAAATGGGCAGACACCAGGGACTGGACACTGGCCTCTGGTCAGCTGGCAGCATGCCCTCCTGTCCCCTTTTCCCACAACGGGGACAGGAGCAGCCCTGAGCCACATACACTGATGCTGGCAGACCCAGCAGCTGCTGGCTGGCCTGCTACCTGCCCAGCAGGTCACTCTCAGCCCTGCTAGGCACTGAGTGACTTCTGGTGGAACATGCCCATCCACCCATGCATGGCTGAGTCTATTCCAGTGCTGTGCAATGAGGCTTTCATGCCACAGTGGGATGGCTGAGACCCTGGAAGCACCAGCACGAAGCACAGTGGGATGGATTTGCACTGTGTGTGCACAGAGCACTCCTGCAGTCAGTGCTCCTCACGCTTGTCTGCTTTAGCAGACAACCAAGAGCCCAACCCACCACCCCAAGCCAGCTCCCCAGGCACCACCCAGAGCTGGGAGCTCACTGCAAAGAGAGTCTTCTACATCCCCCAGCCATGCCAGAGGTCTCCTCCTTGCCCTAAAGGAGAAGATAAGGAGATAGAGGGACAGTTTACCTTCAAGGTGGCCCCCAGTGACCTCAGTCCAGTGGAGTGCCGAGCCAGCTTCAGCACCCGGAATATCCTCATGAGCCGGAACACCTGCACCACCTTGCCCAGGTTGCCCAGCTCCGAGTCACTGCCCATGGTCACGTCCACCAGGAGGGTGAAGTAGAAGGGCAACACTGAGACAATGTCAATCAGGTTCAGCGGGTGCTTGAAGAACTTCCTGGGGTTGGGTGAGAGCAGGAGGCGGGAGGAAACTTCGAAGGTGAACCAGGAGATGCAGAAGTACTCCAGCTTGTGCAGGATGGGTTCATCGAGCACGTTGCCATTCTCATCCACCTCCTGGTACTCGGGCATGCTGTGGATGCACATGGTAGCTATGGACACCAGCACCACGCTGATGGACACGAAGCTGAAGAGTTTGCTGGGGATGGAGTAGCCGGGGTTCTCCATGGTGAGCCAGAGGCGCTTGCGCAGGTTGCCGCAGCGCAGGGTGCTGTAGCGCAGCAGGTCGTGGTTGATGTCAGAGATCTCATCAGGGGACGTGTCCACGCTGCTCACCTCGCTCTCCTCATCCCAGTTGTGGTGCCGGCTCTCCAGCTTGCGCTCGTGGTAGCGGTAACTGCAGCAGGAGTCCAGGAAGAACTCGTTGATGCCCCAGTACTCGATCTCCTGGCAGAAGGAGAAGACGCACAGCTCCTCCATGACGTGCAGCTTCCCCGTCTGGTAGAAGTGGAGGACGTAGAGGAAGAAGCCGGGGTTGCGGTCGAAGTAGAACTCCCTGGCGCTCACGTCGTAGTCATCACAGAGCTGCAGGATGGACTCCTCCGAGTCGCAGGACAGCAGCCGGCCCAGGCGCGTGTCGGGGAACTTGGAGAGGGCGCTGGAGCTGAGCCGCCGCCTCAGACCGCCCACGTTGATGTTGATAACGTCCTCCTCAAAAGCGGGACCCCAGTAATTTAAGGTCTTGTTGACCATGATCAGCAGAGCGGGAGCGGGCTCCACCTGTGGATGAGACAGCGGGGCTGGAGGGACGCAGGGCTCCCCCAGATCTGGGTGCTCCTGGGTGGGGGCGGCCAGAAGCACCCTGGGGAGTGAGGAGGGATGTTTGCATTTTGAGAAGTGGGGGCCAAGGAGAGAGAAGGGGAGAGAAACAGCTTTAGACCGTTGTTCTCCTGCAGTATGGAAGCTAAAAAAAGAAAAGCCAATGATTTTTCCATGTGAAACTTTCCCTTGTTTTTTTACCTCCTAAAGTTTCTCCCTTTGCAGGTTGTCAATGGCCTAAGGAAGGCAGTTTAATGCACCTCCAGCTCCTCACCCTTGGGGCTCTCCTTCTTCAAACAGGTAATTAGTCACTGAAGAGAAGATTTATTCCCCAAAGGGTCTCCCAGAGGAAAAATTAAACTTGTCAAATCAGCACTGCTGCGATTCTGCCAAAGTGCTTTGTAGCCCCACTACCTACACTGCTAATTAGACCTGGTCCAAAAGTCCTTAGATGGTGCAATCTTTCCAGCAGCACAGGCAGTTTTGCCAAAATCAAAGTATTATCACAGAAGGTGTCGATTTTAGGCAGAATTTGAGAGGAAGAAGTGTCAAAACAATTCATCTGCGTGTTTTGTTTCCTCTTGTGTGTTCTGCCATGTAAAATATTAAGATTATTTTGATTATGTTGAAACATAACAAAAACATGATTCAGAATCATTGATGACTGAATAAAATCTGTAAGTCAATGGGGAAATAAAAACACAGTTTTGATTTCTATTGTGTTTTAGGAATTTATAACTTTCAGGGAGCCAGCCTTTGTCATGCAGCAGAAATTCTATTTTCTAATGAGAAACAGTTAAAGCATCAAAGAAAGAGAAGCATTCCCACACCTTCAGGTGCATTTACCTGTCTTGACCAGAAATTTAGAACAAAAAGGCAAATAAAAAGCACTGTGATCTTTATGCACTGCCTTGAAATTAGATTTTTCCACCTACCTTATTCATCAAAACAACCAGGGGACACATGGAGCAGCCCTGTACTCACGGGATCCCCCTGGCACAGAGTGGTGGGGGTTGAGGGACACTGCTTTGCCCTCTTGGTTGAGGAATTACATTTTTTTCCTGTCTTGTCACCCACAGAATTTTCCAAGCTTTTAGGAGGTGCAGGGAGAGAGGGCACAAACAGGCATCAGGAACCAAGGGAAAAAAGGCTGCAGCCCCTGCAGTGATGCTGAGGTGCCAGCAGAGCCCACACAGAACAGCCTGGTCCCACAGCAAGGCCAGGTCAGTGACACGAGGTGGGTCCCTCCACCCAGGGGAGTCCCGTGGACCCCACTGCAACCCCTTCTTGCTCACCACCCATCCCACAGGGTTTATGGGGCAAACACCAGGGCTCTACCTGCCTTCCAGTCTGAGGAACTCGGTGTAAAAGGTTTGTCACCCTGGGAGGGACCTGGGGGACACGGTCACATCTAAATCTGTCAGTCAGAGCAGAGCTGCAGAGGGGCAGGTAATGGAGCTGTGGTTGAGCCCCGGAGGTGTTTTTAACACTGAGCAGGGCTGTGGGTGCAGGAAATGCCAGATTTGGGTGAAACAGCCTGGCAAAGGCATCTGCGAACTCCACTGCATCTCCCGGCCAGGGCTCCTTAAAGACACAGCTTTGCACCACAACCATTACACCAGTCTGGAGGAGGCAACCGGCTCGTGATAAGCCTCAGCACTTAATGGACTCATTGTCTTGCCTTTCAAAGGGGAGGAAAGAAGGAGAAGGATCCATTTTTAATGCTTAAGCCAGAGGCAAGGGAGAGGAAGGGGTGTAAACACTTCTTTCAGGGATAAATTGGAATTTCAGTGTCAGATTAGCTTTTCCAGAGAAGACATCACACAGCCCATCTGTGGGGTAGGGATGACTAATCCAGGTTCCTTCCAGAAGGATGCTCATGCATTCGGGCTGTAAGCACACACACAGATGGGGGGCCCTGGAGGTGCATCTGTGGGATCCAGCTAATCCCAAAACCAATCTCAGACTCTCTCTACACCCTCCCTATAGAGCAGCCTCTCTGAAAGGTCAGGCCAAATGCCACCAAAATCAAAGGCAAGGTGGTCTGGGGGCTGAGGTGGGGCACAGGATGGCAGGACAAGCCTGAAGCATTGCTCCAGCTCAGCCAGACCATCCCTGGCACACGGCTGTGGCTCTGGGTGAGATGTGCCAAACCCTGACAGCCAGAAGGGAAATGGCTCCTACCTCTCTCCCAGCTCAAAATTAAAAGGTGGGTGTCAGGACCCCGCAGGCTTTGTACGCCAGGGAAATCCCTCCAGCCCTCCTGCACTGGAAGCAGAGCGAGAAGGGTCACGAACTGCCAGAGATGTTCCTTTCTGATCTTCCCCTATGAATAGACCAAATTATTTCTGCCCACATACAGCTTTCATCTAGGAATCTAAAGCAGCAATTAATAGTTTTATAACTCTCCTGCCTATTTCTTTCATGAGCAGCTAGGCTCAGCTTGAGAACAAAACTGGGCTTTGAACTGGGACCCAGTGTGATCTCCCCTGCTGGGCCATCAAAGCGTGCACCTCACTCACATTTGCAGGAGTATCAGCTGGGAAACAGAAGCTTACTTTGGGAAGCTTGGGTGATTTTTATTTAAAAGCATGACGGACAGAGAATACAAATGTGTCTGTCTGGGATAAAGTGAATTTGCAAAATTTTCCTTTAGTTGACCCAAAATTTCCATGAATGATTGGAAAAAGGGAAGAGATAAAGCCAGTCTCTTTCTGATAAATGTTGAAATACATTGTAAGCTATTTTGAGACAACCGTCAGAATTACACAAGCCCAGTGTGAGCTGGGTGTTGGGCGTTCAAATTAATATCTATCTTCTGGAGAAAAAATCCCTGATATATGCATTTATGACAGTAAAAATAAAATATAAAACAGATCAACCATGTGTATAAGAAATGCTAGAAGAGTTTCCCTTGACAACATTTTTTTTTCTCAAAGGCTTTCTAATGGAAGTTATGTATATTTATTCTACCTGGCAGAGAGAACTCAAGGGAGTGGGAAGGAAGGTGCTAATAGACATTCAAGTGAGGATGCAGCAAGTGCAGGGAGCACACAGGGTCTTTTCCAACCAGGTACAATGGATTTAGATTAACAGTCCAAATAAAAAAACCCTGTACTTACAGCTCATCGAGGCTTCCCAGCAGGGAGTCGTGTGGCTTGTCTCAAAGGAGCCATTAGAAATGCGTAGAGGAGGAGGAACCTCTTATCCTTTGCCTGTCGCCTAGTCCTAAATGCCCTGTCACCCGGGGCTTGTGACCATGCACGTCCCAGGTGTGCAGGGGTGGTGGCTGCAAACCACTGAGGAGATCCTGTGCAGGATATCCACGGCACTGGGGTGGGACTGGGGGTCCCCTGCTGAGCACCTGAGGGGGCCAGTGGGGCTGGGTGGCATCCCAGCTTCTGCAGGGTGGTGTCCCCATATGCTGGGACAGGACTGGGGGGATATCTGCTTTCTGGTCATCCAAAATCATCCCCTGCAGAGCCCCATTGCTGAGCGTCTCTGTGCTCATCGGCTTGAAGATGCTCAGGACCAAGCCTTGGGCGGTGCAGGGGTTTGCCAGGCAGGCAGTGGGGAGAATGGAAGGGGGATTCCCACTACATTCCCACTACTGGCTGCTCCCTGCAGGCAGAGCACAAGCTGTAGGCTGAGAGGCCACCAAAATGCCCCGGGCAGGAGATGGAGATGACTGGGGATCCCTGCTCGCCTCGGGTGCAGAAGAGGGTGATTACCAACAACCCAGCGCTGTGCCAGCCTCCACTCCCGGGTCTCACGCTGCGCGTACACAGCTCTCCAGAGGGACCTCCGTGCTCCGTTCGCAGCGGAGGGGGAATGCAGCCCCCGGGGGAGGCAGGCTCCGGGGCGAGGGACTCCCCTGCACCCGCCCGCAAAGGGACGGGGAGGAGTGTCCCTGCGCCCGGGCACCCAGCAGCATCCCGGGGTGTGGATGCTGGCACGGCTGCTACCCGCTTACCCCGGGATGTCGGTGCCTCGCTTCCCCGCTCATCCCTGCATGCCGCTGCTCCGGTTGCCCTCTCACCCCGGGATGCCGATGCCCCGGGTCCCCGGCGCACCCCAGGGTGCTGATCCCTGCAATGCCCGGGGCTTCTGGTACCCCGGGTATCCGGGTTGCAGGTGCCCTGGTCCCTGTGTTACCGATCTTAAGGTCCTCGCCGCGCCCCGGGATGCCAGCGCCGCGGGTCCCCGGGATGTCGGTGCCTGCAGCGCCCCGGGATGCCGATGCCGCGGGTCCCCACCCAGCCCCGGGATGCCGGACCCGCTGCGCCCCGGGATGCCGCCGCCCTGGTCCCCGCCCGCCCCGAGTGCCGGTGCCGCGGTCCCCGCGCTGCCTGTGCCCGCAGCACCCCGGCGGCTGAGCCCGGCCCCGCGCCGCCGCTCACCTGCCTCGGCGCCGCCCCCGCCGCAGCGAGCGCGCCCGGCGCGGAGCCGCGAGCCCTGCGGGGCCGGCGGCGGCAGCAGCTCCGCGGGGCCGGGGGTCCCGCCCGCCGCCCTTCCCGGTGCCGCCCTCCGCCCGCCCGCCGGCGCCGCGGCGCGGGAACAGTCGGGGACAGCCCCGCTTCCCGCTTCCCGCCTCCCAGTGCCCGGTTCCAGACCGCCGGTGCCCGTTCCTGGCTGCCTCTGCCTCCCGGCAGCCCCTCCCGAGCTCGGTACAGGGGACAGGGCTGAGGATGCCCGGGGAGAGCCCACCGGACCAGACCAGTGACCTGATTTCGGCGGAAGCGGCTGACAGACAGGTCGGCACAGCTCCGTGCGAGGCTGGCGGTGTCCCCTGCGAAGGCACCACCACAACCGAGCCGGGAACCTGGACCGGGCGAGGGCACCCCCGGCTTTCCTGAGGTCTTACCTGCTGCAAGTCCCTTGGAAGGCGGGAGAGCTCAGGGGATGGCTGTGGCAGCCGCGGTGGGGGTTCCCTTCTCACCCGGCCCTGGGCTACCCCAGGTCTTTGCGGAGCTGCCCGGGTGGCAAGCGCTGCCCTTGGGGCTGAGCCCCCGGAGCCGGGAGTGCCGGGCCGGGCCGTGCCGTGCGCGTTCAGGCCCGGCAGGGCCCCGGCTGCGGTGCCGCCCTGCGCCGGGCACACGATGCACCCCTGCCCTCGCAGTCCATCTCCGTGAGATCCATCTCCATCTTGCTCCTTGGAGCTGGCAGCGTGGAGGGCACCGGGGCAGCCCCGCGGGGAAGCGCTCCCCTGGCTTGCCGAGCTCCTCGGCGTCTCTTTAAAGGCTCATTGGGGGTGGTGAGGGCGGCGAGCCGCGGGCATGGCACACGCTGGGTTTCAGGTCAGCGAGCTGCCGCCGCCCGGGGCCATGCCCAGACAGCGCGGGCAGCGCTGCGAGCGCACCAAGTCCCCCGGAGTCAACTGCTGGAGCAGAGCGATGGGAAGGAGAGGATGGGAAAGGGACCTTCCCGGGGACACAGCCGGGGCTGCATGTCCCCGCAGCGATGGCTCATTGCTCCGGCAGCCAGCACAGAGCAGCTGTGTCAGACAGGCGGCAAGGGGCGAGAATTCACAGCACCCTCTGCATCCCTGCTATCGGCTTGCTGATTGCAGTCCGAGGGGCTGGAGCCTGAGGGCTCTCACCCTTCTGCTGGCTTGCACGAGGCGGACTGAGAGTTCCTTTTGGTGGCGAGCATCCTTCCCCCTGCCCACACGCCCGCCTCCCGCGTGTGCTGCCAGCCCTGTCCCTGTGCCAGGCAGCGCTGGCCGCTGCAGGGCCATCAGCGTGTCTCCATGTGTGTGATGTGTCAGACTGTGTGTGCTTGTGCTTGTTTACATGGCAAGGAGGCAGCGGAGGGAGGGGGAAGGGATGACTTTGAGGGAGGCCTCAAAAAAGAGAAGGAAAAAAAAAAAAAGGAAAAAAAAAGGAGGGAAATTCCTCTGTTCTGTGATATGAAGCAAAAAGCATTTATTTTTATGGCAATTAGAGATGGCTGAGCATCCCTGGAAGCTGCAAGATAAACATGCCCATCTTTGTCTGCTCCAGGCAGCTTCGAGCCTGGCTGATGGTGGGTGCTGAGCCCCAGCGGGGTGCGGCCCACGGGGTAGGAGGAGGGCTGGCTCCCACGTGGGGTTTTCTCTGCCTGTCACTGACATATGGTGATCAGGGTGAATTTTCTTTTCCCTTCTGAAAATAGTTCTCATCCAGCCATTTTTTCAGGGAAGGAGCTGTGCCTGGCACTGCAAGGGCACCCAATCCATCTGGCACTTTGTGTCAGCACCAAAGCCCTGTTTATGCTCTGCTACAGAGTCGACCTCAGCCGTGTGCCCCCCAAAATCAGCTCTCCCAGTACAAGGAGGTTTGCTGAGTGTCCCTGGGCCTTGTGGAGGAGCTGAATCGTGAGTGGGAAGGGAGTTGCCAGGGCTCTGCCCTTGTTGCCTCTAGACTGGAGGGATCACCCTGGGAAGGGGCTGGGAACACACAAAGAAGAGATACCTCCCTGTTTCCTGCTCCAGCTCAAGGCTCTGGCTGGAAGCAGCTGCAGAGAAGGGAAGTTCACTTCCCAGGCTGCAGAGGACCCATGCAGGTTTGTGCTGGCATCACAGCATCCTTCAGAGGGGACTTGGCTGCTGCATCAGTGGCACCTGAGGTGAATTTTCCCTTTTCTGCACAAATTCAGAGGCAAAAGACCTGACTCTGCCATGAACCAACTAGAGCTTGTTGACCTGCCTTCCCACTGACCCTGTTACACTGTAGCAGGAAAGGGAGACTCCCATTTTAAGGCTTTTTTCCAGCAAACTGAGGTGTAAGGGCTGTTCCTTGGCACAGCTGTGTTTGCGGTGGCCCTGGTAAGGCGCAGTTCCCCAGGGCACGGGCCAGCCCCGTGCCCCCACTGCCACTCCTGAGCTAACTGGCAGTGATGTGGAGATGGGAACAAGCAGAAAATCAGGTCAGCTGGAAATGCTTTGCCATCTCTTCCTTTCATGTCTCCCCACAGCTTCCTCTCTTGAGGAAGGCAAATCTCTGCCCACTGAACACCGGGGTGGATTATGTCGATAACCACACGGCAAATCCTCCACACGGGCACAGGGGGCAAAACCTCTTGCCGTGGTCTCTTCTGCAGTCTGGAAGCAAATAGCAGAGGCAGGGTGAGTCTGAAGCCAGCAGCCATTTCAGTGCTGCAGTGAGTCATCCCAAAAGGCGCTCAGCTTGTGGCAGCTCCCTTCCTTTCTTCTTTTTGCCTTTTTTATTTCTTTTTTTTAATAGCTGATGTAGCAATAAATTTAAAAAAAAATAGCAGCAAATACATATGAATATAGCGTGTCTCCAGAGCTCCTCTAATTAAAAGAAAAATCTTCAGGCACTTTTGAGCCCCTTGGGTATCTGTTGTGAAAGGCTGGAGCCGCTGGGTACCTGCCACGTGGGAGGGTGGGATAGAGCAGCGCACCTGCGAGTGCAGGGGGATCTGCCGAGCTGGCAGGGGCTGATTAATGCTGGGGACTTGAGCACAAAGCACTTCACAAATAGTCCTTTCCAGAGGGAAAGAGCTAAATTAGGCCACATGCAAAAGCCTGGTCTTGTGTTTCTCAGTGGCAAAGACTTAGTATTAAATACGTGTGGGCTTTCCTTAATCCTGTTATTTCCCGGTGCTTTCTGTGCCCCCTGGTGTGTTTGTTCCCCGAGCTGTGGGAGGGGGTTGCTCCAGCCAGAGGGGTTTGGGCTTTTCCTTCCCGTGCCATTGGCTGTTCCCATTCTTGTGCCATCAGCTGTCCCAGTTTCCATGCCTCTCCCTGCAGCCAGTTCATGGGGTGGCGGGAGAGAAAGTGAGCTGTGACAGTGGCATCCTCTGAGCAGGAGGAGAAAAGTGAGGACACAAACTCCACAGGATTCCATCCCTACAATCTCCCATCTTCCTCCCAGAGCCACAGGGTGTCTGCAGATGCTGCTGACAGGGGCATATCAGCCTGCTCCATGCTGGAAATTAATTAACCAGCTTCATTCAGTCTCCTGGATACACCTGTATACCCAGCCCCCTGCAGAAGGGTGATTTGTTGGAATCCATCTGCAGCAGGCCTGGGACAGGCTCTCAGTATGGCCTGCAACAGCCCATCCCTCTGACAGCCTGGAACTCTTCTGGACTTGAGTTTTACTGAGTTCACAGCATGCCTGAGCCAGGAAAGATTAATGAACATTCACTGAACTTTCTGGAGACCTTGAATTGCGTTTGGACTCCAAAACTCTAACAGGAAACATGAGAGAATCTTGAGAGTTGTACCAAAGCAGTGGCTATTTTTTATATATAGATGGAAAGCCTCCAGTAAGGGAGCAGGGAGATGCTGCAGTGTAAGGTCAGGCATTTCAGAGCACTGATTTACTGTCTGGCAAGTTCCCACATGCCTTGAGCATATGGATTGCCTCCACCTCACAGCAACCTGCAGCCTCCATGCGCTGCATCCCCTCCATCCACTCTGTCTCTGCTCCAGGTTGTCTCACCGTCCTCCAACACCCAGGACACATTACCAGAACTGAATTCATCAAAAACAAAGGCTATTCCCAGGCTCATCATTAACCTGTTGGAGCATCTTGGGCCAGGGCTTCCCACAGGCCAAGCCCTTTCCAGACCATTCCCAGCAGGGCTAGGAGCTGCCATAGGTAGAGGTGCTGGCAGAAGGGAGGAGGTGAGGTTAATGGCAGGACTTGCTCTGTTCCCTGACACTCATCTTTGGTGTCAGGTCAGTCACACTTCAGTTACCAGTACAGAGAAAGCCACAAAACCCAGTCAGTAGATCCATACTTGCACAGGCAGCATGGGCTCACTTCTTGGATTCCCTGCCAGAAGAGAGACAGGTGAAGATGGGAGCACAACTTTAACTGCAATTAAATCTTACAATACTGCAGGTCAAATGATGCAAGTAACCAAGAGTGCAGCCGGGCTTTGACTCTCTGCAGGCTCATGCAGTGAGGACACTTGCCCTGCATTTTGCTTTTGATAGCTTTTTGATAGCTGTGCACAGCCAAGGCCATGGCCATGGAGGGAGCCAGGGGTGGCCTCTGATTCCTGCCAGCAAGGCCAGGCTGGGTGGAGCAGGGACGTCCATCACCTGCCCCTGTGCTGCACTGCACATGGAAATGCCTTATAAATTAGTATTTAGAAATGATAAAATGAGGCAAATTAGAAATCAGTCTTTTCATGCAGTAAGGGGGTCAAGTTAAAGGGTGATTTCCCAGAGATTTATCTGATCCTGTAGATGATTTCATTCCACAGCAAAGCCAGCTGAGGGCCTGGCACAGATGGAAGCAGGGGCAGCAAACCTGCCCTGAGGCTCTGCCTCTCCACCAGAGCTGGAAACAGAGTGGCCACTGGGTTTGGGGCTCTTCAGTCTATGCCCAGCTCTGTGGACACAGGTGAGAATTTCAAAACTATAAATTGCTGGTGAATTATTACTATGGTAGTTTTGCAGGTGGAATTGCCCTGGTTTGAGGCTCTGGGTGAGCGCCCTGCTCCAGCTCTGCCTCCAGCTGCCTGTGTGCTGACAGGGATGAACATGCAAGAAAAACTACAGCTGGTGGTGCTTTGGGTGCAGGGAAGGGTCTGCTCTCCTGCATCTGCAAGGATGCTGCCTTTTGAAGGTTCAGGCAGTGCTGGGGGTGGTGAGAGAGCTCTGCTGCCAGAATGTCTTCAGGTCTTGAGGCTCTGAAGGATGCCAGGGACTTGCTGGCTTCCTCCATCCCATCTCTGCCTCTCCCTCCTTTACACATCATTCCAGCCTGGGCAGGACACCTCAGCCCAAGGAGGAGGATGTGGGGCTGGAGGTGCTGGAGTGCTGGGGAGTGGGGTGATGTGACACCCCCGGGCTGCAGGGTGGCTTTGGGGGACCAGACTGGCGTGGGACCCCCTGATCCCCCCAGGTGCCCTTGGCAGCAGATGAGCTGTGCCCTGGTTCTGTGGTTCAGGGCTGGTGATTCACTGGCAGCCTTGGGAAAGCTGCAGAGCCACGGCAGGAGGGAGCAGGGGTGTCTGACAGCTCCTGAGTCTCCTGATAGATATTCCTCTGCTGCTGCATGGAGAATCACTGCTGTCTGCATGTCAGAGCCCAGGTTTGCTATGATGGCTATGGATTTTTCCCTGCTGTACAGCCATCCTGGCTGCTTGTCACTAGAGTTTTGTAGTTTTGAGGGATTTTTTAGCAGGAATCTTTGAGCAAGCAGCAGAGGAGAAGCCAAGGATGCAGGATGCAGGTGGATGAGAGCTTGCTGGCTGAGTCTGGATGGCTGGGGGAGACACAGGCACTTGCTCCTGCAATGTGCACAGAGGATCCCACATTTCATTACCTCCTTCCACCAGCTGCAATACTGAGGGCACCTCTCATTCTTTCATTGATCCCGATGGAGTTCAGGTCTTGCCTTTTTAGGCAGATTCAGGTAACAAGGCAGGACACATCCACCTTATTTCCAAACTCTTGGAGCGGTGGAAGTAGAATTTGTGTCTCAAGGAGATGCCTTTTGGTTTGCTGGGATGCAGCGTGGCATCCAGGCATTTCCATTTGCCTGAGCCCTGGAAAGAGCCTCCTGATGACATTTCAGGGAAACATTTTTCTATTTTTAGAGGCCATCGTGCGCAGAGCCAGGATTCCCAAGCTCTTGCAGAAGCAGCCGTGCATCTCGGGATGCTCGGAGCAGCAGCCCCGGGGTCATTAACCCGATCGAGTCACAGGAGCTCCTGAAGCAGAAAGGTATTTGGGCAGCAGTCTGCTGCCTCTTTCGGTCTCTGCTGGGTCAGGCTCTAATCATGCTGGGCCCAGGGTGCTCCCATTTCTCTGATCTGTGCCTTGAAGGTCCAAAGCCTCCGGTTTGCCCGGCTGTGCAGGAGCGCGGCAGGGCGGCCTGCGACCCTCCGCTGCTTTTGCCCGTCTCTCCCTGATTAATGTGAAATCCAGCCTCATGAATCATTCATGAAGCTTTATTTAGTATAATGATTTCTGACATCCACTGCCTGGGAACAGCATTTCGGGACAGACCGTGTGCGACCAGCGGACTCCAGAAATAGGGAGCTGACGTTCATCCCATCCCAGCAGAAGGGAGGGAGAGGGGCGAGGCAGCCCCGCCTCCCTCCCGGGGAATCACAGGTTCCTTCCTCATTAGCCAAATGTGTAAAAGCTAAATATTGACATCGCGTTGCGGCTCCCTGTGTCTTGCCATCGCATTGCATGTTATTAACCTACATAATGTCAGGGAAAGGAGCATCTGTGTGTGCCTTGGCACAGGCTGGGCTGAAGAGACAGGAATTCCCGCATGCAGCGCTGCTGGTGGGACCTGGAGGAGCTGTGATGTGGCTTCCCCTGTGCGGCTGGAGCTGGGGAGAGAGAGAGAAGCCGGTTGGGCTGCCCTGCAGCATAAATAGCCCACCCTCCTCTTTCAGAGCACTTTGCTGGAGGGAGGCACTGGTTTGGGCTGGGAGGGGCTCTCTGCAGGTGAGCAGCCCTATTTGGGAGGGGTGTGCCAGTACCTGTGCTCCTGTGCTGGTGGATTTGGGAGTGATGGTGAGTTCATGACCCTGCGTGGGCCCCAAGGTGGGATCTGTGCTGCAGGCTGAGGCACGAGCAGGGGCTGGTGCAGGGCTGGCACCTATGGGAGCTGCTTTCCTCCCTGCAGACTGCTTCATGGGAGCCTCTGAGTGTTTCACCAGCCTTTGCCAGAGCTGTTATTTGTGGAACATCCCAGCTGCTTGGCTGAACACAGACATCAGCCGCTCTGAGGGACTGTGGAGGGAGTGCCCTGCTGAGAGATGGGGCTACAGAGAGGGCAGGGATGATGGAGCCCAGCTGCCCTGCCTGCCATGGGACAAAAGGAGACCCAGCTGCCCTGCCTGTGCCACTGCCAGCCTCCTGCTGAGCTCTCACATGTGTCTTCATGCAGTGTGGCTTTCTGCAGAGAAAAGAGATCTCTCCTTTCCTCTCCTTCTGCATGGGGAGAAGGATTGCTGGCATGTAGGGATCTCCCTCAGCTACAGTGTGCTGTCAGTGCCTCTTCTTTTTTGCCTTCCTTTTGGCTCACCAGCTCAGGGAAGTCCTGCCAACATCTGAAAGGCTTCCTGGGTGTGTGTGCAGACTGCAAAGAGCAGTCTGCTGAGGATTCCTGGTGGGATGGAGGGGGGATGGAGCCAAGCAGCTCAGCACAGCTCTGCTGCCTCTTGGCTGGGGCAGGCAGAGCTGTTCCCTGCCAGACTGGAAGCCTTCATCACAAGCAGCTTGTGAGCTTTGGCAGCACTTTAGGCAGGAGAGAAATCACGATGGGCTGCTCTGGCATCCCTCAGCCGTGGTTCCATCCCCTGCCAGCCCCCACCACTCTGGGGCTCCCCAGCATGCAGGGTCTGGGGGCAGTGCACAGCTGGGCAGAAGGGACAGCTTCCATCCCTGCTCTCAGATGTGTCCTGGTGGCAGACTCTGCCTCCCTCCACTACGTAATTCCAGGATTCCCCTCTGCCCTCCCAGCACGGTGGGAGCTGTGGCTGTCCTGTGTTGCTGCTCGCTGGAGAGACTGGGAGGGCACTGGGAAAGGTTACTGGTGTATCCTGGTCACGTAAGACAAAGCACCCCTGTGTCTTCAGAAAGAAAATGCTGGAGAGCATCAGCTGGTGTGAGACAGCTCTGGCCCAGACCACTCCCTCCCTGCCACTGGAGAGGGTCTAGGTCCAGGTGAGGAGCTGAGTTTGTATAAACCATCCCACAGACAAAAGCACAGAGTGAATTCGTACACTGTTGACCTCTAACTATGAGGATGGTTTGTTTTTCTGCAGAGGTGTGTATCTATTTCTTTTATGGTGGGGAGCAGAATGCTCTTGACTCCTTTTCCCTCCTGGAAGATTGCTGCTCCTCAGCAGGAATGATGAGGGCTGTGCATAGCTCCTGACCACGGGCAGAGCTGCTGCTGAGTGGATCTGCTCTGCCCAGGGTATTTTCTCCTCTGGAACTGAGGAGAAAATGTGATTGCTGAGATCCTGCTGGGACTACAGATTCCCACTCTTAGGCCAGGCTAGCTAAATAACCCTCCCCTTTCAAAGGCTGTCAAAGCTGTAGTAATTCTTATTAGGCTGGTTTGAATCATCTCTTGAGAAGGTCTCACATCACCTTTGAGCACCAAACTGTTCTGTATTCAGACCCCAACCACCCAGTCTTCCGAGCCAGACCATGACACATGCAGGGGGAGGCTCCAAGGAAATATTAGAGGTGTTCTGCAGTGCTGTGGCTGAGACCTGGCTTCTCCATCCTCTCTCCTGTGCTCATTTCAGGGTGGAACAAAGGGCATTGCAGGGAGCAAGGATGCTCCGTGGTGCTGAGGGATCCCTGGGGAGACACTCTGGATTCCATCCCCTGGGATTCTGGGGAGTGTTGGATGTTTCTTTTGGGAATGGTCCAGAAGTGACTGGCCTGGAAAGCTTTGCTCTGAGGGAGGATGGAGTGAGCCAGAGCTGTGGCCTGCCCTGCAGTGGTGGTGCTGTGATGTGCCATGATGGATGTTTCTAACTCAAAGCTGGGCCCCTGAGTGCAGCCTTTGCCCACATTCCCAGCACCAGACCTGGTGGGCCTGTCCCAGGAGAAGTAGAGCGCCCTGAGCCCCCAGGCAGAGAAAATGAACACCTTCAACTCCAGGCTGCTCTGCCCTTGGGGAACAGGTGATGTGGGAAGAATCTCTGACACAGCACTCACTGCTTTTCCCATTATCCTGCTGGCACCTACCTAGAGCAAGAAGGGAAATACCCTTCCTCCCCAGAGACCTGAATCAAAGGATTTCAGCCAATGCACACTGCCAGGAGCTTAGCGCAGTCACTCTTCCTGACCTGTGTGTTTTGGTGCACTGCCCAGCTCCCCTCAGGTGGAGGGGGTAGAGGTGAGCCTAATGCAATCCTGGAAGCTCCCCAGGCTCCCCAGCACAGCTGGGGAGAGCTGGAAATGCTGTGCACAGGAGGCAGGGACCTGTGCCTGGGCAGAGAAAGGCAGAGGATTTGTTGACACAGCTGCAGGTGGAGGCACAGTTGGTGCATTGCCTCAGGGATTTGTGACTTGCAGGGCTCCAAAACAGAAAGCAGCAGGACTGAGACAGACTAGATGTCCCCAGAGCATCCTCTGGCCCAAAGCCACCTCCTCCTGCCTTCCTGGGCCAGCAGCTGGGTGATAGTGGTGACATGAGCAAAGCTGTCTCAGAGCAGGAAGAGGGACCTCTCACAGGGAGATCTGGAGGCCCCAGGCAGCAGGTTTGGGGAGGATGAACGCTTCCTGCCATTTCCTTGTCTCTGCAGAGGAGCTGCTGCCCTGGGCACAGCGTCCATGGGGTTATGCAGGGCCAGCTGAGAGGCACCCCACGCCTGAAGCTCTGTGCTTAATCAAACCAATTAGCAATTTAATCTTGTTAACAAACCAAGATAATTGCAGCATTATCAAATTAGCCAGCTGTATGGAAATGCCTGCCTAATAGCTGATAATAGCTGGTGCTGATGGAGGAGGAGGAGGGTTGTGATCTGTGACTAATGACCGCGGGAGGTGTAATCAGGCTGCTCTGCCCTGGCTGCCAGCCCCGTGCCGGGATGTGGGGATGGCTGGGGAGCGCTGGAGCTCAGCCTCTCTCAGCCCACGGCTTGTGTGGCACAGCTCTCCCTGCTCAGGTCTGGGCTGGTGTCAGGGAGAGTTTCCCCCTGCAGGGACACTACACTGGGCAGAGGCAATGTCTGATTTTACACTGGGTTTGGCTGATGAGCTCGCAGTTCTTGTTTTGCCTGTCCCTGCTGGATAACCTGGCGTGTTCAGCCTCCCCAGTGCTGCATGAGCTCTCCAGTTCTCTCTGCCCTCCCGCGGCCAGGCAAAGCAAAGAGTTGGGTTTTTTCACCACAAGATTTCTTCCTTCTCAGTCACAGTAATTTCTGAGTCTTTGCCTCCTTCTAGTTCCTCCACAGAGAAGAGCTCACCTACATAGACGTGACCATAGAAGCACTCACTCCAGCAGATGCTCTCCCCAGTGTCAGCCAGGAAGCTTCCAGCATCTCCCATGGACCATGCAAGGTGTCAGTCCCACAGCCAGAGCCTTCATCCTGCTGTGTTTGTGGATGGTTTAAGATCTGGCCAGCTGGTGCTGCTCTCCAGGTTGCTTTGCTCGTGCCTGGCCGTGGGGTTCATTAGCTCAGCTGTAAAACAGCAGCAGCTCCTCCCTGTTCCCTTGGTGTGTGCAGGTGGACCCAGCTCCTCCCCCAGTCTGGGCTGGGACTGCTTGTTGAGAACGGGACGTTCTCAGCAAGCCTGGCATTGTCAATGGGCTGGGAAGGGCTGGCAGGCCCTCCCTGGGCATTAGGCTGGATCCCCTGCAGTGCCTGGTGGCAGTGCCTGGTGGCAGTGCCTGGTGGCAGTGCCTGGTGGCAGTGCCTGGTGGCAGTGCCTGGTGGCAGTGCCTGGTGGCAGTGCCTGGTGGCAGTGCCTGGTGGCAGTGCCTGGTGGCAGTGCCGGGTTATGCCACTGCACAGAGGCCAGCAGCTCCCTCAGGCTGCACACACTCTCTTCTGCTGATGTTTCTTGGCATTTCCTGAATTTTTGTCCCCAGCGCTCAGCTGTACCAAAATTACAAGAACCCCTTGGAGCTATGGTTTTATTGCCCTGGCCTGAGGCTTTCCCAGGCAAGATTCTTCAGCTGAATTTTCCCCACCAGCTCAGGTTCGGTGAGGGGTTCCCCACCATTGGGGTTTGGGTCTGTGTAACCCCCTCCTCTGCTCTCTAGATGTGCCCCAAGCAGGGTATTCATAGGGAGGCTCTGCCTTCTGCATCCCCCTGGGCAGGCAGGGTCCAGCCCCTTCCATAGCCCTGTCCAGCTGGGAGGAGCCTGGAGGAAACACAGCTCTCCAGGGCCCCTTGAAGCCTTCCAGCCTTCCTAAAGAAACCTGTCATGTTTTGTTCCAGTCCCTTCCCATCGCTCTGTCCTCCTGGAGGCTGTGTGCCTCTGGATGGATTCCTCTCCCAAGCCAGTCCCCAACCACACTGCAGGTGTGCAGCCAGACTGTTTCCATCCTCTTCCCCCGGCAGAAATTCTGGGGTGAAAGCAGCAGTGGGACTGTGTGCCAGGATGGAGAGGGGAGGGAGGAGGTGGAGAAAGGAGCCACACATCACAAACACCGGTGGGAAAAGCCTCTTTTATTTGCTGAAGGAGCGGTGGGGGGGCAGAGGGAGAAGGGGAGTGGGACGCACAGAGCACTGTGCAGCAGCTGGCACAGAGTGATCCTGGAGCTGAGGTGGGATGGGAATGCTGAGATGGCCCTCAGTCTGTCCTGGGAACTGGAGCTCACACTGGGAAAGGGAGAGAAAGGGAGAGGTTGGGTCTGGTGTTCCCCCCAGCCCACGGGTTTGTCCAGCAGTCCCCCCCAAGCGTGGCCGGGGGCTCTGGCAGCTGGACACAGCTCTGTGCCCAGAGCCACCTCGTCATACCCCGGGAGCGGGGGGGGGGTGTTCCTGAGCTCCTACCGTAGGATGTGGGGGTGTCAGGAGGTCTGGAGAGGCACCTCGTCCCACAGGAGGACGGGCAGCACTTCTTGCCGCGGGGGCAGTCCAGGTCGGAGCCGCACGTGTTCGGGGGGTTGGGCCGCCCGCAGGTGAAGCGGACGGGGGGACAGGACCAGGCGCTGCCTGCAAGGGGAGGGACAGCTTTGCTCCAGGGCAGCTGAGGGGCACTGGGGAGATGCTGACGAGCAAACATCCCCTTCCCCTCCCTTGCCCTCCTTTCCCCTCCCTTGCCCTCCTTTCCCCTCCCTTGCCCTCCCTTGCCCTCCCTTGCCCTCCCTTGCCCTCCCTTGCCCTCCCTTGCCCTCCCTTGCCCTCCCTTGTGCTCCCTTGCCCTCCCTTCCCCTCCCTTCCCCTCCCTTCCCCAGGTTTCATGTAAACCTGGCTCTTTCTCAGCACCTGAGCTTTTCCTCCCCGTGCCTTACCCTAGGACAGCCCCTACCTGTTGGCAGCTCTGCCCAGAGGATGAGCATCCCCACCAGGAGGAGCGCGGCCACCGCCTTCATGCTGCCATGTCCCTGAGAGGTGCCAGCGTGAGAGCAGGGGGACACCAACATTTAAACCCTTGGGGAGGATGGGATGGGGAGCAGGGCATCTGCCAATTTTGTACGGTTTTCCTCTCCAGAAGCCTTTTGCACAAGATACACAGGGGATTGTTCAATTGCCCAGAGAACAGTTATTGCATTGCACAACTGACCCTGCAGCCACACCTGGGGCTGAGGGACAAGCCAAGGGGACATGAGCCAGGGCATTGTCCCCCTGACAGGCTGGAGGCAGTGGAGCTGCTTTCTCCTGGGCAGGTATCTTCTCCAGGTATCCTTTTTCAGGAGAAACCTGGGTGGTTACCAGGCTCCCTTCTGAGGATGTATTAAATGTCTTTCCCTTGTAGTTTGCTTGTACCAACCTTACAGCATGATCCAAATCAGCATGAGGCTGCCTGTGCCTTTCCAGGGCTAGCCCCAAACACAACCTCTCTCCTCCTGGAGGCTGTGTGCCTCTGGATGGATTCCTCTCCCAAGCCAGTCCCTAACCACACTGCAGGTGTGCAGCCAGACTGTTTCCATCCTCTTCCCCCAGCAGAAATTCTGGGGTGAAAGCAGCAGTGGGACTGTGTGCCAGGATGGAGAGGGGAGGGAAGAGGTGGGGAAAGGAGCCACACATCACAAACACCGGTGGGAAAAGCCTCTTTTATTTGCTGAAGGAGCGGTGGGGGGCAGAGAGAGAAGGGGAGCAGCAGCTGGCACGGAGTGATCCTGGAGCTGAGGTGGGATGGGAATGCTGAGATGGCCCTCAGTCTGTCCTGGGAACTGGAGCTCACACTGGGAAAGGGAGAGAAAGAGAGAGGTTGGTTCTGGTGTTCACCCCAGCCCACGGGTTTGTCCAGCAGTCCCCCCCGAGCGTGGCCGGGGGCTCTGGCAGCCGGACACAGCTCCGTGCCCAGAGCCACCTCGTCATACCCCGGGAGCAGGAGGGGGTGTTCCTGAGCTCCTACCGTAAGTGACGGGGATGGCAGGAGGTCTGGAGAGGCATTTCTTCCCGCAGAAGGAGCGGCAGCACTTCTTGCCGCGGGGGCAGTGCCGGTCCACCAGGCACTGGTTCCGCGGGTTGTGCAGAGCGCAGGTGAAGCGGACGGGGGGACAGGACCAGGCGCTGCCTGCAAGGGGAGGGACAGCTTTGCTCCAGGGCAGCTGAGAGACACTGGGGAGATGCTGACGAGCAAACACCCCTCTCCTCTCCCCTCCCCTCGCGCAGGATCGACGCAAACCTGGCTCTTTCTCAGCACCTGAGCTTTTCCTCCCCGTGCCTTACCCTAGGACAGCCCCTACCTGTTGGCAGCTCTGCCCAGAGGATGAGCATCCCCACCAGGAGGAGTGCGGCCACCGCCTTCATGCTGCCGTGTCCCTGAGAGGTGCCAGCGTGAGAGCAGGGGGACACCAACATTTAAACCCTTGGGGAGGATGGGGTGGGGAGCAGGGCTGGCACGTGTCAATGTTTGTGTCTTTTTCCTCTGCCTGTTGCATTGTGTTTTCCAGAAAGTCTTTTGCGCAAGATTCAAATGTGATTGTGGAATTGCTCGAAAAGCAGCGATTGCATTGCACAACTGACCCCTGCAGCCACACCTGGGGCTGAGGGACAAGCCAAGGGGACATGAGCCAGGGCATTGTCCCCCCGACAGGCTGGAGGCAGAGGAGCTGCTTTCTCCTGGGCAGGTATCTTCTCCAGGTATCCTTTTGCAGCAGGAACCCTCATGGTGACCACATTCCCTTCTGGGGGTCTGTTAAATGGGTTTCCCTCTGTACTTTGCTTGCACATGGTCATGCCAACCAAACCTTACAACATGATCCAAATCAGCATGAGGCTGCCTGTGCCTTCCCAGGGGTGATCCTTCAGATTTTTTCCCAGCCCCAAATCCTCCTTACTCCTGCCCCATTGGGAGTATAAATTGGTGTAGGGAGAAGAGCTTTGGCTTAGTCCAGGGTGAGTCTTTCCCAAGCTCTGTGGGGGTCACCTGAACCAGAGTGTCTTCTCTGGGTGGCTTCTGCCATATAGGAAGCAAGCTGGTGCTGGGAGAAAGTGGCTGACCTCTCTGGGGTAGGATAATCCACTCCTTATGGACCTGTCACCAGCCGTGATGCAGCACAAGGACAACTTGGCTAACCCCTGACTCTTGATGTCTGTAGGGATTAAGGGCTGTATTCCTTGTTTGGATGGCAAAGGTCCCACCACCCCTTCCTCCCTCACAAGGAAATTGTAACCCTGCCCTGGCCTCCAGGTAAATCTGTTTTCTTTAGGTGCCCTTGGGCAATGGGAAGTTACGCCATTTCCCCCCCAGTTGGTCAATGTCCCTCTCAGCTTGTGCAAGGGGTTCCTGAAATATTTCTGTGGGACTTCTGGGGCTGGCAGGAGCCCAAGCTGTCCGAGAAATAGGCTCTGGGAATGTGTGGGGAGGGGAAGGCTCCCAAAGCCAACCTCCCCCAGTCCTGCAAAGGGCAGCCCCTGATCTCGCAACCAGGCAGGGACAAAGAGCAGCAAAAGCCCAGTATTGCCTCTATGTGCTCTGTGCAGCCCCTGAGACCCCCAGAACTGCACAGATCCAGTCCCTGGAGCCGCCACTTTCCACCCAGGGCATGGTGGGCATCTCCCTGCACCCTTTCCTGCTCAGCCTTCCATTCTCAAGCTGCAACGGGCCCTGTTAACTGGACTTAACTAACCCAGTATCTGTTAATCATTGTCCAATTTCCTTGTTGACTCTGTGGCTGCATTTAGCTCTTTGTGAAGTCATATATTAAATAACATGCAGAAAATATAGCCAACCCAAAAAGATTTTCTGGGCTGTGCACCAACAGCGTAGCACTTTTAATGAGAAATACAAGCAGTGGATTACTTTTTAAGCAATCCATTGCCATTCAGCTGCTGCTGGGGCTGAAGAGGACAATGCTGTGCTCCCAGCTGGTGCCAGAATCTGGCTGAGATAGTGCTTGGACCTATGCTGCCAAGGGAGGAGAAAAGATCAAAGACCAAGGCTTGGATTAAGCTGAAGAGAAGATGGTGGGGTAGGGGGGAAAGGAATCCACCTAAAGAACATTCTATAGTCCTTTATTCATAGCAGGCAGAAAAGTGTGAGCTCTTTTTGTTGCAAACTCCCATGGAATAACCAGGACCCAGCATTTCTGGGCACAGGATTCCCTGCAGTCCTCATGTTGCATTCTGTTCCCTGTGCAGCACCCATTGCCCCAGCACCCCTCAGAGCAGTCCCCATCCCACATGGCTCATGCTCTTCTCCATGAAAAGCACTTTGTGTCCCTCCTTCCGAAGCTGCAAGGCCCCAGTTGTGTGATGTTTGAGGGTATTGTGGCAGATGCTGCATTTTCCCAGCCAGAGCAAGGCTCTGCAGTTTGTATTCCCTGGGAAGGGAAAGGAGGGAGATCAGCACCCTCTGATCCCCCCGCCTTACCCAGGTACACAAAGCACCCCAAGAACCCTGTGAAGCAGCCCTAGTCCCCCACCAGGTGATGCAAAGCTTTCAGCCTGATGATGAGCTCCATCCATTCCATCCATTCCATCCCTCCCTCCCTCCATCCCTCCATCCCTCCATCCCTCCATCCCTCCATCCCTCCATCCATCCCTCCCTCCATCCCTCCATCCCTCCATCCATCCATCCCTCCATCCCTCCATCCCTCCATCCCTCCATTCATCCTTCCATCCATCATCCATCCATCCCTCCCTCCATCCCTCCATCCATCCATCCATCCATCCCTCCATCCATCCTTCCATCCATCATCCATCCATCCATCCATCCATCCATCCATCCATCCATCCATCCATCCATCCATCCATCCATCCATCCATCCATCCATCCATCCATCCATCCCTGTCTGGTTCATGGCTCCCCCCAGCTCTGGGCCGGCTCCAGCCGCTCGGGGTGCCCGGGAGAAGGAAGGGGGTGCCGGGAGAAGGAAGGGGGTGCCCGGGAGAAGGAAGGGGGTGCCGGGAGAAGGAAGGGGGTGCCGGCATAAGGAAGGGGGTGCCCGCAGCCCAGCCTGGCCCTCCCAGCGCTGGTATCTGGTGCCACCTAGTGAAGTGTCATTGATGAGGCGCTGCAGGATCACACAGCCCCTGCCCTGCTCCCAGATATAATCCCACGGGAAAGGCGCTGTGGGATCTGCCTCTACAAATACCAAATGTGCACAGAGCTCTCAGTGGGACCTGCTCTGTGCACGGGAATCCCCAACCCAGCACTCCCAGACATCTCCAGCCCGGGGAACCCAGAGCAAGAGGAAACCACAGCTCTGCACGTGCTGCCTGTGCCCAAAGCAAATGGAAAGAGAGCTGGGGTGTGAAAAATAAAGACTGTTTATTTACAGAAGAGCAGAAACAACAGTGAACTACACCATTTAAATTGTAAGAATCCTTATAACAACAACAAACTATAAAATATATTTACATAAGAATCTATGTCACAATTTTGTATGAAACATATTTACAAAAGACAGCAACACTCTCTAAAATGTATATACAGAAGACTACTGAAGAACACTCTACATCTATCCAGAAGGGTGACATCCCTGCCCAGCATCTCCATCAGTCCTGGAAGAAAAGCAGGAGATACGGTCACTCCAGTGAGGCGTTGAGGGCTGTTCCCTGTGCCCCCAGGCTGGCAGGGAGGGACTCTGCCACCAGCACTGAGCCTGGCTGGGGCTGAGGGCTGGGCCCCGGGCAGGGTGACACAAAATGTGGCCCAAAGCAAGCACAGGGTAAGCCAGGGGTGGTGTTTGTGCCACCAGAACACAGGGCCCACCCCAGGCACCGTGTCCCTGAGCGGGGCCACCCAGCCCAGCCCCAGCCTGGCAGCAGGGGACCCACTCTGCCTGTGGGCAGAGCATGGCCAGCACCTGCCTGTCCTGCTGCTGGGGTCCATCTTCATCCCAAGACCATGTTCTCCTCCTCACCTTTCTCATCCACTTTGAAGTCTTCAACATATTCTTCTATTTTCACCTCCATCTCTTGCTCCCTCTCGTCCTCCACATCCACCTCCATCTCTTCCTCCCTCTCATCCTCCACATCCACCTCCATCTCTTCTCCACCATAATCTTCTACATCTGCTTCGATGTTTTCCTCCATATCAATCTTAATGTCCACCTGCATCTCCTCCTCAGTGTCTGTGACAGCCTGCAGAGGGAGCAAAACCTCAGAGTGAGGTCCCTGTCCCACACCACTCCCACAGAGCTCCAGCCCACCACACTGGGGGTGTCCACCCCCATGGAATGGCACCACACCTTCATTGGGACCAAAGGGAGCCTCCTGCAGGGGTGGATGGCAAGGTCCAGCCATCAGGGACCATTCAGGACTGATGACAATGTCAGGGTCCTGGTGAGAAGCAGGGTGACGGGGATGCTCTCAGAGCAGGGTGCAGGGTGGGGTGACACAAGGGCCAGTGGTTGTTTTGTGCTCTTTGCTGGGAGATGAAAGCCTCAGCTGGAGCCCTTCCTGTGCAGTGCTAACACAGGAATTCAGTGATAAACTCGCTCTGCTGTGTGCGATGGGGACCACCCTGAATGGTTTACCTTGGAATGGACCCTGAAGATCATCTTATTCAAATCTGAGCTTCCTCCCCCCAGAACAGGTTGCTCAGAGTCCTATCAACCCTGGCCTTGGATGTTCCAAGGCATGGGGCATCCACAGCCTCTGTGCACAGCCTGGGCCTGTGCCTCACCACCCTTAGTGTAAAAAAACAGCTTCCTTTTAACCTAAATCAACCTCCTGCAGTTAAAAGCCATCCTCCCTTCTCCTCCCACCACAGACCCTGTTGAACACTCTGTCCCCATCTTTCCTGTGTGACCCTTCAAGCCCTGCATGGCTGCAGTGAGGCCCCTCCATGCAGTGAGCCCTCTCTTCTCCAGGCTGAGCATCCCCAATTCCTTCAGCCTTTCCTCAGAGCAGAGGGGCTCCAGCCCTTGCAGCACCCCCATGGCCTCCTCTGCACTCCTCCAACAGCTCCAGCTCCTTCCTGTGCTCAGGACCCCAGAGCTGGAGGCAGGGATGGGTCCTGGCAGGGGCTGCAGCTTCATGGGGAGCAGAGGGGAATTTTGTGTTATCCCCTGAAAGGAACTAAATGCCCCCTTGTGCAGAGTGATAAAATCAAGAGAATGGGCAGAGTCCTGCTGTCAGCAGAGCTTCTTTGTGAGGTCTGCAGGGATCCATCAGGAGCAGATCCCGGGTGTCCCTTTGCCTCAGCACCCAGCCCAGAGCAGCTGCACCTTGGCCAGGTGTGGGTCTGTGCCCTGCTCAGCTCTCAGCTCCCTGTGCTCCCACAAGCAGAGGCTCCAAAGCAAACCCTGCCCGTGGGGACACAGGGTCCGTGCCACACTGGCTCCCTCCTGCTGAGACCGGGCCTGCAGCACCCTGGGGTGCCACAAAACAAAGATTTTCCCAAAGGATTTCTGGATCCTGGGGACAGGAGCCACTGCAAAAGCCACTCCTGGCACAGAGGTACCTCTGTCATCCTGCAGCCCAGCTGAAAGGAGAGGGACATGTCATACAAATCTTCAGGGTGTTTATTGTCAGGATAGAAATTCCTTTATATAAAACAAGAGTTTAAAAATAGTGCTACCCTGCTCTTAGAATTAAATATACATATATATATATACACACACACATACATATTGATTGAAAGAATAATTACATTTTGCTATGTGATTATAAAACCAAACAAGATTAATACCAATTTCCAAGTATTCTGCCAAATCAGGGCAAGGGGATCCAAGAATTCCTGCCATCCACCTTCCCACGAGAGCCCACCTGGGCACCACACTGGAGCCAGCTGGGCATAGGCATCCCCTGTGCTGCCTGCACCACCCAGCTCTCCTTGCCCCACCACTTGGCAGCAGATGCTGAGACAACAGAAGCTCTCAGGGTGACACCACTGATGGTTTTTTTCTCCTGCAAATCAGCCTGCCAGGCTCCAGGGGGACCGTGCCATCTCAGTCACTCTGGGGGACACCAGGTGTCATGTCTGTCCAGCCTGCCAACACAGTTGCTCCCCCTCATCCCAGGAATGACAACTGAACCCCTTGGCTTTGCAGCAGGGGCTTTGTTCAAGTTCCTTTTTTGCATGTTTTTAGGATTTTGGGGTTTTTTAAATACAGTCCACACCCCCCTGGGGATTTTGCAATACAAGAACAAAGACCTTTACGATAACCTAGCAATAACAATGCCATGTAGCTACTGTAGAGCCATCCCTGTGCCCCGCCGGGCACTGCAGCCCTCTGCCAGGATCACTTCTTGTTGGCAATCTGCTTTTCCAAGTCTTCAAGTCTGGCTGTCATCTGAGCAAGTGAACGTGCTAAGGAAATAGTGTGAGCCAGACAGTCTGCTGGGCAAAGGGCTTTACCCCTTAAAAGAGCCTAAAATTTTCCCCGCTCCCATTTATCTATCCCTCCCTCCCCCCTGTGTGCTCTGTCCTCTGCACCCTGACAAGCCCAGGCATCACCCCAAAGGATATTTTTCTCAGTCAGGCTCTGCAGGATGGCCACGGTGTTGGTCTGGAACTGCACCAGCGCCTCGCACTCACACGGGCTGCGGATCTCCGTCTCCCCTTTGCCCTCCTCTGTGACAGGGAGGGTTTGGCTGCTGTCAGACCACGGCCCCACCATGCCCCCCCTCCCCTGCTCCCAGACAGGACCCTTGTCCCTGCAGCCACCCACCAGGGCTCAGGGCTCTCCCCACCATTTTGCCCTCTTTTTTCAGCCTCTGCTTTCTGTCAGGCTGTTGTGCCAATCCAGCAAGCTCTGCCGGGCATCCCACAGAGCTGTCACACATGTGGTCACACTGTGCCAAAGACAGTCAGTGCTGGCTTCACTTTGCCTTGAAGCTGGGTGGCAGGGGGCACGTTGACTCCACATCTGCAGCTCTGTGGGGGTCTCAAGGGCACTGGGGAGCCCCAGCTTGTCCCAGGGCAGGGAGACCCTCACAGTAACCCTGCATCCACCAGCAGCACAGGTCTGAACAAGGTACACAGGCCACCTTCAGAGCATCCCACAAGGCAGGGTGTCACTCCAAAATTCTGCCCATGCAATGCCACAGGAGTGCTTGCTCACATTAATATTTTTGTATTAACCCCTCCTGTTTTTTAATTAATTCCCCCAGCTTCACTTTTTCCTCTTCCAAATCCCTCCCAGAGACCCACACCTGTACCCACAACAGCCTGGAGACATCCTGAGACAGCCTAGGCTCACACCAGCCCAGCTCAGCCTCATACTGACACAGCATGACAGAGACACAAACCACCCCACTGGCTCTGTGGGGACAGAAGAGCCTTCCCTGGCTTGGGGTAAAGTCCCCTGGTATGGCCAGGAACACCCACCTGGGCAGATATTCAGGGAGAAGTTCTCCACAAGGTGGGTCATGGTGGAGAAGTCTGCTGAATAGGAGAAGTGCTGCTCCACTGGCTCAGAGGCGATCGCTCTCAGCTCTTCTTCCACAGCTTTTCCAACACCCACGGCAAACATGACAATCCCTGCATGGCAAGGATGGATCCTGAGCACTGCACTGGACACCCCTCAGCAGGCAGCTCCATGCCCAGAGCGAGCAAAACCAAGGATACAGGATTTTCTCTGGGCTTTCCAAATATGCAGCAGCAATTCTGGAAGGGCAGGCAGGAGCATGGCAGCACTGGGGTGGTGCAGGCTGCTGCATGAAGGATGCTGCTCAGAGCACCCAGTGGCCACAACAGAGCATGTCTGCCGTGGGATGCAGCTCCCCAAGGCTGGATGCTGCAGCTTTTCCCTGAGACAGCCACCCCAAGGAGGCATCCTGGGATGCCCAAAACACTGCAAATTGGTGTTCCCACCCCCCTGTACCTGATTCCTTTGCTCTCCTGGCCCATTCAGAGATGTCATCCTGGGAGCGTCCATCTGTGAAGACCAGCCCAATCCTGGGGATGTTCTGGGAGAGAGGCCTGGCACCTTCCAGCTCAGAGAAGCTGTGCTCCACCATGTGCTTGAGGGCAAGGCCTGTCATGGTGCCCTTCTCCATGTACTCCACATCCATCACGGCCTTCTTGATCTCGTCTGCGCTGTGGTACTTGTTGAGGGGGAACTCGGTGCGCACACGGCTGGAGTACTGCACCAGCCCCACCCGCGTGCCGTGGGGGGACACCTCCAGCAGGTCCACAATACGGTTCACAAACTGCTTCACCAGCTCAAAGTTCTGGGGCCGGACGCTCTTGGAACCATCGATCACCATCACAAGGTCGACATGCCCAGCTCCACACTCTGCGGGCACAGGGGAAGGTGGGAGAGGAGCAGCCTGGCCATGGCCACTGCCAGAGTGAAGGAGCCTTGGCTGGGGCTGAGTTTTGGGGCTTCAGGACATTGTGGGGACACCCTGGAACTGCAGCTGGGAAGGAGAGAAGACTATGCCCAAGGGACTCAGCCCAAAAAACTCCACTGACACCCCAACACCCCATGAAAATCTTTCCTAGGTTTCTCTTTTTCTGAACGTTTCCTTAAAGCTGTTGCTTCTTCTGGGCCTGAGATGTCTCTGAGGACACAATCATCCATCCCCACAGCAGCCAGGGTGCTCCCCCAAGCACAGCTCTTCCAGCCTAGCTTAGAGTCCCAAATGGGGACAGAGCTCCCCAGCCCAGTTTCAGGTGAGCTGCCTCCAGGAGCACAGAGCCCAGATAAGGAGCATGTCGAGGGCTGTGTTGCAGTACTCACTGCTGCATGTCTTGCCGTCAGCCTGGAGCTGCTGGCCCTCAGGGCACACGCAGTGGTAGGAGCCCTCCGTGCTCACACACTTGAACTCACAGCCGTGATCCACCCCGTTGCAGAGGTCGGTGGCTGGAAGACAAGCCGAGGGCGGGGGGTTATCCCCATTCAGGTGGTCTGGGAACAGCCCTTCCCTGGAGGCTGGGCAGGACATAAAGACACGTGCTGTACACACGGCCTGTGCCATGCAGCACGCTGGCACCTACCCCTGCAGGACTTGTTGTCAGGCTGCAGCGTGAAGCCGCTGCGGCAGCGGCAGTAGTGCCCGTTGGGGATGCTCACACACTCGTGCTGGCAGCTGTGGTTTCCAAAGCTGCAGTAATCAATCACTGGAGAGACAAGGAGAGCGATGGCAGAAAGGAAAAGACAAGAAGAGAGAGAATGGGAAGCAAATGAAGAAGAAGGGAAGTGAGTGGGACAGTCACTTACTAGTGCAGCTCCTCTTGTCGTGGCTGAGGTAGTAACCTGGCCGGCAGCGGCACGAGTACGAGCCCCGCACACTGACACAGTGGTGCTGGCAGCCGTGTCTCCCGTCTGCACACGCGTCGATGGCTGCAGGGGACAAGACACTTGTCACCCTCCTGGCCCAGCCTCCCTGGGGCAGCAGGGCAGGACTGCTCCAGGGCTTTGAAGCAGTTTCCAGCAGTGTGAAACAAGAAAGAAAAGTCCTGGTGTGGTGGTCAGACCAGCTAACACGGCTTTGGAGTAAAATCCAGGCAAAAACACTGTGCACTTTGGTGCTGGGATGTGAATCCTCTGGTACTGCCTGCCCGGACCCCCTCAGCTGACAGATAGCTGGTTGTGCCCACATACATCACGAGTGTCCCATCTCAGGGAGGTGGCTAGGATTTAGCAATGCTGAATGTCTGCAGTCATTACAGACCTGGGAGGTAGTGAGCCCAGGCTGCTGCTGGCCTCCCTGAATCCTCTGCTGTGTCCCAGCTTCCCTCCATGGGACCCATAACTACAAGCTCCCTATGAAAGTTCAGATAATAAAAAGGGTTTTTACGGGAGCAGGTCTTTCCATCCACGTTGAGTCTGTAGCCTGGGTTGCACTCGCAGTAGAAGGAGCCAGGGGTGCTGACGCAGCTGTGCTGGCAGCCGTGCTCCCTCTCCATGCACATGTCCACCCCTGCAAGACAGAACGGGCATCAGAGTGGCCCACAGGCACACCAGACACATGGGGACCCTGGCTCTCGCATATGCCCTGTCCCTGCAGCAAAAGCCAGTGTGACAACCCACACAGCCCCAGCCCTGCCAGTCCCAGTGCTCACCCACTGATTTCATGGACACTGTGCAATGCCCTGTCCTGGCACCTCACTGGGGAGGTTCCTTCCCCATCCTCCCTGCTTCTGGCATGGGCACCCACCCCAAACCCCCCTCTGAAGGTCACCCTCTGGCCTGGGTGAGGAGCAGACACTGGGGCCCCCCTTGCCGCTCCGCAGCAGCGGCTCTCACCCACCGCAAAGCTTGTCCTGGAACTGCTTGGCAAACTGCTGGATGAGCTCGAAGGACTCCACCAGGAAGACGTGCTCCTCCAGCGGGGGGGAGGCCATGGCCCGCAGAGAGTTCATGTCTGCCCGCTGGATGCCCACGGCGTAGATCTCGATGCCGGCGTTGCGGGCCTGCGTGGCCACCTCGGTGACGCGGTCCTGGGGCCGCCCGTCCGTCACGACGACGGCGATGCGGGGGACGCCCTTGTGCGGGGGGCGCGCGCCCTCCTGCGTGCTGAAGGCCACGTTCATGGCGTACTGGATTGCCAGCCCCGTCATGGTGCCCTGGGCCAGCGGCACGATGCTGTTGATGGCCCTCTCCATGTCTGCCCGTGTGAAGAAGGTCTTGAGGGAGAAGATGTTCTGCACCTGGCTGGAGTACTGGATCACCCCCACGCGCGTGGCGTTGGGGCCCACGTCCAGGTTGCTGATGATGTCCACCATGAAGCGCCGCATGGTCTCGAACTCGAAGGGGCGCACGCTGCGGGAGCTGTCGATCACAAACACAATGTCCAGGGGACCCGTCCTGCACTTCAGTGCTGAGGAGAAGGCAAAGAGAAGGCTCAGGCCCGTGGCTGTCTGCAGGGAGCAGGGAGATCTCTGCCCGCTGGCCCCACTGGCTGGGCGCTGCTCATGAGGGTGGAGAGAGCAGGTTTGGGCAGCCCCCACAGACCGGCACCTTTCCACGCCCAGTAAATTCACAGAAGATGGTGGCAGAGTGGAAGAAGGGCCAACAGGCTGGGGAGACATCCCCTCACTGTGGGTTGTTGTGGTTGTGGTTTTTAAAGGGCAGAAAATGGAACAGTAAAAGCGAAGCTAAGGGCACGCACTTGGCAGGGGTTAAGCCAAAGAACTTCTCTTGAGCATAAGGATGCTACTTCCTGTGCAAACTGGGAGAGTGTTCAGCGAGTGAAATGACAATGAACATATTTTGCTTGGCTTGTGTGCACCCAAGCTGGGGAGAATTGGGCCCTAATCATAATGAAACACTTTGAGTTCCTTTGGGATGATGCCAATCTGAATTGCTCTGAAGATCTCTGGGCCATACCTGCTCCTTTCCCTATTTGGTGCCTTCACTGTTTTTAAACTAAAATTGATTTAAATCCCTCTGTCCTGGGAGGAGAGAGGCTGGTACCTCTGGGTTTGCTTTGTCCCCTGCACCTGGAGAGTCAAGCAAGGAGGAGGCTTCCCCTCACAGCTGTGCCTCCTGCCAAGGTCACAGCCCGTGGCCTGGAGGGTGACAAGCCCTGGGCAGGGCTGTGTCACAGCTGAGGAGGTGCCCAGAGCAAGCAGCACCAGAGCCACCATGCTGGGGCCAGGAAGTTTGTGTCCCACTACTGGAGGGATCCTCCATCCTCCTTGGCATACTCCCAAAGAAGAGGAGTCGTGTCCCCCATGTCACACAGCAAACTGTCCTCCGGGGGCTCCACTGCCCTATGCTCTTACTTCTCTCCCCTCCATGCACTCCCCATCTGCCAGGGCTCACCTGCAGGTTTTGGTCTGGCTTCCAGTGTTGTGAGGAGAAGCAGGAGGAGAGAGGCAACAGGCAGGAGCTTCATCATGGCTCTGTGAGACCACACAGTTTCAGTGCTGGAAGGTTGTGCTGCAGGGAGAAGACAAGGTGCAATCAGTGCTGAGGGTGAGCTCAGCCAAAGGGCGACATTCTCCTGTGGTGGGTGTCCCCAGACAGTGCCAAAAACCCTAAACAGCAGCAGTTTTGACAGATCCATCCCCAAATTTCTCTGAACCCCCATGGAATCTTTCCTGTTCCAAGGACTGACAGCCTCAGCACAGCTCAATTTCATTACAGTAGCAGCACTCTGCCAAAGGGTCTGATTTTCTGCTCTGGGTGGAGCTGGCCATTGGACAAGCCCTATTTTCACTTGCAAACCAGGCAGATGGGATGTTCAGCCAAATGCTTTTTCCCTGACTGTGTGGCTGTTCTCTGCAGCCAGTGGAGAGTGGGAAAGCTGCACGCAGGGATGCAGAACACCAGCCCTCCTGATACTCCTGCACGGGAAGAGAAGCCCCCAGATGAAACGCCAGCACAGACAAAACCCACTCAGAAATCTCTCAAAGTCACTGGTAAAGATCATTTTTCCAAGAAGTTCCATTCTCTGTTCCATTTCTGTTTCCAAACTCCCTTGGGAGAGCAGAAGCCTCTGCAGGCAGAGGGTGTGAGGGGGCCTGTGCAGGTGGGCTCACACCTCTTCCCCCAGGCAGGTGCTGGGTGAAGCACTGCCAGCCTGCTGCTCTCCACATCCCCTCGGGGTCCCCACCACTCTGCCACCAGCACTCCCTGTCCGAAAGGTTTTTCCAAGGAATACTCCACACCTCAAGAGTTTTTTCATGTCTTTAAGGTGGGATCACTGGGGGAAAAGATATTTAAACTTGTTACCCAAAACCTCAGCTTGTCACTTCTTTCCTTCCCTGCCCACCTCTGTGTTGTCTTGCCTTGACTTTCCTGGCTCCTGCAGGGATATGGACTTATTTAGTTTATTTTTATTCCAGCTCTGGTTGGAAACCCAAGGTGCTAGGGATGGAAATGCCGCAGCTAATGTGACTCTCCCCAGATGTGCAGTGCTAGGTCTGGGCACAGATACTGGAAGGGTGCTTTTAAGAAAAAACACACAAAAATTTATTTTATCGGCAGTTATCAGCCGGTGTTTATTTAGCCCCAGGAGGTCTCAGTTGTAATTCATCACCAGGGTTGCTGTTTAATTGCTCAGTGGTTACGTGCAGCCCTGAACACCACGTCTTTGATAGCAGGGACACTGATAATAGGTTTAACAGCTGCATCTTAAAACTGTGTCGAGACTCAGTGTTCACACCTGGAAAACTATGCTAAAGAATTACGAGGGCAGAAAGGGGGTACAAGAGGATACTGGGATCCAGAACACCCGTCTCAAAGTGAGAGACGTGGCCTTTCCCTGGAGGCGAGCAGCCCACCAGCCTGGGATTTAGGGACTCGGTGGCAGTGCCAGGAGCTCCCGCAGGGCTGTGCCGGGGAGGGACCAGTGGGATCCTCTGGCTGAGGGGATGAGCAGGGGCAGCAACCTGGCAGGTCTTTTCCAGGCAAAGGTGAGCTTTGCTTTGTGGCCAGGATTGCTCAGACACCCAGCGTCCCTTCACCACCTGCAAGCAGAGGGGCAAACAGTGCTCCTTCGCCAGCTTTGTTTCCACATTTATTTAGCAGATTCTTTTTTCAGCGCTGATTCTTTCCTGGGAGAAAGCACTCACAAATCACGAAATATTTTTGGGACAGCTATGCCACCTAGAACATTTCTGCAGCTCTCTTCTCTCCACACCTCCCTGCTGTGGCAGGCTGCTATGGAGCCTGTGTCTCACAGCATCCAGAGAGCTTCAAAGACAGCCCAGAGGGAGGAATGAGCTGTCGGGCCAAGAACCAAGAAGGAGAAAACCAGTTCACGACTGATCTATTTTTAACAGCATCTCAGCTTTTGGATGAATCTTGGCTCTCCTCATGGCTGGAAGGGCTGATGCTGCCTGGAGAGGGCAGGGCATGGCAGCTTGGTCATATGCTGGTCCTGGCAACAGAGATCAGGCTGGGACAGTGTCCTGGTCCCTGAGTCAATGTAATTCCCAGTCTTGCCCCAGCAGCAAAGGGATGGGGAGGCAAAGATGCTGGGATGGATGTCCCGCAGTATCTCTCCCACTATCTCGACCTGGCAACTTCCCTCTACCCTCACTTCCCTGGGGCTGACTCACATCCCCATGGAGGGGCTCCTCACTCCTGAGGGGTCACACACCCCCTCCAAGCCACCCAGGAGTGGGAGGGAGATGGGTGGGAAGCGAGCGGCTGGCGGGCAGGTGCTGCACAGCAAGGCAAACACGGCGCCGGCTGCAGCGCCAGAGACCTTGAGATAACACTGAGCTATAAAGGAAAAAAGGTCCAGGCAAAGTGAGTGCTGCAGCCTGGGCTGGCTCAGCCAAACCCTGCAGATGAGCTGAGAGGGGCACTTGGACCATTCCTGGCATTTCTGAGCAACGCAATGGGAGAAACAGTGATTGCTTTTCACTGCTGAAGGATATGCTCAGTACGTGATGTAAGGAGGGTGACCAAGGGGAGAGCCACATGTAAGGACAGAAGGGTTGCCTCCTCTTGACTCTACACGTGATCTCAGCCAAGGAACACATGGAGATGGATCCCCAGAGACAAACAGGTAAGCCAGCACACCTTCCCTGGGCACTTCCACCTGCAATGCTGCTCCCCAGGGCAATTGCATCCCTCCCTGCTCCACCACTTGTCCGTCTGCTCTCCCTGCCAAATGCTGAGTCTCAGGAAAAACAGCCGCCTCAGGTTTCAGCGTGGCCTCCTTGGCAGCTCTCTCCTGGCTACAGGTTAAAGAAATACTCTGAATATTCCCCTTTTGGTTCATCCAGATGGTGGCAGGTTGGACCTGGGCACACCCTGCCTTGGGCAAGGCCAAAGGACAGGGCATGGCAGGGAGCGGGGTGAGGGATGCTGCGAGCTCCCCACCCTCCTTGCTGTTAGAAGAATGGGGGCTTTCTGTGCTGAACTGTGGAGGGTATGGAGAAAGGAGAGGTGGCAGTGAGTCCACAGCCCAGGAAAAGCCCTGACTGCAGTGTTAAAAGGAGGAAAGCAGGTTGTGGACCAAGGCTATGGAGCCAGGACAAGGGATCACCATGAGTTGCAAGGAGTAGGGAAGAGCTGGGAGCCTGTGAGCAAGCACCAGCCAAGCCAGAGGGCTGTCCCATGCAGCAGGGCTGTGCACAGAAGGAGGCACACATGACAAGTCCAGGCACATGTGGCAGGGTGCAAGACACTGATGCTACATGTGCTACCAGCTAACAGCATTTATTTTTGTGTTGGAAGCCTTGGCCAGTGGTAGAGAAGCCCTAGACATGATGTTGCTGAGATTAATCCTCCTCATCTGCCTCTCCATGCACCCTCCTTTGCTCTGCAGAGCTTTTCTTTGTGGAGACTCGACCAGGGAGTTTTGAGAAATTCAATTCAATCAGTGTTATTTGATGATAGTGTCAAAAACCCCAATCAAAATGTGGCCAGGAGTCCCAGCCCTGAGTCCTTTCACTTAGGACACCTGAGTTCTACCCAGAGAACAACAGAAAGACAGAAAGAGCACCCTCAAGCTGGATGATGGGGAGAAAAATTGTAATGTCCTCAGCAGGACAGCAAGTCATCATCTTTCTGGTCCATGCCTGAGAGAGAGGCTGCCCAAAAATGCATGTGGGACCAAGGGAGGAAGATGGATGTGTCTCTTGCCCCAGGGGACAATGAAGCAACCAGAGCCACCTGGAGAGATGCAGACAACTTACACCATCCTGGAGGCACCTCTCGATGCCAAAATTTGTTGTAGAAACATGGATGAATTGCTGGCACATTGTCCATGTTTGTAAGACCTGCAAGCAGTGTGAAAGGATCCAGCCCTGGAGCTGGATCCACCCTCTCTTGGAGACTTGCCCAAAGGTTGGTTTCTCCTAACATAATCCCCAATATCAAGGTGCTCTCTGCTTGCAGATGCCCAGCTCAGTGCTACCTCTGCTGCTCACAAGCACTGAATTCACCCTCTGGACAACTTTACAGGCAGCATTGACCTTACACTCAATCACAGCTCCAAAATCTCAGGGCTCATGCCCCACAGCAGCTGGGTGATGAAAGGCAAATCCCTCCAGAGAGGACAGCAATGCAGTTTTTAGAGCAAGGAAAACTCAGGGACCACAAGCAGATCAAGACCATGGAAATGGCACAAATTTCCAGCCCAAAAGGACTTTTCCCCCCAGTTTAAGGACTGATGTGTCCTCGGTTTTTCCCAAACACATGTGGGAGAACCAGAGCAGACTCTTTCCAGGACATCACTGAGCTCTCCATTTACAACTCTGTGGCAGTTTTACTGGGCCAAGTGCCACCTGGAAGGACATGTTGTTTGAAAAACAAGGCTGTATTTCTGCAACAGCACATCGAGGCTCCAAACACAACAGGAGCAAATCAGCAGGAGTGCTGTAACAGGAAAGCCTTGCTGGATGCAGAGAGAGCTTCTCTTTTTCTCTGCTTGCTCCCCACAAAAGCCTATTCCCCATTTTATGGGACCCACTCCTGTATATTCACAGGGAGGGCAGAAGGAAGGTTTTCTTGACCAGGTCCTTTTGCAGTAACAGATATCTTTGACTCACAGCTCATAGACCCCTACAAGCCCTGGCAGGTTCATACTGTGAAATGACATTTGAAGTCCCCTTGGGAAGGAAATGCTGGGTACAGCAGTGGGCAGAGCATCCCCTTCTAGATGTTCTGCACAACAGCACACGGTGCCTTTCTCTGCCATCAGTCTGTCTCTAAAAGACCTCCCAGTGCTCTGGCACTCACCTGGCAGGAAAGCCTCTTGCCCAGAAAACCCTGCACTGAAACAAGCTGTACCTGGGCTGCTTCGGCAGCAGCTGCCACGAATAAAAGCCACATTCACTTGCAAATTAAAATGTTAAAGATCTAGCCAAGAGGAAAACAGACGAGAGGAAAATACCTCTGCCAAATCTCCTTGTTCAGCTAATCATGTCAGAGATGGCTCCTGTTTCAGGACTGCTGGTGCCATCTCTCTGTTCCTCTCTGTCCCACTCAAGACCTCTGGGCTACACTTGTCACCTGAGCTGTACAACAGGTAAACTCAGCCCATCTCCTAACTGCCATTTTCAACAAAACTGGAATACTCTGATTTTTATGAAGAAGGATCAACAGAGGACAGATCCACCTTATTGATTCTCTCTAAAAAGCAAATGCTCTTCTACAAACAGGTCCTTGGAGGACAGCTGAGCTGGGCCAAGAGACTTCAAACTGTGGTGTCCTGGCCATCCAGAAGCTGACGCAGCAATCCATTGCCCAAGTTCTTGTTTTGGGAGGAAGGTGTTAGAGAGCATTTTTTCCCTCAGAAATATGCATGTTCAACCACAAAGGAAAAGAGTCATGGCTCAGGTCAGCTACTGGGCTGGTGCAGAGTTTGTCAGCTGAGCTCCTGATGCAGCAGAGCTGGTATGAGATTGATAGTTACAAGCAGGACATCTGTCTCCCAAGTCTGCTAGGACCACTATCCCCAGCTGACCTCCAGGAAGTTTACATGGCTCAGACAACCACAGAGACCGCCTGCCATTCCAGCCCAGCAATCGTGGATTCATTGCCTGACCTCCTTCTCTAAATCTTTATATCATATTTCTCACTCCAGAGATGTGACTCAATGTGTTGGCATAAGAAAACACGCCAGGAGAATATTCTTGTGCTTCTCCCCTTTATCCTACCCATCCTGCTATGTGTTTAATTGAAATAGCAGAAAGTGAGGAGCGTCTGGCAGCTGCAGAAAGGCACGTGGGGACTTTTTGTCCCTCCTCAGAACAGAAAAGCTTTGTGTGATACTCCTCACAGGGAGAACCTCAAAGGTAGCCCAGGAATGTCTCACACCTAACTTCACAGCTTCCTCGTCCCTCTGGCAGCAGGAGATCTGCTGTCTGAGGCTGGGATGGCGTCACCCCTCAGGAGATGCTTCACCAGCAGCACAGTGGGCTGTGGCCTCCCTTCTGCCCACACTGAAGAGCAGGTAACACTTTGGGGAAGACATCCAAGTCCAGCTGCAGGTGTACAAGCTGAGAATTCCCAAATCTCGGGTTGGTTTTCCTGAAAAATACTGGTTAAGAGTCTTTTCTCCTTGAAAGCCCGTGCCAGAAGCCAAAGAAAAGGTTGGAGTTCACCAGCTCAGGTTTCTCAAGGTAGTTTATTGTTTCTTCTCTCTTTCACTCTTCTTTCAGTGCCCTGCCAAGTCCTTGCTGGGGCAAGAGCATGCAGTGACTGCTCCCAGGTCAGGAGGGCTTGGACCTTTTGTACCTTTTCTCCGACCCAATCATCGTCCACATCGTATTTTTTATTTACAACTAATTACCAATACCTACTACCTATGTTAGACATGTCTCCTCTATCCTAAACCAATCCCTTGTGACCCACCACAGCAGAAGATGGAGGACAAGGACAAGAAGGAAGGACAGGGCCACACCCTGATTTCTCCATCTTGCCTTCCCTGATTCCATTCTAAAACCCCCAAATTCTACATTTGCACCCTGTGATAAATTAACTACTATTTGTATCAAACTCTTGGGGTCTCTAGTTCTTCGTGCAATGTTGGTAATTTTTCCCATGGGCTGAGATCAAAGACAGCATCACTTTGGGCTCTGTGCCAGGGTCCCAGACCCCCCTGCCAGGGTCTCAGACCATCCAGGGCAGCCAGAGGGATGCCCTGGACTCCGACAAATGTTTTTCCTTGTGTGGAGCTTGCCTGATTTTCCAGCCCAGACAGAGATTATTGTACAGGGCGTTATCTCTGCTGTCAACAGTTCTGCTCCCACTGGTTCCTGCCACAGACCATGAACTCCTCTGGGTCCCCAGGCTGCACCCAAAGACTCCTGAACTTACACACTGTCAAAGCACAACAGCCAGAGACAGAAAAGATGAAGTCTGGAGAGAAACCAAGGTTCTGCCACCTCTCTGCAAGGGACAAGAGTTAAGCCCTATGGATTTCCCTGAGAGGCACCAGAGGACTAGGCTAGGGATGGACTCGTGTGTACGGGCAGGGGTTTGCAAGGCAAGAAGATCAGGAGTTTGCAGATAGACAGGCAAAGACAGAATATTGGTGGGGAAGATGGATTCTGACTCCAGTAAAAAACAGCAGGAACTGGACAAGCTGTGTGAGAACCACAAAGATTCAGACACAGGATAAGACACAGCAGTCTGGAGCATCCCACATGGAAATGCTGCCATCTCTGTGAACCAATCTCTGAGCACACTCCTCTACCTTGTCCTGCTTTAACAGAGCTGCTTTAAAACCTTTTCTATTTAGCCAGGAGAGAACCAAAGCCTTCTAAGAGCTGAAAACATTACCTGGCACCTAAAGGTACATCTGTGCTGTGAGTAGCTACAGAGGGATGATGCTCACCAGCCCACAGCAGGTAATGGAAAGCACTGAGCCAGGGTCCCTGTGCCCAGCAGATCAGTGCAGCCCTTATGGCAGCTGCAAGAGCTCCTGATGGAGCCCAAGTGCTCAGCTGGCTACTGTTTGGGCCCTAAGTGGAGAAAATGCGATTATTGAGAGGTAATGACAAGTGTCAGCCTCTTGGCTTGGCTAGAGGAGACATCTGGCATGAAAGGGCCCAAGTGGTGCAGGGGGAGTAGCTGACTTTTATAAGTTTCTTTATAAGCACCACTCCATCTCTTTTTTTTTTGCTGTGTTTTTTCTAGGTCCCATTTATTCACTCATGGTAGGGCTGGTCTGTAAGTCCCGTGTGTGTGTAGATACAAACGCTACTTCTCTCCCCTCCATGTTTCAGCCCTATTCATCAGTCATTTGTAAATGGCATTTTATGAGTGCTGAGTTTTTAACAAGGCAGGCACGCTGCTCCAGAGCGAACAAAGGGGCCCCTATTGGAAACTTTAAAGATGTTTAAACAAAGACTTCTCTTGAAAACCTTTAACCCCTAATGCCAACCTCAAGGGAAATGCTATGTTATGAGCAATCAGAGCACAAACATCTTCTGTGACCACAGATTGCCTACAACGGGCTGCCTTGTTGGCCACAGCTCCTCTGTTTGCTACGGCTGCCAAGAAGAGCAGCTCCTGAGCCCATCTTGTACTGAGCACATATGGTTCCTTTAATTCTTCAACAACAAATGAAAGTTACAACTTCCACAAAAATCAACAACAGCCTTCTTCCATTGGATGCAGCAATACCCTGCCTGCTTTGATGAAAGTGTTGTTTTACTGCAAACACCAAGATCTGTCGCGTGGTTTCCAGAAGGGAATTTGCATTTCGGATGAGGCTGAATTTATCCATGTCCTGGTGACAAATATCAGGGCTGAGATCTGAGAGATTTCCCCACGCACAACTTTGTGCAGATACCAACACCAATCTAATGAATTCCTGCAGAGATTGCAAGAATCTGCTTGTGAAATGCAGTTGCTACTTGTTATTGAGAACCTGCACACTCACTGCCTGGGATTAATTGCTCCTGTCCTTGAAAAAATAGAAAGAAAAATCTTTACTATCAAGAGATGCTACACAGGGTCCCATAGGGAGGGGTCTCAAAGGGAGAGCTTCATAATAACTTTATAAATAATCTGGATTTAAGTGAAGCAAAAATCCAGTGTGTTTAAGCAAAAGAGGCAAAGCCCTGTGCCTCGTCTCAGAGCTGGGGCTGAGAACAGGCCCCTCCCGTGGACCCCTGCTCCCCTCAGTCCCACTGCACACTTGTGGTGGCTTCCATTGACTGGGACAATCCTGTTTCCCTGCCAGCCTCCTCAAGCACACCGGTTCCCACTCTGCAGCCTCCTCTGCCTCCTGGATGGACTCTGCAGCTCTCTGCACCACAGCAAAGGCAGAACCAGGGGCAAAACCCCAGCAGAGCACATACCACCACACCGTGTGTCTGCTCAGCTCCGCTTAGCTCACACGAGTGCATGTGCACACAAACACGATGAGTGCAGAATAATCTGATTTTCCAGACAGGTTTTCCCATGTAATTGCCTGGAACAGAAGTGCCCAAAGCTAATTTTATCCTGTGAAACTGTTGGAATGATAAGCCGAAGGTGGGTGATTGCTTGTGCAAACGAGTATGCACAGAGCCAATTTTCCAGTCGTGCAGAAATGGTGCATAACAAACTTAGGGTACACTTCTGAGCTTATCTCTCTGCAGGATCTCGATCTCCTGTTGCTCAGTACACCTTGCCCAGGTGTTCCAGACCCTTTCATTCTCTGCTAAGAGATCCTCGGTTGTATAAGCAGGGACCTGCCCGACAGCTAGGCAAAAGGTGAGCAAGGCAGGCAGCCCGAGCCATCCTGACAGCGAGGAAAAGTTCACATTGCTCACACAGCACCGAGGGACTGAGCGGGTCCCACGCCCGGCTGCGCCACCGAGCCCACCCCGGCACCGCCGCGGGGCCACGCCCGTGCGCCCGGGGGTCGGGAAGGCTCCAGCCCACAGACGGGAGGAAAAATCCTTTGGGGCAAAAGTTATGCTCTTCCCTTCCTCCCGGCTTTGCTTTCTGCTCCTGACGCCCGAGATCGCCGCTCCCCCTCCAGCCAGCCCCGCTCCAAGGAGAAGCCCCATCGGAGGCTGCGATCTCCGCGGCAGCGCTCGGCTGGCCGGGCTGGGACCGGGACCGGGATCGGGATCGGGATCCGGATCCGGATCCGGATCGAGATCGGACTCACCCGCACCCTCCTCACCCCCCTCCTGTGCTCTCCCTCCCGCAGGGGCGGCGGTGCCGGCGGAGCCCCTCACTCACCCGTGCCGGCCGCGGAGCCGCTCCCCGCCGCGCTGCTGGCTCAGGTACGCGGGGCCGCGCCGGCATTTAACGGGGCGGGGGAGCGAGGGGCGGGGGAGCCGGGCAGCGCGGGGGGGACCCGGCCCGGCCCCGGGGCAGCGCGGGGGGGACCCGGCCCGGCCCCGGGGCAGCGCGGGGGGGACCCGGCCCGGCCCCGGGGCAGCGGCGGGTCCGGCTGGCGGTGCCGGCGGGGGGGATTCGGGGGCTCCCACCTGCCCCAGCCCCGAAGGGTGCGCGGGCCGGGACCGCCGTGGGCTCACCGGCGTGGAGGGCCCTCTTTTAGTGCTTTATTTTCCTTTTTTTTCTTTATTTTTCTCTCTCCCTCTCTCTTTTTTTTTTTTTTTACCGCTTTTTTTTTCTTAATTTTAAATTTTTTCTTTATTTTCTTTATTTTATAGTTCTTTTTTATCTTTTTCTATTTTTCTTTATCTATTTTTTCTCCTTTTTTTTTTTTTTTTTTTTTTTTTTTTTTTTTTTTTTTTTTCCTTTTATGGTCTGCACCTCTGCTGGGGAAGTGCACTCTCAAAAGTTCATGGAAAAAGGAGAGTCTAAGCTTAATATCCATTTGACCTAGAGTGTCCTGGAAGTTTAGGAACATCAGCAGATAGTGGCTGCAGTGTGGGGAGGTGAGTTTGGAAACTGCAGGCCAGAGCTTGGAGGGCTGTCGATCCTCAGGTTAAGCTTCCATCAAGAGGGTCAACTGATGTGCATTGGAGATCATCAGCAGAGGCTTCTCAGAAACCCTGGAATAGACATTCCCAGTCCTCCACCTCTCCCAGCACTTAGCTCAATCTGGTGGTGGCAGGAACCACTTTTAGTGCTTTACAGGACTGTGTTGTGGCGCTTTAACAGCACTTCCCTTCCTCTCTGCACACGAGGAACAGAGACAGGAGACTCCAGTGACTCAGCCCCACTGTCTGCATTTTCTAGGAGACCTGCCAATACTGCTTGATCAAACTTAGGCATTTTGGGGGTGTTGGTGCTGCTGGGGTGCCCACCCCAGCTGGCCCCTGCTCCCTGCAGAGCTCACTGCCACAGGCTTTTCATGCTTCATGCTCTTGGCCACTGTTTGCCCTTGGTGTGGTCGATAAATCCCCCAGGCCTAGAAAAGGCTGAATTTCACTTGTGTGTGCAGTGAGGAAAATACAGGATTTATAAATACCCATGCATATACAAGGGCTGTGGGTTGGGTTGGTCTGGATTAAAGGAGGTATTGAAAAATGAGGGAAGCCAGAAACTGCAGGCTTCTCATTTCTGTGATTTCTAATGGCTTTTCCTTTTGCACAAACATTGCGTTGACTCCATACCCAAGAGCACTGCAGGCATTTTCTCCCCTGATCTGCACAAAATATAACCCAGACCTCTAAAATGGATATTTTTTATTAGGATGTTTGGTTTCCCCAAACTGAGGGAAGAACAATTGCCCTCTGTGGCAGCTTCAGGGCAGCTGTGTCCTGAGCGAGGCAAACCACAGCTCCTTTTTTGGGGGGAAATGCAGCAAATTAAATCTCTGCACTTCAATTCAGTGCTACCTGCACTTGGGGACACTGTTACTGCGAGTTACAGTTCTTGTATAAAGAGGTGATTTGAAGACCCAGTTTCTAAACAATAGCTGCCAGGGTTGTATTTTGGTCTCCAGAGTCGGGTACTTTCATTCCCAGGGGACAAAATGTATCAGATCCCTTCCTCAGCAGACTGAGCTGGTGAAGCTCATTGAACTGAAAAGGAGCAGGGCAGAGGGCAGTTTGCTTCTCCCAGTGCTTGTAAAGTGCTTTATCTTCTCCTGCAGTTGCCCAAGGGTGCACACACAGGAGGTGATGTGTGGACCAGGGTATGTCCCACACGGGGAGCAGCGTTCCCCAGCTGGAGGCAGGAAAAAGCACTGAGTGATGCCCCTAAACCCTTGCTGCTGGGAGGGAGAGGGATAATTTTCAGCTGTGGTGTTAAACATCAGTTCTCCTAAAATCAGCGATGGGACTGTGGGGTCCGACCCTGCCAAAGCCTCTCGGCGCCTGTCTGGGTTCCCTGTGTGCCCACATGAAACAGCCCTTTGCAAGGTGGGCCAGCTGTGTGTCTCCTGTGGAAAATACACAGAGCACTCCTCCTTTTCTGCTTTATTTCCCATGGGAGAGGGTACAGCAACCTGGCCAGGGCTTGCAAATCCCCTGGGGTACCTTGGGTCTCTCCCACCTCAAGCATCAGGGCAGAGCCACCCTAGAGATGCACCACAAATGCACTCACACCCTGTCCTGAGGCACATCCTGACCCAAAGCAAAGGAAAAAGCCTTGGTAAGTGGTGCCAGGCTGAGCAGGGAAAGGGAAAGCCTTGCAGAAATCAGTGTAGGAGAAAGGTGGTGGATCCCCCCTCCCTCCCCTTCTTCTACATAATGCCCAACTGTGTGGAGAGCAGCCGAGCCCCAGCCAAGACCTCAGCTCTGAAAAGGCAGCTTTTAGTGAGAGCTGTAAGAGCCCAGCCCGTGTGGTGCTGCTAACATGACACTGAACTAACACTGCTCTACAACCAAAGCATTTTAATAATTCAATATAATAAATGTCAGAAGGGAGTGAATAATTCTCTGTAACCCTGAGCAGGCTGTAGGTGCCAGAAGGAGCCAAGTGGGTATTACTGAGCTGCTTTAGCAATAGCCCTTTGACTCTCTGAAGATAAATTTAAACCAGATGATGGATGCTGGGTGGTCGCCTCTGTGGGCAGAATGGCAAGCACTGTTCAGAAGTGTGTCACTGACACAATTTACCCCCGAAATTTGGAAGGCAAGGGCTGCAGAGAATGGACAAAGAAAAGAAAGCCAAGTTTCTAGGTAGCTGTTCCTCCAGCTGGACTTCAAATCTGAAGAGCTACCTTCTGTTTACCTGCCTTTGGCATGCACATTCCCACGTCAAGCAGTAATTAGCATGTGTGTAATTGTTCCAGAAGGCTCTTTAATAAGCTCCAGGCAGTGACCCACTGCCTCTGGCATTATGCAGGGATGGCAGGGAGCAGGGATACCTGCACAAGCTGTGCCCTGCCCTGAGCCAGTGCTGCAGGAGGCTCCGCAGAGCAGGATTTGCTGCAGCCCACCCTGTCAGCACACGTCTTAATCCACAGGGCTTGGCAGTTTGCTCCTGAACACTCCCTGCCACTGCCTGGCCCCCATACCAGGCTGTTTCCTGCTTTGACAAGGAGTTAATGGCAGAGGAGCCCCACAGGGAGAGCCCAGGCTGTGTGGATGGGCACTGGTGACTCTGTTGGTGACACTAACAGCGATGCAGCTCGTGACTCTGCAGCTGAGACACAAGGACCTAAAGCTACACTCCTAATTTTACACAGCACACTGAACGATGAGACTCACCAGGAAAAAATTCACACACCCAGCCTGGCTCTTCCCTGCTGTGTGCCCGATGTCTCTGACAAACTGAGGGTGAAATGCTGCTGAGCAGAGCCAGCAAGGTTCAGTACATTTAACACTGTTGCATTAGTGTAAAAGAGTATCCAGGCTCAGACCAATTTCCTTGATATATTTCCACATTTATCCCAATCATAATAAGTTGTTCTGAAAAAAAAAAAGAAAGAAAAAAAACAAACACAAAACCCCAAAACCAACCCAGAGTTTTGCTGAGAGATTCCCAAATGGTGCTTTTATAAGAAGGGAAAAATAGCAAAGGCAGATCAAAGCTGAAATCACACCATTGCTTGGCAGCAGAGGAGCGAAACAGCTGCAGATTGCCATTATGGAAAAAGATTAAATAACTTTCTTATGGGATCTCTTTGGCTGTGCAAAGATATAAACTATTCATTGGCTAGAAAGTGGAGTGAAACTTTTCAGCAAGACTGAGTGACCCACCATGGAGCAGCCCTGGTGGGATACTGGCTGATAAAGCTCTGTTTCAGTGTGCTGGAGCAGGAGTCTCCCAGCACCACGATGGAGGGAGCAGGTACAGCCTTGGCAAAGGAGCTCCTCCTGCCTGGCCATTAGTGCTGTGGGGTGAGCCAGGGCTAAGCCCAGAGCCCTGTGCTGGCAGCAGCTCTGGGGCTGCCACAAGAGCAGAGCCTGGTGGCAGCCTGTGCTCTGCAGTCAGGAATGGCCATAAAATATTCATTTTTCCAGGCACAGGGTAGCAGTTAATGCTGTGGGTGACACTGACACTGGCCCTGGCTGTAAATCTGATTCTGGCAGGACTCTGTTGATTTATGTTTACTAGTGATCCAATAACACATCTAGGATAAAGAACTGGGAACAAGGAGGGCAGGAGATTACATTGCCCCTCTAGTAACCAAACAGAGCACATCTGTGCAGTGCAAAGTGTCAGGTCCCCATGGCACTGCTCAGAGAAGACACTGGGTAAATATTTGCTTGTGTGGGACATGTGTTTTTCTTCCTCATACAACAGGAGAGCATCAGCTCCATCCAAAGGTGGTAAAGCTGGAACTGAAGTGATATGTGTTTAAAGTGTTTAAAGTGAATTGCAATGTGGGTGCTAAAAGCTGTAAGAGCAGAGCCTTTTAAAAGTTTTGCACTGGGAAGAACAGAGCTGGCAGACAAACTCTTCTGGAGGGTGTTTGGGATGACTGCTTGCAGTTTCTCTCCCTGGGAGCTTGCTCTGGCCTCTGAGCCCAGAGGAGCTCACCACGAGGAGCCTGCCTTGGGGTGATGGCAGCACCAGACTCACCTCTCTTCACACATCTGATCATTTATGCTCTCAACTTTTCTCCATTTCTAGCCCATTTAAGGGGAAGAGAGATTGTTTAAAGGGAATGCTCCCCTGCACACCTCTTGCAAATTCCTCCTTGGGTGGCCGTGGCTGATGCCCCTACTGCCACCCCTTCTCTGCTGAGTCATCCCCCAGTGCTGCCCACAGCCCCCAGGTGCTCTCTCTCAGTCACTCTGTGAGGTTTCCCACTGGGGCTGGGGCTTCACAGCCTTCTCTGGCTGCTGCTTTTCTCTGTCTCTGATAGGAGAGTCACCAGCAGCCAGGCTCCTCAGGAGCAGCAATGCTCCCAGTGGCCACACTGACAGATGTACCAAGGAGAGACTCCTACACAGGCATCTCCTCTTCCTTCTCCTCTGGTTTCATCTTATCCAGTCAAATACCCCAAACTCAGGGAATGTTCCTGTGCCAGACTCTGGAGGTTTAGGGGCTTTCAGCATGGCAGGAGCTGGTGTTGTTCAGGGAGTGGTCTCCCCTCCTCTGAAGGCAAGCCAGCACCACAGGAGACCTCCACAGCTCACATCCCAGAGCTGTCCCCCATGTCACTCCCCAGTCCTTGCATACCTGCCCAGGTGGCAGAGCAGGGCAGACCCACCTCATCTCTCTCCAGCTGGTTAACACCCAACCTACCGAGTTAGCAGAGTTAACTGCCAGGTGCTTGGGAACACCTTCTAGTTAATAGAGCAGAAAAGATCAGCAGAACCACCTACCTCTTAGGTCTCAGAGAAAAATGCAGCTATTTTCACCCAACATCCCCTGCAGAAGCCAATGAGTGGCTCCATCTTGCATGGCAGCTCCCCAGCTGCACTCACAGCTCAGCAGCATCACTTCCCACCCAAAAGTCATACAGCAATAAGCAGGTGGAAAAACAAATTAATATTCAGTAAGAGCACAGCCACCATTGCATGGGGCTGGAAGTCTTAGAAATGCCCTGTGTGTGTTCGGTGGCAAAGTGATGAAGCAGTTATTCCATTATCCAAACTTTATGTTTTTCAATGCTAGCCCCATTCTTAGAGCAGCTGAGCTGCAGTGCTTTCTGATGGCAAAGAAAGCCTCCTTCCCTGTGGGAACTGACAGTGCTCACATTTTAGGCTTCAGGCTTTTACTAAGAAGACAAGCGAGCTACTCTCTCATTCTGGCCTGGGAAAATCCTAAGAAGGAACCCAAACGATCCTTGAGAGGTGAAAAACAGTTAGCAGGTGGTGTTTTTCTAACTTGTTTACTGACAAGGATGTTTACAAAGAGGTGTAGGCTCTGGATGACCAATCATATTCACTGTACCGAAGTGCTGTATAAAAAGAGGGCTTTGAAGAATAAAGATGGCTCTCACTTGCTGTAATGAGCTGGGAGTTGTTATCACCATGCCATCCTTAAAACAATAACGCTTCTCACCCCATGAAGCTGGAGGGATGGAGCTCCTTGCTCCCTGCAGGGTGGGCAGGAGCTGGCTCTGGTGCCACGGTGCCAGGGAAGTTCTGTCTCGTAGATCCACCCCGTACCCAGGCAGCCTGCTCCAGGACAGCGTGAGGAGGTACCTGCAGCTGCCCGCAGACCAGACAGTGCTCATCCTCCACGCCAAAGTCGCACAGAAATCCTACGGCAACGAAAAAAGGTGAGGATAGTCCCAGCTTCCCTGATAGCCACTTCTAAGCCCTACCTAAAGCTTGATTACAGCCTGGCTGGATTTCACTGATCTCAGCTGGTGAAGCAGATCATCTGACAAGTCCCCTCTGCATTCACTCATGACATCTTTGCATCCAAAGGCATCATTTAGTCTCCATGAACTGAATAACATAGGAAAGGTATTAGCTCCAACCTGCATCCATCCCAGTTAGACATTCCCAGTGGTTAGGTTCTTTCTATGAAGTGGTAAAGAAAGATAAAGTAAAAGACACGATTCCATTTAAATCTCACCCCTCAAGAAGGAAAAGCTAATGTTTTAACTGCCCTGTAACTCTTGTCTTGAAATCTGCACGGCCACAGCAGGAGCTGGGGCGTTTCCATCAATGCCAGTGGTCTCCAAAAAGCTGCTATATTTGAAAATCCTTCCCACACTGCAAAAACACCTTGAGGTTCTGGCTTGAATCTCCAAAATTGCCACTCCCTGGCAGTGACGTCAGACTGCGGCACTGCAAGGTAATTAATGCTCCATTAATCCTTGTGATATAAATACTCCTCCGTTATTACCGAGTATGGAATAGCTATGAGGCGACGAGCTCAGCTCCAAGGTGTAACCACCCAGAGCCCAGCGACCCCAGGAGACAGCTCTGGGATGGGCTGGCTGTGCCTACAAAGTTCTCACCACATCCAGCCTCCTGCCAGGGGCTGCTGCTCCACAGGTAAAAAAGTTATTTCAGGACTGAATCTCCCAGCCAGGAGGGAGCCCTCTCATCACAGCCTCTTTCCTCTGCTCCTGGCCTCATGCAAGGGATGAGCATGAAAATCAGATGCCAGGTCTGAAAAGGAAGAGAAAACCTGCACAGAGCTCCCAGGTTAAAGTCTGAAGGTGCTGCTGCTGTTTTCCTTTACAGTGGCAAGCAGAGGCCTGTGCTGTGGATGACTTGTTTAAATAAACCTGTACCCAGGACTTCGAGGCTCCAAAATATCCAACCCCCTCCACTGGTGTTTTCTCTGCTAGTGCTTTACCCAGTACCAATAGAGAATGAATTTACACCATTCACACAAGTGCAAAGACAGTGGAAACCCAAATAAAACACAGGAAAATGGGTTTCCAAACTCCTGGCTATAGATTTATTTGCACTGGGCTCCAAAACTGATTGTGAATGTAAACTCTGTTCCCAGGCTGCTGAAACTTCCACATGGCAGTCAGGCAGAGGCAGGGTGTGATCACTCCCTGTCTTTGGGGAAGCTGGAGGTGTGGGTGCCAGGGTCCCTGTCGTCCCATCCCAGGGCCATCCTGTCACTGCTGGGGTCACGGCCACCAGTGGCACCACCAGATGTGGCAGCTGTTGAGGCTGGAACCAGGCACTGCAGGCGGTGCAGGGCAGAGGGTCCCCAGCCCCTCGCTGAGCTCCATGTGCCTCCCAGGGTGCAGGGTTGCCCCCAGTGCTGGTGATCCCCAGAGAGGGTCTCTGCTCTCAGTGCAGCCACCCAGGCACTCCTGAGGACCTTTTCAGGGTGATGAAGGGCAGTGAGAAAATGCCCTCTTGTCTCTGCAGGTTTTTCTGCCCCCCACCTTGTGTTTACCTGAGCGGGCCGGGATGGAAGTTAAAGCAAGAGCAGATAAAAGGTGAGCACTGGGCAGCAGCCCTGGACCTCTCCTCCCTCCCTTCCCTCCCTCTCCTGCCCTCTGCCTCTGCAAAGGGGACAGTGAGTCTGTTTATGTTGATTTTGGCCCCCAAACTCCTTTCCTGCTCAAACCTAAACCCCTGGAATGCAGACCCAGGGAGGGCTGGAGCTGGGCCATGCTCCACTACCGGAGAAGCTGAGCCTGTGCAGGGGACTGGAAGGTGCTTCTCCTTCTGTTCCAGCCAGGGACCTGGGAGAGGCTGGATTTCGGGTGTGTGGGTACATGGGGCTGGACAGCATGGGCAGCAGCCTGATGGAGACCCAGAAGCTCAGCTTTGAGGAGCAGCCAGACGCGAAGGTAAAGCCCATGGCTCCCTGTGGGATCCCCTTTGTTCAGGGGCTGAGCTGCCACCAGCATCACCCCACACCCTGGGATGTCACACCCATTCCTTGGCATATCACAGTTCATTCTTCCTAGCTATAACTCCCCACTCCCACTCTTCCAGTCTGGTGTGGCATACACAACAATCCAGGCAGCCCAAGGATCCTCACCTTTCTCTGGAACCATCTTTTCAGGTCGACAGCCCTGTGACTGCCAAAATCTACAGTTCCCTCAGCCCTGGTTCCTTCTCCTGATGAGCAGCACTGCTGCTTGCCACAAAATGAAAGTTTGGTCCTTCATTTGCACATAAACAGCTAAAAAAACCCCAGCTGATCCCAAAGTTCAAAAGCTTCAGCAGAGCTCTGTCGTCTTTTGATTGGAGGGGAAAAAAAGGAGAAAAAGCATTATCTGGGGTCCCCAAAGAGCACGGGGTCTGAGGCAGGCCAGGAACCTCACAGAAAGAGCCTTTGTCCGGAGTGCTTGCCTTGCTGCTAAGGCACAGCGTATCGGCCAGGATGAGGGAAACCATAAACCCAGGGTGATTTCTCATGTTATGTGGGATAAATCACACATGAACATTCATTTCCAGTAGGAATACTCTGCCCCCAGTGTAAATAAAGCCTCTGCCGATCCCCAGCTCTTCATTCCACCTGTAATAACATCTCTGGTCGTTTCTCCCTTTAAATGAACTCGTTGAAAGGGCACTATTATGTCCTTGTGGGGTGGTGAGGAGGGTGAGGACAGCTGGTGGGGCTGGGCTGGAGCTGCTGAGCGCCCCTCTGTGCCCCGGCAGGGGTTCAGCTGTGCCAAGGCCCTGTACATCTCGGACACGGACAAGCGCAAGCATTTCCGCCTGGTCCTGAAGCTCTTCTTCAGCAACGGGCAGGAGATTGGCACCTTCCACAGCAAACTCATCAAGGTCATCTCCAAGCCCTCGCAGAAGAAGCAGTCGCTGAAGAACACGGACCGTGAGTACAGGAATGGCTCTGTGGGGAGGGAGGTAGCTGCCAGCCCAGGATGGGAGGCTCTCTGCTCTCAGCTTGGCTCTGGAGCAGTCCAAAACTCCCAAAAGAGGATGGTTCTGGCACAGGGATGTCCCATTTCCAAAAGGTTCACCCATCACGAGGTGTAATGCCAATGTTGTCCCCACACCATGGGCCCCACCTGCACTCACACAGAGAGGAAGGCAGAGGGGAGGGTGTTGGCTGCTGCCAGGCTGGGTACCCAAGAACCAGGGCTTGTCCTTGCTGGGCTTGACAGAGCCATCATTCAGTCCTGACAGGCTCTAACCCAGCCACCTCTGCCCACAGTCTGCATCTCCTCAGGCTCCAAAGTGTCCCTCTTCAACCGCCTGCGCTCCCAGACTGTCAGCACGCGGTACCTGTCTGTGGAGGGGGGAGCCTTCATCGCCAGTGCCAGGCAGTGGGCAGCCTTCACCCTCCACCTGGGTAAGGACCTCGGGCCACACTGATGCCACCACGCCCAGGGCCACCTGCCTCCAGCCCTGGCTCTTCCATCCTGAAAAGCCAGTTCTTGGGGGCAGGAGGCATGGGAATGAGCCTGGGGGTGCAGGAATCTGGTTCAGTCTCACCTCTGCCTGGCATTCCTGGTGTGTCTCTAGAGGTTTCCCACTGCCTTTGAGGGCACAGGGGCTGTGACCAGGGCAGCAAGAGCTGCACTGGTTTGGAGGTTCACAAATCCAAGCAAGTGACTTGCCAGGAAGAGGCCAGAGCTCAACAGTATTCCTGCCCACACTGCTTCCAGCAGTGTCCCTGCAAGGTACTGCATCCCCATCCTGCTCTCCTGTGCTGGGCTCCCAGGGAATGGTGGTGTCTCCAAGCAGTGAGCACGAGCAGAGCAGAGAAGGCAGTAAGCAAGCAGGGAGCACGGCCAGCCCTGTGCCTGGCACGGTTAAGCTGCTCCCGGGCAGTGACTCTGCCTCTCTCCTTCCCGGCCAGCCGACGAGCGCTGCTCCCGGAGCGAGTTCCCCCTGCGGGAAGGGTACATCCGCTACGGCTCCGCGGTGCGCCTGGTGTGCACGGCCACCGGCGTCACCCTGCCGCCCCTGGTAAGCCCTGTCCCCGCGGGCACACACCGAGCTGGCCGCCGCAGGGCTCCGAGCGGCCGTGCCACGCCGGGATGTGCCGCCCGCAGATCATCCGCAAGGTGATGAAGCAGTATGCCATGCTGGACGTGGATGAGCCCATCTCCCAGCTCCACAAGTGTGCCTTCCAGTTCCAAGGCAGTGACCGCATGTACCTGTGCCTCTCCACAGACAAAGTGATCCAGTTCCAGGTATGGCAGTGCGGGAGAGGTGAGGTCCTGCTTGCTGTCATCTCTCCAAACTCCTGTATTGCGTCAGGCTGGGGAGCGTGTCACTGGGAGGGGTCTTGCACCCAAACTAAGGCCAGAATCACGGCCAAGCTTTGGTGGGGACACTGAAACTGAGGTCTTTGGAGAGGAACCATGATCCCCATTTCCCCATGAGCAAAGCAGTCACCTGCTGGAACCAAGACACGGAGTGCAGAAGCCAGGCATGCCAGCCGCACTCCCCATCATCTCCACGGCAGCGTGTCTGGAGCTCCGACCCTCTCCGCAGGCATCTCCCTGCCCGAAGGAAGCCAACCGGGAGCTGCTGAACGACGGCTCGTGCTGGACCATCATCAGCACGGAGACGGTGGAATACACCTTCAGCGAGAGCCTGGCGTGCGCCCGCCCGCCCGTCAGCCCCGTGCCGCTCATCGCTGCCCTGCAGGTGCGCACAGCCGCGGGCTGTCCCCTCCCTGTCCCCTCCCTGCCACCCGCCCGAGCCCCTGGGCCCCTGTGGCGTCTCCCCACATGTGGGAATGAGATGCACAGGCAGAGCATCCCGTGGGAGAAGGAGCCTGGCTCACTCTGCCATGTAACCCTCCCACGCTCTCTGCCTGTCACAGCTCACGGGCGGCGGGGACGTGGCCATGCTGGAGGTGCAGGGGGAGTATTTCCATGCACACCTCAAGGTCTGGTTTGGAGATGTGGAGGCAGAGACGATGTACAGGTAACATGGGTGAGGGAGCTGGGCAGAAGGCAGGGAACAGCAGGTGTGGGCTGAGCTGGGCAGGTCTGGGAAGGGTGTGGCTGCAGACCTTGGGGACAAGGACACTTGCACTGCCCATCCTGCAGGAGCAAGCACGAGCACTGTAAGCAGAGGCAGGTATGCGTCTGGTGCCTGCTCTCTGCCCTGGCTGCAGTCTGGGGACAGCCATGGGTGGGGGACAACAGGGATTTCAGGGAACTGCAGACAACCAAGCAACCCTGGCAGAGAGGAATGAAAGACTGGGAGGAGAGAGGAAGCTGGCTGGAGGCTTCACACTGAGCTCCAGGATGGAGGAGAAGTGCAGTCACTCACTGCTGGCTGCTCCTGCATAGGATCTTCCTCAGTTAATGCACATTTTCCTCTCCTGCACTGTTGCCAGGAGCCCCAAGTCCCTTGTGTGTGTCGTCCCTGATGTCTCTGCCTTTGGCAGTGGCTGGAGGTGGCTGCGATATCCCATCACGGTCCCGCTCCTGCTGATCAGGGACGATGGCCTCATCTACTCCAGCTCGTTCACATTTACCTACACCCCGGAGCAGAGCTGCATCCCAGGGCAGCAGGTCCTCTCAGATGTCCCCCAGGATTCAGACAAATTACTCGACAGCATCCACCAGGAGTTTACCAGGACCAACTTCCACCTCTTCATGCAGACCTAGCAGGCTGGGTGGGCAGAGGCTTGGCCTCACTGCTGGCCTAGGGAAGGGGAACAGCCTGAGCCATGCTGAGGGTGCTCATCCAGGGCTTGGGGTGGCCCTGCCAAGGGGTTCTCCCCACTCATCAAACACCCTGCATACTCCTGTGATTCACTGATTTATCTCTCGCAGCAGCATCTTACACTGCTGAGATCTCACATGAGAGCATCAATAAACCAGGCTTGAAGGACTCTTTACTGATTCAATTGCCTTTTTACTGACTTGCATGATTTACCTGCATGCTGGCACAGAGCACCTCAGCTCCCTCAGTGTCCTCAGTCCATGTATTCAAAGGCCAGGAGGGACAGGGATAATGCCCAAATGCGACTTTAAGTGTTACTGATCCATACCAGGAATCCCTGCATTGCTGCTGTGCTTTTCAGCTCAGCAGGAGCTGCTTCCCACCAGCCAAATACCCAGCACCAGATGTTTTGGTTTTTTATTGGAGGCCCAAATGGGGTTATTTAAGAACGAAAAGGGAAAAAGAGAGAAAAAAACTTCAGTGTGAAACCCAGCTCCTCCCTAGCTGGTGTGGCTCTGCCAAGCTCTGTTGTTTTATACAATTAGACACACTCAGAAATGCAGTGCTGGCATCAGCAGGCAACTGCTGATTTAGATGCCATAAAAAGCAGCCAGGTTTCCTGGAGCTGGACATGAGCATTTTGCAGAGTGGGTCTTAAAGGCTTTATTTAGATCTCCGTGGCATCCAAAGGCCCATGGTGTACCTGGAAACCTTCTGGTTTGGCAGTCCTGAGCTGGGGATTGAAACACCCAGCAGCCAGACTACAGTGGTAGTCAACCCACCCTGACCTTGGGGCAGTGGGCAGGAGAGCAGGGAAAGCTCCCCCATGGCCTACAGCACCCCAGGATGCATCCCTGGAGCAGCACCCAGATTACCTCCGAGTTTTCTGTGATCTGGAGTGTTTCAGATGCAGCACTGTGGTCCATCCTCAGCCTTGTGTGCACCCCGTGACACACTGTGGCTCCAGGTGCTGAATCTGGGGCTGCAGAGGACTTGCAGCCTCACACCAGCCAGCAGGGAGATGCTCAGGCATGCCTGGAGTCTTGGCCTCCTCCCTCTGCAGCTCATACCTTCCCTGGCTCCCATGGGAACACAAGAGCTTGGGTCCCAGCATCCTAACCCAGGGCTTCCCAGGGAACAGCACCTCCCTAAACTCCACCAGGAGACAGGGTTCCTTCTTCCCCAAAACATGAACCTCACCAAGGGTAAACAGCTGTTGGCAGACACATCTCTGCATCTGGAGCTGCTGCGGAAAAACTGGGACAATATTACAGCACATGCCAACAGCCAAGGGCTGGTGGAGGAAAAGGCTGGAGGACAGAAGAAGTGTGATCACATGGAGATCCACAAGGGATTCAAAAGCAAGTTCCTTGAGCAGGTGGCAAAGTCCTAATCTGCTCATTAGGTGTTGGGAGCAGTGGTACAAGACCCCACTGCTCCCATTTCTGGAAAATGCTTGAGTATCTTAACAGGTGTGGGGGCAGTGGGGGCTTCCCTTGTGCTGCTGCTGCTGCTTGGGCCACCCCATCAGCCCACCCTTACCATGCCCTGCACTCACCTCCCCAGCAAATCCACCCCAGCCCTAATGCACCTGAGGATGAGATGCAAGAAAATGCTTTAATCAACCCAAACAGAGGATCTCCCATATTTCCCCCCAAAGCATTTCCTCTCCCATCCACTCAGTGAAGAGCTGGAGGGCTGTGAAAGGATGGGGTGAAGCCTTTTGGTTGCTGTCTGCATCAGGAATGTCCAGAGCCCACAGACTCCTCAACCTGCTCCCCTCCCTCAGAGACCAGGGCATAATTCACATTTTATGAATGGAAAGCACCCTGGGTTATATTTAGCACTAACCCAGACCCAAAGGGCAAGAGGAGCACTGTTTATTGACTTCAGGGCCTTGGAACAAGCCTGCCTTGTTATGTTTGCAGCACTTTGCTGCATGGAGAGGCCAAGAAAGCTCTGAGTGGCTCATTCTTGAAGCCTGATGGATTAAGCAAACAGCTGCAGTAATTCAAGCCACATGGGGAAAGGGGAGAGGTGGCAGCGGCGGCTGAGGGACCTCGAGGGGCTCCTGCATTCCCCCACCGGCCACAGGCTGCCTTTAATCTGCTTTTCACAGCAGGTCCCACACTGGGAACGAGGAGCTTTGAGCTCCTGGAGGCGACACTTGCCTGCCACGGGGAACATATGCTCCACGTCGCGGCGGAGCTGGGAGCGTGGCAGAGCTGTTTATTTGCATAATCGCTGATTAACACAAATGTCTCGGACAGGCGCCAGCCAGCCAGTTGCATGTTCTCGCTCAGGAGTCAGCAGCGCCTGTCTGTGCCGGATCCTACAGTAATCCAGGGTCCGGGAAGGAAACACGGCCAGCCCCGCCGAGCCCGCAGAGCCCGTCTGACTGCTCTGCCCTGTGCTCCCGAGCTCTGCCTGCAGCTTCTCCCTGTCCCCCAGGCAGCCAGAGACATGGGCGCGTATAAATCCGAGCGTGAAAAAACCTTTACATCGCTCCAAGAGCTGGGGATTTAGGAAAAGCATCGAATGCTTCAGGGATGCACGGGATAATTCAGGTGTAAGATGTGGTGTTGCAGGAGCATCTCCAGGTGATGGTGAGGCATGAAGGCAATGGGGATCCCCTGCTCCCCCTAGCCCCACCACATCAAGCAGCCGCTCCAGGTCCCAGAGGAGAGCATTACCTTTAAAAACATTAGGAAAAAAATGAAATCCTGGCTTTCCCGCCATGACAGAATATCCCAGAGGAACACTAAGCCTGTTTGGGGTCTGTCCCCCTCGGTGCCTGGGCTGTCAGCGCGCTGCCCGTCTGAAAGAAGCTGCTGCCATCTAGTGAGCCCAGCCCAGCCACCATACTGCCCGCTGTGCCCGGGGCTCAGCCCAGCCCGGGGGACACTGCGCACCCCTGGCCAGCCCCGGGGGACAGCTCTGCCCAAATCAAAGGGTTTGGCTGCTTTCTAAACAGCCACCGCACTGCGTTTCGCCCCACACCACACAGCAGGTTTCCCGATGGGCTGGCTGAGTGTTTTTCCGAAAGGGGAAGGCAGCTGTGGAGCACGTGGAGGGTGGGCAGGGTCCCCTCCCTGCTCACTCAGCCCACATCCGTGGTGACACCACTCCTGGCACTCAGGTGGCAGGTGGCTGGCTGGCTTGTAGGAGAATTGGTAACAACACCTGCAGGAAGACCAGAAAAACTCTGGTTAAAGCAGGGGGTTTGCAACCTTGGGTGCAGGGAGTGGGCAAAGGGGAGCTGGCCAGGGGGCTGTAAGGAGTGGGGCTGCTCTGTACCAGTGAGGTGTTTACCTCGGCAAGGACAGCCCCAGGGCAGGTCCCTCGGCTGAGCTGTGACTTGGTCACCTCCCTGACAGGAGTGTGGTCAGGGCAGTGGCATTTCTCCCAGGTCCCAGTCCATCCCCTGTGGAGAAGCACGGAGCTGCAGGCCAGCATCACAAGGGAATCTGCATCAGGATGAGAGACACCCACCGAGAGCAGCCTGTCTCCCCTGATCTGGGCCCTTTGCCTGGGGCTGCCCTGCCCCACAGCCCCAGGCAGAGCCTCCAGGCAGGCCAGGAGGCCCACAGCCCACACTGTTCAGTGTAAATGTCTATATTCATGGCCCTCACAAACAGGGGATGTGGGGATGCTGCTTTGCCCATCAGCCAGGGGAAAGGAGCAGGGGAAAACCTTTTCTTGAAAACTGCCCCCAAGATGTTGATGCCCAGGGCTGATGCAGTGCACAAAAGGGACTCAGCCAATCACACTGAAGCAAGGGGCCAGTTACAAGCCATAAAATCTCTCTCCCTTGCCAAGCTTGGTCCCAGCACTACCCACACACCCCAGTGGGGTCCCTGAGCACCCACCAAGGGCACTCCTGACCCCAGCATACAGGGCCATAGATTTGCACAGTGCCCAGAAACCCTGTACTGATTTTATCCCTTTTCTGACAGAGCTATAAATTACCCAGCTGGGCCTCAGGATGCAAAACTATGCTGGGGCCAAAATAAGCCAGGCTGGGTTGCTGAGGAATTACAATTACCTGCTCAAGAGGCTTCAAGCGCATCGGGAACTGCTCAGGCGTGTGGCCCTGCTGGCCAGGCTCTGAAATAAACCCAAACAGCATCAAGGACAGAGTGAGCCCAGGACACCCGTGGGTACCCATGTCACCAGCAGTGCCAGGAGTGGGTGTTGTCAGCCCCAGCCCGAGATGGGCAGTTCAGGGGCAGAGACTGCCACGCTTCTGTGCCCGCAGCCCTGGGCACTCAGCCCTGCCCAGTCAGCCAAAAAGCCTGTGGAAAATTAGGCTTCCTTTTTGTCAGTGGGTTGGTTTCTTTGTTTGGTTTGTTGTTTTGGGTTTTTTTCTAAACGCAAGCTGAAAACAAGCTCATTCCTGTCCAACTCTGGACTCCCTGCAACTCAGGGAAGGAGCAAGCCCAGGGGCCAGCAGTATCCCGCAGGGCTGCAGTGCTGGGTCACTGCCCCAGGGCTGGAGCTGGGGCTTGGTGGCCTGATTAGGGCTGTGGGGTCAGTGCTGGACATGGCTGCCTTTGCTCAGCCCCAGGCTGCAGCACTGCTGGGGGGTTTGGGCATCCAGTGAGCAGGGGCCAGGAGGAGAGCACTGGCCATCTCCTTTCATCCTGCTCTCAAAAGAAACACATGGATAGTTTTCTCAGATTCACTAGGGAAGGAAAGTAGCTTTTGAAACAGCTTAAATAAACAACGGGGCTTGAAAAACACGGCCCTGATTTCCATGCACTGCAGCAGTAATTAGGGTGCAGAGCAGGCAGGCAGTAACAGATCAGCTCTGAGAAGGAAAGGACTGGATGCAGCTCCCTCCCCGTGAGGCTGGGGGAGTTTTGCATCAGTGGAGAAGCTGAGCAGCACCCCTGGGTGCTCATGCAGTGCCCCAAGGCTGTGGGGCTTGGCAGGCCCCTGGCATGGCTTTGCCCAGAGCACTGTGAGGAGCAGGCAGGACCATGCAGTGCCATGCATGGCTCACACTGGCACCAGCTGCATGGTGGTGCTGGCTGCAAGAACCCCCATGCCCCATATCCTGCTAAATCAAACCTCCTGCCCCGGCTGGTTTGGGCTGGGACAGCTGAGGGGTGAAGCCTCAGCTGTCCCACTGGTGCCCCTCACCTCTGCAGAAGAGGAAGAAGGAAAAGCACCTCATAAACCCACTCCAGCAGATGTCTAAATGAACAGCAAGAGCAGGATGGGTGCCTAGAGGCAGGGTGAGATTTGTTCTTTGCTTTCTGCCTTGGGATGCTCACCAGGAGTGTGGCTCTGGGAGAGGAGTTCCCCACTGCAGCTGTGGCTCCCAGGGAAGCTGGGGATGCACCCAGGGTTTGTTCCCAAGCCCCTGGCCAGTGTCACCAGCCCTGCTGGGCTGCTTTTGTGGGTGTGTGCATGGTCACCATCCCCTCGCACCGACACGTGTGTGTGCCCACAGCCCCGGCCTGGGGGAGCGGGAGGGTTTGAAGGGCTCTTTGTTCCCCCGTGTAATTATACCTGAGCAGCGGAATAGAAACGTGCTGAAAACCCCTCGCTGGACCTTTCTGACAGGAGCTGGGGCGTTTGGCTGCACAGTGGCTCCATTGTTCCCTTCCATGAGCCTCGAGCAGCCAGACCACCTCCTGCACCCCCCGCTTCCCCAAAATAAGCAGCCTGTGATTAAAAACCAGGTCTTTTCCCTCCAACAGTGGGCAAAATGCCCCAAGCCTCCGCCCTAGCCAGGGCTGGCAGGGCAACGCTGTGGCAGCAAGGGCAGGGCCCGCAGGTCAGCTGGTGGCTTTGGCACTGGGGACACACCTGGCAGCCCGGACCTTCACAGAGGCATGGGGACAGCCATGGGGACAGCCACGGGGACAGCCATGGGGACAGCCATGGGGACAGCCATGGGGACTCGTATCCATCCCTACAAAACCCGCGGGTGGAAAGGAGCGGGGGGGAAGGCAGATGGAGAAAAACAAAGAGGGGGAAGAAGGGTGGAAAGGGGAAAAAAGAAAAGGAAAAAAGACAAGCTCTGCATCCAGCTGGATTCATCACCATTATTAAGATCACAGACCACAGTTCCTATGGCAGAAGCCGCTGCCACTGAGGAATTCCCACCCGCAGCGGGGCCAGTCGGGCAGCCTGTAACCAGCAGGCAGCCCACTAAAAGATGCCCTTGGCGGTGGGAGCCAGGGGAAGCCCCCTAAAAGATCCTCTTGGGGATGGGAGCCAGGGTCTGTGGGGCAGAGCCGGGGCAGCGGGCCCTGCCCGCTGTGCCCGCTGTGCCCAGGAGGGGGCAGCAAACACGCGGGAGGGAGCGGGGACAGGGCCGGGGATGGAGCCGGGGATGGGGTCAGGGATGGAGCCGGGGATGGAGCCGGGGATGGAGCCGGGGATGGAGCCGGGGATGGGCCGGGGATGGGGCCGGGGATGGGGCCGGAGATGGAGCTGGGGATGGGGTCGGGGATGGGACCGGGGGATGTCCCCCTGTTCGGCGAGGAAATTAAGAGTGTCCCACTCCTGGAAGTGTTCAAAACCGTGTTGCATGGGGCCCTGGGCCACCTGGTCTAGTGGAAGTTGTCCCTGTCCCTGGCAGGGGAGGTGGAGGATCAGACTTTGGGGCTCCTTTCAAAGCAAGTCAGACTGTGATTCTGTGAAACACAACCCTTCAAGAGCCGCTTCAGCACAGGGGACAGGCTTGGACCCCCAAGGGACCAGAACTTTGGGCATCACCACCTGCACCGTGACTGGCACCGAGCAAAATGGGACAGAGGACAGGAGGAGGAACTGAAAGGTTTTAGCCTCAAGCATCAGAACATCTCTACAGCAAAGGGTCAGCTGCACCCAGTGATGCCAGAAAAAGGAAGGTTTTCACCGGGCAGACCCCAGCCCCAAGGACAAGCTGCAGTTACCTCCCACACAGTCCCAGCTTACCCAGCTCACTGGGAGCCCAGTGATGCCCCCCTGCAGCCCCAGTGGGCAGAGGAGGGCTGCACCCAGGGCTCCCAGCCCCTGGGCTCACCCTGACCCCAGCTGCAGCCACAGGGAGCCCAACTGTGCCCCTGACCCAGCACCCAGGGGGCTGGGGGAGGGTGGTGGTTTCATGGGAAACCCCACATCTCCAGAGTGCAGGAATTGTGCCCTCCCAGACTCTGCAGGTTCGAGGTGTTGGGGACAGGACACAATCACCAGCACATCACTGCTGTGACCCGTTTTGGCACCTTTGGCATGCAGCACAGCACACACCCCAGTGCTTCAGCTAACACTGCAAAACAAGGGACCCAAACACCCACGAACATCACCTTAAAACCCCCTAGAAGCTATAAAGCAAAGGGGGTCAGCAAGGTTACGCTTAATTTTCCAGCTCCTCCATATCCCTTATTCAGAGAGCATTTGGGAATGACAGACCTTCCCTGGTGGCTTGATCACATCAGTACCTGGGAGGATTCCAGCTGAGTTTTTCAAGCCAGATAAAGCAGATCCTCTTGGTTTTAAAACCCAGAGCAGCACTAAGAAGAAAAACAAAAAGTGCCATCTGTGAGGTCAGAGATGAAGACCAGGAATTCTCAAGGTATCAGTGCCTCTCAGCACACATCAGGTACAGGCAGGCTAGCTGGAAGGGCAGGAAGGCAGACGGAGGGAATGGTGACAAATCCATCTCAGGAACTGGGGCTCTGCAAGGACAGGCAGGCAGCCAGGCTCGCGCTCTGGGGATTTGCAGACTACCCGTCCAGCTTGCTTTGCAAAAACAAGGCACTTTTACGCTGACGGCAGTTTTGGAAAGTACACAGGATTCTTGCAACCAAGAGACGAAGCCCAGGAGAGAAAGAAAGGAAAAAGAGGGGGTGAAAAAAAGTGACAAACAAGGCTGTTCCAAGCAGCACTTCCAAGAACCTGTCACAGCCACGAGAACATGGAGCTCGCAGGAGTACGTCACTGATGTGCTGACAAACAGCAGCTCCCACGGAGCACAGGAGGGCCTGGGAGCACAGGGCTCTGCTTTTCTTAGCTCTGGATCACATTCTCAGAGGGCCTGAGAGCACACCTGGCACAGAGCAGGCAACAAGGAGCTCAAGAGCACGTGTTTCTCCCTCAGCCCCAGGGAGCCTGTGTACTAGCCCCAGTTTGTTTGCTGTGTCTGTGCTAATCCAAACCACCTGGAGCAGGAATTCCCACCAGGGAGAAGGGAATTAGATTTTCTCCAGGATGATAATCCATTTAAAAACAGCACTTCTGAGGAGCCCCAGCACTGTTGCCAGCACACAGCCCTGCTCCCCCACCTGCCTGGGGAGAGAGATGGGTCCTGTCCATCGAGAGCACCAAGCTGACAGAGCACAGGGGCTTGGACAAGCAGCAGTTTCCTCCAGAGCTTGCCTAAAAGTGCAGCTGCTTTGTCCCAAACAGCATGAAGGCACCTGTGGACTTGCTCCCAGAGCAGCTGATCAGCTCTGCACCCCTTGGAAGGCCTACATTAGTTAAACAGGGCTGGCTTGAAACTTGGTTAAGCAAACTACCCAGCACACTGCTTTCATTTGAGGGGACAGGCCTCTTTCTACCTCCCTCTGCCCCTCCTGATTACAAGGGGACAGCACTCCCAAAGTGCCATCACAAAACTGAGCAGGAGGCAGGACACACCCCATGGCACTGTGCAGTCACTGCTTTACTTGTCTGGAGGAGCTGAGCAGCTCCAGGGACCCAGGGCTGCTGGTCCTGGGGGAATCATGCGTGGGTCAGCACTGGAGGCAGCTCAGGAGCTGCTGACAAAGGCCCTTTGAGCTGCAGGCCACCACACCAGGTCCCAGCGTGCCTCCCCCTTCAGTAAACCAAGCAGTTACACAAACATTAGCTCCCAGTTATCCAACTCCCAAAAGTAACTTCAGATCAGAAAGTCCAAGAAGCCAGTTTTAGAAAGTACCATTTATTTGAGAAAAATAAAATAAAATAAAAACCAGTAACAGTGGAAAATCCCCAAGAGCAATTACACAAGAGAATCTAAATATCCCAAGAAGCAGCCGCAGCTCCTGCCTGCCTGGCAGAGCTGTCCCCAGGCAGTGCAGTCCTCCCTCTCCTTTCCAGCCTCCAGTGAACTCTGTGCAGCTTTGAGAGCCTCCCAGAGCCCACAGTTTCCCTGAACACACTTGTTCTAGGACCAAGTGAGTCACCCAGAGGAGGAGGACTTCTCCTCTTCCCCTGATGTCTCAACAAATGTTCCTGCCTCACCCCAAGAAGAGGACACTAATTTTTTTTCCTATCATCTCTCTGGATTTGGCCTCAAGCCTACAGCAAAGCCTCAGGAAGGCTTAAGGAGCCTCCAAGATTCCCAACCAGCCTTTGCACTGCCTGGTTTAGTGCTGCCTGCTCAGGTGCTCAGTTTGGGGACCCACACTGAGATTTTTGTCTCAGACCACATCAGACTCAGAGATGCAGGAGGACCCAGCTTGCTCACGGTTCTGTAACACCTTCCTGACACACACCACCCTTTGCTCGGGGACACCGGGGGCTGGTCCCACTCTTAGTGGAGGCAGGAGCCAAGTACAGGGGATGTTCAGAGAGATCCACAACGGGGCAGCTCAGAGCTTGTCCCTATGGAAGCTCAGTGCCTGCCGGAGGGAGCTGCCACCCAGGCAGAGCTCAGAGCAGCCTTCCCTGAGAGGCAGGGGACAAAGTTATCACCTGCACACTGCAGGCTTCCAACTCTAGCTCGAGGAGGGGATCTCTGCTCTCACTCTGTGGATCAAACCCAGCACATCCCGGCCTCAGCTGCCTCCAGGAGCCGGGACACAGCCAGGGAGCCCCCAGGCTCAAGCCCCTGGTGCTCTACACAAGACACTGGACAAACAGCAGCACAAACAAGATCAAAAGCCTCTTACACACCACACCATAAGGCTGCTGAAGAATTAACTCCAGCCTTTTCATTCTCATCTGTATATATCTCAGTAAAATATATAATATATAGCTCTATAGGACTGATTGTAATATATTACAGCCTAGAATTACTCTTGTCTTTTCCCTACTTCAATCATATTTATGCATCCAACTTTGCATACAGAAGTTATTGCCTTGAATTTGTAATTGAAATTCACAGAATAAAGCTTAAATAGTTTTCACAGAGACTCATTATATTAGTGTTTTACATAAAAAGGATAAAAGTTACCAAATGAGAAAGCAGCCATTTCAGAAACTATAAATAATTCTATTTTTAAAAAATCCTAGAAAAGTTATGAGAAAACCATAAATATCTTTACCCTCTATAGGAGCTGCTATAGAACTAGAAGAAACCTGTAACACTCTTTAGCTAACTCTGCTTCAGTTCAGAATATGAATCATACAAAACAGCATCTCTAGAGAAATGCCCGGCCAAAGGAAACACAAAGGGATTGAAAAAATAAATCTGAGGAAATTAAAAAAGTAGATTATTTTTTTTATTATTTCAAAACAATTTCTACAAACTTTATATAAACATTAGGCTATTTTCTTTAAATTTTGTTATAAAAAAAAACCTACAAGCAATCTTTAAAAAAAGGTAAGAGACTGAAGGCAAGGAAAGGGTGTCGCCATAGCCAAACACAACTGGCTGTCCTGATTTCAAGGACTAATGACCCTTGCCCTGGGGCCAACAGGAAGAGAGAGAAATCTCCTGGGGAAGACATTCCCATAGGCCCTTTATGGCATTCAGGGATATTGAGCCCTTGTGGGCCTTTTGCTCCCTGATAAGGCAACATTATCTGTAGTGTAAGAGATTATTCATAAATAGTTCTCCACAAAAATGCTTCACATCAACAGCCTGCTGCAGGACATCTAAGTAGCAAGATTTATAAAAAAAGCCATCTTCTATAGAAGCAGCCAATCCCAGCACAGCACGCTGGATGCAAACACATGGTGTTTGCTTCCATACAGTCTGGTTTGTGTTTATATACCCTCTATAAAACCAAGCAGAAAAATTTGGCATCTTTATTCTTTTTACACTAACTTAGAAAAAAAAAAATACACTGAGGTTTTTTTTCAGACTCTTTGTATTTCATTGGGCCCTCGTTAGCTGAGTGGGATGGGAAGGGTCACGAAGGAAGTTTGTTTTTTCTCCAAGTCACTTTGAAATTCAATCCAAAACATAAGAAAGCATTTGTTCAGCACATCTCATCTGAGGGCACAGTGTTTCCGTACAGTCTGTTTGTCCCTTGATGGGCACAAGGTGCTGCTGAGCCTTAGGCATAGAACTCATTTGTGGGGGCTTTCTTGTAGATGGGTTTCTTCCCCAGGTCGTAACTGCCCTCGTCCTTTTTCTTCATGCGATAGACCAAGAGCAGGATCAGGAAGATGGCAAACAGGAGACCCACTGCTCCTCCTGCGATGAGAGCTGGGGAGGAAAGAGACTGGAATGAGTCTTGGACAACTCCAAACCTCCAGTGACATGGCAAAATCTGCTTCAAGAGCAGCAGCCCAGAGCTGCCTCCAGAGTCAGTGTCCGTGAGCCTGTCACTGCATGTGCTGGCACCCTCAGCAACAGCAGATGTCACTGGGAAAGGCCAGGATAGCTTCCAGTCCACCCACAGAATAATCACATGTTCCATATTAACCAGTTTGAGCTAATTTTCCAGTTTAGTCCAAAAAAGAAATGTTGACATGAAGATGGTCTCCCTGTATAGACACAAAAAAAAACCCCACCCAAAAAAGCCCCACCACAACCCACAGGAAAATGGTACAGGCTCCAATCTGAATGTTTTGTTAACTACCTGTGTGTGCACACCCTGGGGAGTCCGTACTTCTATTTATCAACATCCAATTACCAACACCACTTCCCTCAAAAAAAAAAAATCAGAAAACTCCAACAACCAAAACCCACAAACCTACAAAACACCACTAAGATTTCCTCTCTCCTCACACCAAGGGTGGCCACAAGACTTCACTGATGTTTATCCCTTGTAGTGACACCTATTCCTTGCACTAAATCAGCTTCTTTGCTAGATGGTTTTGCAATCCACTCTTCCAATCTCTTCTCTGACTGGGAGGATGGCTGCAGGTCAGCACAAAGGGTTTGGGTTTGTGCTTGGACCATCAGACCAAGTGCCTGAAGCAGCAACATGCTGGAGACAGACCTGTCCCACATGCTGAGGGGGAAGACAGTCACTTGGTTTTGCTCTAGACATTGGTACTCAGATTCCTACAGCTGACCACGTGTTGGAATCCTTTAGAGGGGTTGCCTGGCTCTTGGCAAAGCTCAGGAAAGGCACAACTTGGGCAGAGGTTGGAAGGAAGATGCCTATATTTGATATGAAAGTTATGATGTCACTGCTTTATGGCCAGAGACACCTCTTGTTGAGGCAGTATCTGGGTGCAGAGTAGCTGCCACATGAGTTAAGCCAACAGTCAGCTGGCAGGCTCAAAAACAAGCTGTTTATCCCAGCAAAGACAGCAGCAGGCTCTGCTGTTAAGAACTAGCAGGCAGAAATCACCCTGCTCCAGGCAGCCACAGAGGTAAAGCAACTCATTCCCCTGTCAGCAGGGAGCTGCTCCCCAGGGAAACAGGCAACAACAGAAACCATTTTGATTTCCAGTATTAATGATTTACCAGGACAAGGTGGAGTATTACCTGTAAGGACTTCTGTTCTCTCAAAGATGCTGCTGTTGGCTGTGCTTGCCATGGAGATCTTGTTGGACAGGTTCTCTTCGACAGGTACAGCTTTGTCTGGAATGATTTCATTGTCCACCATTGTGTTTTTCTTCTCACCTTCTATCTTTCTCCCAGTATCTCCAGGGATATAGTTGTCAGATATCTACAGAACACAGACAAACCACACCCATCAGCAAGCAGCTGACACCAGGAGGGTGTGCAGGAATTGAAAGTTTGCTCAGTGCATTACACTGAGTACACTGTGCCTGCCCAAGCAGGTGGATTCGTCTTGATGCCACGTCTTGCAGGGGGGGAGGGTGTTCAGAAAGTTTCACAGACAGACCAGAGGAGCTAAATGCTGCTTAAACACACACTGGGACAATACCTACCACAGGGGTATCCATGGTGGTCAGATACAAGCCATCTTCAGAGTCTGAATAGTCTGCAAAAGGGACAAAAAAAAGAGAAAGGGCTCTCAAGTTTTTACGTCATTACATGCTGTTTTTACAGAATTCAGACACTTTCTGCAATACCAGCAACTGCACACAAACTAGGACTCTTGTCCTCTACTACTCCCTCCTATCTACTAGTACTATTTATCATTTAATGACTTGGGTTGCACAAGACCACGAGATGTAATCTTGAAACCAACACCTCTGTCCTGGGAAGGATCTTCAGCTGGATCCATTGGCCCCTGCAGAGCAGGTCTGCCACAGCGTATAAGGTAATGCCAATGAAGGGCACTGCTCCCACCGCCCAGCCCTAAAGGATCCTTCACCAACCCTCCAGATCTGCCCAAACATGTCAGGCACCGATTTCAGCATTTGTTCTTTTACTTTTAGAGAACAAATGTTCACACAAAGGGACACAGAGCTACAGAAACTGGTTTGGGCAGGGAGCTTTGCATGTCACAGAGAGTTCACTTGAACACCAGTTGGTCCTTTACCTTGTTTGGCCTCAGCTGAGACATTAACTTTAAGCCTTTTAACACTGCCTCAACAATAGATTATTTTTTTTAAAGTTTCTCAGCAGTTCTTTGGAGTTCAACAGGAAAAAGATCCAGCCAGCACAAGGCCTTTTCATTTGCAGCAAGACAGGCTTGGCTGGACTCCATGTGTCCTCCCTGAGTAATTCAACATCACAGCACCACTACTTTCACTGTTCTCATCTCAGTGACTACGAGTCACAGTTTTCATCTCCACCTGACACTGTGGCTCCTCTGGAGCTCTGGCTGTGATTTAGCCCATCACTCAAGGGCTGGTGCTGAAAGAAATTTCACAGCAACAGCTGAGGGAGATCTGCTTCGTCACTCACCTCCTGACCCAGATGCCTCATCTAGATCTAACCCATCCGAGGTTAAGTGAGGCCTGAATTCACCAATGTCTTCATCATCTGGCAGGTCCCCAGAGGCAGGGTAGTCAAGCCATCCAGCATCCATGGTTTCAGTTTCTCTCACCTGTAAACGGGGGCAGAGACATGTTAAATATGAGACAACTCTCCAGAAGCATTTCACAGAAGGTTCAGAACCTGAGCACAGCACTTCCACCAGAAAAACATTAAATGTAGAACTTCCTCTCCACCAAAAGTGTTATCTTTACCAGCTGAATTTCCCTAGAATTTATCAGAACAGAAGTGAGAGCCAGTCTGGGAGGGGAATTTCCTGAGGGTTACAGATTGAAGAGATTCGCCTGAACACACAGGGTGAAAATACCACAACAGGATCTTGGTCAGGAGGTTGTGACAAAGCATTTGGAAAAGCAATACCTTCAGTTTGTGACAAGAGGGAGTTTGGAAGGACTTGTTAATCCCAGGAAAAAAGCCTGTCATGTGTAGGTCAATTTTTTGCATGGCACCAAAGCTTCACACCAAAGCCATTCCTCACTCTTTATACTGAGAACAAGCCTATTTTATCACCCAAGGGTTAAAAGCTGGTCTGTCAGTTCAGCTGAACTGCAGTGCAATACAGGCTGAGTTCAAGAGCACTCACCATCAATAATGACTTGCCTGAAGGAAGAGCTTCCCCTGCATCACCTTTTCAAAAAGCATGTAAACAAACAAACCCATAAAATATCTCCAGGATCCAAAGGCCCATGGAGTGCAGTTACAGCACAAAAGCTGGAGAGCGTCCCAGATATCAGCTGTTTCACCACAAGGGCAATTTGCACACCAGAGCTCATTTGCACTTGGACCTTCAAGGAGCCACAAGCCTAAATCTCCTGCCCTCACTGAAGTTATGCAACTTCCCAGAACTATTTCTCCTTGCCCCACGGCCCTGGGGCCAGGCCATCGAGGGGACCACAGGTATGAGCTTTGGGGTTGCTCAACACCATCCCACAGATTCCAGATGCTTCCACAGACCTGAAATCATCGCCATGGAGGGGGACTCAACCCCTTCCCCCAAGGCAAGAGGCACAATGCAGATGGACAGTCCCTTAGCTGGGGGCTAAGCTGACAACATTCTTTTGTGCTGTCCTCACAGGACAACTGGGAAATCTTGACAAAGGTTTTGACTACCCCAAGAGCATTCCACAGTCCTGCCCATCTGGGGGTTTTCTCAGTGTAGAAGTTCACCAGGCCACAGCCTCACTGGGGTGAGGAGGATCAGAGACTCCTGGGGACACCTAGAGCAGGATGGCAGCACCACGGAGCCCTGAGCAGCTGGGATCAGCCCTCCTGCTCACCTGGCCAGGTGTGGCCCATCCCACAGCCCAGAGGTGATGAATTACATCCGCTATTGATCTCCAACCAAGGCAAACAATCAGCCACAAGCCATGTGTCAGCTTCCTCTGCCCACAGCCCCAGCCCTGCTTCCAGCCCCATTCCCCTGCCCCCTGGCACACGGGTTTTGCCACAAACAAGCGCAAGATGTTTCTAATTTTGCACTGGATGTGCTTTTCCTTGCTCATTGAGGCATTTTTGGTTTCCCCAGCAACAACCCCGCTACAGGATAACCAGATGAACAGCCCAGAGGGCATGAAGTGCTGAGGCCAGTTCTCCTCCCAGACCCTCTCTCTGCTATGCCAAGCCTGGCACTAGATACTGGGAAGGGGGCTGGGAGGAAAGTCAGCCTGGAAGAAATCCTCTTCCAGCCTGGAACCAGGCATTCCTAACGTTACGGATCACTTGCTCCAAGGCAAATTCATTTCAAGATATGTGAAACCCAGCCAAAGCCAGCCCTGCAATAGAAACTGCTTGCCAGCATGCAGTAGCAGTTCCCAGGGCAGCTTCTGGCCATTTCATTGAGGGGCAAGAAGAACCCAGTTCCTGGGAAGCACGTTTGCTGCATATCCAAAAAGCCCTGCACCGGGCAGGCTGATGTTGGCAAGTGCTGTGCCGAGCCACACCCCAGTGCCAGCTCATCCTGTGCTTCACCATGAGTCACAGCCAGTAATGTCCAAGCAAGGGCAGCTCAAGAAACCCCAGGTTTAAGCCCTGAGGTGGCCAGACAGCCCACTGGCCTTATCAGATCAGCCCAGCCACAAGCTGAGTGGTGGCACACAGCCACTGTGATTAGTGCACGCTGTGGCACACACCAGGTCTGGCTATCAAAAACCCCTGTTTAAATCAGGACAGACAGTGTTTACCACCAGGGCACATAACAAGGAAATTACTGACTCACAAGCATAAATAAGATTATATGGGAGCGTTCCCTGAACTCATTCTTCATCATCCTCTTGAGCAAGGATGGGGAAGTTCCTGAAAGCCACAAAAACTTCTCAAACTATACAGGAAATTTTTCTTGTGGGCAGTGGCCTCACATTACAGGTTCATCCAACAGGAAAGTCAGAGGGCTGCTGGGCATCTCCACAATTACTCTCCAGGTTTCAAGGCAGGTACTTCTAGGAAGGAGGCCTGCCTGGGAGCTGGGCAGGGCTGGGAAGGGTTAACTCTGGAGTGCAGTGCTCACAGGGCAGGTCTGCAGCAGGCACATTCCTTGCATACACACCTGTGAGAGGGCACACAGGCACCTTCACAGGACTTAAAAGCAACAGCTTTGGGCTTCCCAAGTGCCACATGAAGAGCTCCCTGAAGTGTTGTTTAAAAAGAGTGCATCCCTTTCCAAGAGCACAAAGTCCTCCCTGCAGCTCTGCTGCTTGGTGAAGAGGCACCACGGAAGGTGCCTGTACTTCCTCTGGGCTTGCAGGCTGTGGCCAAGAGGGAAAAGCTCTGAGAAGGCCACAAGAGGATCGTCAGCCCTTGCCAAGTCATCCCTGGCCACATCCAGCTTAACCCCTTCTGCAACTGCTGGCTGGAGAAGGGCACCAGCACTGCCCTGAGCCTGCTCTCCCCACGCTGGAGCCAGGCCAGGGACCTGCTGGGAGAGCCTGCACAGCCCCACCTCACCCTGGCAGCTGAAGCAGAGTCCTGCTATTAATGTGCTCCTCTCTAGGAGGGGTCTGTACAGGAACCAACCTTTCCTGCAGGAGTCTAGTTCAAGGATTTCTTCCTCATGTTAAGCAGCTTTATCCCCAGTAAGCACAAAGGGAGATTAAACAGTATGCTGGGGAGTAGAAGCTTTTGCTTTTCCTGCTTGCCAGTCACAGAAAAAAAAAAAAATAAGGAAGAGTTTATTCCCTGCCAGACAACCAGCACATCAGGCACGTGAACTGTGAGTGCCATTCCTGGAAAAGCTGGGCACAGAGGCCTCATGTTTTGAGACAGGGTGCACTACTGTATGAAGCCAGACACTCTTTGCTCAGTGGAGGCACAGGAACAGCACCCCCGGACCCCAGCAGCCCTGGTGTGCTCCATCCCTAACCCATCCCACTCCATTTTGTGCTCCTGGGGCTTTCCCTCACAGCCCCAGAATACCACTCACCTCTTCTCAAAGCAAGATCAGCTGTTGAGGCAGCTGGCAAAGTTTCTGTGCAATGCGTGAATTTCCCCAGCCACTGGCAAGTTCTGGGAAATTACAAACCCAGGCTGCTCACCTGCCCCAGCCCACACGTCCTCACCACAGCCTTTGCAAACACTTTCAAAAAATCCCAAATGGTGTTTTGGGGCAGAGACAAAGTTTTCCAGACATGAAACTGGCTTTTACAGCTGTCCCCAGTCTCTGATCAAACATAGTTCACTAAAAGCTCCTTTGAAGGGTCACAGCCAGCAAGCTGCAAAGGGAGTCAGACCTACAGGGACTGGGGCATTCACAGTGTACAGAGCCCTTATCAAGTTTATAATTTTGGCATGGAGACCCAGTGCTTGCTCCTGGTCTCCCTCCCCAGCACTGTGTACATAAACCCAGGAGTAAACAGGAGCAAGGTGAAAGTCAACCTTTCCTACAGAAGAGCAGAGGGGCAGCCTGGGAGGGGGCAGAGAAGGGCAGAGGCACAGACTGTTAACTCTGTGTAGCCTGCAGGGACAGGGAGGTGTGAGCTGCTCCCAGGGCTTCTCAGGTGCTCTGCACCCAGGGTCAGTGGTACAGATCACCTCATTTCACTGCAGCAAGACACAAAATATCCTCCCCAGACCCTGCGCTGTCACAGACAGATGTCATCTCACACCACCACAATGCACAACTATCAGCATAACCAGGAGGGGCTCCTGAACACGAGCAGCTGCAAGGATGCAGAGCTCTGTAAACCACCGAGCCCAGCAGAGGGGATTTCCATCCAGTTCACTTCCACCCTTCTACTGCAGCAGCCCACAAACCAGGAAGGTTCTAAAGCTCACGCCAAGCATGGGGTTAGCAGTGAGCTCATCCTCTTGAAGCCACAACAGCCCCCCAAAAGCAGAGGAGCCACACAGCACTGGAAACAGGGCAGCTCAAATCAGTGTGAAACAGCCAAACAGAGCTGATCTCCACTGGAGGGAGGTGTGCAGTGACAACAGGCAAAGACTGCTCTATCTTCCCATCTGAATAAGCATTAAAAAACCTTATTACAAGTGACATGAGCTTCCAGCAGAGGCAGCTCCTTCCAGACAAGTGAGGGAAGGGTCTATATTCCTCCCCAAAATGCCCTTCCCTTCCCTCACTCCACGCTTCAGCCCTATCTAAAGAAGAAAAAAATAACACACAGAAGTAATTTTAGTCCTGAGAGCACAGCAAATATCAGTATTTCAATCAAAGTCACACTTAACTCCCTTAACACAGTAGCCACAGTAAAATAATAAAAAAATCCACTAGTGCCAGCTCCTTGTGACCATGCCTGGAGGTACCATTTTACCACCCTGGTCAGTCTGTCCCACATAACTTGCAGCACACACGGCCTGCACTGGCCTTTGTGCCAAGGGACAAAAGTTAAACAGCTCCCATCCAGGCATATGTTTGCATTTAGTTGCATGACAGGATCACCCGAGGCTTCCAGACATGGTTAAATACCACCTTTGCTCAACATTTTCCAAGCAGTCCCAGAGCAGGGCCACAGCCAGCCCTGGCCACGTCCTCTGACAGCCACTGTCCAGCACCCCCACACAGTGACCAAAAAGGTAAATCCACAACGCTGTGAGGACTGAGGGGGAAATCAGAGTGGACTGCAGAACAGGGCTTGCACCTCCAGCACCCACAGCAGCTACTGCACAGGCTGTGCCTCTCACCAAAGAAGGGGAAAAGGATTATTTTTAAATTGTTCTCAGGAGCAAAAAAAGGGGGGTTCTTAATAAGACAGCAGAAGCAACCTGCAGGCTGGGGAACTGTTCAGCTGGTTAGAGCATCGCTTGTTCAAGGAGAGCTCCGGGAAGCCTGCCCAGCCCCTGTCCAAGCAGGTTTGCCTCTCCCGCAGCCCGGTGTGCTCACACTCCGCAGCACACAGCAGAATGTGGCACATCCAGCCCCAGCCCAAGCCCAGGCTGCCCTCTCCCCCCTCGGCCCCGTTCCCTGGATGATTCTTCAGGGTGATTCTTTAAGCCGTGTCGCCACAAGCGGCTCTCCCCGGGCTCATGCGGCAGCACAGCCTAATCCCCGTGACAATTCCACCGTAATCCCGCAGAGCCACTCGCTGTCACGGGTGCCTCTCCTGCGGCAGGGATGAATCCTCCCAGGCCCTGCCTGCTCAAAATAGGCTTCCTGGCACTTAAAAAAGTCAAGCCTCAGCTACCTTTGAGCTGCTGTGCTCCTTGTCGCACACAGCCTGCTCCCTCCAGCCCACACCGCGCACTGGCCACGCTGCAGGAGGAGGACAGGGAGATTAAAAAGGAATGAACTCTTGTTTAATTGCTTTTGCCTGATTATCAGCCAAGAGCAAAGCCATAAAGTTCGAGTCCTTTGCCAGATAGGCACATGCTGGGATGTGTTTACTGCAATGGTGGCAAAATATCTGCTCTGAACACTCAATTCCCAGCTCCAAAGCAGGAATATGACCACCTCCCACTCCAGCTCAGGGAGATAAAGCTCAGCAGGCAGCTGCAGATGGCTCCGTGTCCATCACCTGCCCTGAAGCAAAGAAAGAAAGTTGAGAGGAAAACTACAGGAGGAAAAAGCAGGAGCTCTCATGTGACTCAAGAGGAAAACAACTGTGATAGAGACATCTCACGCCCCTGAAGGGTTCTCCCGGTCACAGGCCATGGTACACACCTAGTTCATAAAGAGATTATATTTTTTTATGGTATTTACAAACCTAATCATAAGTAGTTCATATGCTTCACTGTCCAGAGCTCAGCTGAGAAGCTGGAAAAATTCTGTTCAAGCTTAAAAAAGGAATTCACACTTTTTCCAGCTCACAACTCACTCTGAGTTGCCCTAGTCTATAATAAATGATTCTATTGCATCCTGGTCTGTGGATGAAAAAAAGGATATAAATGCCCCAGCAAAGCAGCTTTTCCATCAAGGATGATTTTTCATGCTGACACTTCAGACTTGGGATATTTCACATGTCATACTTCCCCCTCATGCCAGGAAGAGGCCTGCCCTCACTGCCCTTTCCTAGAATACAGCTACACCCCAATGCTTCCCCGAACACGCACACAAGCAGAATTTCCACTTGGCAAGAAATGTGTGACGTGCATTTTTGGGATCTTTATGCTCCCTCCTGCCAGAGCGTTAGCAAAATTAAGCCAAGCAGACACCCAACTTCAAAGAGTGCCCTTCCTATCTGGCTCACCATGCGGCTAATCTCAGCTTGTTTGTACAGTCGAGATTCCCAACGCTGCGCCCTACAAATGCTTCCCCTCCCACGATCCACTTTAATCTAATCAGAAGTAGTAGCCCAAAGATTTCGGCTTAGCCCAGGCAGTTGGGCTCTGCCAGCACAGTTATGCTATTTCAAGCCTTGCTCTGCTGGCAAAGGTGCCAGCAAAGAACAGCAGCAGAGGAAGTTATCGGCACAAAAGCACTCGAGACAGTGGAGTGCTGCTGCTACGCTATCGGCCGTATCCGTGTGAGCATTTATACAAACAAACATTTCAACAGCAGGGATTTTCCTGGCTAGCTGCAGCACCAGAGGCTGGGTTTTCAGGGCATGGGGATTGGTGGGGGTTTTTTTGGTTTGTTTCTTCACAAAGACATTGCCTACTTATGGCTTGGCTTGGGCCCAGAAAGCAGCAGACACAGCGCGTGCTGTTAGGGATAATGCAGCTGTACTTCAGGAAACCTGTCACTTCCAGAAGCATTTTCCTCCCTCTGAGGGCTCTGAACTCCCAGTCAGGCTCCTTCCCCTCTCTGAGCAGAGGGTGAGCGACCAGCAGCAGTTTTCCAGCCCTCCCTGACCACATCTGTGCACCCGCAGTGGCACGGCCAGAGCAGAGGGACCCAGCTATTGTTTTGGTCACTCCTTCCCCGGTGCTGCGGAGCTCATGCAGGGCTGGACGAGCAGGTCTGTGAGTAACCAACACGCAGGACCAGCTCCTCATACTCAGCCTCAGGAAATCTGGAATTAGCGCCAAGAACAGCCCGCGCATAAATAGTCTCCTGCGAGATCCTGGCTCCAGACTCTGCTCCACCGTACACTGTGGATTTGCAATAAATATTTACCTCGCTGGGGAACAGAATCTTCCAAGCAAAAGCTCCTGACATCAGTAAGGGCTGTATTTCCATTTGGAGGAGAGTAGGAGCTGCTCTGTTTTTAAAGCAGGACATGAGACCACTAAAGCAGCTCCTCCATAGGATCTGTCCCTCCACCTATGGGTCTCACTCCTCTCCAGGCCAGCAGAGCATCACGCCTGGTGCCTTCCTTCCAGCCATACTCCTCTCAGTCACTCTCCCTTCTGCACAGAGATTTCTGCCTACTGTGCTGTGCAGGCCACTTCAGTGCAGTCCAAGCACTTTCAGAGTCACTAATGCACGTTAGCACTGCTTCCCATTGCTCTAGTTTGACTGTAACAGCAGCAAAAGGGCAGCAGGCAGGGTTAGCCTCACAGCAAGGTAAGTGGGGCAAGGCCACATCTCTTTGTATTCCAGTTTTAGAGAAACCATGGTAAAAATACCTTTTTCCCTTCAGCAGCTAAGGCAGAGCAACATTAAGAGAGAAATCCTTCCCATGGAAGGCTTTGCTTTCCCTGACAAAACACGATTTGTTTAAGCTGTGGTTTTGGTTGACATAAGACCAGCTGCTTGGGTAACAGTGCTATGGGTCTCCCAGTCTCCTTCCTGCCCCAAGGAGTGTCTCCCTGAGATTTTAATTACCTGCTTTGATTTTTAAGTTATCTCAATAATTTGTCTAACAACAGCCTCTTGGCATTTCATGAGCAGAGTCTCAGCCTCAAAGGACTTAAGGATAAAACTGACAAGAGTGCATACTTACAGCAAAAATAAAGAGTTTTACAAGATGCACACTTTTCAAGTCAGCCAGCATTCAGAAACTGAGAGGGACACAGCTACATCTTGCATGCTTTCCCCTCCTATGCTGACATTTCCTCCAGATTCAGGATTAAGTATTTAACCCCCTCTTTTGAGACTTTATGCTCCTTTAGCTTGCTTTGAATGCTTTCAGTCATTTCAGATAATTCTGCTGCTTTCCTCTCTCCCAGGCAACTCTTGTTTCCAACAGTATCTGCCTGAAAATGAAGGAACCACGGACCTGCCAGAGCAAGTTACGGCTGCTCAAGAGAGGGCCATTTTCTGATCTGTCTTTGCCAACACCAACTCGGCTGCTGGCAGCAGTCACACGTCAGAGCCCGACAGCTCTTCTGCCCACCAAAGCCACAACCAGATTAAACAGGAGGCAGCAGCAAAGGCGCTCGGTGCCAAGGGCAGCACAGACTGGGTGCCAAGCAGCAGCACCAGTTTTGCCTGTCACCCCTTTTCTAGCCCCAGAAGAAGAGATCCACCTCTGTGCTGCCTCAGAAGTCTGAGTCACTGCTTTGGGTAAGGGGCCAGGGCCGTTACTCAGAGGGTGACAGCAGTGTCCCCGGAGCTGGGATGCCAAGCCAAGTGCCAGAAACCTGAGTCAGAGCATGACTGCTGCAAGTCAGGGCGACACACAGCAGAGCTGATCTTCTGACCAGCAGCATTTACTGGACAAACATTCAGGCACACGCTTAAAAACAAAAAAATGTCTGAACTAACCTAGCAGCACAGCCCTAACTGCTCATTAGCGTAGGATCTTTTATAGCCCCTCAGAGCAGAGGCTTATTACAAGTAAAACTCTTTTAACTAGGCTGCCCTGTCTATTCAGAGCCACCAAGCCCAGTCTCATCACAAGAGTCTCATTCTAGTGCAAATCATTTGAATCCTTAATCTCAAGCATTTGCATTCCAGCGAGTCTCAAACAAACAGCCACACATGCTCCTCAGCAGCAGCCCGGAGGTCAGGCGTGTGCAGGGTTTGTCCCCTCGGTTTTGTAGTGCCTCAACTGCAGCAACTTCTCGTTGGAGGCTGCAAAAGCAGCACAGCCCGGCTGTTGTTACAGGGCATAAAGGAACAGGATGTACTGAGCAGAGGGGGAAAATGCAGCTGCAAGACCTAAGAGCAGGCTCCAGAGGATAAACGGTACCTCAAGAGCTAGGAAGTGTTTAAGGATGGATGCTGCGTTTAGTCTGGCCGAAGTGATTGCTGGCTGGGGAGTTCTGCAGGATCACAGAGCCGTGATAACTTAATCAAGTAATCTTACAAGTCAACCCAAGTAATTTACATTGCAGACCGTGGAATCACAGCTGCCATGCCCCTTACAGGTACAGATACTATCACTAATCAAGAAAAGTCTTTAAACCTAAGTCCATCAATCCATTCATTTGAGGTAAAACAACTTACACACAAAATACAACACAGCCTAGTGGTATCTTATAGTCAAGGGGATTCAAGCAACCAGGATATTTCCAACAGCATTTATCAGCACCAGGAGTCAAAAGGGAAGGAAAAGCAGCTGTAGGAGCTGTGCTGAAGCCTGCACGCTGAGCAGCAAGCCAGTGTGCCCCCCTCCATCATCAACTGGAAAGTCAGGTTAGCAGCTTCCAGCTTGTGGTGGAAGTGGGACACAAGCATTTTGAAAAGGCAGTATGACACTACAGGAAAATCACGGCAAGGTCACCTTAGGCTCTAGTTGAGGCATTTTAGAGCAAATGGCCTCCCCATGCCATTGAAACAGCTCAAGGCAATAGTACAGCCATTAACAGAGGCTGGGAAGGGAAGGAAGAGGGGAAGACACATAGGAAAAACATTTTCCCTGGTGCTGGATTGGATGCAGGCCTTTGCAGAATCTCAGAGTGCCAAGACCTTGGGAGAGAGCAACAGGAGGGGCAGGAAAGAGAGCAATCAGGTTGGCTAACAGCCTTTACTTCCCAGGGTGAATGAGCCTCTGGTATCACAGCTCTGAAAAGTACCAAGTTCAGCCCCGGTTTGCCTCTTGCGTAAGATGTTCGGGAAAGCTCTGAACCACAGGAAAGCACTCTCCAGCATGGGAGCTGGCAGCACTTGGGACAGATGAGAGCTGGGCAGCAGTGCTGTTTCCCTGACTGTGCCCCAAGTGCTGCAGGGTGACTGCTCCTACCCTTGGGAACCTCCACATCCAAGGTGCTCAGCTGTGGAAGGACCGTGCAGCCCTGGACTCCTATCCCAGGAGTTGTGCATGCAGTTCAAGAAAGTACAAGGTGCTAAAGAAATTGTTTTTTCCAACACGCTACAGTCATTTCATCCCAACAGCTATAGATCTGATTTCCAGAAGTCATGAGCTCCTTCCCCTTCAGGGCTAAAAGGATGTCACTTCAGACACTGTCATTTTGCTGCTCTGTGTTTTAGGGAGACTGAAGCAAAGCAGAGATTTGCTCTAAATGTGAACCTGGCAAGTAAAGGTAAAATAAAGTTAAACGTGCAGATAGCAATGTCTTGATTTGATTGGGAGGGACAGATGAGAAACTGGGCAAAGAGCAGAAAGAACAGGCCTCGGGGATCAATGGCAGCAGGACAAGCCAAACCGGTTTTAACATTAATAATGCTGCACTACTTTCCAAACACAGCTATCATCAACAAGACACCAGCTTTGCCAATCAGGAGGCCTCTGAGCATGATTGCTTTAAACCGGCAAACAGAGCCCACAAACAGCATGAAGCCTCCCCCGCCTCTCCCTAAGCAATCCCCTGCCAGACGCTTCTGGGTTGGATTTGTGCTCCTCTGTACTGCTGAGGACACAGACACGATGTGGTGCTGCATGAAGACTTTTTCTGCATAGTTCAAGGCACAAAAGTAGGACAACCGTAACAAGCCTGCAGCCCACTAGCACTGCTAAAGCCCTGCTGAGCTCCAGCACTCAGCCCTTTTGCAGCCCGGACAAACTGAGCAGAGCCCAAGGCTGCAGCAGAGGGAAAACCCTCTGCCATAGGGGAATACCCCCTGCTTCCCTCCTGTGCTGCCTGGGGCACTTCTGGATGCTAAAAGCACACGGAAAGCTCAGTGATGCCACTCTGCACAAGCAAGGCAGACCTCACATCCTTTGTTAACTCCACTGACCCCACATCTTGGATGCATTGGTGACTTTCTGTCCATCCCCTCTCAAGCACCTTCTGCAGGAAGCCCATCCTTGCACAGCACAGAGGGGAGCATCCTGCCCACACAGCCTCTGCTTTCCAAGGCACTCAAGCGAAGAGGGCTGGGGACCACCTGGTGACACCAGGCATCAGCTCCAGCCCCGCTTGGCCCCAGAGGAAAAAGCAATGTTCTCACACAAAGCTGCGGGGCTGTTGTAACACAACCCACCCACCCACAGCCCAAGCGCCAACGTCACACTTGGGCACTTCAGTAATATTCCCCACCTTCTTACACATCCAGGATTGCTTCACACGGAGAAATCCCATGTACACCAGAAAGCTGCTCAAGGGGAAAAGAGCCAAGGCATTTTTGTTTGTACAGGCTTGAGGAAATATTCAAGCACCGAATCACTCTCAACATCCACATGCTCTTACATAAGCACAAGAAATACAATCCCCATCTTGTTAAGAAACAGCTACCTGTCTTCACCCTGCCCGCACAGAAAAACCGAGAGCCACATGCTGTGCAGCCCTGCACGTTTTGGCAGTGCTATTAAAAAAAATAATACGGGAGGAGTGCCAGCAGAACTCTCCCAAACGGTGTGTCATCCTTGTCTCCTCCCCGACAGCCTGTAACCCAAACAATTTGTTTGGATTAGGCTTTATAGTAGGCCAGTGTTACCTCTCAAGCACACACTCAATCTTAGGTAGCTTAAAAGTCACGGATAAATATTCCACGTAAGTTCTATATAAGGATTTACAGACCACATCTGTGCAAAATTTGTTGTCTTCGCAGAAACCTGATGCTTGCAGACCAGTCCAGTCCCCAGGGACACCAAGTTGCATTTCATACCAAACATGGTCAGTGCAACTTCCAGATGCTGTCTGCCCCAAAGGTTTGCCCTACTAGTTTGGGCCAGTTCCCAAACGACCGATTCACGTGCTTAATGGCAGGGATAAACACACCAGATTAGAGTAAAGTGGATTTGGGCTGCTTGGTTTTAGAGAGTAGCTGACAATTACTACAGATGCTCTCTGTGGGAGATTCCTGCTCGACAATCAGCAAACCCCCAGCCCTGTGGCCCTACTAGAAAGCAGCAGAGCCTTATCAGTTCTGATCTGCCCACCCAGCCTTCAGCCCAAAACAAACCAAAGCGGATGATTAAATCTACATTGGGAGCCCCTGATCTCCTGCAGTTACCTTAATCTCAGCAGCTCTTTCACACTAACAGAGGAATCTGCCCTGATGCACTATCAGCAAGATGGTCACACACAAAAACAAACAAACAGCGGGGAAGCCAGAATCCCCAGATCTGTGCTTCACCACGAAGACCCCACATGTGCTGGCTTGAAGCATCCAAAATGTTTCACCTCATTATATGTTTAAGAGATTTTTGAACCCTCCACAGTAATGCATAATATTTCACTACCATGTGGACGCGATGAAGGTTTGATGGACACAGAAAGACACCAGGTACCAGCACAACCAAACTCAGGTACGGCTGGAAAGCCTACCCAGGTGCTGTAATGCATCGCAGGCTTCCAACCCACCACACATGGACAAGAAAAGAAGAATTAAAGTATTTTCACGACGAGAAGTTGGATATTGAAACTGTAACGAGAGCAGCTCACTTGCACCAGGTAGCCGGGTGTCCTGCAGTGCTGCAAGCCCCGCACCCCGGGCACGGGGTACGTGAGGAGCGGCACAGCCGCGGGGACAGCGCGGCACCGGCACGGCCGGCGCGACGCTGCTCTGGCATCTGCCGGAGGAAGCAGCGCCCGAGCCAAGGGAACCGGAGGAAGAACGGGAACGGCCCTATCACCGTCTCCCTGTTTCGCCCACCCTCCCTTTCCCTGGAGAAGGGCAAATAGCGGGGGCAGACCCGCGGGGGGGCAGCGGTGGCACCGGCTCTCAGGCTGCTAGCGAGTGGGGCCCGAGACCCGCGGGTCACCCACGCCCCCCGGGCACCGGGAGCCCTTGGCTACCGGGGCAAACCCTCCCCTTTCCCCCGTGTCCCCCGGTGGCACTCACCGACTCGGCGGCGGCGGCTCGCAGGAGGAGGCCGAGCAGCAGCGCGGCGCGCAGCGGGACGCGGGGCAGCGGCATGGCCGGGCCGGGCTGGGCTGTGCCGGGACACACGGAGGGACACAGCGACGGGTCCGAGCGGAGCGGGCTCTGGCCGTGCCCCGGCGCCGCCACCGCCCTTATAGGGCCGGTGCAGCGCACGGGGCGGAGCAGCGCTGCCCCCGCCCCGCCGGGAATGCCCCGGCCCGGCCACGCACCAGCCGGGACCGGGGCTGCGGATTGCCCGGGACCGGGGCTGCGAACTGCCCCGCACCGACACCGGGGCTGCGAACTGCCCGGGACCGGGGCTGCGAACTGCCCCGCACCGACACCGAGGCTGCGAACTGCCCGGGACCGGGGCTGCAGACTGCCCGGGACCGACACTGGGGCTGGCGGAGGAGCGCGGCCGGAGCGGGGACACTGCAGGGACACTGCGGGGACACTGCGGGGCTGGCGGCCCAGACACGGAGGGGCCCGGCTCCGGAGCCCGCCGGGCACGGCTGGGAGCCCCGCACTGCCGGCGGCCGCAGTGACTGCGTTATGGGGAACGGGGAAAAGGAGAGAGGGGGGAGAAAGGGGAGGAGGGGGAAAGGGGGAAAGGCAGGGAGAAAGGGGGCAGAAGAAAAGGAAAGCGGGGAAAGGATTGGAAAGGAGAGAAGTGAAAAGGGGGGGGAACGGAAAAAAGGGAAGGGAAAGCGGGGGTAAGAAGGAGGAAAAGGGAAAGTGGGGGGAGCGGGCACGCAGCATCCGCTTTTGCCGCATTCCACAATGAGTGGCAATCTCCCATTTACAGAAAACCGAGGGCGAGCCCGTCCCTGGCAGCGTGTCGCCGCCGCGGTTATCCGGAGCGGTGTTGCATCACTCGGGGCTCGTCGGGGATGGAACACGAAACCGCTCATCAGTCTTCGATGTAAGCGGCAAGCACAAAAACCCACACTGATAAGACGGGGGGAAAACCCATCAGCACAGTTTAACTATTTCCGTTTCTCTTCTCATTTTAATAACTTTGCCTGACCATAGCAATTTGCTTGACAATATCTATTTCAGCACCTTAATCCGAGGGGCACCTGAAATACCATAACACTACAGCCCCGTGCTCACGCTGCAGCCACATCAATTTGCACTTGGGTTCTGCTTTGTAGAGAATAAAACATTTTCTTAACAGGGAAGCAGTGCATGGCAAAGCATATGTGCCATGATCCCACCTGCCAGGTGCAGATGCCAGCTCCACTCGATGTGGTTCTCAGCCTCCTCCAGCACTACAAAGTTATCCCAAAAGAACTTGTAGCCTTCCCCCCTCCTACCTCCAGCCAAAAAGATCCCTAAGGTGAAGCATCTTTTCCAACTGCCTGTTCCTTTGGGAATAAACAGCTGCAGAGGGTGTGAGCTGAGATCCAGATGTGTCCCCGATGTTTGCTAGGTCTGTGCCTACACACATGACCACTGGCAGGAGAGATCTCCTGGCAGCACCGTGCTGAGCTGGCTGTGGGGTCTGTTGGCATGATATGAAGTGACACAGAGCACTGCTCAGGGCTTAAAAAATAGTTAAGATTGAAGACAGCACACATATAGGTAATGGTAGGAACCAGCCTGGAACAGGCTGTGGGGGTGTTTGCTGACCTGCTCTGCTCAGGACAGCCATGTTTCTCTAACTCTGTAGTTCACCTCAGCATCCAAGGCCATGAGGGAGGGATTTGTGCTGTGGGCTGGGTTACTACCCTTCCTTATTACCCTCATGTCGTCACACAGAGGAACCGATAAAAGTCATTGCTGGTGCAGCCAGGGAGCCCAGTTCCCATAAATCTCCAGCTCTGGACACTCAGCAGAGGTGAGGAGCAGTAGAGGGTGAGGAACAGCACACAGATTGGGTCAAATGTGCAAAGAGTGGTCCATACCATGACATCTGCCAGACAGGAGACAGCCTCAGCAGCACAACCTGGCCAGAAGTACTCTGTGCCCCCAGACCCTCTAAATGCCTCTAGTATTTGTGTGCATGTGGCCATGACCTCTCTACACATCATTCCAGGAAAAGCAGCCACCACAAAGATGCTTTCAAAACCAGCTTTCTATATTGTGGCTACAAATACTGCTCACTCACATGTTAACTTCCTCCTCAGACAAGCACAATATGTTGAGCTCCTGGTTATCATACCCCTCAACACATGACCCTGCCACAAAAAAAATCCCCTCACACAGGACAGTGCTTTTCTTCCCAGGGAAGTTCTGCTGTGATAGGATGGAGAGGAGTCAGCCTGCCTGGCTTGAGGACCACACACAGTGTCCATCCATGTCACACCTGCATGCACAGTCCTTCAGGCAAACTGATCTTGGGCTTCTGGACACAGAAAATTAAACTAAACCCTAATGTACTTTTCAACCTTGAGAACAAATCGCTGTGACTTTACTGATGACATTTTTTAAGTGTATTGTGTAGATCCACCTCCCTTCCTCACACACACGGAAACATTCTGTGCCTGTATCTCAAGAGAATGAAAGGAAATGCAGTCATAAAAATCATAATACGGTTCTGTAAACTCATGGCCATAAAACAGCTGCCTTCATTTTGCCCTTCAAATGTTCCCTTTCAAAATGCTGACATTCTCCTCTCTGGAATAATGCAGAAAATCCGTGGGTATATGACACTCAGAGAGAACAACAGGACAAACGGGCCCAGAGAGCAAAAATGCACCACTGGAATGTCCTTTCCTGAAACTTCACCACAAGGGAGAGCAGCAGAAGCAAAATAAAATGCGTGTTGAGAAACACATTTGTTCTGGGCAATGAATTCTCACATTCAAGGTGTGTCAGTGGCATTTGCCATATAAAAATTCCAGTTGGCAGAGAATTAACACAGGCTGGCCACCATTGTTCCTCAATGCATAGTGCTCAACAGTGAAGGATTACCTAACCCTCATGTTGAAAATCAAAATAAACAGCTGTCAGTTATCAACACAATACAAACATGCTGGAAGTGGAATGGAGTGTCCCAATACAACACATTGGAGGGTGAGGGGAATAGCACTTTTACATGGCACATCAAGAAATGTCTACATGATCTTGAGAAGGCCACACACAAGGCCCTTTAGACAACTTGATCATAAATTCTGTTGCACTAAGCAGGAAGAGAGATTCTCCAGCCAAGCTCAGTACAGTTCCTACAGGCAAATTTTTAAAAAGAGCTTAGAGCAGGATTCTAAAGCAAAAAGAAACCTTAAGTAGAGTTTTTAAAAACCCTAACTTCCAAAATCCATTCAGTACACTGAACTCTTTGGAAAAAAACACCTGCACACCACGTGGGTGGAGGAAGAGGAGTGACTGAAAACTCTCATCCCATGGTTTGAGCCACGTAATACTGAATTATTCTGGAAATGTGTGCTCTTAGCCTTGCTGTCCCTTTAGCAAAGGTGACCTTAGCACAGTTCCTACCTTCCTGTCAAGAGGGAAATGAACACCAGCAAAGGGCATTCAGACAGCACCGCCCTTTGTACACCAGCTGGTAAAATACAGATCACCTAAATAAACAGCTTTCTGTTTTAGGCAACAATTCCTGGGGAGGAAAACAATACCCTCCTAGACAGCTATTTTTAATGTAAAGAATCTGTGGCTAAATATCTTTTTCTACACTCCTGATAAAGAAGTGACCACAATAGTTTCATGTGATCTGGGTACACCCTCAAGCCATAGGCTGGGCATATTGCCAATTCTTCCACCTGCTGCTCTTCACAACACGCAGGTGGCACACAGAGAACAGTCATTGGTTAAAAAGGACGTTCTAACCAGAAGTCAGGCTAGCAGCACACACTGTGGCACCCTAGAAATCATGATCTCTGTGTTTCAACATCCTTTTCCTCTTCAACTCGTTTCCTTCACAGCTGTCTCCAACTTTTTGTTTAAACTAAAGAGGAAGAAAAGAGGAATTAAGAAAGCTGTTTGATTCCCCAATACTGTTTGCTTTCCAGGTCCACTTTAAACCTTATTCCACAGAGCAGGGGTGTGGGGCAAGGCACCTCATACAGAGAACACCTCTTTTCCAGGAGAAGGACACAGTCCCTTATGCTGGAGCAGCCTGGAGAGCAGAGAGAGCCAAATCAGGAGCAGGAACAAACAAACATGACCATGAAAGATGCTGTCATAAAGTCAGACAGGAAACAAGTTCACAAACTGGGCTGCAGCTGAGTCGCAGCACAAATGTCTTTGTGGCACAGCACTTCCCCATGTCCACATGGGCACTCTGCCCGCCCAGGCCAGGAGGGAGCCTCAAACCACACTCAGGCTATCCTGCTGCCGTGGTTATTCGATGCTGTCAGTCACAGGGTAGCAACTAAGCAAGGAGGAGCCTCAAATTCCAAAGAAATTCAAGTCAGCCTCTCCCAAAACACTGGCTTGCATCTTGTGATACCATGGATTTCTGGATAAATCAGATGTTTGGCTGTGGAAAGACACCCAGCAGTGATACCAACAGTCCTACCTTACACTACCTTGGAGTTTTAGTCAGCTTTGTCTAAACTGACAAATTTTTTGCTGGCAAAGCAAAGTGAGTCCTACAAGGCACTACAAAAGAAAGAGGTGAGAATTAGTATCTAAGTGATGGCTTGTCTGTCTCTGTGAGCCAAACACGGCAGATTTCAGGAAGGGAAACCAATTTCTACCAAGAATGAAGAGAGGAAGCGTTGAGTGTCACAATTTATGCTCAGCAATGTGTTGGCAGCGGGCAGCCCTGACAAGGCTGGGATTTTCCCCTGTTCATTTCTGCAGTGGCTGAGGCTGGAGCTTCTGCAAAAATAAATCCTCCAAAGGCCTAAGTGAGAACTCAGCAACAGTGGCCCACGTCCAGCACACATGTGCCTCTGCCTTGCACAATCTTTCCTAGGAGATGGTTTGGGAACAGGGAACAAAATGTGTCAAACCTGGCTTAGCACAGAAATTCACAGAATGAGGAAAGGAAAACATACAACGAAGTTGCATAGGGAACTTCCCATAACAGGCATGGAAAAAACGTCATGAGAGCCTGTCAGAGATCATAATCTGAGTTCCCATAGCCAGCATATTCCACACCCACGACTGATGTGAGCCTACCACCTCTCATAGAACCTGGATTCCCCTTTTTATTCCTTCCCCTCCCTTTTCCAGGTGAAAACGGCTCTTGTGGCAACTCCCCCGTGCACCGAAACAGCCCGTGGGTGCCTCCTCTCCTTTTTTCAGCAAAGATCTTATCTCCAAAATGCTGTTGTCCCACACAGCCTTGGGGATTTTTGCTATTAAGTCAGTTCTTATACCTGAAGCCAAGCAAGGAGGACTGCTCCCAGCGAGCCCCAGCAGCTAGGAGCTGATCACAGAAGGGGTGCAGTGGAGCAGGAGGGTGTCTGGCACCTGGCCATTTCATGAGGCTAAATAGAAGAAATCAGCACATATCAGAAGAAATCAGAAAGCCCCTCCCCAAAAAACCAGCCCAGCCCTGTAACGGAAAGGTGCTGCCAGGGCATACCAGCACTCAGAACAACATCCTGCTACCCGATGGCCTAAAGCTAAAATGAGCACAGCTGGGCAGCAGCTGCCAAAGCCTCGGCGCCTATGGGAACGGGCCTGGAAATGAAAGGAAATACCCGGGGACAATAATTTCTTGTATGGTTGGTATTTGTGTCTTTAGCAAGGGCTGCTCAATCAAGTTATTGGACACGCTGACACCAATGCAGATGAGCAGGGACAGGGGCTGGGGAAGCTTTATCTCCAAAGTCCTATAGTCCCACAGACTTGGGAATTTCACCATTCACACAGCGACAATTCTCATAGCTGAAGCCAAACAAACACCGTGGCTCACTGAGGCCACCAAACTGAGCCCCGAGCCAAGAGCTGCTCACAGAAGGGGTACGGGGGAGCATGAGGGACTCTGCATGGTTTTAGCAACTTTTAGCCAAGTTACTGAAGGCACCGACCCGGGACAGGGGACAGGGCTGGGGACCCCCTTGGAGGGCAGATGTGAGAGAGCTGGTGCTGGACACCGGGCACAGAGGGCCGGCGGCTCGGGGGTCGTAGGTGAGAGTCGTGGGCAGGGCGCGGGATCGGCATCGAGGGCGGATCGGGATCGGGATCGGGATCGGGATCGGGATCGGGATCGGGATCGGGATCGGGATCGGGATCGGGATCGAGATCGAGGGCGGATCGGGATCGGGATCGGGATCGGGATCGGGATCGGGATCGGGATCGGGATCGGGATCGGGATCGGGATCGGGATCGAACGAGAGCGGGATCGGGATCGGGATCGGGATCGGGATCGGGATCGGGATCGGGATCGGGATCGGGATCGGGATCGGGATCGGGATCGAACGAGAGCGGGATCGGGATCGGGATCGGGATCGGGATCGGGATCGGGATCGGGATCGGGATCGGGATCGAGCGGGGTCGGGGCCGCGGGCGGGGCTCGGGGGCGGCCCCGGGTCCTCCCCGGCGCCAGGGGGCGCTGTGGCGCGGCGGCGGCGGCGCTCCCGGGGCGGGCGGCGGGCGGGCGATGGCGGCGCAGTTCCGCAGCTACGTGTGGGACCCCGCGCTGATCGTGGCGCAGATGGTGCTGCTGCAGGCGGGATACTACAGCTCGCTCGGGCTCTGGCTGGCCCTCCTCGGCACCCTGGGCAGCACCGGGCCCTCCCTCCAGCAGGTCTTCAGCGACGAGGTGAGGGAGCGCCCCGGGAAGCCGCCGTGGGCACAGGCCGCTGGAGCGGGGGGAATTGCTGGGGCTCTCCTGGGGAGACAGACCCCGCTCCCGTGTGGGCATTGCTGGTGTTAGGGACGGTCCCCGCCCAGGGAGCACCCCGGTGTGGGCGCAGAGCACCCCTATCCTGTGTAGCAGACCCAAATACATAGCTCTGCTGTCCTGTGTAGGTGTCCCAGTATGGAGGTAAAGCCCTCCCTCTGAATAGGTGGTACCCCGGGGTGGAGACAGCACTGCGGTGTATGGTGGGTGGTAGAGATAGAGACAGACCCCACAGAGATAGAAACAAACACCCTGTACAGGTGGTACCCCTGTGGAGAGAGAGCACCTCACTCTGTTGGTGATATCCCCTTACAGAGATAGGTACTCCCGGTATAAAAACTCCCCCGCCCCTAGAAATAAACCCAGTGTGGACGCATACCCTGCACCCCCAGTGTAGGTGGTTCAGCACAGAACCAGACCTTTCCCGTAGGTGCCCCCAGACAGACAGACAGACAGACCGACAGACAGACATGTCCAGCTCCTCCTGTAGATCCTGATCCATGCAGGGCTGTGCCACGGGAGAGTCAGGCTGCAATTTGTGCCGCGGGTTCCTACTAATAGTCCCATGTAGATTTTAGGCTTCTCAACCCCGCCGGGGAGGCTCTCCATGATGGCTTTCATCCTCAATGCACTCACCTGGTAAGTCTGCAGCTAGCTGGAGCACCTGCATCTTGTCCTTTTGTACCATTAAGCTGTAAAATAATTCAGTGTGATGTACTGCCTCTCTCCAAATGTCTCCCAAAATCCCTGTGCCTTCTTAACCAAGTCTGCTGAGGGCAGTTGGGAACTGCTGACTCTTGGCTTTCTAGAACCTGGAAAAGTCATTCCACTTCACTGCCTCAGTTTCCCAGCTGGGAATGAGATTTGCTTTTGTGGAAGATTTACTAAAAAAAATTAATAGATCTCAGCAAACACTGATCTAATAAGCACTAATGTATTTTGCCACTGCACAGAGATTACTAGAGGAGATAGTCTATAAATTCCTGCCTGTTCTCTGCACTAAAATCTCATTTTTCTGTCATCATGTAATTAAAAAGCTGTAAGCCTGTAAGTCTTGCTGCAGCGGCCAGGAGAGAGGACAGAAACAACCTATTTTTAAATATTCAAAGAAGTTTTAAATATTTGAAGTGTTATTTTGGAACCACTCTGTAATCAGCACTGACAGCTGCTGATAGCTCTTGCTGCAGCACCTTCTCCATAGGTCTGGTGGCGTTCATTAACCTCTTGCCCTTGCTTTGCAGCGCTCTGGGCTTGCTGTACTTCATCCGGCGGGGCAAGCAGTGCCTGGATTTCACCGTCACCGTCCACTTCTTCCACCTGCTGGGCTGCTGGATCTACAACTCGCGCTTCCCGGCGGCGCTGACGTGGTGGCTGGTGCACATCGTGTGCACGGCGCTGATGGCGGCCATCGGGGAGTACCTGTGCATGAGGATAGAGCTGCGGGAGATCCCCCTCAACTCCGCCCCCAAATCCAACGTGTAGACTGGCTCTGCCTTCTGTCATTGTTCCCAGCACAATGCATCCAATGCCTCAGAATCATCCCTCAAGAAGCACAGCAGGTCTGTTTAGACTTTATGATTTTATTGGGTTTTTTTTTTCTTTTGGACCTCGGTGACTGCATGAGTGTGAGCGTCTCCTCTGGCATCAGCTGACAGCGGGGGAGGAGCAGATGTTTATTTTGTTAACACAAAGTGTTAATAAGACTGTATGGAGAGTGTGCACCCTTAAACTCTTCACTTGTGGGACTGTTAAAAGCCAGGTGGCAAAACGTGATGTGTGAGGAGCGTTTGGAATTTAACGATGTGGAAGTGCCCTGAATGGGCAGCACAATGGTCAGCTCTTCTTGCTGGAGCTGGCACGGTGAGCAGTGGGGCTGGGAGCTGCTGCTTCCAATCTGTGACTTGTTTGGGCTTTGCTTGGGAAAAGAGTCAAAGAAGTGAATGGATGGGGAGAAAGAAAATAATTGTACTTACCTGAATCACCAGCTGAGACACTAAATAACCTGTAACGTTAGATGGGTTTGTTTGCCGTTTCCATGTTTGATACATTGAGGTGACAGACAGCAGTTTGCTGAAGAAATCTTTTGTAATAATAAAAATATAATGTTGCTGTGAGTGTTACGGCTCTCCTGGGAAGGTGAGCACCTCAAGAAACACCACGAGTGTCTGTATCATGGCAACAGAAGGACACAGCCAGGGAACACTTGGCTGCGAGGTGCCCACTGCCTGGGGCACATAAAATTTCCTACAATAAACATTTCATACCTCTGCTCTGAAAGGAAAGCATCATTGAGTTCTGTCTTGGGAAGTCAGCTGGCATAACCCCACTTCAGAGGGAGTGTCAGCAGTCCAGGATCTCCACATGTCCAGCCTGAGCCTGGAGCTGCCCTGGGGAGATCTGCAAAAGTGTCCTGGAGCCATGATGCTCTTCCCCCTTGAGTGGGTTTTCCTGTCAGGCTTCAGCAGTCAACAACAGATCTGGCCTGGCAGAGGTGATATTAAGTAAGAGACTGCTGTTACTTCTTGAATATTTAGAGGCCCTTCAAATAAACTTCACCAGGCAGGGACATCCCCTTATTGCTGAGGGCCCAGAGTTCGGTGGTTCCTTCAGATCCAACAGCCCAAGCTTGCAGCCCCACATCCTGCCTGGTTGGATGAGGGATGGCCGTGTTGTGCACTCCCAAATGAGGGCAAAGCCAGGTCTAGAGACAGATTTTTCTCCTGTGCAGCATCTTGCCGCAGTGACTTCCCTTTGTATGTTAATATTTGTAAGTTTTAATTTGCATTAATTGTTTGCTAATTCAGTTTGTTGAGAAGTGGTGGGGTGGTGTGAGACTGATAAACTGAAGCTGCTCTTTTGACTTTTGTTACAGGGGAGCTGAGCTGTATTTCAATCCCTGCTCTCACACTCAGACACTGTAAATTTGGGCAGGGTGACATCCTGCTGCTTTACATACTCAGCAGGTCTCCAGAGGAGGATTTCTGTCTAAACAAATGTAACCAGCACTTTTTATTGTGGGGTATTTCACCAGGAGCCCTTCCTGACCAGAGCCCCTGGAAGCAGAGTTTCAAACAGCAGCAGCCTTTCAGAGGGGAGAGTTTGCACAAGTGTTCCTCTGGGCAGGAGCCAGCCTGGAGGGCCACCCCGAGGTCACTTCCTAGGGCTGCCCGTGCAGCAGGACAATCCATCCCTTCTCAAAATCTGCTCATTCTTCACATACAAGGATACTTGCCTTTCTCCCAGTCTCCTCAGCCTGGATATAAACTGGTCTCCAGTAGGTGCCAGTATCTCCCTCAGAAAGGAGCAGGGAGTGTGTGTGTGTGGTTGGGATCAGGGCGTGGAGCAGAGGGCAGTGCTGCCTCGGGGTGACAAGCACTGGCGTGCTGTTAGTCATGTTTTAAGACTCCTTCAGGATCATTTTGTCCTCTGCTGCTTCTTGATGCTATTCTTGAGAGAGAACATCCCAGTCCTGCAGGGACAGGGAGAGTTTACAGGTTTACTTCACGGCTTAATACCACACCAAAGAATGGTGTGAACTCTTGTGTTGAGGGCTGTTCTTGAGGCAAGTGGGAGCTAAAGATTAATTACAGTGAATTTGAGAGCAAGGAGACAAAGCCAGCTTCCAGCTGCTCCCAGAGCTGCTGTGGGTCTATTTACAGAGCTGCCACCTTTGTTCCCCTGCAAGAACAAAGGTGAAGACTTCGGACTAAGGAACACTTAACCCATTTCTTTTTGAATACACAAGGTATGCTGTAACCACTTCAGCAGCATCCCTGGGGGCATGAAATCTGGGGAGCTTTGTATCTGGAGAAACTCACAGCAAGGCCATGAGAAGAATCCTTGACAAATGGGCTTTAACACTGAGGCTGCAGGACATCCCAGGAGCTGCACTGCATCAGCATGAAGTGTGCTGTAGGATCAGAAATCTTTCTGAAGGGCTGCTGACTGCCTAGGAGAAATGAATCTGTGTATTACTATTTTTTAAGGACTTCTACTGTAATTGTCCTAGTCATAGAGGAAGTTCTGCTAAAAATGAAATACTGATTGAGGAAACTCATCACTCCCATACTGTGAGACCTAGTTTTCTCTCACATGCTTTCAGTCAGATTTAGAAGCACCTTTGGCTTAAAAAAAAATCTGCTGCTCCATACCAGAACAGTGGCAGATGGTCTTTGTTTCTTAATGAATCTTTGGTTTGTTGTTTTTTTGTTTGGTTGGTTTTTTTGTGTGTGCAATAGTTGAGGGATTTGCTTCCAGGGAAGATATGTCCCTGCTCTTCTCAGAGACAGTGGCAGTGGCAGTCAGCCATTTGCATCCATGGTTTTGTAGAAAGATTTCATGCAGATCTGATAGTTTTACCTTCCCTTTCTCCAAAGCTATTTGAACATAGAAACTTTTAAGAGAGGAATTGCCAAATTCAAAGAGAAGGCAAGGGTTGGGGGATTTTAGGGGGCTGTGCTTACTTCTTTTCCTAAAGGCATTAATCAGCTGTTCTAAACAAAGAAGAGGTCCAGGATTTGGAGCCAAAATACTCCTGTCTTGGTTGGACACAACTCCTGCTTCAGCTTTTCCCAGCCACAAGAGGTAACAGGGGAGGGGGAACAGGATCAAACAGCAAACAGTGCTGTTGGTGTGGAGTAAGAAGAAAAAAATGAAGGATCTGAGTGGTTCACTCCAGGTTTTACCATGCTCTGATTGACCCTTTCTCCACTGCTCACCCCAAGGCTTTGTGTCCAGATGCCAAATACTGAATGCCTAAGTAACAGCTCGTGCACTGGAGTGCTGTCTGAACACCAGCTGCTCTGCCCTGGCTTATTTCTTGGAATTTGCCCCAATTTCTTCATTATCTCCTGCTGCTGCTGCAGGAGCAGAATGTTGAGGGATAGTGGAGGTAAGAGGAAGAACACGTGAATGCCAGAGGAAAGCAGCATGACCCAACACCACTGTTAGGAAAAAGATCCTTTGCTTGCCCACTGCCTGGAATGCATCTGGTGGGATCTGTGGAGTTAGCAGAGCCCTGGTTCCCCTGCTCACACTGTGAGCACACAACCCATGGCCCCTGCAGCCAGGCAGGGCACAGAGATCCATCAGCATCCTTAAAACACAGACTGCCTTAGGGCAACCAATAATATTGGTGTGTTTCTCCAACATACTCAGAAATCATTGCAGACACCTCCCTGTTCCAAATACTTCCATGCTTGTACTGAAGCTGCAAAACTGACGACACTCTGAGCCACAAAGGAGACAAGAGGAGACTGCTGTCGAGCAAGAGCCAGGACAAATAACTTTTGCCATGCTGTTGGCTCTACAACAAGCTTTAATACTCTGGAATTACACACTTCTACCCACAGCTGCTTACAGGTACTTTGGGGTAAGCTTTAAAGCAGAAGAGTTGCTATAAATCTCTTTTGTCCTCCTTCTTGAGCTTCCCTCTCCCCTTAAATATTTTTCACGTCTGTCCTTAGAAAAGGAGATTTACACATAACACAGAAGTTACTCAGGAATTCAGATGTGTGCAAGAGAAGTCATGCAACTGTGATTATTGTTCAGCAGGGGTTTTACCACGTCCTCAAAGAAAAAAGGCCAGTACAGGGCAGTAAGATCTCCCTTCAGCCTGTGACAGGACAGACACCATCCCCTGCACCTCATGGAACAGTGGCAAAAATACCCATCTTGTTCTGAGTGCCCAAATCAAAACCCTGGAGAGTTGATCTGGTGGAAAGAGTCAGCAAACTAAACACATTTCCTTCCAGTTGCCATAGAAGAGTGCAAAAGTGTCCAGCATTCATCCTTTTCCCAGAATTTATCATTTCTCCCCAAATCCTGTGCCCTGTATATACAAATTCCCGAATCTTCCAACAGCCAGATCCATGCCTGTGCCTTGAGGCAGAAGGGGACAGGAGTTATTCCAGGTTACAGAGAAATTTCAGCACCTTGGAGATGCTGCCAGGCTCTTCCATGTCTCACAGGTGCAGGATGGAGCCGGGAGTTTCTGAGCTCTGCACAGTGTATTCCTCAAAGGTTTGGAAAACAGATCTGTGAGATGCCACGCCACACACTGCCACCACTTCTGTTGGGATACTCACAGAGCTGCAGTTTATAAGTTCAGCCAAGTGACGATGAGGGGGATGCTGAGGATGGAAATGTTGGGAACGCGGGTCCAGGCAAAGCTTTGGGCCATACTGGGGCTGCAGAGGTCAAACAAGCTGCCTTGAAATTTGGTTTTTCGGGACTCCCTTCTCAGCATCTCCCAGACAGCTGCTGCTTCCTTCTGGCACTCCCAAAGCACTGTCAGGGCACAGGTGTGGAATTCATCCCAATACCTGCAGCCATGGAGACACCACAATGTCAGTCCCTTTGCACTCCCACAGTGCTGGATGCCAGGCAGAGCCTTGCTGCCCTGAACCTGCCCTGTAAGCAGCAACAGCCCTTGTGTTTTATGCAAGCTGCCCAGACTATTCATCCCCTCCATCATCTGCCAGAGCATCTTGGCTAAAACTCCAAATATCAAAACACTGAAATTATTTATTCCTTCCCCCCCCGCCCCGCTTTTCTCTGGAAGTCAATAAAATCTGTTATTTTCCATCAACAAATGTTTCCCTGAGTATCTCACACAGGCTGCAAACAAAGGCCCAGCACATCTCATTCACCACTTTCTCCAAGCAGAGTCAAGGGCAACTGGGAGCACAAAGCATGGAGAAGGACAAGAGCTCCCACAGGCTGTCACAGCTTTTACTGAGGTGTGGGCAGGGGCAGGAGTTGTTATGCACAGTGTTCTCATTAGAATCATCTCCATTTATCTCCTGGGTATTGCTTTCATGAGTAGAAGCTGTTCAGTGGAAGGAGGCTTTGGGGGAGTACCAGAGGGAAAAGAGAAACAGGCAAAGATAACCTGTGGTCCTGCAGGAATAAAGCAGGAGTTGTTCTGCTGTCCTGTCCCACATGGGCTGGGGCTGGGCACCACACCCAGCTCCCTGCGAGGTGGAAAACAGGAGCCTAGAGGACAGGAGCAATTGCTCTGACACCTTCCCTGTGTCTGCCAACACACCAGGCACGCATGTCACCCGTCAGGAAGGGGATGTAGCCCAGCTGGCTGAGAGGGGACACTGCACCTGAAAAGGACAGCACGGTGCTGAGTGCACTGTGCTGGAGGTGACACTTTGTGCAGACAGACAAACCTGAGCACTCTGCTTGCTTAAAGCACTCTGCTTGCTTAGAGCTTACGTCAGAACGCCAGCTGTGAGGGAGTTCATTAAACCGAGTCACTGTGGCAGAATAAATGTCCCCAGATAATGAGAAAAGCTGGTGCCAACCCTGGCAACCTCCGGTGCTCGCTCACGATCTGCAGCAGCAGCAGGCAGCTCTGACAGGTAAGAGTTAAACCTGCCCCATGTCTTCAGGCAAGACAAGCTCAGGGAAGGTGAAGGGGAATGGCAGCTCTGGCCTGGATCTGCTTTCTGGCAATTCCCAGCAATTCACCCTCCACAGCCCCCATCTGCCCAGGCAGGCAGGCTGCTGGTGAGCGCCTTGCCAGCTCTGGGGCAGCGCTGCACACCGAGCTGACACCAGCAGCCCCCACAGCAGCTCCTGGATCCCTGTCCACCCCTCACCCACCCTCCTGGAGAGGGGACCACGGCACAAGAAATGCAAGCAGCAGTGGATGAGGCTGAGTGTCAAAGGCAAAGAATTCAGAAATGTTTCCTGATAGGAAGGTTCCTGCCAGGGAAGATCCCAGGACCTGTTAGGTGCCTGTCTGTGCCTCTGAGCTGTAAGAAAAACAGCTCACACATTTCACGTGAGCTTCAGCAAGGGAATTACTCCTCCAGCAGCCAACAGCAGCATGGGTTGGGCTGACTACTTGGGTGTTTTTTAACATCAAGAAGCCTCCTTTAAAAAAACACCAAACAACCCAAAAAGTATCAATTCTGTCTAAACCAGAGCAGTTCTCATTTCAACGCACCCATAGGCAGGCCCCAGAGAGGCTGTTCATCCTGATCCGGGCTGTCTCATGGAGAAGGGGGAATACAGAGCAGGACACAGCCTGCAGGATGGTTTCCAGCAGCTCAGAAAGCATGACCCCAAGGCACTCAGCCCTCCACCTTGCTCTGCCAGGTTTTCACCACCCCCAGGCACTTGGATTTTCCCTTTATTGCTGTCTGCATTTGGTTGTAACTCCTGTTCACTCCCCACAGCTCGCTCTGGAGACACAAATCTGCCTCCATTTATTTCTGCAAACATTTTACATCCACCTTGCTGCTTCTGCTCATCTGCTTTTTAAGCAGACCTTTCCCCAAACCTGCCCAACACCACCCCTCATTACCCAGCTCCTCTTCAGTTCTGTTAAAGTTATCATCCTCAACATCATCATCTCAGGGCATCACTACAAACTCGGGCAAACCAGGGCTGGGACAAATCCAAGCCTGAAGGATGAAGGGTCTAGACAAGGAGGGAGAAAGCTTGTTTAGGGCAGCACGTGGTGCCTGGTGCAGGCTGCTCCAGCAGCGCTGGGCACTGGAGCAGAGCACTGCCTGGAACCTGGGCTCTAGGGGTGAATTTCCTGGGGTGCAGAGCAGGTCGGGTCCCTCCAGCCCTGCTCCTCCTGCCTACAGGCATGCGGGGTCTGATGGGACCGGTGCTGGGGGCTGGAGCTGCTGCCAAGGACCAGGGATACAAACCCCGGTGGGAGACAGGTACGAGATGGATGGATGGACGGACAGAGAAAGGGAGTTCACTGGGTCTATCTGAAACTGGAGTGAGGAGTGAAGCGCATGTGTGTCTGCACGGCGGGACTCAGGAGGGCAGGAGCCTTCAGACGGGCAATGCCAGAAGCCAGGCCGGCCATCCACCGCACTCACCTGCAGACTCTGCGCAGCCCCTGCAGCTCGATGCCCTCCTCCTCCTCGTACGTGGCCATGCTGTCCCCCAGCTTCAGGACGCAGTCCGAGAGGCCCCGGTAAGCGTCGGCGCAGGCGGGTCCCGCTGCCAGCAGCCCGGCCAGGTGCCCTGCCAGCACCGGGGGCCGAAGTGAGCGCCGGCACCTCGGGACAGAGCGCACCTCCGCCCCGGGGTGTCCCAGCTCGGCCAGCGGTCCCTTCCATGCAGGGACAGCCTCGAGCCCTCGCCGCCCCCCGGCTGTGCCCGGCGTTGTCGGGGTTTGCCCAGATCCCGGCGGACGCGGGGCGACCCGAGCCCGATGAGCCCGGGCTGCCATCCCGACACCGGCACCCCCGGCCCGGGGCGGGGGACAGTGACCGCCGGGGGAACGGCCCGCGGTCCCGGGGGAGCCGCGAGGACCCTGCCCGGACGAAGGGAAAGAGGGAGGGAAGAAGGGGACACCCACCTCATCGCTTCGCCCCCTCCCCCCGGACACCCCAGACACCGCCCGGTCCCCCCGCCCCGACCCGCGCCCGGGCATCCTCTCACCCAGGGCGAGGAGCAGCACGGCCGGGCCCCGCCGCTGCCCCATCCCTCCGCCGGGCTCGGGCTCCAGCCCCGCTGCCGTGCCGGTGCCGCTGCCAGTGCCGGTGCCCGCACTACCGGGGCCGCCAGCGCTCCCCTCCCTCCCGCCTCTGCGGGGAGGGCACCCGTCCCCAGTCGCCGCTAATGAGCGGCTCCGGCCGCGGCTAATTAAGGAGGGGGCTGGGCCGAGGCTAAAGAGCGTCCAGGAGCACCCCCGGCCCCTCACCCCGCAGCCCCGGGATCCCGCAGCCCTGCAGCTCTCCGCGACTCTGCCGGCACCCACCGCTGCTCACACTCTGCATCTACCTGCAGGCACCAGCGCCCAGGGCGCCCGGTACCAGCATCCTCACCCCAAAGGCGCCCACCTCCTGCCCACCACAGCCTCTGCTGCCCGCTCCAGGCGTTACACGAGTCGGGGACATGGGATAGTGCCCGCTGCCAGCAGCGGGATTCCGGGCAGGGCAAGAATCCCTTCGCTTGGCTTGAGTCTCTTGAACAGCACAGGAGAACACAATGAAGGGTGGGAAGCAAAGCCCAGAGCGTTTGAATGGTCAAAGCCTTAAACATCAGCACCTTCAGCTCCAAAACCTTCTGCCCAGACCCCAAATCCAGCAATTCCCAAGGCTGCATGGCCTTTGTGGCATCAGTTGGGATTTTCCATGTGTGACCTGACCCCAGCTCTTGCTCCAGGATTCCCTTTGGCTCCAGCAGGAAGGGGAACAGAAAATTTCCTGCCTGCTTTGGTGGCATTACTGTGGAAGCTGGTAGTGTCAGACCCCTCTCTTTGCTGGTGGCAGCTTTGCTCTTGGGGACACTGTTTTGCACCAGCCCATGAACACGACCAGTACCAGGACCTCCATAAGTGGGACCCCTCTGTTCACAGGTACCCTCATCCCTGGGGCAGCTGCACCACAGCCAGACACCTCCAACCCCAGAAACGGGGAGCAGTTGGAAACCACAACTCTGCAAACACTGAATGTATCCGAAGAGCTAGGGTGTGAAAACCAAAGACTATATCTTTACAAAAGATCAACAAAAAACAACGAACTGCAACATTTATTTACAGAGTGCCCGGTGCTGCATCCTCAGCAGTCCTGGAAGAAAAGCAAGCAGCACGGTCATTTCAGTCAGGCTTCTGATGCACCTTCCATTTGCCACCAGCCTGGGACATGCAGGGGAGAGCCTGGCCAGAGGTGTCACCACATGCCCACAGCTACCTGGAGGGACAAGCCAGCACCAAGGGCTCTTCCCAAGAACCTGGACAATGTTCCAGGACACAGGGCTGCTGCATGGCACTAAGAGCAAAGCCTGTGCAGAATAGCTCAGCTGCCTGTAAAGATGTGGGATATGATCAAGAAGAAATTCTTCTGGGATAGGCACCCTCTACCAGCCCTGCCTGCTCCTTCTTTGGCCAAAGTTGGTGTCCTGCTGCCTGCACACGACCTCCCAGCTCTACCTGTTCTCCTGCCAGCAGCTGGCCAGCAGGGATGGCGTGGGGCCTGAGATACCCCCGGGGCTTGGAAGGAGCCTCCCCCAGCACCACACAGGGACTGTGAGCACTGGGACAGGGGTCCTTCCCTCGGGACAGGACACGGCCAAGGAACCGGCTGGCTCCAGGCATGGAGTGGCGCTGCAAACCCCATCCAGGCTCCCCCCACCTCGCCTCGCCTGCGGAGATTCTCTTTTCTCGGCAGCCACATTCCTTTGAGGGTGTTTATGGCTTTTCTGTCTCCCCGCTGTCCCAGGCTAAAATCGCCCCTTTTAAGGGAGCCACAGGACCACGGGTTGCTGGAGCTTTGCCGGCTGCAGGCTGCTCCTTTGCAATGTATCGCCTCATTTACTGGAAAAGCAGCCTTGCCTTGCCTTGTTTTTTTCTCTTGACTCCACAATTTTCTGATGGAGTCAAGCTGCAGCTCACTCTCAGCCCCATCCCCACGCCTCCCAGAGAAAAAGATGCTTTTTCACCAGCAAGTGATTCACCTGTGCCTGGAAATGGTTTGCCTTTCCCTCAGCTGCTGATTCCTCCCCAGTTCCATCCTCACCCCGCAGCTCCCTGACTCACCTCCCAAACCTCTAATAAACGGGAAAAACCTGAGTAGGAATGGCAGGAGGAACAAGTCACCTCACATTTTCTCACAGTGACAGGGGCACTTTGATGCTGCTCTCCCTGGGGTCTTTTGGCAGGAGCTGGACTCCGTGTCGTGGAGAGAAGAGGTAACATTCCAACCTGGGCTTGTGACCTGGACATTTGCAGTGAGGGTGAGGGCTGTTGACACAAGACACTGCTGTGAGCCTGCACTGGAAGCACAAGGGAGGCAGGGATGCTGCAGCAGCCGAGACAGACCCTGCAGGTTTCTGGCAAGACTTACTCTTAGGGCTCCGTACCAGAAGTTGATATTCTCCACTGACTCCAGCATTACTTTTGTCCCCTCTCACCTTTTGGCCCAGGGCAGGCACACTTTGCTACGAGTAAAAAAAAAAAAAAAAAAAAAAAAAAAAAAAAAAATCATTATGTAGAGCTGGCTTGCCTGCAATGGTTTAATTGGAATAAAATGTGTGCCCCGCTGAGCGGCACGGCTTGTGCTGAAGAGCCAGGATGAGTCAGGCTCGGTGCCGATGATATCAGTGCTTTTCCAACGCCCTCCCAGCAAGGCAGGATGAAGGGGCCACAACAGCGAGGGGCCTGGGAACGTGTCACTCTGCACGGGCAGCACCCACATGTGCTGGGTCCACAGCGGGGATTCAGCATGCAGTGAGCTCTGGGGACCTCGGGGTGCTCTGGAAACTCGTGTGTGCACAAACAGCCTCCACGCCTCGCAGCCGTGGCTGGTGCCAAAAGACACAGACGTGTCACATAGCAGAGACCTGAGCTAATTCCCCGGCCCTGCCTCCTCGGCCCTCCGCTGGCCGGGCAGGGGGCAGTAGGGACGGTGCCGACAAGCTGATGCTGCCCGGACTCACTGGGAGCTGTGAAGAAGCCAGCGCCGGCAGGTACCCAGCAGAGATTTGGTCACGCAACTGCCCAGAGACCATAAGCCCCCACTCGTGCTACAGCAGCCTGATCCCCCCAAAACTGCAGCACTGGCATCCCACGCTATGTGCAAACATCAGGCAGGAAGGACTGGGAGTGCTTATGGATAGGGATAAACATTTCAAGTGGACAAAATTCAAAGCCACCCTGAAAGCTGAAGCCAGCCCCAGGGTGCAGGCTCCGGGTACCCAGCACAAAGCCGGTTTTCGGCAGCAGGAGGTCCCAGGAGACATAGGGGGGACAGCAAAGCAACAGTAGCCAAAATAAAGCCGGGACACAAACAATACCCAGTTATCTTTTGTTATGCAGACAGTGAGAGGAACACCCTGAGATGGGACAGGCGGGACACACCACAGACACTGGAAACTCCCTTCCAGCCACAGAAAAGGGCACAGTGGATGTCCCCCATTCGGCTTGGCAGTGACCAGGCTCCGGGCAGAGCTGGCGCTGGGCACGGCGAGGCACTGACTCACCCTGCTGAGACACAGGAAGGAGGCGGCGGCCAAGTGCTTGGCTCTGCCAAGGAGCAGCCCTGATGTGCAGGGCTGAACGTGGGAGAAAGCACTCCAGAGTGGGGTCTGCCGGGGATAGGGGTCTCACAAGGCCAGCAGTGAGATGGAGAGGGCCCATCAATACATCATACTGTCCTCTCTTCCGCGGGAATGCGTGAGCTGGGCATTTTGAGAAGATAAGCAAAGAAAAAGCATGCATGAATGGTAAATGTTCTCGCTGCCCAGGCAGAGCCCCTGCCTCCCCCCGCCTCCCCCTGCCCACCTCCTGCCACGCGGGGCACAGCTCCTGCCGGGGCAGGGCACCTGCAGCCCACCGCTGCGGGCACTGATCTCTGCCTGGGGCGGCTGTGGTGGGGCGGGACCCTCTGCAGGGACCCTGCACGGGGACACTCCGTGGGTCCTGGCAAGGAACAGAACCGAGTACCGCGCACGGGGATCCTGCTCTCCGTGGGGGCCGGGGACCTTCACGGGGACCTTCTGATTCTCCGTGTGGACCGGAGAGCCCATCCCGGCCGCAGGACTGCCGGCGGGCCCGGCAGCGGCGGTGCGGGACCCCGGCGGGGCGGCGGGCGGGAGGCGCGGCCGCGGTGCGGCGGCAATGGGCGCGCCGGGCCCGCCCCGAGCCGCGCCAGCGCCGCCCCGCAGCGCGCCTGGGGAGAGCGGCGGCGGCGGGGGGGCCGCACTGATCCCCGTCCCCCCGCCCGGCCCGGCACGCTGGCAGCAGCCGCATGTCGGGGCCCGGGGCGCAGAGCCGCAGCCGGCGGCCGCCCGGTAAGTGCCGGCCGCGGGGTGGGCTGGGCGGGATGGGAGCGGGGCACGGCACCGGGCGGGCGGGCAGGGCTCGGGTGCTACATCCCCTCCATCCTCCCCGCAGCGCCCACCTGATGCCCCTGGCAAAGCGGCTGTGCCCCCCCTGCGGCCCCCGGAGCCCCTCGCTGCACCAGGCTGCTGCCGCCGCGCTGCCTCAGGGCAGCGGCTGCCCGGGAGCTCCGCGCCTGGGACGGGAATGCTCGGGGAGCGGGGGGGGACTGAGGAACACCTGCTCGGGAAGTGGCAGAGCTCGGGAACCTGTTGGGTCACGGGCTTGTTCTGGAGCGGTATCGGCAGCCCTCAGTGGCTCCCGGGAGGAGCGGATCCCCCCGTACCCGCAGGGCTGAGGATGCTGAGCAGAGCAAACTCAGTGGCGAGCGGCGGGGCGAGCGGCAGCCGGGGGAGCGGGGCTTGTAGAGGAGCAGCCTGCCAAGCACCGTGCCCGGGTCGTGCCTGCCGTGCCCCGGGCACCGCGCTGCCCCGTTCTCATGCTTCTCCTCGCATGAAAGGAAGCAGGGCCCCGCAAATAGCAGGGTCTTATGACACAGCCTCTGCCGGGGAAGAGCTCCGGGCGGCAGGGAAGGATATTTTTAGTGCTGAGACGCAGGGGATTTGGAGATCGCTCGGAGGAGTGCAGGCGATGTAACCACGGCACACACAGGGGTTACGAGGTGCCATGTCCTCCCTCTCCATCCCCCCCCATCCCTGCTTTTCCCAGCAAGCAGCCCTGCCAAAACCACTGCCTCCCTCGCACTCGCCTGGTGCATTTCCTCTCATCAGGACTAGAGTTATTTTTTGCTGTGCTGCAACACGAGGTCAGACGTGCCGATGGAGAAGTGTGCAGGGCATTAACACTCAGGCAGCCGGCGTCTGAGCATCCCATCTCTGTATGGCCTGACCCTGCGTGATTCTCTGGGGCATTCCCAGCTCTCCTCACCAGCCACTTCTCCCAACGCTAAAGGAGCTGAAAGCCCTTGGGAGTTATCCTTGTCTGCAGGGGTTGTGCTGGGACAGGGTGACAGGGCAAGGTTTGCCAGCTCTGCACAGCCTCCCAGAAGATGCTGTGGCAGCTGAGGAGCTGCATTGCCCCCCATCCATCTCCTCACAGACCTGAGGGGAGGTGGGGGGAGGGTGCATTCTGGCAAGTTGGGAGCAGTGGGGCATACTGGGCTTCTCTGAAGGAGCAGAACCAGGGGTTTGGGCTCCAGGAAGGCTCAGGGAATAGGGCAAAAGCCAGCTTACTCCAGCCCTTTCATTCATCAGAGAACTGACCCATGCTTGGAGCGACCTCCCACTTAAACTCTGCTCACCTCCCCAGCACCTGCTGCTCATTTCCACAGCCCATATTATTTTTCAGGACTTTCTTTAAATCCCTCGAAATCTCTGCAAGATATTACAGAGCTGTGGCCTCAAGAAAAGGCCATTCCCATTCTCTCTTGGCCTTGTGCCTTCACTAACAATCCTTCTCCCAACCCAAACACACCCCTCCTATTTACCGGCACAGAGGGGGGTGTGCCGGGATCCTGTTGGCCACGAGGGAAGAAAAGCTCATTCCCTCCCAGTGGAAAGGCAGCAGGGTCCGAGTACACCCTGAGCTGGCATGCCCAGCACCCTCAGCCCTGCCTGGCCCCTGCCCCATCCAAACTGCATCCCAGGGGTTACTCCTCTCCCAAGCCTGCTTTGGTGAAGGTGTGGACGGGAGAGCTGGCAGAGCTTTGCCTCTGAGCCAACCCTCCCACGCCTTTCCCCACCACGGCGTGGCCACCGCACAGCGCGAGGGGCGGTGGCTGCTCCGTGTGGCCTGGCAGGACAGAGGGACCCACTGCCCACCCTGTGGCCATCTGCCTAGCAGCAGGTGAGAAGGAAATCCCTGCCTGCCCTTCCTGCGGGGGATCCTGCCCACCCAAACTCTGCTGCAGCGTTTGGCCCCAGTTCCCCTCCGAGCTGCGCCGTGAGAGCCGGAAGGATCTGAAGGCAGCGGGGCGCTCGGAGCCGCCGCAGCCGCGCTGGGCGGTTCAGCCAGCGGGGCAGAGCCTGGCTCGGAATGCTGATCAGCCCCTTGGCTGAGCGGGCTGGAGCAATAACCATGACAATAGTAATAAAAGCCAGGCCACCAGCAGGTACCGACAGATCCCCCACGGTGCACAGGGGCCGCATTGTGTGTGCGAACGTGTCCCGCGGTGGGAACATGCCAGCCGGATGAGACAATCCCCGCGGCTGACAGCCACCGAGTGTGACCGGCCGTCACATGGGCAAGGGCCGCGGCAGGGAGCGCCGCGCTCCTTTCTTTCCCCGGCCGGGGTTGCCGAGGGGCAGCCACACCATCAGGGCTGCTGGCTCCCCCCGGGCCCGGAAGAGCCCTGCGAGGGGGGCAGGCTCCATCCCCGGCTCTCACCGCGGTCACGGGTCAGGCAGGGCCAAGCACAGCCCCAGCTGCTGTCTCCCGCTGCCGGCGTTCCTTACATAATGGGATCTCAGTGCTCGTGCCCAACTCCCCGACCAGAGCTCGAAAACAAGTTCATAAACAGGTCCTGCTAATTTCTCCCTCAAGAGAAACCCTGGCGCCCACAGGAATGCTGCCACCAGCAGCCGTCATCACTCTCCTCAAGGACTCTAACTCCGAGTATCGGTCACGTGTCGGGGAGAGCATTAACAGCCCGGATCAGCCACATTCATGGCACTTAGGACAGCACTCAAGAGCATTTTGGTTTATTTCGTATTTGCACTGCAGAAGAATTTGGACACTGGTTCTTACTTCCACACCAAGGTCCCTCTGGCGAGGCTCACCGTGAATCGCTGGTCTGTCACCCTGAGTCGCTGGTCTGTCACCCTGAATCCCGGGGCCAGCACAGCCTCTGCCCTCAGCCCAGCCCCCCTACAGCTGGAGCCCTCCTCGGTGAACTGCGGCAGCTTGCCACGGATTCAGCACAGCTGGGCTGGGAGCACAGCTCTGCCTGGGACAGCCAGCTGCTAAAGAGAGACAGCTCCGTAACTGGTGCCTCGGTCACCCCCTCCTTGTCCCTGGCTCGTTCTGTTCTGCAGACAGCACAGGGAGGCTGGAGGTTTCTGCTGTACCCCTGTGGCACAGGGCTGCTCCACCTGGTGATCTGGTTTTCCCAGGAGGAAAGGTCCCCTGGCACCATCATCCTGGGCCCTGCACTGAGCCTCAGCACCAGAGCAGGCACCAGTGCTTTGGTCAGACATACCAAGGCAAGGACCTCTTTAGGCAGCCTGGACTGCTGCCCCAGGCATTGCAGGAAGACGCTGAGCAGCCAGAGGAGGACCAGAGCCTCTTCCAGAGTGTGTGAGTCGCCCTGAGTCACGGTGCATCCCCACGTGGTGCTGCCAGCACAGCCCAGCCCGCCGGGGCAGGCACTTGCAGATGATGGGGTTTCACTGAAGGATGCCCTAGAAACGGGATGCAGAGAAGTCCTGGAACAGCTCTCAGGAAGATGTGGCATTGAGCTCCATGACGTCTCACCAGGCTCACCACCTTTCTCCTGCATTCCTGTGCTGCTCCATGCTGCTGGCAGCCAGCTCCCCTGCTGTCCTTGCCCTGCCCCTGCTCCTGGCAGACAGGGTGGGGATGCTGCTCCCTCTGTTCCCTCCTCCCCAGCCTGGAGGAGCAGAGGGTTTGGGCTGTGCTCAGGCAGAGCACAGGATGTTTGTTTGGTTTCCTTGGTTATTACACTGCCTGCTCCAACAATCACATTTTCCTTCTGCCGGTTGGGCCAAGTGCAGCAGAAAGGAAACGTGGAATGGCTGAGGTCAAACACCAGCCTGGGAACAGCTGGGGCCACCAGCCACAGCCCCTCTGTGCCACTTGGGTCCTTGCTATTTTGGGTACCCAGCCCAAAAGGAAGTTACCAAGACCAGGGATGCAGCAACAAGCTCCTTCAACAACAGCCCAAGGGCTCCCATCACTCCCTCCCGTGAGCTGGGGACACAGGCACCGCGGTGAACTGTGTGAGGAATTACAGGAATGAAAATGTTTGTGCAGGCAGAAGCCAAGCTGGCTGTGAGCGGGGGTGTGAGCAGAGCCTGCCAGCGGGGGTGCGGCTGCATTTATAGTCGCGGTGGTGGCGGGGCTGTGCGCAGGCAGGGGTCTGCACGGGCAGGGGTGGCAGGGTTGCTGGTTCCTTTAATTCCTGATACATCCTTCGGCCCAGAAAGCCTGGAGCACTAAGGCCAGCTCTTGACCCCGGGAGTTCCCCTGCTCGTTAGCATTCTCAGACAGCCCTCTGTTTGGTAGCAGGGAAACTGAAACTTGAACGTGTGCAAACCGCAGCGGATCTCACACCAGCTCCCTTTCCCCCTTGATAGATAATTCCCTTCAGCAGTCGTGAGCACAGCGTTTGAGCTCCCCATTCCTGGCTGGCCTGCACCTCAGGGGAGGGATCTGAGGCTCCAGCACAGCAAGTGCTGGTGACGCTGCTGTTGTGGTGTGTAACATCTCTCCATGATGACTAAATCCATGTGTGCTGGTAAAGCAGAGCAGAAGGGAACCACCAACCATCCAGCACAACCATGCAGTGTGAGCTGGGACAGGCAGAAGGGCTCAGACAGCCCTGCCTGGTCCAACTCCCCTCACCTTTTCTCCCCAGCTGACATGGAGCAGGCCCAGCGGAGCCTGGATGCAGAGCAGATGCAGCAGCAGCAGCTGAAACTACGGGACCGGCAGAAGTTCTTTGAGGAGGTTTTCCAGCATGATGTGGATTTCTTCTTCCCGATGTCTCACCTGCAGATAGAGCACCGGAGACGTACGTGCTGTGGGCACCAGCACAGGGCTGGGGGGGTTTCAGGGGACAATGACACAGGGGCTGGAGATTGGTGGGACATCCTTAGTCTGAACAGGACATGCATGTCCTGAACCAGGATGGGACCACAGTGGGTGTGTGTGGGTGTGCTGTGGATTACTCACACCCCTTAACTGAGGGCACATGGGTACCCAGGCTGGTGTCCTGCAGAGCCTGGCTTTGGCCAGGCTGCATTTTGGAGCAGGGACAAGGACTGCAGTGACACAACAGGGGCTTCCAGAGGGATGTTTTAAGGAAACATGATTTTCCTGGGACCTCTTACCAGCAAGTAGAATTCAGCTCCTTGTGGCAATGCTGGTCTCCCACCTCAGGATCCTGCCTGCACAGAGCTGATGGTGCCCTTTTCCTGGCATATCACTCACCTTTTTGCTGGCCTCTGTCTCTGCAGCCCCCTTAGGCAGCATTTCCTCCATGGAGGTGAACGTGGACATGCTGGAGCAGATGGACGTGCTGGACCTGTCAGACCAGGACACTGTGGATGTGTTTCTGGGCTGTGGAGCAGAGGAGAGCAGCGTTGCTGGGTCTCTGCCAGGTATGTGCAGTCCCAGGGCCTTTGTGGGCCAGGCTGGAAGCCCTTCCTGCCCCCAGTGCCCACACTGACTCCTTCCTCAGCCCCAGCCACCCTGTGGGCAGATCCATACCCACCCAGAGGCAGACATTGGTGCTGGGTCTGTGAAGTTGGAGGGCCCTCATACTGGGCTGTTCCACATCAGTATCCACATCCACAGCCCAGATATACAGACCCCTGTAAATACCTTGTGCTGCAGAAGACTGAAGAGCCCAGGCACCTTCCAGAGCCTGTGACTCAATTTCCCTTGTCCCGAAGCTTCTCTGGAGCAGCCAGTGCCTTGTCACAACTCCCAAGGTCCTCAGCAGGCTGCAGAGCTCATTGTGCTGAGCAGGAAGGCTGCAGAACCTCTCCACCTCCCAGCCAGACCGCAGGGAGCTGGGCTGGGGTCTGCAGGGAAATCCGGGGTGCCAGCACATTCCTCCCCACTCACACACTGTAGTGAGGTCAAGGTTAAAGTCTCCTTACCTGCTGCAGCCAACAGCCTCACACAGCATGGCTCTGAGCTGTGTTTCAGGAAAGATGGAACAGGCTCCACTGCCAAGAACAGGGAAGGAATGTGCAGCAGCTACCCTGAGCCAAGCCAGGGTGTGAGGAGGGGAATGGCTGCAGCAGCCATGTGAGGAGCAGGAATGCATTGCCCACTGAGGAGTGAGTCTTGGAGGGGCCATCCATGAAGCTTAGGCAGCAATAAACCTCCAAAAGCCTTTTTCATTCTCATACTGCTCTCTTCTCCAGGGGCAGATGCCAGCCAGTGCCCAGAGGAGATCACCCTGCAAGTGCCCAACGCAGCTGAGAGCAAATCTCGCATTTCCTCCACGTCCTCCGCCTCCACGGATTTGAACAGCCTGGACACCAGCGAGGAGGGGGCCGAGACCCCCGTGGTGCAGTCGGATGAGGAGGAGCTGCAGGAGGACAGTCCCAAAGAGCAGGTGGTGAGAAGCTAGCAGCCAGCTTTGCCCTGCTCCCAGCCTCCTCTGCACGGACTTGCCAGCCCAGAAGAAGGAAAGCTGCTGGTGCTCAGTAAACCCCATCCTGGACTGCTGCCCTGCCAGAGGGGAGAGATGGTTTTCCCCTCCTCTCCCTCCATGTGTTCTCCTGGCAGGCAAAGGAGAAGGAAAGGGGTATTGTAAGCTCCCAAAATTAACTCTTCAGGCTTTGCTGCTAACAATCCCTGCTTCATCCCCCCACCCCCCAACATGCTCAGCATCCCACAGCTCCACCATTCCCAGAAAACCATCCCTTAGGATCCCAGTTCCCCCTGTCCTACTGACAAACGTTCTGTTCTGACAAGCACTTAACGATGGCACAGAGAGAAATAACACTGATCTAACCAAGCAGTGGGTGTGTGTGTCATTGGGAGAAAATAGCACAGGGCATGAGGACGGAGAGCAGTGCAAAGCCAGTGTGCTCACTGTGCCGTGCAGGAGCAAACGAAGCCTCCTGCTGCACAGCACAGGGATGGTTCCTGTGGCCAGGGCAGGACCAGACAGCACAGACCTTGGCAGAGAAGGGCTGTGGGCACAGCAGGTTGCAATGGTGAGTACTTGAGCTCTGCAGAGAGAGCCAGCACAGACACAGCTGACCTGAGCAGGGCTGGGGTGCTCGTGACCTGGAACCCCCAGCCATGGGCACAGTGGGGATCTGCCACGCAAATGGGCTGAGCAGAGAACACCAGCAGCTGCTGCACAGGAGCGAAGGAAGAACCACCAGCACGGGGCACTTCACAGGCCAAGCCCAGGGGAGCTGGGCACAAAGCTGGCCACAGGCCCCTGGCCACCATCAGCGCCTGCAGGCCAGGAAAGCGCTGTCCCTGCCCCTGCATCAGCACAGCCGTGGTCACCACGGGGAAAGGAGCCTGGGGGATAAGCAACAGAAGCCAGGGAATGCTCCTTATCCTGGCTGCTTCCCAGGGGGTGTTGAGACATTACTGCGCTGTTCCTGTGTCAACCAACACTTTGTGGGACCAGCTGGAGTGCCCCATATCCGAGTGCAGCACAAATGTGTGCATTTGCTGCCTTAGGCTCGGAAATTGATCGAGAAAAGGGCCAGGCTTCATGACTTCTCAGGCTGTAGTGCAGGGACTTCCCTACCTAGGTATAGGGTAATTAACAGCTCTGGATGGAGGTTTTTACCTTTAATTTGGCTGATCACTTCCAAAATGCATCTAAACCCCTATTACCTACCAGTATTCTGTTGCAAGGAGTTGCCCAGTGTAACAAACCCAACAATAATATGTAAATATGACTTTTATTTTTTTCTGGGCATGCTGACTTTCTGGCTTTATGTGATGCCACTAATTAGCAAAAGGGGGGGAAAAGATAGAAAGTAAGTCCTTATTCTTTACAAATACTGAATCACATTGTCAGTTCTAAGTTAACATTGCAGGAAGACCTCAGATCTGAGCAAGTAAGTGGCTAATCAACAACGTATAGCAGCTGGTAAGTGACAGCCTCACGTTGTTATAATTTTTATGCTTATTTCCTACTGGAGGAAATCATCACCACACTCAAATCATCCCCGGGAGAATAGAAGACGGTGTGAGCTCCGTCGGACTGGCACCGCTGGCGCTGCCTTGCCGTGGCTGCCATTCCCTCCCCGGGGGCGGCCCCGGGCTGGGGATGCTGGAAGCGGGGCGCTCCCGGGTGGCTCTGCACCGGAGACAGACGCTGCCCTCCGGAAAGGAGACGAGGAGCGGGGGAGAGCCGGGGCAGAGCTCTTCCCTCATGGAAAAGCTGAGACGTGGAAGCCACCTGGGGTCAGGCACAGTCCCCACAGCGTCCTCGGGCACAGCCGAGCCCTGCAGGGAGCCCCCCAAGCTGGGAGCGCACCAGGGCTTCCCCTGCAGCACCAGTTTCAAAGTGGTGGAAGGGAACTCTCGGGAGCCCCTTAACCCCCCTCAAACCACCAGAACCGGCCGCGATCATCCCTGTGGGTCCTTCCCGACCCTGCTGGGGGCAGGCGGAGGCACAGCCAGGCTGGCGCTTCCCCCGCGGAGGCTCCGGGCTCGCTCCGGTGCGGGCCGGGCCGGCCCCGCGGTCCGGGCGCACCGAGCGTCTCCATGGCACCCCCGGAAGCGGCGCCATTGGCGGCACGGGCGGAAGCGGAAGCGGCGATGGGCGGGTAGGGGCGGGGCGGGCGGCGGGATGGCGGCGGCCGTGTTGCTGCTGCTGCTGCTGGTGGCGGCAAGGCCCGGCCCCGGGCGGGCGGACGCGGGGCGGGAGCGGCGGGACGCGCTGCGGGAGGAGCTGCTGCTGAGCCCGCTGCCCACCGGCGATGTGGCCGCCACCTTCCAGTTCCGCACGCGCTGGGACGCGGACCTGCAGCGGGGCTCAGGTAGGGCGGACCCGGCCGGGGCGGACCGCGCTGCTATTGGCTGTCCCAGGGGCGGACCGCGCTGCTATTGGCTGTTCCGGGGGCGGACCGCGCTGGTATTGGCTGGGGCGCGGTGTAGGGGCGGGGCTGTCGCGGAGGTACCATGCGACGTGATGGTTTGCCTCTAGCGATGACGTCAGCGGTGCGAGTGACGTAAGGGGTGTGAGGTGGGCAGGGACAGGGCAGAGCGAGGCTGTGGTGACGGAGGGTTGCGGTGACGTCACACGAGGGCCGTGACGCAAGCGGGCTGTGTTGGTGGTGCAGGCAGAGGCGGTGTGTGGGTGACGTCCTGCTCGGGCAGGCCACGGTGTGATGTCAGGGGAAGGGTCGGGGGAGGGCAGGGTCTAACGCTGCGCACAGTCTCTCACTACAGGCTCTTCCCGAAGGCGCTGGGCCGGCTGGTGGCGGCGCTGGGCGTGCGGGAGCTGCACCTCGCGCTCACCCAGGGCTTCTGGCGCACCCGCTACTGGGGGCAGCCGCCCCTCCAGGCACCCGCTGGCGCTGAACTCTGGGTCTGGTTCCAGCCCACGGTCACCGAGTAGGTACCCCAGCCGTGGATCTGTCCCTCTGGGTCTCCTCTGTGGCCTCTGCTCCCAGGAGCTGTTGCTCGTCTCTCATGAGGCAGCCATGGTGTGTGAGCACACCTCCTGGTTTGAAAAATGTCTGCTGGAAAGAAGAGCCCAGGAGTAGCTCTAAAAATCCACAGAGCATACCCCATCTGTTCATGGGACAAGATGTGGTGCTGAGGGCAAATCCTTGTTCATAAAGGCCCGAAGAATTCCCCTGTGGGCTCTGTGATGACAAATCCCTTGCTGTGCTAGTACAGTGGGGCTATATCTTGACCTCTCATCCGTGACTCACTTCCTTTGACTCCAATCCAATACCTGTCACCATCTCCTTAGCACACCACCCCTGTTCAAGCTGCAGCAGCTCTGTGGGGACTCACAGAGTTCTCTCCTCTCTGCGAGTGTCCTGCTCTTTGTCTGCTGGTCAGGTCAGCCTTTGGAGCTGCACCAAGGCATGGCTTTGGGTCTCACAGCTCCTTCTCCACTCACACACATCACCTCCCGCATGCTCCCTGCTCCCCTGGCCTCCCTCCTCACATACTACCTGTGCCCACCGCCATGTGCCTTGGCTGTGTGATGCCTGTGTGTCCCTGGTGTGTGTCCTTGCTGTCCCTCAATAGTGTCAGATGTGTCAGAATAAAATACCAGGAGAGCTGGGGAGTGCAAGCCCAGCAGTCTCTCTGCACACTCTGTGTTCAGTAACCCAGTGTGGTCATCCTGCTGTATTTATTGAATGTAACTGACTTAACACTTGTTGTTTCAAGGATTTGAGCTGCTGAGTAATCTCTGTTCTCACACAGTGTTGACAAAGCCTGGAAAGAACTGAGTAACATCCTTTCAGGAATATTCTGTGCTTCTCTCAACTTCATTGATTCGACCAACACGGTGATTCCAACAGCATCCTTCAAACCCCTGGGTTTAGCCAATGGTGAGCCTGGCTCTGCCCTCTCACTCTTGCCTCTCACTTTAGTTCTGCCCTGTGTCACTGCCAGCATTCCAGGTGCAGATGCTCTAACGACTCTGGGTCTGGGTGTGTACAACAGCATCTGTTAACCTCTTCCTGGAAGGATTTCCTCTCCCTACAAACAAGGCTTGGATTTAAACAGAGTAAACCCACAAGCAGTACAGGCCCTTATCTGTCTCTATGAAAAGTGTTTTACAAAACAGTGAGGACTACAGGATTTAAGACACTCACGAGAAAAAATCTGCTAGGATATATCCTTACCCATTCTTTCCAGTCACTCTGAACAGAGTGGGATCTACGTCTGGTGGAGCTCATGACATTTCAGGCATAGTGAGAGGGTGGGGTACACTGTGGGTGGAACAGATCTGCTGCTGTCCCTCATGCCTCAGCAGCACCAGCCTGCTGAGCTCCCTCTCCCCGCCCAGGGACGGATCACCATCTCCTGCGTTACGCTGTCCTGCCCCGGGAAGTTGTCTGCACAGAGAACCTCACCCCTTGGAAGAAGCTGCTGCCGTGTGGCTCAAAGGTAAAACAAGCCCCTGATGCCTAATTGGGCCACTCCTGATGGGCCTGGGCTCCCAGCAGCCATCTGGGAGCATGCACTGAGAAGTTCCCTCAGGGCCTTTCTCTCGGTGGGAGCAGAGGACAGGGGCTGAGTTTCTCCTTTGCTCCCTGCAGGCCGGGCTCGCTGTGCTGCTGAAGGCCGAGCGCTTGTTCCACAGCAGCTACCACTCCCAGGCAGTGCACATCCGCCCCGTCTGCAGGGTGAGTGCTGGGCTCAGCTCCCTCCCTGAACACCCAAGAGAAAATCCAAAGCCACCTTGTTACATTGCAAGGTATCACAGTGGTTTGCCCAGCTGCCCTGTGATGGGTTCACTGTGTGTAACACAGCTGTCATCCTGCTTCTCTGGTAACCCCAGTGGAAATCTTGCAATCCTGGTGGCGTTCCAGCTCCATCCTGGTGTCCTCCTCCCTCCAGAAAGTGATCAGAGCTGCTTGTCTCTTTCTTGTCCAGGATGCCTCCTGTCTGGCTGTGTCCTGGGAGCTCAGACAGACCCTCACTGTGGTCTTTGACTTCTTTTCCAGTGGCCAGGGAAAGAAAGGTAAGCTTGGTGGCTGTGCTGGGGTGCTCCCAGCCTGCAGCACTTGACCTGCCACCTCACCTTGCTTCCCACAGACTGGTCCCTCTTTAAGATGTTCTCTCGCACGCTGACTGACACGTGTCCTCTGGCATCGCAGAGCAAAGTCTACGTTGACATTTCCCCTAAGAACAAGGTAAGCTCATGGGCCACAAAGCATGCCCTGCTCCCTCAGTTCAGCTGCTTCATGTGGTTCTGAAACATCCTCACCTCCATCCCCTGCACGGCTTGGCCCCTCAGGGTCGAAGAAAGGGAAGGGATTTTCTTGCTCTGAGCAGGGCTGAGGGGATGAGCCTGGTGCTGTTAGCAAGAGCACAGAGCTGGCTGTTGGGTGGGAAAGCTCAGGGCTACCTGGAGGGACTTTGCCCAGTGCTGCCAGTTTCTTCAAGGGGCACTTTTTCCTTTCATGGTCCATTTGCTTTCCTCAGGAAAAGGAGCTATTGGAAGTGTCCCCCCCTCCAACATCAGTACATGAAGCTATTGTCCAGGGGGACAGGAAAACCTATGCTGTGTATGACCTGCTGAGCCCCTCACTCTTCAACACATCTCGCAGCCTCAATGTGCAGCTGAAGTGGAAGCGGCCCCAAGACAGCTGTGAGTGAGCAGAGCTTCCCTTCATCTGCACCACTGGCCAGGGCTCTGGGGCTGAAAATCACCCCACTCCTGTCCTTCCTCTTGCACAGCGGAGATGCCCATTCCCACCCTCCATGCTCAGCGTTACGTGGGCGGGTACGGGCTGCAGACAGGGGAGATCTGCACCCTCATCTACAACACCCACCCCTACCGAGCCTTCCCCGTGATCCTGCTGGAGACTGTGCCCTGGTACCTGCGGCTCTATGTGCACACCTTGACTATCATCACCAAGGGGAAGGAAAACAAGCCAAGTGAGTAAACCCTCCACATGCCCCCCGATTTCCTTGGCTTGAGCAGCTCATTCCAAAGATGGTGTAGTCCCTCCCTCAGGCCCCAGTGATCACTGGGGAACTGGACTGTGAAACAAAATGTTATTGAATGTTTTCCTAGCCCCAAGTTCAGTGCTCACAGCAGATGAGACCGTTAGGTCTGTTTTATTTATAAGAGACACATGGATGGTGTTTCATGCTCCAACAAGGGTTTAAATCAACATGAATTAATTTTTGTAGCACAGGAAGCTCAGTTTAAAACTGATGATTGGGTTTTATTTTGCGTTTACACCTTTCCTTATGAATACCTGACTTTCATGGGTCAGTAGCTTTAAAGACCAGCTAAATTTAACTTTAACACATGCTTTTTGCAATGGGTACATCTTCACTTGCCCAGAAAAGACAAGAACAGTCTCTCAGGACAGTGGAAGCAGGATCACCCACCTCATGGGACATGTCCAGGCCATGTGAGATTGGACAAGGTCCCCCTGGTGCCATTGCTGAAATCTCTTTGGGGTTAGGTTACATCCACTACCAGCCAGCCCAGGACCGGAGACGGCCTCACCTCTTGGAAATGCTGATCCAGCTGCCAGCCAACTCCGTCACCAAGATCACAATCCAGTTTGAGAGGGCCTTATTGAAGTGGACAGAGTACCCACCTGACCCCAATCATGGCTTTTATGTCGGGTAATGACATTCCTCAGCTCCTCATCTCCTTCTGGGCTTTGCATAGGACTTACTGCCCAGGTCTCTGGAGATGTCTTTGCTGTCAGGACTGACACTGGTGTATTATTTGTGCCCTTAGTTCATCTGTGCTCAGTGCCCTGGTGCCCAGTGTCACTGCAATGAAGGACATGGATGTGGAGCAGAGCCCTCTCTTCACCTCGCTGTGAGTGCTTGTGCTGGGGAGTGGGGCTGTGCCACAGCCTGTGGGCTGTGGCTACTCTCATCTTCTGTGGTGAGCATGAAGCACTGGTCGTGTGCAGGCTGACCCTGCCTTTCCTTCTTCCACTCTCCAGGTTTCCCTCCTCTGATGGCTCCAGCTATTTTGTGCGTCTGTACACGGAGCCACTGCTGGTGAACCTGCCAACACCAGACTTCAGCATGCCCTACAATGTCATCTGCCTCACCTGCACCGTGGTGGCCGTGTGCTACGGCTCCTTCTACAACCTGCTGACCAGAACGTTCCACGTGGAGGAGCCGAGCCGGGGCGGGCTGGCCAAGCGGCTGGCCAACGTCATCCGGAAATTCAGGGGGGTACCCCCGCTCTGAGAGGAGCCAGGGCAGCCAGCACTGCCTGCAGGGCTCGGTGGGGACACTGAGATAGCAGAGCACTGCTGCCTCTTGTCTCGCTGCCAGCAGCTTGTTCTGTTTGCTGCCTGGATCTCTCTTGGGATCCAATAAGCTGAGAGACTACTTCCATTGCTGAGATGGGAAATGGCTCTAGGCCCATTGACTACTGAACTGCACTGCTATGGGACTGGGAAAGTAAAAGACTTCTGGTTGAGAGAGGTGTAACTTACATGCTGGGAATGGTGCTGGAAATAAACTTGAGTGTTTTGTATGTTTGTGCTGCCTCTGATTGGTTTTGCTTTCTCAGCTCACACGCAGAGTTGACCCTCTAAGCTGCCAAGTCTGTAGCACACTGCCTGCATCAGCCAGGATTTGATGCAGGCAGGACCAGGCAAGGGGGTTTGATCTGCAGCAAAGAGAGGGACTCACCTGCTCTAACATCTCACCTTTCACAATTGCCATGTTTCACATACATGTGTCCTGTCACGCTTGGCCACATTGGAGCCAGTTCATAAATTATTTGTTGAGCACAGCTTATGTCTGCCCCCTCACCAACAGCAAGGGTTTATTTTCTTTAACAGGAAAAAGCTTCTCTTGGTCACAACTTCTATTTGCAGGATTTTGAAACCCTCCACCTGCTCACCCCTCTGCCACAGCACAAGATTCTCCTCTGGACCCACAGTGTCCCTGGAGCTTAGGGGAGCCTTGGCTCAGCAGACCCCAAATGCTGAGCTGCAGCCAGTCCTGGGCTGGGCAGGAACACTGGCACCACTGTGCTCCTCAGTGCAGTTATTTTCTCAAGATACAAATTCCCACCCTTTTGTGGTTCACACAGAGCAGGAGGTCAGTGGTGGTGCTGCTTGGCCTCTGACAGTGCTGCTTTCAGGGGTACGCCCTTTCCATCTCAGATGTGGCTATAGTGATTGGAACAGACTCTGCTTACAACCAGCTAAACAAAGGACAGGGAAATCTTTGGAAGAAATATTCCTCAGAACCAAAGCAGAGCACAGCCAGAAGTCCTTTAAAAGCTTCTGCTTGAACAGAAAGGCCATAAAAACCCTATGGCTTCCTGTCCTGCACAGAACAATCTGTTCCCACTGGCCTGGGATTACCTTTCCCTTCCAGTGCCAGAGATGCTCTTTACTCTGCAGCTCCTTACAGATCCACTCCACTGGATGGCTCCATGCAGCCTGCAGAGCCTGCTGAAATACGAGTTTTGGATGATCCCTCTCTGCTCCTGCCTCCTGAAAAAGGTGCCGTGGGGCTGGGAGTTCATGCTGCTTCCAGCTCTGCCAGACAGGCAAGTGCAAGATGGAATTTCTTTACGGAAAGCTGGAACTGCAACTGAGACCCAAGCGAGCACACAGCTGCCACAGCAGGGCAGGAGTCTTAGGCTTGAGGGTCCACACTGCAGTTTGCATAATGATTTGGAGACCTCAGGTTGTGTCAGGTTGGATCCAGTATCAGTCCTGCAGACTGCAACCAGCAGCATCTGCTGGAGCAGCTCAGAGCAGCCCAGCTCCCCAGGTGAAGCCCGCTTGCTGCTGGTGTTATGTGTGATCCTGAAAGTCCCCTGAGTGGTCATGGAGTGCCATGGGAATCATCAGCTGGCATCTGGTAGTTATTTTTATAATCAACCATGAGAGCTGGCATCAGCCAAAGGCTTTAGGGCCATTCCTGTGCAGTGCCATAAACCAAGAATTTTAAACATCCCATAAAGAGGTCAGCCCAGAATAACGGCAGAGCAGAGGGAAACTATTCCAGGCTGGATATACACTTGCCAACCATTGGGAGAGTAGGTCTTATCATACTATCAAATGCAGCCAAGTGGAAAACTCTGTGGGAAATGTGGGTGGCCCTGCAATTGTGGCTGGGTGGGTTTTAAATGGTTGTGAAAACGCCAGATCTTGGTCTTTGAGGTTTTTTGTTTTTCCTGGACTATTTTTCTTCTTTCCTTGGGCCCCTTGGGTTACTCAGTACAGGAGGGACATGGAGCTCCTAGAGGCGAGCCTGGGGAGGGCTGTGAAGATGACATCTCTCTTAGGAGGAAAAGCTGAGGGAGCTGGGGCTGTTCAGGCTAGAGGAGAGAAGGGACCTTATCAGTGCCTGTGAGCAGCTGCAAGGGAGGGTGTTCTGAGGATGGAGCCAGGCTCTCCCCGGTGGTGCTGAACAGTGGGATGAGGTAACAGGAATGCTGGAAGTTCCACCTGAACATGAAGAACTCTACTGCATGGGTGACTGTGACAGGCTGCCACTGAGGTCGTTCCCTGGAGATGTTCCCATGCCCTTTGGACACAATCCAGGGCACTGTGCTCCAGGAGATGGAGCAGAGCAGGGGGCGGCTGGAGGGCCTGCAGGGCTCCCTGCCCAGCCCCGCTGGCCTTCGTGGCCCTGCGAGGCAGCACAGCACAAGCTGCAATGGAGCGTGCAAACACAACTGAATAATAACCACCGATTATTCTGAGTTGGAAGGGACCCATCAGTGGATGGATCCTCGAGTCCAGCTCCTGCACAGGACACTCCAGGAATCCCACCCTGTGTCTGAGAGCGGTGTCCCAACGCCTCTACAACTCAGACAGGCTTGGTGCTGTGACCACTGCCCTGGGGAGCCTGTTCCAGTGCCGACCACCCTCAGAGTGAAAATCCTTTTTTAAAATCCAGCCTAACCCTCCCCTGACACAAGTTCAGGCCATTCCCTCAGGTCCTGTCACTGGTCATGAGAGTGAAGAGATCGGAGCTGTCCCTCGTGCGGAACTCAGCAGCGCTGAGGTCTCCCCGTCAGTCTCCTCTTCTCCAGGCTGAACAGACCAAGAGTGGCTCGCCACAAGGACGCACAAACACAAAAACCTTTAAGAACGCACAAACACAAAACCCTTTTTACAACAGCAGAGCCCAGCCGAGGCCGGCTCCCAGCGCCGCTCGCGCCGCGCGCAGGCGCAGCGCCGTCCGCGCATGCGCAGCCCCCGCCGCGCTCCGCTGCCGCCGCGCGGGGCTGCCCGGACCCGCCTGAGGAGCGGCCGCTCCCGCTCCGCTCCGCCGGCGGAGCTGCAGCGCACCGGGGCCGCCAGCGCTCCCGGGGACAGCCGGCCCGCCGCGTGGGGCCTCTGGGGCGTTCCCCGGCTCCCGGGCGGCCTCTCCCTCCTTCCTCAGGGCGGCCCCGGGATGGCGGCGTGAGGCGGCGGCACCGCGCGGTGAGTACGGGCCGGGGAGCGGCGGCGGGCGGCCGGGGCCCAGCCGGTGGAGCGGGGGAACCCTGCGAGCTTCGGGGGTGGGAAAGGGGGATCGTAGCCCTGCGTGCGCCGGGATGGAAAAGGCGTCAACCGACCGTGAGCCCCGTGCCAGCATGGAAATAACAGCGCTGCGTGTGCCCTCCCCTCCCTTCCTTCTGCTTTCGGCCGCGAACCTCGCGTAGCTCTCGTCAGCGCCTTCTGAAAGGAAACCCAGGCCGGTTTATCCCCAGGGCAGCACAATGCTCTGTCTGCGTAGCTTTTGTCCAGGCAGCTGGACTGGGATGGGCCTTGTGGGTCCCTTCCAACGCGGGATATTTTTGATAGTCTATGAATTCAGCGGTGTTGTGCCCGGCCAGGCACAACTCTACCTGAGTCCCCATACATGGTTTGAGCCAGCTACAAAGTGAGTTTACAAGCTGTTGTGTCATACAAACATTACTCATGATATCCAAAACATGGAAGAGCAAAGGAAGAAGAAAAACAGTCTCTTAAATGCAGTCCACAACATGCTGAATTCTCCCATACTTCCCTGGTACTGAAACATTTCAATGGACCTTGCAGGTACTGTCATAGTGCAGTAACCTTTGTCTTTCCAAGCTATAGGTCATAACTCCTCTTAGCTGTCTAAACAGCATTTTTGCCTTTCCTAATCTGAGACGCAGAAAACTCACCCTTATCAGGCTGTATTCGGACCACTGAAGGCACAAAAGGTAGAGAAGAGGTCCAAATTAAAACTACTTTTTTCGGGGAACTTGGAATGGGCCTGGAAGTTGTTATCTGTGGCAGAAGGTGGGAATGAGGACCTCTGACAATTAATGAATTAGTACAAATGAAACTAGTAATACTTCAGATGACAAATGTGACTGCTGACATCTCTTCCCACCACAGAGCTGGCTGACTTAAGCTTCTATGCCTCTGATTCCTGATGATTTCCAGGTCCACTCCAAGCTCTCTGAAAAAAACAGTTTTAGTTTGGATCTCTGCTCTGTCTTCTGCTCATGGGTGGAGGAGGATTCACCCTGGTGTTGTGAGGGCATTGCAGTCCAGATGGAGTGAGCGCTGCATCTGGACAAAAGCTGATCCATCCCCCATCCAGAATGAAGCTCAGAGGGCAGCTTTGAAAGTGGTGGCTCAACAGAGAGCCTCCACTTTAGACCAAGTGAGTTGCTTTGGCTTGTGTCTAGTTTGAGAAATCAGAACACTAACCCCAAGGCTTGGTTAATAAAGCATTTGTTGCTCCTTTTGGAAAAGGTTGTAATTACATTGCACCATTTCTGAGTCTATGTCAAGTGTCCAAGGCACGATCCAAGACTAGGGTAAGGCCTTTGCCAAAAATTATAGACTCTGTCTTTCCAGCTGAGTCATACCAGCAGATAAAGCTTTTTAAAAAATTAAAATAATAATGGCAAGGCTAAAAAAAAAACCCTAGAGAAGTTAATCCCTGCTGCAAAAAGGTCTTAAAGTTTGAGCAGTTATGGTTCTTGGGTTTACGACAGAGGGTTGGCATCTGGGAAGCTGCTCTGCTGTTGCTTTTCTTAGCTGAACTCTCCAAACTTGTCACTTGATAGTTCTTCATCTCTCTTTTTGTCCCAGTGCTTTGGATGTTGTGTATTTTTCAGCAGCTGTTTTGGGTGCTGTGTGATACTTGAGTTTGTTTTGAGCACATGCTGGCAGTGTGAAGCACTGCCCACACATTTCAGTTAGTAGTTGCGACAGGGTTTTTGATTAAAACAATTTTAAGCAGACAAGTGAACACTGTCGGTAAGAAACACATCCCTGAAACTTACCCTTCAGTTTATGTGCACTGGATAACTTGAGAGACTTTTGTCTGACCAGTGTGGCTTTTCATCACAGAGACTTCAGCTTTTGGGAAGGGGAGGGGATGATACCAGCATGCCCCAATAAAAAGGTTACTCAGTGTTTTATTGCAGGCCTTTCAGCTCCCAGCCTGGGAGACTCTTTCTGTAGCGTCTGCTGGAGGAGTTCTGTGTTCAGCACTGGCTGCAAGGCTGCCCTAGTAAGGTCTGAACAAGCTTACCCTTGAAGTGTTTAGGGAAAGTTGGGTGATTATTCTCCCTTTCCAGGGTAAATGGACTGTTAAAGAATTAAAACGTTCTCGAGAAAGGTACATTGGTATTGACATACTGATGTGTCAAACCTATGGTGTAGGAACAACTCTCAGTGTGTTAATTGCTGAGTTAGTTTGTAGAATATGAAGGAACAGCTTGCTAGCTGCTCAGATGGGTTTATTCCAAAACGTGACTGATCTAGTCAGTTTTGGAATAAAAAAACTGACTAGATAATAATAAAATATTAAAAAATTTTGGAATAAAAAAACTGACACAGAGCGAAGCACTGTGCTGCTCACTCTAGACCTGTCATAATTGAAATTTTGTTTCTGCTTGGGAAAGGTCTGCTGCTGCCTTTGCACTGGAATTCCAAAATCTTCCACACAAACATACATCATTAGGACCTGAATGTTTTTGGGAGGCAAGATGACAGCAGGGAGGGCTTGGAATGCAATGGAAGCCAGCTAATAAGCATGTGGAAAAGTATTGGTGCTTGTTTACTAAGGAGGTGTGCAGGGAACCTCCCCTGGCTGCTCCTCTGCCTGCAGGAACTGGCAGGAGGAGGCTCTGGCAGCCCGTGGAGATCACACTGGGCCACAGTGGGAGCATCACCAGCTCTGCTGCTGAGGGTCTGACGTGAGTTCAAGTGGCTCCAAGAGCTGTGGAGGGGCGAAAGGAGGAGGTGGAAAGGAGCTGACAGGTAAACATAAGTGGCCACCAAATCAGATGACATGAGGGGCAGGTTTGAGGATAGCGGGACACTGGGCTGGCTGAGGCCAGAGGTGAGTCAGGCAGGGGAGAACAAGAGCAACTGGTTGAGGGGAAGCAGGATGCAGTTGTGAAACCAGTCCTGTTGGGTGACAGGTTATTATTTGCTCTGGAACGTGGTAATTTTTGACTTGGATTGTGAGGATGGGACAAGGACAAGATGAGAAGCTTTAATTTACAAGTTTCACCATGCTTGAGAAACCAGGTGAAACTGGATATTGTTGTGGCTTCCAGAAGGATCTGCCTGTCCTAGTCATGAAGGAAAATGTCCCCTGCTCAGTAAAGAGCTGATAAGCAGGAGGTGCTGTTTCTCTTTGATCAATAGAGTGTAAAGGAAACTTAGTCTCAATGCCAGCTGTACAGTCTCTAGTGAAGAGCACTTATTTTACTAGAGGAAAGTCCCTTGAGGAGATAGATCCTCCAATAGTAAGTACTTTGTCTAGGATCAGCTGTAGGATACCGCAAAGGGTCCTCAGCCTTTAACTAGTTGGTAGTGAAGGGGCAGGTGAGAATACAAGCAAACTGACTACAGATACAAAGAGCAACTGTTTGAATGGCTGCAATTTGGCTGAAATCCAAGAGGTTTGCAGGTTGAAGGGCACTGGCATTGGAACTTCATAGTAAAAATAACTACTGTTAAATGATTCTTTGTTCTGCAGTGGTTGCATTGATTGCTGCAAGCAACTCGTTCTTGCAGGAAATACTAATATTTAAAAATGAGTAACTTGTTCTGAGATGGCTCTGTGTTTGTGGGAAGTACTCAAGCAAAGCTTAGATGTTTAGAATCAACTCAGTGTTTAGAGTGTTTATTGTTAAGAGCATTGTAGGAGCGAGGAGGCCAGACCATGAAGTACAAAGTATAGCTACAACATAAATTATAATTATTTCTAACTGTAGTCAGTTGTAAAGTTTGGGGCAAAAGACTCAATAGTGATAACATGACCCTATTAAAGCTGAGAGATTTGTGACATTAGTTCTGAAAAATTCTAGTTCTTTATTTCAGCCTTGTGCTACTTAACAGACACATTCTTTCCCCATTTCTTTACTCTAAAGACAGAAAACCCAAAGCAAAGTAGGCATTTTGAAGTTTCAAGAACAGGTGACACAAAAGATTGCCACAGAAATCAAGCTGATGCAACTTAAAGCAGGATCTAGCAAAAACATGACATGATGTTTAGGCAGTGGTTTTTAATGCTCAATGTTTGGAGCACTTGTGAGAAAAAAAAGCAGGAAACTTCAAGAAGGGAACATTTCAGGAGAACTGAGGCAGCTGCAGATCATTGATTTAGTACAGCTTTGCTGCATTCAGTGCAATCTGAACTGAAAAGTTGGGTGATGGGGTTTAATTACCTTCCTGTTCAAACATTTGTTGTTAGATCTTTTTCTCTCCATTCTTCCCCTTGGAAAAAAAGTTCTCTAGTATTTCTGTGGCATTGTTTACTCTAGAAACATCTGAGCAATTCACAAAGGGAAGCAGACAGCATGTTTTGTTATGAAATGAGTAATAGCTAATTCTAGTTTATAGATGGGGGAAAAGGCTTGGGACTACACTTGCCCTTAAAGATGCAAATGAGTGACCTGCCTAAAACAAGACTAACATTGGGAGCTTTGTTCCTGTGACTTTGCTTTATCTGTATTGCAGCATAAAGTAACTCTTTGGCTACTGAGCTGCAGCTTATTAACTGAACACCAGCTGCCCTCTCTGCTGGAGAAACTGCCTTGCAGGAGCTCCAGCACAATGTACTTTCTCCACATAATATTTGTGCTGGTGGAGATGCTGGCCTGCATTTTCCCACTAACATTAAAATAGATGGTGCTGCGCAGGTTGGCAGCATTTCCTCTGCTCACAGCAGAGCCCATTGGTACCTGTGAGACAAGTCTGACCTCAGTGTTCTTTTGGAAGAGAACCTCGTGTGGTTTTCTCTTGGCTTTTCTCTGCAATCCCTCATTCTCCCTCCCTTTGCCAGGAAATCCCTTCTCCTGCCAACAGGAGCCAGTGGAATGTGCTGTTTGTTTACATTCTCACTCCTTCATCCTACTAACCTTCCCACCCCCCAGCTGTAATCCTGACAGGCTCAGCTGAGCCCTTCATCCTTCTGGGGGAGCACTGCTCCATTGAGTAATTGCAGATACAAGGCTTGCTGCAAGGAGCTGTCCCCACCAGCCTCCTAGTGGGAGTGAGGCATTTATTGTTTTTAAAGCCATTTGAAATTCTTGAAGGTGTTTGTAGTGCTTCAAAGGCAAAAACAAAAGCACACACTTAGTGTCATCGAGGTGGTTGCTAAAGGTAGGAGCAGGCTTTCTGGACTTGTAGTATGCTGTCATCCCTGCCTAGGAAAGCCCTTAAAGCTCCGTTTCCAGAGGGTTTTACAATAATCCAAGTGAGGAAATCCTGTGTTTACAGCACTTATGGAAATTGCCGTTTTGAGCCTGTCACCCCATTTGATCTATTCACATACTGTGTCTTATCTGACTTTAGCTGTTGGCAAGGATTATAAATCCTTAAGCAAGGGACTGTCCTCCCCTTTGTTTTACAGCCTGGACACTGCCAGGGCTTTCCTGGGTAGCTTGATGTGTAGGTGGGCTGGTGCTATCCTGCTGGAAGACTTTATTATTTGTCTGCAGAACAATTCTTTACACTAATGATCACTCTTCAGTTGTGTTTCTTTATATAGACAAGCCTCTGGGCTGTCTTGGATCAGTGTGTGTAGGGAAGGCCATGGCAGCTCGTTTCCCATTTCCACCTCTCCCTTTCTGTTCCTGCACTGTGCTAAAAGGGTCTCACTTGTTAGTCTGGAGAAAGGCCTGAGGAACAGAGCACACAGGGCACATTTCTACACCAGCAGTAGCTGATCGGTTCAGAAAGCAGGAAGCTTTCCACCAGCTCCAAGACACACCAGAATTTAGTACAGGGAGTTCAACCATCAGCATATGAAGCTAGGAAGGAAATGAAGCTTTAGAAGAATGTCAGTTGATTCTTTCCCTGCATTTCTCTGACTGTGACATTTTCCCATCCCTACAGAGCAGCCTGCCCTCCAGAGGAGTTGCTGGGACCTGTTTTGGAGCACATCTGACTGCTACTGCCTACGAGGCTCCAGCCAGCCACAATGTACTGCCTTCAGTGGTTGCTGCCTGTCCTTCTCATACCCAAGCCCCTCAACCCAGCATTGTGGTTCAGCCACTCAATGTTCATGGGATTCTACCTGCTCAGTTTTCTCCTGGAGCGGAAACCTTGCACAATTTGTGCCTTGGTCTTCCTGGCAGCTCTGTTTCTCATCTGCTACAGCTGCTGGGGGAACTGCTTCTTGTATCACTGCACAGGCTCCCAGTTGCCGGAGTCAGCTCATGATCCCAACATAGTGGGCACCTAGAAAATCATCATCTTCCAGTCTGCTGAGGGCTCTTGTTTTGCTTTTAAAAAGGGGGTGGGGCTGGGGAGGAGGGGGGTTGTTGGGTATGGGACTGGAGTAAGGACAACCTGTTTTCTGTAACTGCGTGGACTGGAGTGGGAAATTCTTCCCACTCTGCCTGTGAAATCCGACTCGTTTACTGTGTGAACTCTGGCAGCACCACCTGCTTTTTTAGAAGCAGAAGTCTTTTTTTTTTTTTCTTTCCCGTATCACCGGGAACAGACACCAGCCCTCTCAACTGAGAACTGCTGGAAGCCTGAGCCGCTGGCCCCTGCCCAGCTGGGAGCGCTGCAGTTGTGTCACTTGTCTGCATTAGGCCATGGTGGTCTAACTCAGGGCTCTTGGCCCACTGGTTCTCCTTGAAGAGCTACAGGATTCTCTCAGCCTCTCTTTGTGGGGAGCCAGCCTTTCCACCTTGCTGACCAAGGGTGAGTGCAACAGCTCCCAAATGGACTTGGCCAAAAGCTGCTGGAGCCACAGGCAGTTGAGTCATCTCCTCCTGCTCAGCCTGCCAAAGAGATGTGTGCACTGCTGAAGTGCTTTCTGAACTCTATGCTCCAAGATCCCAGCCTGAAAGCCTCAGTTATGCTGCTGCTTTTATAAAGCCTGACAGGCAGTAGAGACTCTCTCTTCCCTTCCTCCTCCATGTCCCAGGTTTACCAAGGTATTGACAGTAGGCAGAAAGAACCAGCATGCTGCAAGACACAGGGTTTTGGAAGCCACTGTGAACTTTATCCTACAAAAGTCATGTTAGCCCAAAAGGCTGGGTATGGGCAAGGCAGGAGAGGGTCCATGAGGTGAAGACACGGCTTGAAGCAGTAAATGCTTCAGCCATTTTCAGAGATAATGGTTTTGGGCCAGAGGTGACAGAAGGTGCTGGTGCTACTGACTAGAGAAGGGCAGAGGCCAGAAAAATGCCTGGTGTGTCCAGCTTCCCTGGCAGAAGGATGTCAAGAATCCAAGGTGGTGGTGGTGGGTCAGGCCTACAGTCTGGGGCAGAGGTTGGTTTGTGAGAAGCCTTAGAGGCTGACACAAAACACCTTTAGTCTTTGAAGGTTTCCCTCTCCTTTGCCATATGTCTGTCTTTCCTTCAGTCTTCTGGTGGAGAGCAGCAGAAGTGGCTGTTTCTGTCCTGAGGCAGTTCAAGCTATGAGGTTGTGAAACTTCCAGAGTATTGTTTGTTCATTGCACAGCTGTTCAAAATGTTTAATAAAGCTTTATAAACTTTAGTCTGTGGCCTCCTGCCCAGCATGATGCATTGGCTGCTCATTGTGGATGCCTTAGCCCAGCAATCACGTGTCTCTGCATTGTTCTGTTCCCAGCACAGCAACCCCAAACAGTCTCTGGCAAGAGGCAGAGCCTGTTTGCCCTGTAGCTCCCAGTACTGACTCTTCTTGATTGTTTAAGCTGACCGTGGGCTGACTGGGAGCCAGACTGGCAATTCCTAAACAGCCTCATCTCACAACCAGAAGCACCTCCTGTGTATCTCTGCACTTATGTGACAGATTCCTCTTTTTCTTGCTGCTTATGAAATGAAACCCCCGAGCTGTGTCCTGGAAGCCGCTAATCCCCAGTGCCGACAGTAAAAGTGTCTGCTTAGTGCCCACGTGGTGTAAGCCCATCCCATGACACCACCTCACCCCAGCCTGTCCCTGTGCTCAGGGCAGCCCAGCTGCCACCAGCCATCCAGGGGGACACACGGTGCTGTGAGCCCTTCCCTAGCCGTGGGCATGCCCACGGAGAATGGGGAGAGACAGACTGGGATCCAGCAGTGCCCAGGAACACCTTAGTGTTAAAGGAGCTGTGTTGCTGGAGCTGGAACAGGCTTGGTTTTATTCCTTGCTCTGAACACCAGGTCCAAGTTGGAAAGAGTTCAGGGCATAGTATTGTTTACATGATTAAAGAAAAGCATGTGCCACATCAAAAATAGATGTGACAGCTCTGTCACCTGTCAGGCTGAGGGAAATCCCAGTAGCTGTCACATCAACTCAGGCATAAATAACGAATGGAAAGGAGAGGGGGAGAGCACTTATTGCAAGCCATGGCACAGCTGTGCTCTGAGCAACTTTTAAGTTTCAATGTATTTAAGCTAATCGACTCTGTTCTGTCAAGAGAACACTTCTGTTGCTCACTAGCCAAGTTGCACTTTACACCAATTGAAATAAATGCTAGCCATGAAGCCAGACAACCCTTTGGATAAGAGCAAGCCTTGGCTTTGTACGTGGGGTCCAAGACAAGGCACAGCTATGGGCTCTTGCCTTGAATGAAACCCATCTCAAAAAAAGCACTTCAAAACAGGGAGGCTGCAGGAGAGTTTTCAGTGGGGTAAGAAGCCTCCCCACTCTCTGATAGGCACACAGCCTTCCCCGGAATGCTCTATTACTCTCTTTAGGGCCCTGAGATACCATCTTCACTGTAAAGATAGATTGTAAAGCAACTTTGTCATGGTCAGACAGAAAGCCTCAGGCAGAAGGAGGAACCCAGCAAAGTCTCACATCCCATGCTAATGCCTGGTTCATCCTTCTCCATAAAGAAACTGTGAAAAACGAGCCTGTGACTGCAGAACAGGTCAAACCCGATGGCTTCTGAAAAGCAGCATCACAGCTTCCCTGCCTGTGCACCACAGATAGGGCTGAGCCTGGACAGACGCAGCCGGAGTGCTCAGCCAGGCGTTTGCCAGCTACATGGAAAAATGTTCACACGAGGTGTTTTGCCCTACTCTGCCAGAAGAGCAGTGGGGTGGCCCTGTCCCTGTGGCCACCACGGGGTCTCTGTGTGGGGGCTGCACAGATGGGCAGCTGCTCCAGTGAGGTTTAGAACACAACCACTGTGTTGTGCCAGGCTCCACGGAGCCTGGACACTGCCTGCAAGTGTCATTTGACACTTTGGCACTGAGTGAGTCTCATCACCTTGCTGAATACAGAGTGTCCATCTGCCTGATGCTCCCTGGATACAGGGAGCTGGAGCCTTAAGCTGTTCTTTGTCTTTCCGTATGAGGGAGGGATCATTTTCTTTTCTAGGTCACATAACAGATCAGTGACACAGCAGGGTCAATAAAGGAAAAAAAAACAAAACAAAACAAAAGCCAGCCCAGGTTCCAATCCTTACAACCAGAGATGCAGCCTGGCTCAGGCAGTCCTTGGACTCCTCAGTACAGCCTTAGGGTCCAGGGGCTTTTCATACTCCTCCTCAACCCTTCTCAGGGACAGGGAGCATCCCCAGGATAAGCAGCTAGAATACCAAGGCTTGCCTTTGTTTCTTTTGGAGCTTTAGATCTGGCTGATATCCATGATAGTGCATCATCTTAGGACCCGATTCTTGGCAGCTGAGCTCCCCAGCACTGCTTGGGGTGCAGGTAGGAATCAGCCTGCTCTCCCAGCATCTGCCTCTCATCCAGGGATTTTGCTGGATGATTAGTGCCTCCTGCCTGGATTCTCTTCCTGCTCACCCTGAGACAAACCCACAGCATGGCCTTTCAAACAGCAGCAGCCAGAATAAAAAGGTTGATCCCATGGAGGAGCCATTTGGGCTGGAAGCACCCACCAGTGGGCTTAGGGAGGCCACCAAGTCCAGAGGCACAGTCCCACTGACAATAGCACCAGCCTTGTCCCCTCATGCTGTCACCCAGGCTGGTCCAGCCAATCTCCTGAGCCAGGCAAACCACAACCATCACTCAGGGTCACAGGTAGCCCTGCCCTGCAGCTTTTCTCTGGCACCAGCTGGTTTCCCAGCCGTGGGAGGTAAGCTACAGTCAGGTAAGGACTTTAGCCCTCCCCTGCAGATCCTGAAGATTAACCCTTGGCAAGAGGGTTTTGCTACTCTTCCAGCAAAGGCAAATCCTCTGGTAGCAGGGCAAGGGAGGACAGATGGCTCAGGTGCCACCCAGACCTGCTGCTGGAGGGGATGAGGTCCAAGTGACAACAGGCTGTGTCCTCTGAGTGAACACATGCTGGCAGCCTCCTGTCCACCCCTTGTTACCAGTGAGTAACAGGCGCTGAGGGAACTCTGGTGGCACTGCCAGCAAAACCTGAGAGCCTGACTCAGGGGGACAGTCCTGCTGTGAGCCAACCCTTTAACATACAGCACCCTGCTCCTGCCTCAGGAGACCTTACGCAGCATTTAGGCTGTGGGAGAGACCCCAGACCCTCAGCACAACTCAGGATTTGCAGTTCAGGGCTGACCCTGTGTACTCAAACCCGTTTATCCTGTGGGAGCCAGGACTCCACGTTCTTGGTGAGCTTTGGGTAAGTGAAGGGGATGCTCAAGTCAAACAACTCATCCTTGCCATTTTAGAGCCCACTGCCAACACAAACTGCACAGCACAGGACCCCTGCCTCCTCACTAGAGCTGCTTGGGGCACCCACAGCCCCACCCTAATACACTCTTAAGATCCCTCAGCTGCCACTGAGGCTGAGGACAAGACAGGGAGAGGAGGAAGCAAACATTGCCATAGGCAGGGCTTGGAAGTACTGAATCCAGTCCCCTCATTCCCTGTACACAAACCACCTCAGTTCCCCTGCACTTCCCCAGAGGGCAGGCTGGACAGCAGCACCCTGGCCTCCCCCAACACCCACCTCCTCCTCCATTTCACCCCCCAAGGCCATCCCATTCTCAAACAGCCATGCCAAAAGGTGCAGATCCAAGGGCTGGCAGAGCCACGGCCTCAGCTTCCCTCCTGGGCTGACCTGGCTAGCCCACCCCCAGCCCATGCACTGCACGGAGACCAAGGGACCTGCACACAAGAGATAATCCCTCAATTGCTTAATTGCTTTTAAGACAAACAAAACATGAAGCATTAAACTTTTAAGATGCCAAGACTGAGTCACTTGCCAGTCTGAAGAAGAGGAGCAGCCAGACTGGGGACTTGGGGCACCACCCAGACTGTGGTGATGATGATAGTGGTGAAGAAGCAGCAGCAGCATCCACTCTGAATTTAGAAAAGCCCCTATGCCCAGCAGTGTGCTATATGTCAATTAATTAATCACCCAGTGAGGGATCCCAATCAGCACCCACTAATTACCTTAACACAGCAGGCTTGTTTCTTCGACTTGCTGATAAAGCAGATTCTGCTGAAGGGAGGCTGTCCCTGTCCTGTCACCCCTAGCCCAGCCTGGGTGGCTTCACTCAGGGACACTGTGCCCTGTGCCCTGGATTCTGGCAGCACAAGCACCACCCGTGCCCTGCCCTGTGCTTGCTTTGGGCCACACAGTGGCAGAGTCCTGCTCTGACATCGTGTCCCAGGCTGGGGGCCCATGGAACACCCTCAGGGCCTAACTGCAATGACTCTGCCACTTGCTTTTCCTCCAGACTGCTGGAGATGCCAGACACAGCCCTGATCTGTGCTGAACCACGAGCCTGTCTGGGGAATGGCTCCAGTGGAACAGAACCCACACCAGATCCCAGAAGCATCTTCCAAAAAAAGTGTCTGAAGCACCAGGAGCTTCACATGGGTACTGCACTGTTGCAGCCGGGAAGCCTGGTAGGCTCCCGTGGCGGTCAGTTGCTTAAGGGCAGAAATGCCTAGTCATGGTGACTAGGCCAAAATAACCCTTCTCCCGCGCTTGGACCCTCGCTTATCTCCCTGTAAGACAATAGGTCACTTTGTACCCCGAACCATACCATTGGACACCTTTTCAAAACCTCTGTACCCTATAAAAACCCCACTTTCCCCCAGCTCAGCAGAAGCCGCTGTCCCTGGAACCCTTCACCGAAGAAGCTAATAAAGATTCATCTGTGGAACTCCATACGGCGCTTCTCCTCTCTCTCCCTGCGTCTGCCAAGGCACCTTAGCAAGCTTATGAGCTGAGAATCACTGCTAAAGAGCTGATCACTGCTAAGAGCTGAATATCACTATAACTAAGCTTGCTAAGTGTTGCCTGGGCCCGGGAGCTTTGCCGGAGTTGCTTGGACAGGGGGGTACGTAAGTGCACCCCTAACCAGGACCAACAAAGGCAGCCGAGACACCGACTGAAGCTACCGGGGAAAAACAAAACCTGGCGAACCAACGTGGGTGGAAAACCCCTGGAGAGCAGCCTTCACCGCGAAGAGTTACTGCCTTGGTTCACTCAGAGTCCTTCTGAAGGCAACTTCTCCGTTATAGAAGAATTTCTCTGCAGAAGGCGTCTGACGACCCTCCCAGTCCAGCTCTGAGGAGTCAGACGTTGGCAGACCACCCTACCAGCAGCTTTTCGACCCACATTCGGCTGAGGAGTAAGTTGATTACAGCCTTTTTGCGCGCAAAAAATTCTTTACTCGGGTCTTTTTCTTTTTGTTTTTCTTTTTTTTTCTCTTTTTTCTGCTGGGAGGGGAACGGGACCACATTACTATGGGATCAAAAAATAGTAAATTTAAACGATCCCAGAACGAGAGAGACTTATATTTAGAAATCTTAGAAATTCTATCTCTTAACAACCCTTCTTTCTCTAAAAGTAAAATCTTAAAAACTAACTTGAAAAAGTTTATCAAATGGATCATTTCCCAGTTTCCTGATACTAATACACAATCTATCACTTTAGATTCTTTTTGGGACTCGGTGGGGATAAAAATATACACTTCCCAACTTAATGGAGATTTCTCTGTTACACGATTTCTGCCCATTTTTCATAATACTACCAAAATAGTAGAACAAGGAAATGTTAAGTCTCCCAGTCCCCCCGGAGAGAGCTGTCCATCCTTATCTCTCCCGCCAGACTGTGTCCTTTCAGATGCTAATCTCCCCCCCCTCTCTCCAGATGCCGGCCACAGGGGGGTAGGGCGCGGATGCGCCGCTCCTGCCCCGCTCCCGCCCTGCGCCCCCGGGACCACCGCGGCCCCCGGCACCCCCACGCCCTCTCCCCAAAGCCCCCACCCCCACCCCTCGGCCCCCCCTCCTCCACCTTCAGCCGCCCCCCCGGGGACGGAGAACACGGACTCCGTGCTGTCCCCACCCCCCCTCTCCGCGCCGCCCCCACCTTACCCCTCCCTCGCGCTGATCCCAAACCCTTCCTGTGTGCCTGCAAAGCCTGCAGGACCTGCTTATCTCATGTGTGGCCATCACCCTTTCCCCGCAGTATCTTCGAATGCAACTGTGCCTGCTCCTATAGACTCTGCACCCCCACACCTCACCCCCCCCACTCCCTCTGTAGCGAACGCGGCCCCATGCAATCCCACCCACCCGTCGCTACCCTATCCCCAAACCCTGCAGCCACTAAACCCTCATGGTACTTCTGAGACACCCCATGGTAGCATAACGCTTTTACAGGCCTCGCAACCCTGTCCCAGCTGCGCCTCCCGTAGCCAGGTCTTGCAGCCCTGTCTACAGCACCCCACACCCCTGCAAAATGCCACTCCAAAACGCCAGAAAAAGCACTCCTCATCGGAGGATAGTAGTGATACTGAGCTCAGTTCTGATGAAGATGACATTGATCCATGGGCTTTAATTAAAATGGAAGCCACTCACGCAGGTGACTGGGAGTTGGCTCAGAAAATTTCTGCCTTCCCTGTAACTTATATAAAGGGAAAAAGAGGTGGTGCCTCCACTAAAATTATGTGGGAACCTAATACAAACAAAGAGCTCATAGAACTTCGAAAAGTAGCCAAAGAACATGGCAGAAGTTCACATATTTTTAAAAATTTCCTAGAAGCTATCTTCTCGGCACATGTTTTAATACCCCATGATGTTAAGAATATTGCTCACTGCCTCCTATCCCCGGCAGAATATATGCTATGGGAAAGGCATTGGAAAAAACAATTAAAAACATTATCAGACACATACGCTAAAGATCCTACTGGGCAAAGTTTTTCAGTTGAACTGCTGGCTGGAGAAGGCAATTTGCAGAAACCCTCAGATCAAGCTAAAACTTTGTCTGAGGCAGCAATACGAGATTTGGCTATTGCAGCTAAGACTTCCTTACTTCTTACCCCAGATGACTCTATCCCTACCCTACACTTCTCTAATATTAAACAAGGAGTAGATGAAAGCTTTATAAAATTTGTGGACAGAATTAAAGATGCTCTGGATAAACAGATAGAGAGCATAGAGGCAAGAAAAGAACTGTTATGCAAACTTGCCATGAGCAATGCTAATGAACAATGTAAAACTATTCTGAGAGCCTTACCCTTGGATACAGAACCTACCATAGAACAAATGGTGGAAAGCTGTACACGTCACCTCTCCACTGAAAACACAGTAGCCCAAGCAGTTGCTAAGGGTATTGCAGAAGGAGTTTCTGGTGCATTTGCAGTAGTGACTTCCCAAGACCAGACCCGCTGCTTTCACTGTGGAGACTTTGGACATTTTATAAAGGACTGTCCACATAGGTCACCTATGCAAATTCCCCGTAACACTTACCACAGACCCCAAAATCAGCAGCGCTTCCAGCGGCGTTCGGGAAACTGCCAGCGGAGCGTGGTCAGGCTCCACGCCAAGACAACAAATCAAAAGCCATCCAGACCCAACCATGCATCATTCCAGGAGATGCCACGTCACAAGAAGGGGATCCAACATACAGAGCAATACAGACGGGAACCCGGCGCCAGCTGGTAACTGCTTTATCCATTGACTTAAAAAAGAGGGATGTTTATCGTGTCCCTACTGGCAAGTATGGGCCAAAAGGAGGTCCTTTTGACATTTTAATTATAGGTGATACCGTTAATGGGCCGGATGAAATTTTTGTTTTTCCAGCAGTACAAACAGTGCACCCAGGTCAAGAAATCTTGGTCCAGCTGTGCTGCACAGACTTACCATTTTTTCTTTTAAAGGGAACTCCAATTGCACAAGCCTTTCTACTCCCAAAATATCACAAGGAACAGCTTCCTCTCAACCCTATAGCAATGTGGGCACAAGTTTTGGGATCCGATAGGCCTACCATTGAGTGTGGCCTATCCTGCAAAGGTGAGAAGATCCACCGACTGGGACTCCTGGACTCAGGCGCAGACCTGAGCCTCATCGCACGCTCAGAATGGCCTGCAAACTGGGAACTAGAACCGGTACCAGGTATGATTTCAGGGATCGGTGGAGCCACAATGTCCATGCGAAGCAAGCACAACGTGCTCATCGAAGGGCCTGAAGGCAAGTTGGCAACTATCCGCCCATTTGTGGTAAGGGCCCCCATCACCCTTTGGGGAAGGGATGTTCTATCCCAATGGGGAGCTTCCTTACAAATTCCCAGTCGGGATTTCTAACTGGGGCCACTGAGGAGCGCACACTACCAGATACCCCTCAGCTTACCTGGAAATGCCAAACCCCGATCTGGATTGAACAGTGGCCCCTCCCTAAAGTAAAACTGTGCGCACTACAAGCACTTGTAGAAGAACAGCTTGCCAAAGGTCACATCGTCGAGACCACCAGCCCTTGGAACACCCCAGTCTTTGTACTGCAAAAGCCTGGAACGGACAGGTGGAGGCTCCTCCAGGATCTGCGTAAAATCAATGAGGTAATTGAGGATATGGGCCCCCTTCAGCCTGGACTGCCTTCACCATCGATGTTGCCTCGAGACTGGACACTTGCCATCATAGATATTAAAGACTGTTTCTTCAGCATCCCGCTGCACCCCCAGGACGCTCCAAGGTTTGCTTTTTCTGTCCCCTCTCTTAACAGAGAGGCTCCACTCAAAAGATATCATTGGCTTTTTCTTCCCCAAGGTCTCAAGGTCTCACCTACTATATGCCAATGGTATGTTGCTCGTGTTTTGTCTCCCGTTCGGAGCCTATTTCCAGATGCAATCATCTACCACTATATGGATGACATCCTGATCTGTGCATCAGACAAAGCCTACCTAGACAAAGCGGTTACAAAGACTATTGAAACCATAGAAAAAGCAGGATTCGAGATCCGTGAAGACAAAATACAGTACACCAACCCATGGACTTATCTTGGATTCCAGATCCGGGAAAGGACCATCGTACCCCAGCAGCTCGTCATCCGAGATGACCCAAAAACTCTGAGAGACTTACATAGTCTGTGTGGATCCATCAATTGGGTACGTCCTCTGCTAGGAATTACAACAGAGGACCTCGCTCCCCTGTTCAACCTTCTCCGTGGCAACGGAGACCTGGACTCTCCACGCACTCTTACAACAGAAGCCCGAGATGCCATCACCAAAGTCCAAGAAGCCCTATCTTCACACCAAGCCCATCGCTTCGAGCCTAGCCTGCCTTTCCAGTTTGTCATCATGGGAAAAGCACCCCGGTTCCATGGACTGATTTTCCAATGGGATACTCAGCTTCGAGATCCTTTATTGATAATTGAGTGGATCTTTACAAACAACCAACCTACAAAGACAATTACCACCTTCCAAGAAATCATGGCACATCTAATAAAAAAGGCCAGAACTCGCCTCCGTTCCCTTGCAGGGTGTGAGTTCACATGCATATACATGCCATTAACCGGCGGAGACCTGGAACATTTGCTTCAGACCAATGAAAATCTCCAGTACGCCCTAGATAGCTATACAGGCCAAATTTCCATCCATATCCCAAAACATAAACTTTTTAATATAACCTTTAATCTGACCCCAAAATTAGTACAGAGTAGAACACCTCTCAAAGCTCTAACAGTCTTTACAGATGGCTCGGGGTCATCCCACAAGTCTGTAATGACATGGAAAGACCCTAAGACCCAAAAATGGGAATCTGATGTCCAAATTGTGGAGGGATCTCCACAGATTGCAGAGTTAGCAGCTGTTGTCAGAGCCTTTGAGAAATTCAAAGACGAACCTTTTAATCTCATTACAGACTCTTCATATGTCGCAGGTATAGCTATGAGGGCAGAACAAGCCCTTCTCAAAGACGTTTCCAATCCAAAGTTACACCAATTGATTTCTGCATTAATACGTTTAATCTCCCACAGAAAACAACCTTACTATGTAATGCATGTGAGGTCACACACTGACCTCCCAGGTATCATTGCAGAAGGGAACAGGAGAGCAGATGCTTTGGCCATGGCGCTAGAGACTGCTAACATCCCTGACATCTTTGCCCAGGCAAAATTGTCACATGCATTTTATCACCAAAATGCAGCTGCCCTTATTAGAATGTTCAAGCTCTCAAAAGATCAAGCAAAAGCTATTGTTGCCACGTGCCCGAACTGCCAAAGCTACCAGATACCATCTGTGGGGACAGGAGTCAATCCCCGAGGACTTAACAGCTGCCAGCTGTGGCAGACAGATGTCACTCACTTCCCACCTTTTGGAAGGTCAAAGTATGTGCATGTATCGGTTGACACGTTTTCTGGAGCAGTGTTTGCATCATCTCATCCAGGAGAAACTACACAGCATGCCATAAAGCACTTCCTCCTTGCCTTTGCTACCCTGGGAGTACCAAAACAGATCAAAACAGATAATGGACCTGCCTATGCCTCTCGTAAGTTAAAGGAATTCTTCAGTAACTGGGGAATAGAACACAAGACAGGCATACCTGCAAATCCCACAGGACAATCCATCATAGAGAGAACACATCAAACCCTCAAAAGAGTCCTCAATCAGCAGCGAAGTGAAACAAAAATCATATCTCCAGTTGAAAGACTCTGCAAGGCTCTCTATGTCATCAACTTCCTAAATGGTACAACATCAGAGCCCGACCCTCCAGTACTTCGCCACTTCGCAAATACCACCCAAGCAAAGCTTGCTGAGAAACCACCTGTGCTAGTGAAGGACCCAGAGACTCATCAAATTTCTGGGCCTTTCCAGTTAATTACTTGGGGGAGAGGATATGCGTGTGTTTCACTACCATCTGGTCCAAGATGGTACCCAGGAAAACACATAAAACCATACCTAGGCACTACAAACACTACTCAGTCAGACACTGACAAGAGTTCTTCTGAGTTGAATACAAGACCGCCTCAAAACCAGACAAGTTCTGCCTGGAGACGAAGGCGTCGCCGAATATCCACGTACCAAAGAAAAAACCGACCCATCCCACGACAGCAGAAGAAACAGAAAAGATGAACAACATTCTGCTGCATCAGTCAAGCTATAAGCCAGACATAGCTTGAACACAAACTTGTCCTCTGAATTACATGTCATTATCTTTTTTTAGAAAATTTTTTACCCTAAAAACCCCTATTATTCCCTTTCCCAACTCTTACCAAAAACCCCTAACCTCACACCCACTTACCCATCCCTTACATATATATAAAAAAAAAAAAAAAAAAAAAAAAAAAAAAAAAAAAAAAGGGGGGGGAGGGGGGAAGGAACAGAGAAATGGAATGAAGGAAAAAACCCAAACCCTTTCCTCCCATCATGAAAGATAACAACTTTTTGTTTATATTCCCTATCAGAAGCCTTATCCCTGTCCAGAGATGAAAACTGGTGTTCTCCTCACTTCTGTTTGGATGCTCTTCACCGTACCGTACGCCTGCGGCTGGATTAGCCCCCAGCCTAGTCATAATGTTTGGGTAACCTTAGCAAAAACATTGAAACAGGATAACATGTGCTTATCCATGGGCAGCGTTGATAACCCACTTTCCACATGTCTAGTAGGGATTCCTTTTGTAGCAGAGGACTGGCCCGTCTATAACTCTGAGCTCCTCCGCACCACAGGTAAGAGACCCAATGCAGTAGATACTTGGGATGATTGGACAAAAATGTTACCTAATGCCCTAGAGGAACCCCAAGAATTGGACTTGCTGGGGTCCACAAAAGCAGCATACTGTGTTAAATTTTACTATAGACGCCCAAGGAATAATGGGCCAGAAACTAACCAGTTAAAAAACACATACAGAAAAGACATATCACCCATTAACAAAGCCTATAACTATCCGGATTGGTGCAATTACACCACTCGCGTGATATCTGTATCCTCTATCCATCCCAAAGTACTACCCAAAGGGATGTTTCTCATCTGTGGTGACCGAGTATGGGCTGGGATCCCCTCACGCCTGCAGGGAGGTCCCTGTAGCCTTGGGAGACTTTCTACCCTCACACCAAATATTACCTTGTTACATAACTGGAAAAAAGAAAGTGAAGCAAATCGCCACAAAAGATCCTATACAGAATTTGACGAAACCTGTGATCCCAAATTATACAATTGGAATAAACCAAAAAGAATTGCTGTCTCCCTATTCTTACCGTGGGTAGCTGCAGCTAAGGCCCTTGGTGAAATAAATCACTTAGGCTGCTGGCTTAGTAAGCAAGCCAACGCTACATCTGCTGCCCTGAGTGATCTTTTAAAGGATGAGGAAACCACAAGACATGCATCTCTCCAGAACCGCGCCGCGATTGACTTCTTGCTGCTCGCCCACGGACACGGATGCCAAGACTTCGAAGGGATGTGTTGCTTCAATCTCTCATCACGCTCAGAATCCATCCACGCAAACATCCAAAAACTGAGAGAACTTGTGAAGGACTTAAAAATAGAAAAGAACCCAGACTGGGTCAATGACCTTTTTGGTCAATGGGGATTAACAGGATGGGTTGCATCTCTTGTTAAGGGAATTCTGTGGATTTTCATTGTAGTTGTCATTGTATTAGTTATGTTCTCATGCCTTATCTATTGCTTTAAAAGAACTATAGGGAACGCTTTTTTATTAAATACAGAAAGTGGAATTGTTGCAGCCGGGAAGCCTGGTAGGCTCCCGTGGCGGTCAGTTGCTTAAGGGCAGAAATGCCTAGTCATGGTGACTAGGCCAAAATAACCCTTCTCCCGCGCTTGGACCCTCGCTTATCTCCCTGTAAGACAATAGGTCACTTTGTACCCCGAACCATACCATTGGACACCTTTTCAAAACCTCTGTACCCTATAAAAACCCCACTTTCCCCCAGCTCAGCAGAAGCCGCTGTCCCTGGAACCCTTCACCGAAGAAGCTAATAAAGATTCATCTGTGGAACTCCATACGGCGCTTCTCCTCTCTCTCCCTGCGTCTGCCAAGGCACCTTAGCAAGCTTATGAGCTGAGAATCACTGCTAAAGAGCTGATCACTGCTAAGAGCTGAATATCACTATAACTAAGCTTGCTAAGTGTTGCCTGGGCCCGGGAGCTTTGCCGGAGTTGCTTGGACAGGGGGGTACGTAAGTGCACCCCTAACCAGGACCAACAAAGGCAGCCGAGACACCGACTGAAGCTACCGGGGAAAAACAAAACTGCACATGCTCCAGGTACCATCAGCTCCTCTAACAGGGATGCTAAGGAGCTAACAAGTCCTGTCATACACAAGCCACACTTTTGTTTTGTGAGGTCTGTTTGTATTTAATTATCAAATAGCAAAGTATTTACATCAACATTAGAGTTTCAAAGCATCTCCAACCCCCCACCACCCACAAAGCTGGACCTTTTCAGGTTTTTTCTGAAGTTTTATTACTATCAAAAAAGAAAAAAAAAAGCTAAATATTTTACTTAGACACTGAAAAAGGCAAGTGAGGGGAGCTGAGGAGAGAGACACAGATCCACACGTTCTCTGCATAGTCAGTTGGAGATCTTACAAAAGACTGTGTAAAAAAATTGTAACAGCAGAGGAGAATGACTTGTAGAGTTTTATGGACCCCAGGAAGCCAAAGAGCATCCTTAGGCAGGGGCTCCCCTCTGAGTTTATTGGCTGAAAAAGTAAATTGGCAGACAGAATGATGATGGAGGGGAAGCTCTGCATTCCCAGGGCCTCCAGGTCACGCTGGCTGTGGTGGTGAGTCTGGCTGGGTCCCACCAAAGCGCTGCACAGAAACACGGATGGACACACAGACATGTGGACACACAGCCCCAATGGACGAGGGCTTCTCTGGGATTGCCTGACTGCCTTCTGCCCTGAAGTGTCCCCAGCACATCTCCTTCGCCAGATCATGCTGAAAGCCTTGGGGAATTAAGCCATCCCTGGGTGCTCCTTGCACCTGCTGCCTTCTGGAAGGACCCAGAGGCTGCACTCGCCAGGTAAATCCCTTTCTGTCCTGCTGCACCCAAGACCCTGCACGTGCCACAGACAGCCAAAGTCCAAACCTTAACACGTGTGCCTGCCTTCTCTCTCCCCAGCTTCCAGACCGAATCTGGCTTCCACATGCTACATTTGTAAAAGGTTTCTCCCAGGGATAGGGATTTGTGTAATTCAGGCAGAGCTATGGCACAAGCCACCCCTTGGAACAGCTACCAAGGTACAGGGCATTTGTGGCAGCTGCTCATCCTTAAAGGCTGCAAACATGGGAAGACTCAGAACACTGAGGATTGGGGAGTCCCTGCCCAAACGCAGAAATGCCAACACAGCAAACCTGCTAGGAAGGGCGGGGGGGTAGAAAAGGCTCCAACTCCTAAAATGATTAAAAAAAAATCCATTTAAACCAGCTGCTGCTCTTCAAGCCAGCATGATCTCTCCATACTGCTGAAGAGCCTGTTCAAACTGATTTCAAATGTTTTACTCATTAAAAAAGCAGCCACCAACCAACCAACCATGTACTTGGTTCATAAATAAGTGGCTGGGTCAAACCTCACCAGGGCACTGTGGGAGTGAGTGAGTGAGTGAGTGAGTGAGTGAGTGAGTGAGTGAGTGAGAGGCAGTGGCTTGCCTGGATCCTGCTCTGGTGGAGATCTGGGCCAGGGGTTTTGGCCACCTCCTGCCCATGCTTGGCTCCCATCCAGCTTTTGTAGGACACTGGCACCACGGCAGGGGCTGGTGAGGGGTGAGTTTGTCCTGCTGCCTGCAAGGAGGCTGTGCCAGAGGCAAACACCATCCCAAAGGTGATGGAGAGGCACAGAAAGCCCATTGCCTGAGGACTGAGAGGAGGGCACAGCCACTGGCTCTCCTCTCCGGGTCCTTCCCTCCAGCAGCCTTGCCCCACGGCATCCCCCAAGCCCCCAACCGACCGAGCTCCAAGAGAGCATTCAAAGACCCCCAGGTCCTTCTGAGCAAGGGTCTCTGGGACCCAGGAGGGGAAGGAGTGAAGCTTTGTGAACCACCATGGTGAAAAGTTTCCAGCTGGGTACAGCCACAGGAAAGGGAAAACTGACACACATGCAATGAAGTCAAGGTCTGGGATGTGCAGGGATCACTCAAGGGTTATGTACAAGCAGGTGCTGGGTGGGAGAGGGCAAGGAATGAGCATTGCCTTGCCGATGCCAGGGATCAGCCCCACGGGATGTGTGTGGGACAAGGCTGGGCAGGAATAGCCACTCACAGCTGAGACACGGCTGAGGCCTTTGGGAGAGAGCAGAGGGAAGATGAGGATGCAAACATGGCACAGCACTTCCAGATAGGGGTATGTGGCTGGGGTTGCTGCATGGGGACTGCTGCCTGGAAGCTGAGACACAGTGGGTAGAGGGAAGGCAGCTAAAAACATACCAGGTGGACAAAACCATCTGTCAAAGTCGAGTACTTCCTCCAAAACATTCCCACACCTGGAACAGCTACATGGGCCATGCACCCAAGCACCACAGTGGCACTGGATTTGGTGGCAGGGCCAGCCCAGGGGACTCAGCTGGTGGGAAAGCTGCTGGCAGAGCTGGGGAGGGTGGCTGGGGGGTACTTCCCAAGGATCTGGCTGGAAGACCTGGAGCATTTGGTGGGAGAAAGGGCAGCAGGGTGAGGGCTCTGCTGGCATCCCCAGTCCTGCTCCCCAGAGAGGTGAGAGGTGTCCCTTGAGGGAACAGACATAGCTGGAAGATTTGATCTTGTGTCCAGGTGCTCCAATGGGACAGTGTTGGTCATCAGAGCCTGGAGCTGTCACATTTCAGAGCCCCAGAACCCATCAGCCGTTAAGGTCATGGTGAGGTCAGAGCGACCACCAGAGTTCTGCTGTCATCCCACGCTGCCACAGGCACCCTGGCACATCACCCCATTCAAGCCAGCCTGGAATTGTGACATCCCTGTGGCAAAACATCTCTGCCAGCACCCTCGGGAGAGCCAGAGCCAAGAGGGAGATGGGGAGGGTGAAGGGGCAGGGAAGTTTGTGCTGATTTAGAAAGGGGTTGCAGGAGACTGGGACCGTGTGTCTGAGGTGGGGTGATGCTGTGCCCCATTTCCTCCTGGCTCAGCCCAGAGCTGTGGGGGGAAAAGTCTCCCAAAACCCAAGTCTCTTGGCAGGACATGCTCTGCTTGCCCTCCTGAGCTGGCTCTGTCGGTGCCCACAGGCTCCTCTCGCCAGCAGAACAGCTCCGCTTCGTTAAACACGGGCCAGAAGTCTTAATGAGCGATGGGGGAACCCAGCACTCCCCTGGCTGCATCTGGAGATAATGCCCTGTCCTGCTCCAGGGCTGCTCCACAAACACAGCCCCTCGGGGGGGAGGCCAACCCTCAGCGCCCCACAGTGAGGACAGCAGTGTCCCTGGTGCCAGGAGGAGCCCCGTGTCTATAGGTTCTCTCCAGGCTGGTACTGGGGCTCTGTCGAGGTGAAGTAGTCCTCCAGGAAAGCCTGCAGGTACTCGAAGGTGGGTCTCTCCTCCGGGTCCTTCCTCCAGCACTGGCACATGAGGTCGTGCAGGGACTCGGGGCACTCGGGCGGGCAGGGCATGCGGTATCCTCGCTCCACCTGGTCCAGCACCTCCCGGTTCACCATCCCTGCGTGTGGCCAGAGGAGACAAGGCATTGATCAGAGCCGGGCCAGTCCTGCACCGTGCCTGTCCCGGAGGGGACACCACGGCTGTTGTGCCAGGACACTCCTTTGGGGCAGTCCCAGGGAGAAAGGGATCCCTGGCCTAGCAGCACTTGGCCCTGTCACCCTACTCAGGGACTAGAGCAGGACAGGGTAGCTGGGATGCTGCATCCTGGCCAGTATCTGCTCACTCCAGTGGGGCAGGACCCAGCCTGGGAAGAGGCAGATCAGGGGCAAGCACTGGGTGTGGACAGCTGGTGTTGGACACCACAATGGGGACAGGGCCTCTGCCAGCAAGTGCCAGCCCTCACCTGGGTATGGCACTCTGCCCTTGGTGGTCAGCTCGGTCAAGAGGATGCCAAAGGACCAGACATCTGACTTGATGGTAAACCTGCCGTACAGAGCTGCTTCGGGGGCCGTCCACTTGATGGGGAACTTTGCACCTGGATGGAGAGGCAGGGTGAGGGGGTGCCTCCAGGACCCCCGTGCAGCCAGAGCCAGAGCTGGCTCCAGGCACAACACAGAGTGGGGACCAGTGGCCACTGCTCCGGTGCCAGCAGCCCTGGGCACGCACCTTGCCGAGCCGTGTACTCGTTGTCCTCGATGAGTCGTGCCAAGCCAAAATCAGCCACTTTGCACACCAGGTTCTCCCCCACCAGGATGTTGGCTGCCCGTAGGTCCCGGTGGACGTAGTTCATCCGCTCCACATAGGCCATGCCAGAGGCGATCTGTGAGGACCAGCACGTGGGGCTGACAGGGTGACACGAGGGTCCCCAGGGAGAGCCTGGCACCACTGAGGGGAACAGGCCTGCAGCGGGACCCAGCTGAGGTGTGGGAAACACCAGTTGCTCAAGAAAGGCCATGCAGACTGGGGTTTGCTAGCTGGGGAGAGCTGGCAGCAACAGGAATGGGCAAAATGATGGTCTCAGAGTGCAACCCCGCTCTGGGCTGAGACCCAGCAGTGGCACCCACCCAAGCAAGGCTTCAGAGCACCCCAGTGCCTGACCAGTGACAGCCACCACAGCCCAGTGAGGGTCTCAGGCTGCCAGTGCTTCCAAAAGGAATGAAGGAGGGCCAGGGATGTGCAAACCTACCTGAGCAGCCATATCCACAAGCTGGGGCAGCCGCAGGTACTTGCCCATCTCACCCTTCAGGAAGTCTAAGAGGCTCCCTGTGAGGAAGACCATGGTCAGAGCAATCTGAAGGAGCAGAGCCCCCTCAGCTGCCCCCTCGGTGTCTCTCCTGTTCTCACCCTTGCTCATGTACTCGGTGACGATGTAAATGGGCTCCTCTGACACCACAGCGTAGAGCTGAACCAGCTTCTCGTGTCGGAGCTTCTTCATGACCTGGGCTTCCTGCAGGAAGGCCTCTGGGGACATGGTGCCAGGCTTCAGTGTCTTGATGGCCACCCGGGTGGTGCCATTCCAGGTCCCTGTGGCACAGGACACACTGCTCAGGACACACGTACCAGACAGGAGGCTGTGTCCCTCCCTGCCCCTCACCCCACCACAGGCTTCAGGCATCTGCAGATGGCTGGGGACAGGATGCAGGTGGTGACACAGAGGGGACAGCAGGGTGGGAATGGTCCTTACCCATCCACACCTCTCCAAAGCAGCCCTGTCCCAGCTTGACCTCCAGCCGCAGCGATTCCCGAGGGATCTCCCAGGCATCCTTGGCAAGGCCTTGGGTCTGGGGCTTGGACGTGGGGCAGATGTTGGTGAGACGGTGGCACAAGCCATCAGCATGTTCTGGCACAGGAAGGGACAACAGCAGGGTGATACATGGGTACTTAGGCATGTGATGTCTTTACCCCACATCTTTCCTGTAAACACCTTGGGGACCCATACCCAAACCCTCACCCTGGGCCCTAAAACCCAGCTTGTCACCACAGTCCCACACAGATGGTTTGGTGTCCCCCAGTGCAGCGGTGCCTTCCCAGCAACACCCGCCCTGCAGCGAGGGCAGGGACAGCACCCAGGGTGCCACCCCGACCCCAAGAGGACCCACATGGCTACCCACTGGAGTAGTAGGCCACCAGCTGCTGCAGGCTGTTGAACTGGGTGCGGGAGGTGATGTAGAAGCCGCCACTGTCCAGCTTGCGGATCTTGTAGTGCTTCACGTTGAGCCCCTTGGCATTGTCAAAGTCGGACACAGAGAGGCAATAGGCACCTGTGGGCAGGACAGAGGGGCTGCAGATGTGCCACGGATGGGGGCTCCTTATGGGGTCCCACTGCGGGTGGGCATGGGGGAGGCAGGACTGGGCACAGAGGTGCTGCCTTCACCCAAAAGCAGAAGGTGGGGAGCAGCTCCTGGCTGCACCAGCTGGCACCAGGTGCCAGGGAGGAATGGCACATATCCCCCAGCCGCAGCCATGCCACACCATCACAACCTCCAGCTGCCCTCTGCTTGCACAGCAGCTCTGCCAGCAGCCATCCTAAGGGATCTGCTAACAAGGGGACAGGAGCGGGCACAGCCAGGCTGGGGGGAGCTGCTGACCAACAACTCCCCAATGTCTCAGAGAGGAACTAAGGGGCTGGCGGGCCCAATTCCCTCCTGCACAAATCCCACCACAGGCATTGCTTCAGGAGCTTGGCTCTGCTCTGCCCACATGAGAACAACGTGGTGTTGCTGGGGACACAGACTGCAGATTTATGCTATGGGGAAGATTTATGCTGCTGCTTGAAGAAGCTGCTTCCATCAGAATAAAACAAATAGTGGTAAGTTCAAGGCATGAAACCAGAAAAGAACATCAAGGGGATTTTCCCAAAAGTGCATTTGGAGCCAAACTAAACCAGGTAAGAAACATCATCCTCAGGCAGTCAAACCTCAAAGATCACAACTCGCACTTTCAGAAGTGTCAGACTTGAAAGGACTAGAGTTCATCATTCCCTCGGCCAGGAAGCACACATTCAAGATTTTGTCACTATACAGGGACCAGGGAAAACCAAAAAAAAGTCTGGTTGGGGGTGTACAAAAACCCAACCTAATAAACCAACACAAAAAAAATCAGGAAAAGAGACCATCCTGCCTGGTGGTCTTGCCAGAGTTGGTGAGACTCCTGGCTTCCACCCTGCCATGAGCTGAACCAGCTCTGTGAAGGGCACTCACTGAGTAGGCAGCAGTGGGAGAGAAGTGGCCACATCCCTCCAGCCCACAGGCCCAGTGGTGTAACAGTGCCTTTGGCACAGACGTGTCACTGGTGATGCGATGGCCACATCAGCACTGGCTCCGTGGAGACCAGCACCAGCAGGAGAGACTGAGGGGGACTCAGGGCACCCCCACACCCCCTAGAGAGGGTCTCCTCCAGGTCAGCAACCCCCCCAGCCCTGCTCACCTTTCGTGGTCTCGCTCTCCCGGACCAGGAAGGTCCCTCGGGGGTTTTCGGGGTTGAGCAGCAGCCGCTCAGACTCCCGCCGAGTGATCTTCCCAAAATACCACCTGCAGGAGAAAGGCAGCTCAGCACCTGGCACTGCCCCCTCCACTGCCTGCCCAAGCAGGGGGCTCAGCCCTGGCCCACCCCCTGCAGGTTTGGGAGACCAGGGGCTGTGTCTGGGCTCAGGCACCTCGGTGTGTGCCACATCCCCACACAGCCTGGGCTGGGCATCGCCTCCCTGACATTGGGGTTGGAACTTTCCTGCCACACTTTCAACTAGACCACGGTGCTCAAAGCCCCATCCAAACTGGCCTTGAACACTCCCAGGGACGGGGCAGCCACAGCTTCTCTGGGCAACCTGTGCCAGTGGCTCACCATCCACTGGGTAAAGAATTTTATCTAATCTAAATCTCTCATCTTTTAGTTTAAAAACATTCCTCCTTTTTCTTTCACAAGCCTCTCTGCCCTTGTAAAATGTCTCTCTCTTTTTTAGAATCCCCTTTAAGTTCTAGAAGGCTGCAATCAGATCTCCCCTGGAGCCTTCTCTTCTCCAGGCTCTCCATAAAAACCAGACCAAAAGCATCCATAGCCCTGCTATGCCACCATTCACCCCTCCACCATGCAAGCATGCAGCACTGCAGTTATGGCCTCAAAGAAAGGCTGGTTTGCACATAAAAAGGGGAAAACTAACAAAAAAAAACAACCCAGAGTGCTTAGAGACTTCTCCCAGGATGGGGCAGGGGTGGAGGGGGAGCACTCAGGGTGTGTTTGCTAGCCCTTTTTTATAAACTGTCTAAAAGATGGCAATTACTCTTCGGCCTGGATGGAGTCTGAGGGCGCGACATAGTTACTGGGGATGTAGCCCGTCTGTCCTGTAGTGAGGGAATGAGCCAGCCACCAGTCACCTTCCCTGCAAGAGAACCAAAACACACTCAGTGTGGAGCCAGGAGCCCCCGGCCAGCCCTTCACCCGCCCACAGGCACCGGGGGAGGATGAGCCACCACAGAGCCCCGGTGGGAAAAGCTGCAGCCCCACAGCCTCCAGCCCCACAGCCAGACCCCAGCCAGGAGTGCTCCTGCTGCCAGCCCCTGCCCGTGGCTCTGTTTGGGTGAGCTCTCCTTACTGGGGCCACTCATCCACATAGGGAATGCTTTAAACCTGAATCAGGCAGGCAGCCAGCAAGACGAAATACTTTTGGAGCCACCTGAATGGGAGGGGTATGTGGCTGGAGGCTGGGAGGCTCTGGGGGTCCTGGCAGCAGGGAGCAGCAAAGGGAGGGACAGGAAATGTGGAGAAGCGACAGAATGATGGCAGCAATTGAAAAAGGAACCAGGAAAACCCAAGGGAGTTAGTTTAAACACAGGCTGCAGAAAAGCAGCAGGACAGGGCTGAGGTTTGGGCAAGGGCTGAGCCCTGCCCATCTGTGGTGTCCAGCGTGGATGCAGCAGGATCTGTCCAGCCTGGGTGTCACATTCACAGCCCCTGCAAGGGACCGTGAGCCTGCACAGCCACGAGTGAGGCTCCTTGTCCCTGAAAACCTGTGGCTGAGCCACCATCCATTCCTCCTGCCCTGGGCACAGCAGCCCCAGGCATGTCCCCAGGAGCTGGAGGGTGCTCTGCCCTCCTTCCTGCCGGCTCCTGCTCCTGCTCCTGCTCTGGACGGGGCTGGAAAGGACAACAAATAGAGAAGAACAAGAGGACGGCAGGAGGTGGCTTCCCCTTCCTGCGGACAGCAGGGCTTTTCCTCCCACCACCTGCATCTTCTTGCCCATCAAAGACAGTCACTGAATTCATCCTGACCACAAGGGAGACGAGGCTACGGGAAAAGTGCAGATTCGTGGGAACAGCACCGTCAGGATACAAGAACTTGGCAGGACAACCTCGGCAAGCACGCTACAGAAAACCACCAAAAACCGCAGCCACCACTACAAGGATCACCACACCACATCCAGACCCAGCCCTGACCCTACAGGGAAAACCTCCATCCTTCCTCCACACTCACCAGCTGCTTGTGACCTGTGCTTTTCCCAGCTAAACCAGGCATACTTCAAAGCCCTGGGGTAACCCAGATATGGCCCCCAGCTCCCCGCAATGGTGTCAGTGTGGTGGGGATGGTGGGGACCTTCCAGGCATCTCTTCCTACTCATAGAGCTGGGCTCTGCCTCTGGAACAGCCTCACAGCAGCCCTGGAGGACATTTTAGCTTCTTCCAGCCCCAGCACATCTCATGGCAGGCAGCTTGTGCCCTCAGCCAGGCCTGTTGCCCCAGTCACCTTTACTGAGGTGGCTCTGAAGGGGACAGGAGGCTGGTTGGGCTCCTTTCCCACAGGACCAGAGGAAACATCTGCTTGAAAAATGCCCAGCTTTTGACTTGTGGCTTTATTCCAGCTTGAGCTGCAAGGCTGCAAGCTGGGAATTCAGCAAAACAAACTATTCCAAAAATGTCTCAGTGGGGAAAAAAAAATAATAATCATCATCATCAAAACAAAGCATTTCCACAATTCTCTGCACAATCTTACCCCAAGATTCCCACCATATCCCAGCTGGCTGGGAGGAGACTTCTTCCCACTGGAAATGGTGCCACAGGAGCCCTTCTGCACTGGGTGGATTGGCAGGATGACCCAGAGCAGGGAGGTGAGCCATGTGGAGGCCTCTCATCTCACCCTGAGCAACCCCAGCCCCATCAGAGCAGCCAAAACCTGCTGCCACCCTGCAAAGCCACCCTGGCCATGGGCTCCTGCTGTGCCCAGCACCCGCCAGCCCCTCTGGACTGAACCCAAGTCCCCTCCCTGCAGCCCCAGGGCACTGACTGTCCTGCCAGGGAGCCCAGAGGAAGGGAATATCACACATCTGTCTGTTGCTGTCCCCAAAGTGCAGCAGCCTGAGCTGTTCCCAGACTGTGTGAGCATCTCTGGGAGGTCATTGAGAAGAGTGATTCACCCCTGAGCACTGCACAAGCTGCCCAACTTCCTCCACCACCTCTCTCCCTGCGGATATCTCACCCACACATGCACTGGGAAGGTTTGCAGCTACATCCTGCACCCTCCACCAAAGGGCTGCATTGCTAAAGAAGCCCTTTTGCTCCACAGGATGCTGCAGAGCCCATCACAGACTGACCCTTCCCCCCAACTGAGCTTTTGACAGATAGCAGTAGAAGAAAAAAAAAAGTGTGGAAACCCCAGAACTGATGGAAGTGTAAAGAAAAATCCCTCATATATGGGCTTGATCTGGACCCCCATGGGCAGAGCTCACTCTGCAACAGCTGGAAAGCAGAACTCAAGCATGGAGCTCATACACTGCTGAGACTGAAAGTAAGAAGCATCAAAACTCCCAAATTCAGGCTTTTCCTGCAACATTGAAATGTTGCACATCCCAGCCTTCATAGATGAAACAAATCTTCATTAATAAACAGCATCAGAACAATTCAGAACAAGGATCAGATTGAAAACATGTTTGTGTCACACTGCCCAAGCTTTGAAAGAGAAATCTCACTCCTGGGATGTTCCCTTGTTTTTCCACCCTTTGACTTTGCTATTTTTGGTGCCCATGTTGGAAGGCAGCAGCGGAGGGGGAGCAGGAGCTGCAGACCCTCAGAACCCTGTGGCAGCTCCATAGCTGGAGACACTGGGGACATTGGCTCTGCCAGCCAAGCTCTGGACTATGGGTGCCTCCTGTCAGGACAGATCACACATGGGGTTAATACAGGATGATTTTTAGGAGCATCTTCCAGCTGGCCATGCTGCCCTGCACGTGATGGATGTGCTGTGGTGACCAGGATGGGGAGCAAACCAGGGGGTCAGACCCCTAAGGAAATCCTTGAATCACCAGAGCCACTCATGAAATATAAAAGTAAAATTTAAAAATGCAAAAGAAAAATGTGACGAGCAGGGGGGAGTGGAGAGCCAACTGGAAAGAAAGTGCAGAGGGGAGCCACACATGGACAAGGAGAGGGGATGGGTTCAGAGCTCCCAGGTGCAGACACAGATCTGGATGGAACATTTCCCCAGCGTGGGAAGGGTCTCCCTGGTCTGTTCTGGTCACTCAGAGACAAATGCAGTTGACACTCAGTTGACAAATGCAACCAACCTCAAAACCATCTGGAAACCATCTCCTCCCAGCCCTGCTCCATCCAACCTGCCCTCAAGTGGGCAGCAGACAGGCAATGATCATTTAGGTCATTTATAATAACAGTAAAAATGTGCAATACACACCTGACATCCACTTTTCTCCTAAACGACAGCATGGAGGGAAAGAAAGAAGAGTCAAGAGAGAAGCTGAGACCAGAGACAGAGCACAAGCACAGGGAAAAGCACCTATGAAGCTGAGGGAAGTGTCCAGGCTAACAAGAGGGAGCTGAGCATGGATGGGGACGGGACTGGTGGGGACATGGCTCTGTGTTGGAGGACACAGAACGGCCAGCAAAGAGAGGATGTGGCTTTATGACAAGGCTGTGAGGCCACAGTGACCAGCAGCAGGGCCAGGAGGATGAGGAAGCAGAGAAATGACCGCTGTCAGTGTCAGTGTCCTTGGACAAGTCACTGTGTCTGTGTGCATTTCAGCACATCTCTCTGAGCACCCATCCCTGGGACAGCTGGTCCTGCCGGGATGGCCTGGGCTTCCACAGGAGGGACAGAGGTGACAGCTCAGCACGTGGGCTTGGCTGCAGGGACAGGGACACTCACGTGTTGTTGACGATTTGCAGGCGCTCTCCTTTCTTGAAGGACAAGTCCGTTTCCGTCCGGGACTCGTAGTCGTAGAGGGCTACGAAGGTGGTGACTCCCCCTGCGACAGAGAGCACTCAGGAGGGGCACAGCACTGGGTGCCCTCCCCAGCACACTCCCATCCTCCCACCGTGGCTGATACCACAGACCTGCTTCTCCCCCAAACCCAGAGCCCCTCAAAAGCCTGAGACTTTAAGGAGCTGGGCACAAACCCACCCTGACCAGCTGAGACCCTCCCCACCCTGGCGAGCCCCAGCCCACACGGACCAGCCAGCGCCCCGGCGCGCTGCGGAGAGGTGACCGTGTCAGAGGAGTTGAAGCCTCCAAAGAGCTTGGGCTCAGCAGCCATGGTCCCGAAGGAGCGGCTGGGCGTGCGGTGGGCGTCGGGAGCAGCCGCCTTGCTGGGGGTCTGCGAGGCTGGGTAGCCCCCATGGTGGGTGTTCTCCGTGGGCTCCAGGCTGCGCCGGCGCTGGCTGGGATCTTTGGGCTTGCTCTTGCTGCTCCCCATGGTCCCGGGCTGCAGAACACACAGAGGGCTTCTATTATTATTATTATTATTGTTGTTGTTATTGTTATTATTGTTATTTTGTAATTATTATAGAAATTGTTATTGTTAATGAGAAGTTGTTTCCCAGGGCTGGAGTGACAGACGCCTGCCCACCAGGAAACCAAACAACCTTTGGGGTGTGTTCAAGCAGCAGCTGCTGGGCAGTCTGGCCATGCTGCCCTTGCCCTGGGGTACCATTGCCCCTCATTAACATCGAGACACCTCCTGTGTGGCCACAGCAGCCAGAGGAACAGCCAGGACGTGCTTTGGGAGCAGAGGGAAGCACGCTGAGCTGTGGCAGTGCAGAGCAAGGATGCTGAGCATGGAACCCGGACCTGTGCTGAGTCTGTGGCAGCTCTGGGGCCAAGCATCTGCCATGGGACACAGCTCAGTTCCCGTATGTTTCCTCCTACACATGAGTTTCTACCAGGATGGGGATTTAAGTACTGAAGATGGACCTTGGAAGTCCAAAACATGCAGCCAACAGGATGAAAGTTTAAATCAGGAGCAGTTTCAGGCAGTTTGCAGCTAAGGACCAAGGGATCTCGCCTTTATATATAGTCAAATAGTTTATATATAGCCTTCCTTTCCACTCAAGACCACGCTCTATAAATACCTTCAAGGTAATGACATAAATGAAGGCAGGGAATTATTTGCAGTCTCCAAAGATGGCAAGATACCCAGCGGTGTCCTGAAGCTATGGAAGGAAATATTTAGGCTAGATCATGCATGGCAGGAGGGAAAGGGGAGGTGGAGACAAGCAGGGAGGAGAGTGTCTCTGATAAGAAAACAAGCAGGGAGGCAGCTGCAGCCCACAGGGTGCAGACCTGGACACAGCAATCCGTGAGGCTTTGGGAGGGCTCAGCCCCATCCAGCAGAGGGTTCTTCTAGCCCAGCTTTGGAGAGAAGCTCAGGCCGAGCCCCCCAGAGCCATGGGCAGCCCCAGGAGCCTGCATAGCCCCAGTGTCACTGGGGCAAAGCCCTTGGCTCTTGCTGTGGGAAAGCTTAGAGGTGCCAGGCACAAGCTGCTCCCTGTCCCCCTCAGCTCCCCTCCCACAGCAAGGGCTTTGACTGATGATCAGGGCTTATTTCCCAAAAGACACAATTTCCATCTAGTGTTTTCCAGCTCCCACACTGCACAGAGGACCAGCAGTGTCCTTGTGTGACCCAAGCCGGCAGGCTCAGATCCTGCCACGGGTTGGGAAATGTAATAAACTATTTTTTTGTTCTGGGTAAGGCTCCAGCAGCCACTCCAGTGGGCAGCAGAGCTGTCCTTCCTCCTGTGGATGCAGGTGATGAGGAGGGACCATCTGCCACAGGGCTCAGTCCACCCATATCTGTGGCAGGCTTTGGGGGTCTCAGAGCAAATAAGGGTAATATAAAGGCTTTGGATTTGCAAATGTTCACTTCTGGTAATCCAGAGGCAGATCCTGCAGCCAAGAGGAAGAAGTCTGTCCCGTAAATAAATGCATTTTAAAAGCTTGTTGCAGAAGAAGCAGAACTGCAGGGCAGAGCAAGACCTGAGGAGTGTGACAAGGAGCCCCCACCTCCCTGTCCCCAGCCAGCCCCTTGCTCACCTCTGCCCAGAGCTCTGGCACCCGCTGGGGCTCCCGGGATGCCAGTGGCAGTGCAGGGAGAAAAGTGGGAGCATGGCAGGGCCGTGACCGTGAGGCTTGTGACTCCCCACGGGACCATGAGCAAGAGTAGAGCTGCTCAGAGTTTCCCCTGGAAGCAGCACTTCCCCAGGCAGGAAAACACCCCAGCCAGGGTGGCGGATTTAGCAGCACTTTGGGGACACAAGTGTCCCCCAAGGATATTTTCTGAGCCCAGGTCAGAAAATGATTTATTAGTGTGCTGAGGAAATCAAGGTATAAAATAATCAACATGCCCAGAGATTAGCCAGGAGCAGAGCAGAGAGGGGACAGGGGATCCCCCAGGCACTTCCCTAAAACAGGGGCAACCTCACCTTCACACCTGTGACCTGTGGGCACAGGATGTGCAACCTCCAGGCATGTTCTGGCCAGGAACACCATGAACTGTGAGTTCATCCCTCCTCACGCAGCACTTTGGGCAGGGAGAGCTCCCCCCCGCACTGGGGTGCTGACCCTCCCAGGGCTTTACTGGATGAGCTGCTCACTGGGACATGCTGCTCTGACAGGACCCAGTCCAGCTGTCAGGACTTTGGCTACAAGAGCCAGAGATGGAGGAGGAGGAAGCACGAGCCCACAGCTCTCTGGGGAAGGGGCTGCAGAGCCCCACTCCAGGCTCTCCTGTTGCTTGGTATCTAAATACCTGCACCCTCTGACTTCCATCTGGCCAGTGCAAAATGCAGGCTGGCAACCCCAAACTGTGCCCAGAGGCACTGGCAGCCTCACACCATCCCCACTCGAGTCCCAGGTAACTCAGCCAACACGACCATGTGGCTTTAGCCCTGTGGCTCTTCATCTGTCCCCAGGGAGGAGAGGGGCCTGAGAAAACCCTTGCAGCTCCCACACCCCCGTGTCAGCCGGAAAGGAAAGGGTGCAGATTCTCCTGGAAGAACGCAGGGTTGTGCAAGAGCCTGGCAAAGGAGTGATTAATGACAGCAGGAATGTGCAGTGCACTCAGGTCCTTGGAGGCATCAGGGAGAGACCCCTCCTGCCTCTGGCACAGTCGCCAATGAAACCCCCCTGGAGTCAAAGGGCAGAAGGAAGGAAGTGTGGGGGCACCCAGCACAGCCCACCAGCATCACTGGGAGCTGTGGGACAGCATCGCAGCAGCCAGACTGCAAAGAACACCCATTGCCAGGAGCTATGCTGTGTAGATGTCTAATAAATTTATGTCTAATAAATACAGCATTTCCACACGCAGCGGGCTGCAGGGCTGCTCAGCACCAGCAACACCCAGCCAGGGCAGCCTGGCTGATGCCCAGTGCGATATTGCCCTGCTGCCAGTGCTGGATGGGGGCTCAGCATCGCTCCCGGTTTCCAGCAGGACTGCCCCTCTCCCCCTCGCAAGGCTTGTGCAGAGGGCTGGAGCACGGCCAGGGCTCCCTGCGCTGGGCTCCGAGCCATGCGAGGCACACAGGCAGCTTTCCTGCGGCGGGGATTTGCACCCCGGGCACGTCGCAGCCTGCAGGAACTCCCTGCCCTCCGCTCCGGGGCAGCGCCAGCCGCGCATCCCCGACACCACCGCCGTGAGATGCGGGGCCTCGGAACCCCACGGAGGGCCGTGGCACCTGCACCCAGCCCCCGGCCCACCCGGGGGTGCTCCGGCTGCGCCAGAGCACCCAGAGCCGCGGCTGTGAGCCCCCCGAAGGGAGAGCAGCCCGGCCATCCCCGCTCCCGGCCACGGGCGATTCTCACCGCCGCTTTCGGCTCCAGCCCCGCCGCGGGGCGGGAGGTGCTGCCCGCGCACTCGGCTCAGCTCCCGCCGCAGCCCCCGCGCCCCGGCACCCTCTCCTCTCCCCCCACGGCACGGTGCGGTGCCCAGGGCTGCCTTCATCCTCCTCCTCCTCGCCATCCCTCCGGCGCGGGGCCGGCAGCGCTCAGCCGCCCGCTCTGATCTCTCATGTGTGAAGAGGGGATGATTCTCTGCTCCACTTCATCGGCCCCACCGGGGATGGCAGAGGAGGCGGCTGGAGCCGCCCCAGGCGATGCCCCACAGTGGAAGGGGAGCACAGGCACCCCCAGCCCAGCAAGGGATTCTTCCGGGGAAAAGCAAAGGCAGTTCCTCCACACAGAGCAGCATTTCCAGCCGTGTTGCTCCATCTCCGGACAGCCACGACCTGCGGTAGGCACGGTCGGCCACCGACCAGAGACCTTGTCCCTAGATGGAGTCATCTCCTCCATCCCCAACAGCAGAGACAAACACTATGGCAAAACCGTGCATAAGGTATGGGAGCAACCTGTGCTGCTCAAGCCCTACCTCATCCAGAAAAGCGTATTTTAGCTAAATTTTTCAAAAACGACGGGTTTATGTCACAAGTATTCGTGATGGGGGGACCCTTCTCAGCAGCTCGGGGCAGAGCTTCAGGTGGAACCAGAGCAGGACACGGCCCCACAGAGCCAGGGCAGACCGCCACCTGGCTCTGCCACCCTTTCCCAGCCCCAGCTCCTGCAGGAGCTGCTCCCTCTTCTCCTACAGAAAGGAAATTCTCTCTCCAACAGCCCTGGGCAGAGGTTTAAGCTGCCCCCGAGGGACTCCTGCTCCTGCACAGAGGGGATTCAGACCCTACTCCAAGGGCCCAGCAGTTTCCCAGCAGGCTCCTGGCCCAGCTGGAGCCCAAGTTTCACATCTCATCCAAGGGCAACATCCCGGGTTTCACACCTCAAATAAGGGGAATATCCCAGTGTCTGCAGGCAGGGGCCGTGCCCCACCGCAGGTTTGTTTTCATGGCCTCCCCTTCCCCCCACTAATAATTTTTTGTCACTATTTTTAGTGCATTTGATTAGGATAATGAGTGGGAGCTGACAGCTCTTTAAGACGTTGAATGGTTTGTAATTTGTACTTGACAAATACTGGCTGGTAATGATTGCACAGCGGGATGGAGGGGGGAAGCTGCAGCCCCAACTCCAGGCTGCAGCACATACAAATAAAGCTGTGCCGTGAACACACGTGGTGCCCATGTCCCTGCCACCCGGGCACGCTGTGACACGGGCTCATGATGTGAGGACACAACAGCGATTAGACCAAAAAGAGCCAAAAAAGCCACGAGGAAAATCCAAATATGTCTCAGCCTGGGGTCAGCCATGTGCTGGAGCAGCAGAGTGCCAGGTCCATGGACAAGGAAGGGCACCCCTGGATGGATGGACACACAGCAGCCAGCAGCCTCACGCTGACAGATCTGTTTGGTGGCTGAAGGTGGCCACTGGCACACCCTGGCACATCTGGCACTGTTGTGCTGCTCTCTTGGCAGTGGGGCTGACACCAGCATGTCACTGGCACGGCCACAGCCAGGCTCAGACAACCGCCAGCGCTGCCATCCCCACCCACCTCTGTGTGCCCCTGGCTCTGCATTTGGGGTCTTCCCGTTCTCCTTTCCTCCCTAGACAGGCGGGAGGGGGCCAGGGCTGAGCTCAACCACGCAACTTGCCCGGGGCAGAGGCAGCAGCAAGGAGAGGCCAACCCCGTCCTCCCCTCTCCAAAAGCAATTAAAAATGAAGCACACTCGGCTGCACACCTCAGCTCGGATCAGATCACGGCACGCGAGGCAGCGGCATCCCCCTCCTCCACTGCCGGCGCTGGAAATGCCACCTGACTGCCCAGCATCCCCACGCCTCCAACACCCACGCTCCGGGCTGTCTCCCCGACAGAAATTAATTGGCAAGTTGGGTGGCAGAAAAAGGCTCCGTCCTCTGCCCTACCTCCCCGTGGAGAGATGCTCTGGTACAGGCAGCAGCGAGGGGAAGCGGCGGCTCCCGGCTGCGGCTGCTCTCCGCGGCGCTGGAACGCTCAAGGATGCAGCGGCCGCGGCACGGGCAGGCTGACAGCGGGCTGGCGGTGAGGGGGAGCGATCTTATCGTCTTTGCAAAGACACTCACAAAAGACGCTGATTGGGAGCAGACAAAACACAGCAGAGGCAGAAACCTTGGGAAATGCCGCGACAGGCTGGGGCCCAACACCAGACACCGAGCTTTGGGGAGGGAAACATCTCTGGCAGAACAGGCACCGTCCTTGGAGAGGCTCCAGAGCCGGGGGGTGCTGAGCAGCACTGCCTGCAGGCAGGATGGGGGTGCTGGGGGAGAGGGGCGAGGGCCCGGGAGCACCAGCACCCACCCACTGATGGAGGGAGACGAGCTCAGCCGTGTCCTCAGCTCGCCGAGCCCCGGTGAGATTAATCACGGCAACTGTCTCACACCAGACTGAAAAATGAAGCGTGCGGGACGCCGGGCGAGACAAAGCAGCCTGGCGGCACCCAGCCCATGGCAGGCGGCAGCGGGGACAGCGAGAGGCACAGAGCAGCGGTCCCAAGCACACCCAGCCCCTCCGACCCCTTGGCACACAACCAACCCCCTCCCAGCCGGGGCAGATCTGTGCAGGATCAGTGGAAGCTGCCTGCAAGGGGTGCCATTAAACCAGAGGTCCAGCAAAGGGCACTTTGCCATCGCCCGTGTCCCCCTGCTCGGGTGGCAGCAGTGCTGTCCCTGCCAGCGTGGCCCCAGAGAGCAGGGCCAGTGCTGCCACAACCACATCGAGGTGGTCTTTTAATCATCTTAAGGTGGCACTCTGTCCCCTTCCCCGCTTCGCTCTCTGCTCCCTCCACATTTCAGTAGGACACACAGCCCCGGATATGTTCACAGAACAGTTTCCCCCTCCGTCTCAGGGGATGCTCCTGGTTTTGCCCTTTCCCACGGCAAGATCACAGCCGGGGGCCAGCGAGCAGCAGAGCAGCCCCCGGTGGTGTGGGGACAGCCTGTCTGCCCCGGCTCAGCCCACCCAAATACAGCCAGCCACTGTGTCCAGCCAGTGACAGCAATCTGTCCCCTGTCACCCGTCCTGTGCCATCAGGCTTTGCTCAGTACAAGCCAGGGAACACGGGCTCGTCTCTGCCAGGCTGGGACCTCACTGCAACGAGTCCCAGGAGCTGTGAAAAGGGGGAGCTGCTGCCCAGCCCCACACGTGGGCTGTGATGCTGCAGACCCTCTCCCTGCCTGGCTGAGGCAGTGAGGGCATGTCTGGCTTGTGCCTGCAGCCCTTCTCCTCCACAAGGACACTCATTTCTCACCTGCACTGATTCCTGAAACAGGAGGAACAATGCAGGGATGCTCACTTCTCTCAGCTCCAATGTGGGGATGGGAGAAGCCACAGGCAGGTGTCCCCAGAGCCTGCCTGGGATCTCTGCTTCACCAGGAACAGCATGTTGAAGGCATCTGAGCCAAGGCAGTCCAGCCATCCCCTGGCTCCCCCCAGCTGATGGAGAGCTCCTCCAGATGAAAGAATGGCTGGAGTAGGGAGGGCAGTGCAGCTGCTGTGAGGGGGCCCAGCTACACACTCCCCACAGATACAAGTCCCAACCCCTCCTTTCTGAGCCTGTCAACTCCCGTTAAAATTAAGACCATCTTAATTAAAGCTCCACAGCCCAAGACAGCAGAGGCCAGTGTGTCACAAAAGGGGAAAGGATAATTAGATCAACCATCCAAGTTCACTCCCCCTAAGCATGGGGGAGAGTCACAGTCAGGAGCGATGCAAAACGTCTCCTAAAAGACATGTCAAAACAGGGAGTTTAAAAGACCAAAACAATCTCTGAGAAGCACACAAGCACAGTCTGGATGTTCGTGTGGCCAAGAAACTGGGAAACTCCAAGCATGCACACTGGGAGCATGTAGGGAGCTTGAGCTCTCCCAGCCATCACAGGGTCAGCCCCTCCACAGGCAGATTTTGGCTTGCTGAGGTGATGGGCAGTGGCTCTGCCAACATCAGTGGCCACAAGAGTTGCAGGCTGTGCCCTCCCTACCCCCACAGCACCCCAAACCCAGGCAAGGGCAGGGGCATCCTGACACTGGGCACCCCCAAGCACCATAAGGCTGGCAGGAGAAAGCCACAAGCCTTATCTCCCTGAAACAATGCACGCAGCTGAGCGGAGGAAGCAGAATGTGCTGCAAGCTGCGCTTGCTGGTGCTGAGCTGAGCACTCAGTTTTAAGCCTTTTCCCCACTAAGGGATGTGAGAAGGGAAGGTGGCCCTTGCACACCTTGTCACATCCCTGTCACTGCACTGCAGCGGGCCTGGGGCCCGACAGGACCACGTTTTTGGATCCATCAGTGTGTGGCTGCATCCCTTTGCACTGTAAGGGGGTCCAACAATTAGAGAAGGGAAAACAAAGCTTTCTCACCCTGAGAGGGTCCAGCACAGGACCAGGGGCTGCAGTGGTGGTGGGATCCCCAGCAGGAGATGCTCAAAGCTGGCTGGGTGCTGTGCAGCCTGACTGTGCTTGTGATACCTCCCAGCACCTCCCAGCCTGACTCAAGCCTGCACTTCCAGCATTCCTATCAGGACACCAGCCAAAGCCAGGAATTGCCCAACCAGCTCCAGCAAATGCTTTCCAAGGCACACAAAGCCTTTGGCCTGTATTAACCTGAGCTGGCTTCTCCCAGGCAGGTGATGAGGGCACCGCTCTCCTCCTGCCAAGCCCAGGAGAAGGAAACTGAAAGGAAATGCTTCCAAGGGCAGGAGTGCCCGTGGGGCTGGGAAAAGACAATGCTGGGCAGGGAAACTCTGATGTTGAGCTGGAATGGCACTAGGAGCTGGAGCTCTCGGGCCACCAGGACTGCCTGGAGCCATGGGGCAATGCTTCCCCAAAACAGCCCTGTGGCTCAGCACTCCTCAAAATGTGCCCTTTTAACACTGCCCCCGGGCATGCTGGCACCTCTGAGCTCCCACTGCCTGTCACTTACTTCTCCAGCTTCCCCTGGCCCATCATAGCCCTGCTGTTCCCATCCTCCTCCAGGCAAAGAACCAGGACAAGGGACTGGCCCCACTGGAGAGGGAGATGGAGACCTGGTGACACGAGCTGGCCCTTGGAGGAGGAGGGCTGATTTCTGTTCCCCATTTCTGCTGTGCCTCTCCCAGCACAGGCAGCCTCAGGCTCCAGGAAATGTGGTTTCCTTCTGCTTTCTGGAAGTGAACACCAAGCCCGGGTGCTCTCCGGGCATGGCTGTGGCAGCACCCAGCCCACTGCTGCCCTGCCCGGCTTCTGGGGAAGGGGCAGGTGGCAGCAGGAGGCTGCTGTGACTCACAGGTGCCTCAGATCCGGACAAAGCAGCGGTGCCACCTGCGTCTGCCATGGCTCCAGGGCTGACACACCCATCCTGACCCAGGCAAGACAGCAGTGCAGGCAGGCGGCAAACCTCCAGGGCAGGGGGAGGAAGGGGGCAAGGAACGCAGGAGGCAGAAAAGCTCCAGATCTGAGCATGTTACAACCACCCCTGGCCATGCTGGCGTCACTGCTAAAACATTTCAGAGAAACCAGCCCATCCAGTCCAGCCAGGCAAGGAGCTCCCAGAGCCCCACTGGCCCTCCAGGACCAGAGCCACAGCCCCACCAGCCCTGCTGAGGGGCCCTGTAGGACCCCCGTGGCAGGAAACCTCCCTACAGCCCTCTTGACATGGAACAGGAACCGGAACACTCATGGGAAAAAAGGGAAAACGCAGGGAGGGTATGTGGGTATGTACACCCTTGACTCAAACCCACGGAGCTGGGAATTGCCCCTCTCCCAGCTGGAGCCACTGGGACTTGGCAGGACACATGCTGGGGTTCATTGCAAAGGGAGGGGATGAAGGACAAGCCAAGCAGAGGCCAAAGCTCTTGTGTCACAGATTTCAAACACTTCCCCCTTTGCAGACCCCTGAACATTTTCAAATAAATAAGCAGGATCCCACAGAGTAATTTACGCTGATTGTTTTCCTGGGTTATTTTGGGACTTTGGGGGCACATGCCCAACACAAGCCTCATGCTCTGGGGAACCATGGGGCCACCAGCCCTAATGTACACATGCTACGTGTGGCTGCAGGTCAGGGCTGGATGATCAGGGTCAGCCTCCAGCAGTGCACACTCCACTCCTTCTTTCACCTCCACGGGCATGGATGGGAGCGGGAGCAGGTCCTGGGCCAGTGATCACAGCTTGGGATTGTGGCTGTGGCCTTGGAACACCGAGGACATCACTGGCAGCACAGCCCTGAGAAATGCTGGTCCCCACAGCCACTCCCATCTGCGCCACCAAAACAAAGCATCGCTCAGGATGCGTCAGGGGAAGCAACCAGGGAGGGTCTTGAGGGGCAAACGGAGATCAGCCAGCCCCAAAAAGCTTTTCCAAGCCCAAAAAGCTGTGTTGGATTGCCAGCTGCTCCTGGGGTGAGTGGGATGCTGATGCCAGGGAGGATCCAGCTGGGAGGTGCAGCCCCCTACGGTGCTCACTATCAACAGCCTGAGCAGATGAAAAACAAAGAAAAATGCTGAGCTGGTGTCTTCTATCCCTGTCACTCCTGGAGCAGAGAGCTGGGCTCTGTACACCTCTGGCACTGCTCACTGCAGTCGTGGAGGGACACAGAGATGGACTGTGGGCGAGGTGGATGTGACCAGTGATACGTGGACCTTGCACCCTCCCACGGCACCTCTCCAGCCCTCGCTTGTGCTGCTCATCCTACAGAGACAGGATGAAGGAATGCAGGGACAAAGGGATGAAGGGCGTCTCCTCTGCTTCCCATCACCTGTGGCTCACAGTGCCTTCAGTGCAGCCCTCCTGGACCACAGCATGGGAGCATGAGAGCTGTGCCATTCCCAAATCACCCAGAGGGCTCAGGTGAGTGTGTACACACACGTGCACACCCCACACACACACCTGCAGCTGTGCAGGCAGCCAGCTGGGCAGGCAGCTGCCCTCCTTCCCCAGCCCCAGCCACACACACTGGACCCAGCAGCCTGAGCCTTCCCACCCCACACACTTCTGAGCTCAACTGTTCATGGCACTGGAGCATGGAACTCATCCTGGTCACAGTGAGTGTGCAGCTACATCTGCACCCTTCCTGATCCCGTGTCACCCTCCCTGCCTGATGCAGCTGGGGGCTCACTGGAAGCGCCCCCCACACTGTTCCAAGGATTCCCAATCCCTGTCCCAGCACAGCAGGGCCCTACCAGCACTTGCTTGATGGGCAGGGGAAGGAAAGGGCCCATCTGAGCAGGGAGTGACTCCAACAGCCTTTTTGTGTAGGTTTTTTTTTTTTTTGCATCAGTCAGCAAGCACGTGTTCCACCCAGGAACATGGGAAGCCCAGGGAGAGCACTGCCTGACCCCACTGCTGCTGGCACTGGCTGCAGCTGCAGATGAGGATGAGGATGAGGAAGGTGGCTGTGCTTCATGGAGATCAGATTCTATCTGCCCTGCCTAAGGGGAGGCTTTACCCATGGTGTGTGCATGGGGTAGGGCAGTGCAGCTGGGGCTGGAAGAGGGGGAAACTGAGGCACACTCTGTGTAAAGCCTCAGCAACTCCAGTGACAGCTTCTCAGGTGCTCCTGGGGGAAACTGAGGAATGCAGTGGGAAAGCAAGGTGGAGAAGTGAAACCCAGACACAGTGCTACACCTCCAACCCCAAACTACTGCTAAAGGGTGCCCTAAGCTGAGATATTTCTAGGATCAATTTAGCACTGACCTGATCCTCTTGTGCTGCCCCCAAACTGGTGCGTGGCATGGGAGGGGGACACATTGCTCAGGACAGGCTGGACTTGTTAACCTCTCCCCTTGCAATGCAACAATGGGCTTTTACCCTCATTGCCCAGGTTTTTGGTGGCCAAGGTTGCCAAGCACAGTCAGGAAGGATGGGAGCAGCTGCACTGGGTGGAGGCTATTTGTGCAGCATGCAGTTTTCAGGTTTCCATCCATCCATCCATCCATCCATCCATCCATCCATCCATCCATCCATCCATCCATCCATCCATCCATCCATCCATCCATCCGTCCATCCGTCTGTCCATCCATCCGTCCATCCATCCATACTCAGCACAAGGGGCTCAGGGCCCTCACGGTCACAGGAGTGAGACCACAACAGGTCAAGCATGGGCTGGGAAACTCAGGGCCAGCCTCTGAGTCTTGCAGCACAGGGGAAGAACCACAGCACAGCCCAAGTCACACATGCCCCTGCATCATGTCCCCCTTGCCTGCAGACCCCAAAGCCATCCCAGTGCCCTCTGGCACGGGGCCCAGGGCTGTGAGGTGAGGGCAGGGTCACTATGCACGGGCCCCATTTCTTATTTTTTTGCCTTAAAGGCCCAGGCAGTTCTGTTCTCTGCATTTCTCCAGACAAGCCCACCACTCCCACATGCCAGCCTATGGATATTTGAGATGCTGCATCTCCACTGAGACTCGGTGGGGTCAAGGGGCTCGGGCAGATTTTTTTTAAGGGCTGAGTTAAAACCAATGAGCAGCCCTGCCCTGCCCAGGGGGGATGCCCCTGCCAGCCCAGCCAGCCCCCAGCCCTCAAAAACCCCTCCCTGCTCCCCAGGAGAGCAGCCAGCAGATCCATAGCCTGAAGGGAAGTCAGTGCAACTCGCAGATTTGCAGGTCCTGGTTCCTGGCCCAGGTTCAAACCACATTTGTTCCTGAAATCTGTTTCAGGGTTTTCTCTGCAAAGCGCGCGTGCAGAGCCATGTGCACGGTCCCCAACACAGCCAGTGCCAAGGTCACTGTGCCAACCTGGGACCGAGCTGGGGGCCTGGGTGCTCGTCCTAAGCACACTCTTGGCAAGTCTGAAACTGGATGATATGGGGAACTGGAACTAGATGAGCTTTAAGGTCCCTTACAACCCAAACCATCTCAGATTCTGTGATCTACTGGACTATCTCCCAGTTTGCTGCCCAGTGAAGCGATGAGGAACCAAAGGCTTTAAAACAACCCCGTGACACATGGCATGTTTTTTGCTGATGGGTGGAAACTTCAGCAAGACACGAGCCCTGGGGAGCTGGACTGCACCACCCACAGCTACAGGCGGCCGGGAAAAGGAGCTGGGACTGGAAACAGTGACAACCCATGCTCCTGTCCCAGGAACAGCCATGCATGGATGGGTATTTCCATCCAGAGGTCCGAGATGCTCTCCAGGCAGGGGATTCCAGGGCTCCCCTCTGCACGGAGGTGCAGGGATGTGCTGCTGTCTGACAAGGCCGTTTCCGATGGATGCGGGCTGGACACATCTCCAGGCGAGACGCGGAGCACTGCGGAAGTGAGCTCAGATGGGAAATTGTTCCAAGAGATAAAGAAACAAGTTGGAAACTGAGCTGCAAAATAGACAGCACAGGAAACAATAGCACTTCAGATAGGCTTTCCAATTTCCCACAGCCATGCCAGGAGTCCAGTGCTTTGTCCCAGGGATGCTCGTGGGTTCCCCCCTGCTTAGACACGCTGGGAGGAGGTGCAGGCTGCTTGCTCACTCCTACCTCTTCTCTTTCAAGATCTCACAGGCATTTTCTGGTTGTTTAAATGAGAGGTAGGGGACCAAGTCCTTCAGGTCTCATTAGATACGAGTTTAGCTCTGTGATGACTTCAAAGGCCAGGCAGGATCCCACAGCAGTAACAGGGAGAGGCAGGTGGGATTTCGGAGGTGCGGGAACCCCATGGTCCATCCCCTGCTTGCCTCAGTGAGTCCAGTGAAATGATGCTACTTTGCAGCAGCTGCCCATGCTGCTGAAGGCCATCCCTGCCTCAGGATCACTGATGTCCCATCCATGCCACCAGGGCAGAAAAGGACCCTCTTGTCTTTGCAGCAGAGCTCCGGATTGGTTGGTGACAGCAGCGCTCTCCTCTCTCATGTCTCATCCCCCTGCTCCCCAGCCAGGGGCTGGGACAGCCCTTTCTGCCTCCCCGCGGAACCTCCATGATTTTCCATCACTCTGGCACAAAGTCATTAAAGGGCAGAGCTATCATTAGGGCATCTCCATCACACAGGGAGCACTGCAAGGCCACTAACGATCGAGACAGGGAACATTGGACTTCCCTTCCCTGCTGCTGCGCAGCCCATAAATAACCCTGTCTTGGGCTGTTTTGGCAAAGCCAGGAGGTGTTTAGAGGAGTCCCTGCCCTGCTGCTCCCGGGTCAAAGCTTGGAAGTGAGAATTGACCCTCGATCTCCTAAGCAAAGGTGTTCCTTCCTGATATATAAGCATTAACAGAGAGACAGCTCCCCCGGGGAGCCAGAACAGGAGCCTCAGCTCACACACCGAGTGCCACGGTTTTGCTCTGGCTGCATCTGGAGCCAGCCGAAGCTGATGGCTTAGCACAGGCAAGCCAGGATCAAAATCTACAGCAAAGGTGTCAGGAGCCTCCCAAGAATGAAAATGACAGAAAGGATATTGCTCTAAAGTGCAAGATTGCTGATGTCTTCCTCCACATCCCCTTCCTCACGCCACCCTGGGCAGCCCCGTGACTGTCTGACCAACACCTGCTGCACGGGGGGCCCAGGCACATGCTGAGCCACTGCAAACTGAGGGGGGCTCCAAGCCTGGAGGGACAAAAGGGTTCCCATCACTAATGGCTGGATCCTGGGAAGGTTTGTCACAACTCGGTTCTTGCACTGGTCATGCTGGCAGTGGCTCTCCTCGACTGAGAGGAGAGCAACAAAGACCCCCAGCACCTCCTCCTCTGGAAGCAGCAGGCGAAAGAAAGAAATATCAAGTCTTTTGTTGCCACCTTTATGCAGTTTCATAGAGCGCTGCTGGATATGTGCTGTCCTGTCCCTGCTGCACAGGCAGGAGCTCACCTTCAGGGAACCCTGAGCTCTGCACCCTCTACTGTCCCCAGCTCCTAATGCCACAGTGCAGTGGAAGCTGTCTTGAGGGACCCCCTAGCTGCACGTCACATCACGTCCCTTCCACTGCATCACCTCTGGGGAGCCAAGAGGATGGGCCATGGCACACACAGAGCACAACCTGCTCCCTGCCACCTGCAACCTTCACTGCTGCTCAGCATCTCTGCGACCAGGACCAGGACCACAGCCACTGTCTGGCACCAAGTCCAGGCTGAGCCCTGGCACACCCCTGCAGCCACCAGGGTGAGGAAGGGCCAGGGAAGAGTGCACTGTGCAGGGCCAGCAAAACACAGGGAGATGGAGCAGATCCCCACTCAGTCCAGCAAGTCTCACACGAGGCTGCACAGCTCCCTGGCATGATGCCCAACACCAGTGAGGACCGTGCCAGGATCGGTGCCACAAGATGCCAGCCCCCTGCCACACCTACCACACGCACACAGCCCTGTGCAGCGGCCTCAAGCCTGCAGGTTGCCTCCTGTGTCCATCCCAAGTGGCCCCAGGATGCAGCACAGCCTGTCTGGGCAGCGACCAGGGTAAAACCTCCCCCGGACCCCAGTGTGGCTCAGGGCAAAAACCACAATGCTCTTCCATGGCACTGGGGGCTGTGACAGCGGGGACATGCCACTGCCACCGCTTGCAGCCACACATGGGGGTTGGATCACCCGGGCTGCAATGGGGAAATTCCCGGCTGGATGAAGTCTTAAATTGGAGAAGCCGGGGCTCTGCAGCCCCCCAGCAGCTGAGCCGGGCACGGCGAGGGGCACGGGGAGGGGCATGGAAAGGGGCACGACTTGCCAGGTCCACCAGGGCCGGACACTGGCCCCAGAATCACCGGTGAACAAACACGACAAGGGAAGCGGATCACGAGACATCAAAGCAGGGGGGCGATGAATATTTCATGTCCTGGCCTACATACAGCCCGGCTGTCCCCGCCCTGCGCTCCCGGGGGTCCCCCACAGCCCCTGAGCACAACAAAGGGGAGTTGCAGGCAGGCGGGGCCGCCCTGCCGGACCCCCCGCGTCCCCGGCTCTGTCCCGCCAGGCAGTGACACCCCCAGCCGGACCCCCGGCTGACCCGCCAGACCATGTGCATCCCGCTGGACCCACAGCCGCCCCACCGACACCCGGCGCCACACCGCCAGCATCCTTGCGGGCACCCGCAGCCAGCTCTCCGGGCAGCGGGTACCCCACGCTGCGGGACCCACAGCTGCCCCACGGCAGCCTGGGCACCCTCGGCGGGACCCATCGCCTCCTTGCCGAGCTGCCGGCATCCCCGATCGGACCCACAACCAGCTGGCGCCGCCGCGGGCACTGCCCCGCCGACCCGCCGGACTCCTCTGCGGGCATCCCACTGCGGGCATCCCCCCGCCGGTCTCCACTGCGGACATCCCCCGCCGGACCCCGCGGCCGGAGCCCGGACATGCCCCGCCGGACCGCACTGCCGGACCGTGGGACCGCCCGCCTGCCCCACAGCGGGGCAGCCCCGCCGCCGCCGCCACTCACCTCCCGCCTGTCCGCGCCGCGGGGCCGGCCCCGCCGCTCGCCTCCAGCGCTCGGCCCCGGCTTTGTCTCCGCGCCGGGGGCGCGGCCGCCGCCCCCCGCCGCCGCCGCCGCCGCGCTCGGTGCCCGCACCGCCCCGCACCGGGCCGGGCTCAGCGCCGCGCCGCCGGCAGCAGCATCGCGCAGCGCCGCGGCCCCGGCGCGCTGGTGCCTCGCCCGCCCCCGCTCACCCCTTCTGCGGGGCGGGGGGGGCACCGCGGGGAGGGGAAAAAAAAATTAAAAAAAATAAAAGAGAGAGTAATATGGCAGCAAACCGGAAACGGAGGATGGGGGAAAAGGCAGCAGCAGCCCCTCCCCTCCCTCCGTGGCTTTTTTTTTTTTTTTTTTTTTTTTTCCAGGGAGAAGGCTCCGGGCAGCCGGGCTCCGCGGGGCGCGCACGGGCCAGGGGCCGCCCCCGCCGCCGGCGCTGCCGGCGCGTCCCGGCCCGCGGCGGGGGAAGCGCCTGCTTGCGCCGGGGACACGCGTGGGAGCGTCGCCCCGCGGGTGAGGGGGGCTAGGGGTGCTCCCACCCGAGCCCAGCGCTGCTCGCCCCGGCGGGCTGGCTTGGCGTGTTACCTGCAAGCCGGAGCCGGTAACACAAAAGTGATTTTCAGGAGGCTGAAACCCGGCTGGGTTGCGGTTCGCTTTATTCAACAGCTCCAACACACGGCGAACTGCAGGGGAAATGCTGTTTTGTCAGGTTCTGTTCCTCCCCATCCCCAGGAGGGACACCTCGCCTTCCCAGAGGGCTGCAACCCACGTTCCCCCTTCTCTGAAGTCAGAAGGAGGCAAAACTTCAGCTGGAAAAGCAGGCGAAGATAAACCACGTCCTGGGCCTCCCTGGGAACCCGGGCGATTTTGTGGGGCCCTTTGGAGGCAGCACAGGCACACAGCGGTGTGTGTGCTCTGCTGGGGCATCTATCCCGTTTAGGGGTTAACACTCCCCACCCCGGTCGCCCCTGAAGCCGGTGCCGGTCTCCAAAACAAGGCAGAGTGGAGCTGCGGGTGTTCCTGGGGATCCCAGACCCCTCTGGCAGCATCGCCCCCTCCGGGCTGTGTGTCCCTGAGTTCCACTCGGGCAGGGGGGCACACGGGAGCAGTTCCACCCATCCCTCCCCTTGCTCCTCAGCACCTCCCCTTCCAGCAGCAGCAGGAGGTGGGAAATGCGCAGCTCTGCCCTGGCACCGGGCAGTGCCGGGCTGCACACGCGGGCTCAGGGCTCAGCCGGGTGCCCCGATGCCTGCGCCCAGCCCGTCGGGGCTGCCCGACCAGCTCAGCGGCGCTGGCAGCCCTCCCACCTCCCCCACTGGCGATCCACTGAGGTGTTCCCTGTCACGTTATCCTCCAGGAAGAAAGAAGGTGAAGCAGTCCACTCCTTAAACTCCCATTTAGGTCTTTGATCCGGCACGCTCGGCTCCTGGCCAGCTCCAGTGACCCTTGTATTTCCACAGCCAGCACCAGCTCTGCCATCCTTGCCCAGCCCTCCGACCAACCCTGCAGCCACCCCGCGGGGGTTTCCTGAAAACCCTCCTTACTCTGAGCAAGATCCGACACTTCAGAAACAATTTGGGAAGTTAGCGAGTTTTAAAGAACTACGTGGTGGAGTTTTTCTTTCTGTTTCCCACTCCCCCCACCCCCCCCCCCCCGCTTTTGAGTTATTAAAGAAATATTTCCCATGACACTGGCGAAGGCCAGCGAATCCATGAGTCACCAGGAACACGGAGTCATGCACGCGCCGATCCATCACCCGTGGCCAGCACATTGTGAGGGGCCCTTCCCTGGGAGGAGCTGACGCCGATAAGGTCCCTGCAGCCGGGCAGGAGCCGCTTTCCTTCTCGGTTCCCTGCCGGGGCTGGGCGAGGCCGGCCGGGCTCCCCGGACACCCGTGGCGTGGGTGGTCTGGGGGCCAGCCCCGCCTGCTCCGTGCCGGAGCATCCAACCGCGGCCGGGCTTGTTCCGAGGCTTGGGGGGTGTCGGTTCTTAGCCCACCCCGGCTGCTGTTCGGGTTTGGGGATGTGGAGAGGAGGGTTCTCCGTCAGATGTGGGATGAAGGAATTAACGCGGTGCTGCGGGGCAGTCCCGGGGATTGCTCTGCTCACCCATGAGGATGTAGCGTGGGGGAAGGAGCAATGCTGGGGAGCCCCACACCTTCTCCCTGCTGTGCTGCACAGGGACACAGGGACACAGGGACACAGGGACACAGGGACACTCCCCCGTCCCTCCCTATCCCAGGAGTTCCCACTCCGCAGCCTGGAGCGCTGCCCGAGGGGAGCACACCCCGGGGCAGTGGGGACCTGGCTCCAGCCCCGGGTGAGCTGGTGAGGATGACTCAGCCTCAGCTGGATCCAGACCCAAATCTAAGATGCAATTATGACTTATAAATATTTGTATTTTGTTTTTCTCTTTTGCAATCCACTTCTTTTATCCAGGCTGGCCTCCCAATCGGAGTTCCCATCTCTGGCGGTGCCGGCCCATGGCTGGAAGGCAAACACCCACAGCACTGTGCCTTTCAACATGCCAGACCAAGTCCACAACACAACCTCTCCTTCTTCTAAGATGATGCCAATGTGCAAATCTAAAATTACAAACAGACACTCTTTAAACCCAGACTCTTATCTTTTGTGCTCAGATGTTGGAATGTGGCCTCACAGGGCTGACATTGGACATGCTGGTGATACTACGATTTAAGACCATTTAAGCAACCCAACACACCTCAGGACACTCCTGGCTCAGACATGATGTCCAGAGCTGATGTCCAGAGCCTGACAGCCCCTGGCCACCCACTTCCCTTCACCTCCTGCCTCACTCCAAATGTTTATCTTTAAGCAGTCTAATGCAAATTGCTACTTTTTTCACCCAACCAGGGATTTCAGTCTCTGGTCCGAAACTTATTTTCTTGATATGATTCTTCACTTTTAAATAGCACTGATAAAACCCACCCCAGAGAGAGGAAGAGGGTTACAGAAACTGAAAACCAAGTACTTTCAATTTGAACAAAAGTAGCACTGAGTATTTCCAGTGGCTCGGTTATTACAGGACGTCTTGAAATGACGCTTTAGAAAAAAATGAAGACATGCTCAGGTGTTTCTGTGTTTTCTTGCTGACCTTTACAGGAGTTTCATCAGTAACAAGAAGAATGAGAGTTACTGTAGGCAGATGCTGTCATGCTCATGAGTAAGTAAGTATGTAAGTACGTGACTCCTTCCCCTCCAGGTGTGCAGATCAAACTGCTCCACAGGGCTCTTGAAATCCTCCTGTGAGGTAAGAGGGTGCTTGTTTGGTCCAGTATTTGATCCGAGCCCTGACCTCCCCAAAGTAACTGTGGATTTACCACAAAACATCTATTCATCTCCAGCCAGCTTTATTTTTAAGCATCTCCTTGGCACGCGTGAATCAGTTTTGTCTATTGGATTCTGTTCCTGAGGCTGCACTTTGTTCACTGCAAATTCCAAAAACAGTTGCAGGAATTATTACTATTAATAATATAATGGTTGTGTTTGAGATGCTGGACACAGAGAGAGAGGCAGCCACGGCTCTTGCCCTGAGATTTTACGATCATTGAGCTTTACAGCCCTGCAAATAGTGAGTGTGAGATGGGAAATGATCAGCACCATCAGCCCGTTAGGGAAGCTGTAGTTTCAAGCTCAGCAGCTGATTTACTAAGGGGGATTGACCAGAATAACCCTGCAGCACGAGCCATTTGGCAATATTTCATGCTAGAAATGCCCATTCTGGCCATTCTCTCCCACACTGAGCATCAGGGCTGCAGGAGCCAAGCAGCAATCGCCAGCATCCTGTAGGTTATAGGATAAAAAGGGGCAGCTGAGAAGAAATTACCAGGGAGGGCTCAGGACCTGTTGTGTCCCTCTGTGTGGTGACAATCTGCTGTGCAAAAGGGGCCCTTAGCCCCAGCCAGGAAGTGTCATTGCAAAATTCCCTGGGGGAAAGGGCTGCGGGGAAACCACTGACTCGGTGACATGCAAATATTTAATAAGGAGGCACTGAGTTCAACAGCTGTGGGCTGAAATTATCTGCAGGGTCAATAAAGGCACAACATTTCCTGTCAGGTTTCTGACTGATAAAATATGCTTTGATACAATCTGAACTAAGTATCTTGGAATAGCTCATCTGGGCAAAAATCTGACAGGTTTTGCTTCTTGCCTCAGCTCAGTATGAAAGCTGCAGACAAGATGTTGGCATCTCCCAGCACGGAAATTCTGCTTTTTGGCCAGTCTTAGTATCCATAGAAAAGAGCGATTCAGAGAAACTCAGGGACCCAGATGAGATTTATAGCCCTGCTTCTGGCTTGATTTTGGTAGCAGAGCAGTAGAGGGTGGCTGGCTGGTGCAGAGCTCTGGTAGCCACATCCAGGAGACCCTGCCCCAGGGCTGGGACGTTCCCTCCCTGCCAGCACCCAGCTGCTTGCTGGCCTGCCTGCAGCCTGAGCAAGCAGAGCCAAGCAGACACAAGGGTGTTTCCCCTTAATCACCCAGCCTTGGTCCTTCAAGTGAGGGATGGGCAAAGGAGGCCAAAGTCTGAATCTGAAAAGCTTAAACCATGTGATGTTTGCATCTGAGCTCAGTTTAAAAGAAGTGAAATGAATGGGGAGGAAGGGACGAGAACTGCTTGCAGCTTTTCTCAAAATCTGCTCCTCCTGCCCAGGCCTGACACTGGGGGATATCTGCTGCAGCTGCCAGAGGAGCCACCACAGCATCCCAAGCAGCTGCTCCGTGGAAAGCACAGCCACGAGGACCCTCTCCTGCACACCCTGCAGCAGCTGCAGCCCGGCCCTCCGGCTACAGCAGGGGCTCACCCAGCCATGGGCCCTCGGGGAGCAAGAGGGATGGGACCCCACGAGCTCCACACCAGCAGCACAGCCCCAGCATGGATCCTGCCTGTGCAGCCAGAGCTGAGGCACAAATAACAGCAGGAAACGTCTGGAGCTGATTCCTGGAGCTGCAGGAGCGGCTTTGCCTGTGAGAGCTCGACAGTGTCTGTTGTACTTTGGACTTTGGCTCATGGCAAGGTGAATTTATAAGCTTGGGATGGCTTTTGCAGAAGCAGCAGCCAAAGGGAAGGCAGCAGGAACAAGCCTTGGAGCCAGGGACACCTGGGTTGTAGCCTGGACAAGATATGAGACGTCTCATCTTGCTGATGCCTTCCATGGCCCCAGTCCATGCACGGGGACTGGCTGAACTTGACCCAGGGTGGCAGCTCAGAGGCTGGGACAGCCTCTGGCAGGACACATGGAGATGTCCTGAGTGCAGGTTTCACACAAAAGGAATTCTGTGCAAATAGGACTTCCAGTGGAGCATGGTGCTAAAGATCCTGCTCCTTGCCCTCATTTGGGAGCTGAGCTCCTCTCATGCAACAAGAGACATTGACCAGGCAACAGATGTTTTCAAAAAGCTGAGCAGATGTGACCCAAAGCAGGCTTACCTTGTAGCCACCAGCCAGAAAGGCTGGGCTGAAACCATGGAGGAGCCCACCAGCCTCTGTGCTCCAATCCCTGCTCTGCATTGCTGAGTCCTCACATGGACTGTGGTTTCCCAGGGATGGCAAGCAGAGTGCAAGGGGCATCAAAGCCACAGCGGGGCCTCCAGGCAGTAAATGAAACCAGGGAAGCTGCGAGGAGGGAAGTGGGCACTGCAAGAGGTTTGGGATTGCACAAGACAAATCTTGTGTGTGCTGGTGAGGACAGATCTGAGTGTGTGGTGTGGAGCACACACAGCCCTCACTTGTCATGACCTCAGAAGTGTGGTGTGTGATGGCTCTGGCTCCTCGTGGCTTTGAGGGATGATGTGTTTGGCACAACTGTCTGGGTGTACCTGGGGCTCCCAAAGCAGGGAAAATCCCTTCCCCAGATGTCACATCTGCTGGCTGAAAAAATCATCGCCAAAAATTACAAAGGGCTGAATCCTTTCTCCATCCTGGATGTTCCTGTACCTGTTCCTTCTTTGTATCAGTCCTTGATAACAGCAGGTAATGCCCACTGTCACTGGCAGGTAAAATGTGTCTGCAAGGACAGAACTGCAGTGGACAGGAGTCTACAGGCTGGAAGAAACACGAGGGTCATGGGAGAGATTTATGGTGACAGAAAAGCCACAAACTGGGAAGAAGCATCATGAAATGGGAAAATCAGCTGAATTTCAAGGGAGAGGCAGGAAGCCGATTTCACTGCCCTGCAGTTGTCAGCCCCATGCAAGAGACATTGCAAGAGACATTTGGAGCAGCTACTGCACTGTGGCCTGGGTACCAAAAGCCAGAAAACACCCCCACAAACCACTGCTCAAAAGCCACAAACTGCCAGAGAAGAGCTGGACCTTGGACCTGCAGTGACTGTCAACTGGAGGAGGGATGCAAACACTGATTGCAGCCCACATCTTTGGCCAGGGAGAAAGGGAATGCTTCCCAAACAAATCATCCCTCATGGCTGCATGAGGAAGAGGAGGGTCAGATCTCTTCCCAGTGCCAAGGCCAGCAATCAAGCTAATCATCAAACACACAGCAATGCTCTGTACTCCAGCACTCTCCATTCATCATCCCATTTTCTCACTGCAGTCACTGATGCCTCATGAGATTAATAAACAAACAACTAAATCAATACTGTCATCTCAATCCCTGCAGGCCACAGGCTGTGAACAACACAACTTCTGCCTGAAAGAAGTATCAGTGTGGAAGAGATGCTCCCAGGACAGAAGTCCAGCACCCCAGCTCCCAGCTGTCCCCAAATTACCACGCACACACAGGGGAATGGTTGAGCAGTGCCCTGGCAAACAGACACTGAGCAGGTCCTCCCTTCCTACAGCTTCCTTATCGTCCCTCAAGCATTGCCAGATAGCCTGACCCTCCCTAAACCCAGGCACTGAAGGAGTATTTTCACTCTTCATGACAGGCTGGGAAATAATCTGAGTTTATTGACTCGACAAGGGGGCTGCTCTGCAAACATCAGTGCCTGATGGGGCTCAGGGCCTGGGGCTCTTCACTCCTGTCCACAGGGAACCTCAGCAGAATCTCTCTGAAGCACAGAGAGGTGTGTGTATGAGAATGAAAGTAAATTAGGTCTGAACAAGATTAACAGGGATTTAATTGAACTATGTGAACTGGAACTCCAGTCACGAGCTACTTATTAGCCCGTCTCAAGGGATTGTGCTGCTGGCACTGGGGGAGCACAAGGATGCATTGTGAGCGTGGGACAGCTCAGGGGACAGCCACGGCCACAGCGCCCGAGACGAGCGTGGCCAGAGGGGCAGAGCTGCTTGAATGTGACCAAAAACAGGGGAGAGAACTCCCAACTCCCAGCCATGTTTCTTGAGAGGTGTGGCATGTCCTGCTGAGGGACAGAACTCTGTGATGTGCACTAGCAGAGGAAATCCAGTCCCCCACCAGCTCCTGGCTTTGGGTTGCAGAGCAAGGTGTGGCTGCAGTGGTGCTGCCTCATGGCAGGGACCTGGAGACAGACCTTTGAAAACCTCCCTTTCAATAAAATTGACTTAATGAGGTCTTCAGCTCCCTGTGGGATGTTAATTACAAAACCGCCTGGAGAAAAGCGCTTGGGAATTAAAGGAGTCGCCACACTAGTCCTCCTCTCTGTTTTGGTTTTCTGGTGAGAGAACCAGCAGACACTTGCCAGAGCTTGGCTACCAAGAACCCACAAACACTTGCCAGAGCTTGGCTACCACATTGGTCTCACTGCAGCCAAGAGGAGCCATCAGACACCCCCACACTCCAGCCAGGCAAACCCAGGCTCCTGAAAATCCCTTTTACCAGCCTCCTGAATCCCCATCTAATCCCCTGCTTGCATTTTTAACAAATGATGCCTTTATTAGGGCTACCTTCATGGGGGCTCCTAGAGCCAAAAACCTCTCATGGGGGGCAAATTGATTCAGTCACTGGATGGTTTTCTGCTTCCTTCCAGGAAGGTGAAGCAGTGTTGGGAGATAGTTTGCTACTTCCAAGTCAAACAGAGATACAGATGCACACATGCCTGACAGTATTAACTAACCAATTTCTCACAGATTAAAGGATCTGAAAGGATTTTCCTTAATGGATCATTTTAATGAATAGGTTATTTATGTCCCTGTGTTCCTATAGTCTGGGAGTTCTGGCAGCTTTCACAGTGAATGTGAGGAAACAGGCAGCACAACTTTAAACACAGATTTCTTTTTAAACAAAGATTCTGATGGCATTTATTACACATTTCAAGATAAACTAAAATACATGGGTTATTGGTAATCTCTACATACTCTAAGTTCAGCAAACAAGAGCATTCAAATAGGTATAAAGCTGTCAGGAACAGACTGGGGAATTTATCTTCATCCCTCTTCCCCCCAACAAAACCAAACCCCAATATCCATGATTTCTACTGAGCAATGAGTGAGCCAGCCTGCAAACAGCTGGATGTGGACATTGATGTAGTAGCTGCTATTTCAGGTAACAGCCACACAGTGCCCACTGCTAACTGGATCTGAGCTACAGAAGTGATTCTGTATTTTGGATAACATGTGTCCTGTGATTCCATTAAAGCATTAACCCCCTGCTTTAGGTAACCTGCAGAAAGCTGGAATTTACATAAAACCATTCTCATGTATTAAAATGGAAAGAGTGATCTGCAGGACCTACCCAGGGCTTTTCTTTGCCCTGCAGATCAGAGACATAGCACAGGTCCATCATGGAAACTCATGGCACAACACTGTTCTTTGTGATTTGTGTGGGAACTTTTTGTAATATTTCTTTGTACTGAGAACTTAAAGCAACTTTAGAGTGCTATGCTTTGTTCTGTCCTCCTGGTACTGCCTTCATGTAAGTCAGAAAAAGAAATTTAAAAAGCAAAATTTAAAGCAGAACTCCAAGGTGGATTTTAGGAAGTGCAACTTGGTGCCAGCATTCTGGCTAAGACCATCAGAGAGCCTGGAGCAGGGGAGTCACACTGCTACTGGGATCCATCTGTCACCCCCACCAAAAGCAGGAGTGAGCAGAGGACGTGGCTGTTCCCAGCCCTGATGGTTTCTGTAAATGTGTTGTTCACCTGCTGCTAAAGAACACACACCTGGGCTCACCAGGCATTTGTGACTCGAGGATGGGAGTCTGTGTATGCAAAGAGGATCACAGACTTGCAGCCCTGCCAGGGAGAACCCTTCCTTCAAAGCCACTCTGAACCCTGGGTGCGCCTCAGAGAGCAGGTTCTCCTCCCATTGACTCACTCCTGATCAAACAAACCAAGATGTGAGCTGGCATCAGGAAGCTCGAGCTGCTCTACAGAGACTCCGTGGCTATGTCACCACCTATCTCCTTCCTGTCTAGCCATATTTAAATCCAGCCCTGGGTTGTCCCTGGGCCTGGAGAGCCAGGGCCTGAGGGAATACAGTGTCTGTGTCTCCTGCCATGCAGTCATGGTACACAGCCAGCCTGCCACCCCTTGGATCTTAAAATACCACATCTCCTCAGGCTGAGAACGTATTCACCCTCAGGAGGAATTCAGCCAGAGATGGAGCGGGCTGGCAGGGAAGGCTGGGAGGGAATTTGCAAGTGCAATGATGCCCAGCTGTGTTGAAAGAGGGCCCACGGTCAGGGGGTTTATCCATGGCAGTGCTGGCTGACACCACCAGGGCACAATCCCCACACTCCCACCTCAGCAGGTCTCCTCCAGCACGCAGTGCCTGCTCTCCCCAAGCTCCCAAGAACGACTCCACCAGCACAGGTGTTAAATTCTGCACCTTCCAGAGTCAAAGTGTTTCCTGATTCTTGTAGTCATCACAATCCCCACCACAGGCTCAGTTCCCTGAAATGTAGCTGCTTTCAAAGGTGGGAACAGAAAGGAAGAGTGCATGGGTGGGGAACAAGAGGCAGCGACGCTGGGGAAATGAAAGCTTTCATCTCCAGCAGTCTGGAATCTGGTGAGTTATTACCTAAAGAATTAAAGAATATGACAAAGGCATTATGATTAAGCCATAGAGTGCAGCTATGTATTTCAGACTAGATGACAACAGAGATTAATACAAAGCTGTGTAGTGTGGTATTCTTGATCCATTTGATCCCTCTGCCTTCAAATAACACAACACAAACTGGTATCCAAAGTAGCAAACCCATGCTCCACTTTCCACAGTGACTTTACTACAAATCCCAGCCAGCATGGAGGAGCCAGGCCAACATCCCTCTCTACCCACCAGAACTGGAAGGAGTCACTTTAGTGGTGACTGGCACATTAGTCAAGTCAAATGAAGTCCTGGATATGTGAAGTTCTCTTTGCTTGTAAGAAATCTATGGCAGAACCCCAACCCTTCCACTCTTCTGAGTTCCTTCTCTCTTTCCCCTGAAAAGTAAAAGATGGCAATGCCAGAAAACCATGAACAGAGTTAGTTGCCTTTGATGTTGTCTCTGAGGAAACATGATTATAGGTGGTTATTTGGTCTTTGGAGGCTCATCAGTCACACCTCTATCGTTTCTTTTTGGTTTCCTTCTTGGGTTTCTTGCTTATCTGTGGAGCATTTGCCTTTGGCTTCTTCACCGTCTCTGTATTCTTAGGCTCAAAACTGTCTGAGTCCTACAAGAATCAATTAAGAAAAGTCAGTAACTTTTTTTTACCATTTGCTAACAGGTTGCTTTGGGGATTTGAGTATAAGGCAGAGGAAACAAGTGCTGGGTATCTCTGTTGGAACACATTGATGTCAAACTGAGGCCACATTTAATGAGACTCAAGCAGCATCATCTCCACTCCTTCTGCATGTGCTTTTTGATGAGTGTGAGGTTCTGCACAGAAACAGCTTGTTACCAGAGATTCCATTAAAAGCTTAAGTATCTAAAACAGGCTTTGGAGGAGAAAAACTTTGAAGGCAAGAAGAAAATCAACACTAAATGAAAACTATTTGAATTAGGAAAAGATAACATATAATCCCCAGGGTGCATGGCAACAGTCAGCAGGCATTTCTGCCAAACATTAATCACTATCATGTGCAAGACAAAAAAATACTCCCCAAAGCAGCAGTAAGAATTTAAAGTTCAGAGCCTCTAAAATCCACGGAGGGAATTGCAGGCAAAGCTTTCTCCACCTGGACTAACAAAATACTGAGATGTGATGCCTGTTTCCTTCAGAGAAGATGAGAGATAATATTGCAACCATGGGAAATAAAATCTAGTTGTCTTGTGAAAGCACAAGGGAACAGCGCCAGTCTCCTCTGAGAAAGCACACACATGCAGATTGCCTCCTTTCATTAAATGCATTTGAGTATAAATATTGCTTTAGCATCTTGGGTTCTCTCAGCCTGAGTGTGCCAACTGGAAAAGGACACACAAAAAATGGCTGAGTGAGACGTGCGAGCTCCAGGCTTCCAAGCCAGAACTCCAGATAATGGAGGGGGAGGCAGCATCTGACAGTGTCCTTTTAATCAAAGAGCTTGGTTCAAACGTCTCTCAAGTAACTGGGCTCTTAGATCTCACCTCTGGGTGGCTTTCCAAGGAAGGAGACTTGGCTGGCTTTCCAGAGGCTGTGATCAGTGCACAGGGAGCTGGCAGGCTCCAGGGACATGGTTATTACTCACAATGCTGCTGCCATAACGTGAACACTGCTGCCTTCTAATGTCCAAACCAGGGTAGGCTTCAAAGCGTGAGGCTCCAGGACAGCAAAGTTCCCAGTACCCTACCTCAAGGGCTGCAGGGGTAGCCTCTGGTGCTTATGGTCTTGTAAACAAGTCATATGGACAGCACATCAAGAGGACAGTTTATATATGGAGAAAAGAAAAACTAGAGTATGCAAACATCAAGGCATACTACAAATGTAAGCTGTAAAAGGTCCTTGAGCCATATCATTTTAATTGGGGGCTGGTCTCCAGTGTCCCATTCCAGACCAAAGCTCTCACTATTTTAAACTTTCAAGAATGGGCTTACTTGGTATTTCTCAAAAGTTTACAGGGGAAATGCTGGACTCTGACACATGGGTGCTGGTGGCTGCACAGTAACAGTGCAAAGGTTGAACTCAATGATCTTGGAGGTCTTTTCCAACCTGAATGATTCTAAGCCTTGCAATGCCATTGCATGGTATCCTGTTCATGTCCCTGCTGGGAGCTGCAGCTCCTGTGGCAGGACAAGCAGGAGGGAGCATGACCCATGGCACAACTGCATCACATCACACCAGCAGTTAAAGGTGGAAAAATTGGGTCATGAACTTTATCCTTCACTCTGTACTTCATCCTGAGGCATTCCCTTCCCCCAACAGGTTGAAAATTTCCATGCTTCCTCTGCACAAAGGGAGGGAGCAAACATGGAAATAAAGAGTCTGAAAACAAAACTCCCCATGCTGAGTTGTTACTGAAAATATACCATATACCTTCAGACAACATCTGTATCAAAGCACTAAACTTGCAGCCTGGTCACCTTGCAGCACTGAAATATCTGTCCTCAGCACCAAAGATATTTTTCTCTTTAAGGAAAAAAAACAGGCAGATGCAGGACATCCCTCAGTCTAGAGGAACACCTCACCTCAGCCTTTCCCTTTCACCTTCTCCTGTGCCAAGTGCATCAAAAGACCTTGGGCACTGGATGGGATGTCAGTCCTGAAAACTGCTTTCCTCACCTTTAGGATACACCAGAAATTTCACCTGCATCTTGCTTCCAAAAATCACACACAAACTCAAGCCCAGGGTCATTTCCTGAAAGGCAGGTCCTGCAAAGGGGATGCCCTGCCTGGCAATTAATGAAGCAAATCAGCAGCAGGATGACAATATGGGCTGGGACAAAGCCTTCTCTTGCAGCCAGGAACTGCACATGCATTTAACACCTTGTCAGTGCTCCAGGTTGCTTTTTTCACTGATATTAAGGGAGATCCTGGCTCAGGTATTTATTCCTGACTTTCCTATCTGGTGGTAAATCACAGGACAGAAACTGGAGGTGGGAAAGCCAGAGTGAAGGAAGGAGAATGAACAGTGAAACTGTCATCAATCCCAGGGGCAGCTGTGTCTCCATTAGCTGCTTAACATTCCCTCCCATGCTGTTTTCTCTGACTCTGCCCATTTATATCAATATTAAAGAGCACTCCTTACTGTCTTGTGGGCCTTGGACACGGGCAGGATTATGGCAAGCACGCAGATCAGCTGGAAAATGGCTCCGAAGAAGAGTCCATAGCGCAGCACATTCTCCATGAACGTGGGCTCAGGGATTTCAGGGGGGGAGAAATCCAACTCTGCAGCCATTGTCAGTGCAGCCTTCTCCTCTACTGCTCTCAAGAAGACTGGTTACTGCAAGGGGAAAATATAGAGCAATTTTTGGCATCATCCTTCCTGGCATTCGCTTTCTGTTATCCAAAAGTGACAGTCTCCCTCATGGAGTTTTGGAGATACTCTTGATCTACTGGAGCAATAACAAAAAGGAAAATGAAAGCTGTGTTTAATTTGGGTGTCTGTCTTTTGTCACCTGCCTACAAAAATAGCCCTCAACTCCTGGTATTAGGCCGTTAGTGGGTGAGGAGCAGACAAACCATGTTCATGAAACTATAAGGGAAAAGCTTAATAAGCAAGAATACATTTCTTCCTGAAGTTGATCACACATGCAAGGTGATTACAATCTATTTTTACTTATACTGTCTATGTGGTCACAGTCTTGTTGTTTTAGATGCTGTACAAACTCAGCTACTTAAACCACACAGAACTGGAGCTGTTCAAGGCAGAGGAACGAGTTATGTGTACAAATTTAAGTGTGGCTTTAGTGGCTGGTTACAATAAGCCCCATATAACTTAAAACAGTCACACAGGTAGTTTGTGGCAGAGTTAAATATTGATCTCCTGGGTCCCAAGCTTCTCAGCCATGAGACCATCCTTCCTTCCTCCCTTTATCTTTTGCTAATGGAGTTGTCAATTTGCTCTATGAATGAGTAATGGCTTTTTACAACAGGGAGAACTTTCCTGCCAGAACTGCTAGAGTATGCCTCAGGAAGTCCCCAAGGGGAAATCCAATTAGTCTGAGATGCCATCACACTCAGCTGTGATTACTGCCCCACTCAGTTTTCCTGACCTGGATGATCCCAGTGTGCATTCCCTGGAACAGCCCTGCTCCCTGATAGTTACAATTCTCTGTACCACTAAAGCTTGGCTCTGAGTTTGCATGCTGAGTTTGGCTCCTAGAAATTATCTCCAAAGCAGGCTCTGCATTTCCCAGGCTGGGAGGAGATTGTTACAATCTGCAGATGTGACCCAGTCCAGAAGGATGGTAAATGTGGTCTGTAATTCCAGCAAAGCTATAGCTGTAAGCTTGAGAATCAACTCAATGCCATGGCACAAGAGGCAACTATCACTTGGTGACATACTAAAAGGAGAGGTAAAGAAATGATGAAAAATAATTATTTAGTTTTCATTCAGCTGAACTACAGAATGTTATTTTGAATTTTATGGCAGGAAAACATTTCCAACTGCACAGACTGCCAGCCACTGGAATAGAGAGACTGTGGAATGCCTGCTGCTGGTGATTCAGAAGAGCAGGTCAGATAAGCACTGGCCTGGGATGGGGTGTGAGTATATATAATTCTGCCTTTGAACCAGGAGATAAGAACAGATGAACTCTCAAGGTCCTGTCCAGGTCAGTACTTCAGTGAAAGAAAATGTTTCAAATCCTGATTCAAACTCAGTCAGCAAGGGCTGTGTGGGACCTGCACATGAAGTCAGGACACACTCAGACCCACCCAGGCTCAGCCAGTCCCAAAGGCTGCTCAGTGCTGTGAACAAAGCATGTGGCTCATCCCAGCTGCTTTTGCCTTTTACATCACCCCCTCTCCCAACCCACCAAGGCAGCAGCTCCTAAGCCAGAATCACCTCTGAGCTGCATTTATCTCATCTGGATATCTTTTGAAAACATTACTGTTGCCTGTCCCTGCCCTCAAACACAGCAGTATGGGATTTTCCTTCATTCCTCACCTGGAGGTTTCTCAGGACAAACTCCTACTGATAATCCTGGTTCACACACCTGAAACACAACACAGAGATAAACAAGAAAAGGAAAGAAATACAATGAAAACAAAAAATCTCTGTCCTCATCTTCTACAACTCTCCCCTCCTTTCCCCGTTTGTAGCTCACCTCTCTTGGGGGCATTAGTATTTCTCTAACAAACCCAGGTGAATTTGAATATCAGCACCAAGAGCTCTCCTGCAGGCTGGCAGCAGCTGCCACCACCATTTGAAGCAGTATCCCATGAAATACGCTCAGAGAGGACCTGGCATTGTGCTCCAACTAATTCCAGCAGTGTCCTTGCTTGCTCAGGCAACCCACACTCAGACCACTGGTTTTCCTGCCATCAGTGGAGCCAAACTCTGAGCAAAATTCCTCAGTTTTAAAAACTTCCAGTGGTTCACACAATGCCCAAAGCCTCTGCCTCACACCTAAGCCAACAGGTCCCTGGGTGATGGAGCCATCCTCCCTGTTCCCAAGAAGCCCAGTTTCACCACTTATTCCTTGGATAACATCTCTCCTTCTCCCCAGGCTGTCACCTGTCTTTCTCCTAAGGCCACATCACCATGGCCACACTTAAAGCAGTTCCTCTTAAATTGCATTTGAGATCAATATTCCTGTGTCAGACCCTGAGAGGAAGCTGCCCTTGACCCTCCAGGTTATTCACGAGCTGTGATACCCAAGGAATAAGGTGGAGGAGTGGGAAGATCCCTCCTCTCGCACAGAGCCAGCCAGGGGCTCCTCGGGGCCGCAGCTCCTGCTCTGCTCAGTGACAGCACCAAAGAGGATGTGTGTGTTCCCCATGGCCCAGGACCAGGCCCTGGGATAAATAATAACATATTTCCACGATCAGGGCCATGCACCAGCCAGGAGAGACTCAAACCTTTCTGTGTTTCCCAGCTGACACCTTCAATAATCGGCAGAGCACAAAGCCATGGGAACAGCTGCAGTAACAGATATTAGCTTCTCTTGGGATGGAAATAAAGTACAGTGAAAGATTCCGTCAAAGGGAGAGGCAAAAAAAAGCTCAAGTGGGATTTTTTAAATGGCTTAGCCGGTGTGGGGATGGAGCCAGGGCGATTTCTGCTGGCTGCTCCTGTCCGCAGCGCTGAGCCCGTGGCCACCAGCGCGGCTGCGGGACGAGGGGCCGGGAGAGGCCGGGGACACCGCCCGCCTCCGCCCCGCCCGGCCCCGGAGGAGCAGCGAGGCGCCCCTGGCTCTGCACTCGCTCCCGGGGCGATGCTGGAGCCATCGCTGCCCCTCGGCAGCGCCCCTCGTCCGCAGAACCCTGCAGGGCCCCACTCACCGCCCGCTCCGCTCCGCTCCGCTCCCCGGCCGCCGCCGCGCCGCCCCGGAACTGCTCCCGCCGCTGGAAGCGCTTCCTGCCGTGCCAGCGACCGCCCGGCAACCATCGCTAACAACCATCCCTAACAACCCTCGATAACAACCAACCATCCCTAACAACCAACCATCCCTAACAACCATCCCTAACAGCCATCCCTAACAACCATCCCTAACAACCATCCCTAACAGCCATCCCTAACAACCATCCCTAACAACCATCCCAGCAACCATTCCTAACAACCATCCCTAACAGCCATCCCAGCAACCATCCCTAACAACCATCCCTAACAACCATCCCTAACAGCCATCCCTAACAACCATCCCTAACAACCATCCCAGCAACCATCCCTAACAACCATCCCTAACAACCATCCCAGCAACCATTCCTAACAACCATCCCTAACAGCCATCCCTAACAGCCATCCCTAACAACCATCCCTAACAACCATCCCAGCAACCATTCCTAACAACCATCCCTAACAGCCATCCCAGCAACCATCCCTAACAACCATCCCTAACAACCATCCCAGCAACCATCCCTAACAACCATCCCAGCAACCATTCCTAACAACCATCCCTAACAGCCATCCCTAACAACCATCCCAGCAACCATTCCTAACAACCATCCCTAACAACCATCCCAGCAACCATTCCTAACAACCATTCCTAACAACCATCCCTAACAGCCATCCCTAACAACCATCCCAGCAACCATTCTTAACAACCACCCCTAACAACCATCCCTAACAACCATCCCTAACAGCCATCCCTAACAACCATCCCAGCAACCATCCCTAACAACCATCCCTAACAACCATCCCAGCAACCATCCCTAACAACCATCCCAGCAACCATCCCTAACAACCCCTCAGCCCTCCCCCATGGCCCCGCGTTGCCAAGGGTGCCCCAAGGGCGCTCCGGGGCACCGGGGCAGTGGGGCAGGGGGTGCTTGGGGGCTGCCCTGCCAGGTTCCCCCAAACCCCCCTGAGGCCAATCACCTTCATGTGCCATGGGACCCACCCCAGCTGTGGCAGCCTGCGGGTGCCGAGCCCCTGGTGGCTCACAGAACCCCTGGATCAATAAGGTTGGAAAAGATCCCTGAGGTCACCAAATCCAACCTATGACACAACACCACCTTGTCAACCAAACCAGAGCACTAATGCCATGTCATCCCCTTCATCCACCACATCCCTGGGCAGCCCATTCCAATGTCTAATCACCCTTTCTGTGAAGAAATTCCTCCTAATGTCCAACCTAAACCTCCCCTGGTGCAGCTTGAGGTTATGTCCTCTCATCCTGGCTGGGTACCCATGGCAGAAGTTCCCCCGACCTTCACTCTTCAGGCTTAATGTACTCACCCCCTAAATCCCCGTGAGTGTTTTAATCCCACCATCAGTTATGTGGCCTTTCAGTCCTGGTGGGTTTCTCTTTATCCACAAGGTTTTCATCTGCTCCCTTGACATACTCTGGCAGCAACAATCAAGATGTGCTTCTGGCTTTGCTCTTGACAGGGACTTTATTTTTAATGTCCTGTCCCGTTTCCAGCTCTGAACTGGAGATGCCTCAATAAAATGACCTCCAAAGAGGGAAATGGCTTGGGCTCTGTTTTGCTCATTTTTGGTTTTTAAAGAATTTGATTTGTTTTGCCCTTTTCCTAACCCTAAACTATCAGAAGTGCCAGGTTGGTTTTTCTGCAGAGCTTTATTACCACAGAGGCTAAATACTTTGGGGAAAACCTAATCAGTTATTTATCTACTGAGGAAGTAAGATATGGCATTTGTAATAAAAGGATTTCTATGCTGTTACCAAGCATTTGAATTAAGTGGATATTACTGATAACAATTTCAAAGATTTTTAGCAATTGGATAAGAAACATTTCATGTTTTTTAGTGCAGAAGATATTACAGACAACTGGAGAACACTGCTTAATGAGTGGCAGGAGACAGAGACACTTATACACAGAAACTCTTATGGCATAATAATCCTAAAAGAAAATTACTCTTAAATGGAGCTGCCCCTTCCCCTGGTGAGTGACTAAGGGATAATGCCAGAGCTCAGGAAAGCAGTAAATTCTGCCCTTTCACCTTCTTACCTCCCACACTCTGATGTTTGGGATGAAAAAAAAAACCCACTGAGGAGGAAGAAATAAAGAAATAATTGAAAATGTCAGGAGGGATCTTATCAGAATGGATTGACAGACAGACTAAATTCTTCCCAGTATTACCAGTACACTGAATGTGCTGGTGCTGCTGTCCACACACCTTCTCAAGGCTGCAGTCCTCACAGATGGAGTTTACAGGCAAAGGGGAAAGGACACTCATTACTGTATATTTTATTCTTTTTCTTCTCTCCCCAGCAGAAAGGGAACTACTCACTCCAAGTAGAATTAGGCAGGTGAAATGTGCAGTTTTTGGGCAGCTCCTGCCCCTTGTCTTCCCCTGTATTTCACCCCAAGGCTGCCAGACCCTCCAGGCCAGGGCAGGGGTGCCCCAGTCCAGGAGCCACAAGCAGGTGGTGCCATCAGCCCACTGTGGCTCCCCATCTTCCACCAGCATCTCACTGACCCACTCCTTGCACCTGACTGGGAAATGAAAAAAATGAAAGCTATTTACTAAAAAAAAAAGGGAAGATTTTCCCAAAGACTACTGGATGCAAGTTTGTTTCAAAGCTAAAATTGATTCAAAAGTGGACATGGCAATTTTGTCAGCTCTCTGTTCTAAGTAAGGACAATGACCAGGCAAGAAGTCTTTCTCCAAATCCAAATAATCCTAATCCTTGGGTTTTTAAAGTCCTTTCTACATTTCTTCTTTGTGGTTTTCTCCACCTGTCTTTGCAGTGAGGCCTCTTTATTACCACTCACTGTATGTGTGATCCTTGTGCTCCAAGCTCTTGTCATCCTCAGGTTGCACATTCGTGTTCAGCCAGTAAGAAACTTACTCACAACTGCTGTCATTTCTCATCCCTTACTGGAAACAGCCTTCTTCATTCCCTCTCCATAAACCACATTTTGCTTTCTCAATGCCAGTAACATCTCATTCTTATTCTGGTTTTTATCAGAGGCTTTTCAAAGGATTGAAGCTGCCTCTCCCTGTTCACTGATTCTGGCTGTAACCTGCTGTGTAACCTTCTAGCCAAGGCTCCTTTCCAAACTGAAATGAGAGTGGTAAGACCAAAGATGAGTTCCTTAATTACTGACATTCACTGCTGGCATCTCAGCTCTGTCTGCCAGGGTTGGAGGAGGAAGGAGAGGGTATTTAGAGAGCCAGAAATTCAGGAATCAGTAACTCTCAAGCTTACAGCTGAATGTAACATGCTGATGCCTGGCTGAAACTCTTGGCAGCTCACTTGGGCAATGCTGAAATGCTCCAGAGCTCTGCTAGGGAATAAACAGAGCCAGACAGGTACAGGCTCTATAAATGGATCCCACCTGCAGAGCCCATTGGGCCTCCTGACAGATGCACATCTCACAGGCTGCTGCCATTTGCTCTATTGCACAGGCTCAGGGATAGTTAATGTTTGAAGATTAAGTAGGCTTTTCAAGCAAGCTTTTAACACCATGAGACAGTCCTTTCCAACAGCACTGCTTGCACATTTTGAATTTCTGATTTATTTGGTCTGTTTTTAATCTGATCCCCTGCTTCAGACTCATTCTCGGAGTGCAAACAGTGCTCTCATCCACAGTGTCTCCTTCCTTGAGGTTATTTTGATAAATGTTTGTATTTGGCTTCCTACCAATTTGAATTCCTCCAGGGAAAATTCTCCTCAGGAAATCTATTGATGTTCAAAGGGTTGAGTCTGGAGGATCTGAAGATCCAAGTCTCAACACTTTATCCTTCCAAGAAGAAGAAACCAAGTTTTATATGATTTTCTAATGGCAAGTCTCACCACACCTGCTGGGTTGGAGTTTTGGGTTTTTTGCTTCTTTCTTAGAAGGATCTGGTAGCACAGGCTAAATCTTGTCTTTCTCATCTCATTTTAGCTTGCTTGCCTTCCACAGACATGGCTGGATTTCTACAAAGAACTTAGAAATTAAAGTTACTGTGAACACAGCAGTAATGAACACAATTAAATTATTACGAATTTATTATAACGTGCCCGAGTTCTGCCACTTGGGATAAGACACTTAAACCAAAATGGGTTCCATCCTACCTCAGTGGTGGCAAACCCAGGCAAAACCCCATAACTTTTAGTCAGTTCTTAGGCAGTTCTGTTTAATTCACCATTAGGGCATTTGCCACAAGTTAGTCTCCACCCCACCTCTCAGTAAAAGCAAACCAGAGGGAACAGCTCTGTCCCAGGGCTCTCTTGGAAGTGGTAGAGAGTGGAGAAGCCACCCTGTGTGACATCTTGGAGAACTGCAGCTTTTGACAGCCGAGAACACAGGATGGTTTTTGCCATCTGATGAGTTACTTCTGGCTGTCACAACTTTCAGCCCCACAAAGCTGAAGCCCAGTTCACACGCTGCTCAGCTTTCTGAAGCTGTTGCATCCTGCACCTGGAATAGACAGGGGTGATTTTTTAAAGCATGGCATGGAGACCAGGGGAGGTAAAGCTGAGAGGAAATCAATACCTGGGAAATTGCTTCAGGATCCTAACTCTGTGTCCTTTGTCAGCAAAGGATTGACACTGAAATAAGAGTAGCTGGCATGTGTCTCACCCAAGGGCTGTGGGGAGGGTGGGTCTGCCTGGATGTGACTCCAAATCCAGCAGTTCCAGATGCTGAAGGTGCCCGTGGCAGCTCAGACCTGGCCAGAGGTTCCATCAAGCTTGCACTGGTGTAGGCTTGGGTTTAGAGGGCAAACTGAGAGTTACCCACTGCTCATTGCTGACATGAAGATCTGAGTGTTACAAACCTCTGGTTTGGGAGCCAGTGGATGCTGACACAGCACTTACTGTGGTGGGGAGGAGAGGTGGGGAGAAACTGGGAAGGTTCTAGGGACAAACTAAGAGATACCCTAAAGAGAAAAAGATGTTCATTTTGCAAATGACATTTGTCACCTGTTGTGCCAAATTGTTATTGATACTAGCCCTAAAGTGAAATTCCTGTGGGGAATGTTGTCACACAGGCGGTGTGTTCAGACTTTGAATGCCACTGACAGTCCTGGGGGCAGCTCTGGAACTGCAGGAGCACAGAACTGCAGCCAGAGCCCCCCTGGCACGGGCGGGGGGCACCAGCTCTACATGTGTGACAGCCCTACTGAAAAAATAACCCTGAGAACAGAGCCTGCTGCTGCCAGCTCAAACACACACTGCAACACCAGCAGGGATGGATGAAAAACTGGCTCCAAACAACTCTGGATCCTGTACAGGCTGTAGCATCTTCATCCAGGCAGCAGTGGGGATCACAGCGATTTCTGCTGCAGAAGAAGCTGCATGAGCCAGAGGGAGAGCCTGCAGAGCCTGCAGAAGCTCCCCAAATGACCTTTCTGGGCCCTGGGAAGACAGGAAGGTTTTGATTGAAGCTGGGACAGGAAATCCCAGGGACAGAAACGCTGCTCTATTTATGCTACTGCAGAACTCCTAAGCTGGATGCACCCAACAGGGCCTTGAGGGTTTTTAGGAATTTCTGGTGCCTCCTGCAGTTAACCCAAAGCCATTGTTGTGGGTCTTGCTGGGTCCAGCTGTGCATGGCAGGAACCCAACCCAGGCAGCACAAGGAAAGCCCTGGGATGATGGAGCTTTATAGAGCCTTCTGTGAAAGCAGCTCACTTGAGGTATGAATGGGTATCACAGCCCTCCTAACCCAAACTGGGCATCAGGCAGCTATAAACAAGTCACTTATAGACTGATTCTCCTTGATCAGAGAAATATTGCCTGGTCTCATATGCAGCTCTGTGTAAGGCAAGGGGCCAGCTGGATGGAGAATCAGCTCAAGACCAGGCTATAAGATAATACCTTGAAATAGCACTGCCTCTCGACTGGTTTAACAGCATGATCTGGTTCTTCTGTTCAGCCAGTGCAGCTCCAAGACAGTGGAAGATAAATAACTCATGCTGAAAAATTAGTGCAACCAGCCTCACAGATGAGAGAACACGAACAGATTCAAAAAAGCTCACAAAAATCCCTTCCCAGTTTTCAGGGACCACATGCAGCTGTGTGCACAGGGACAAGGATTTTGGAGAATCTGCTCTCTGCTCCCCAGAGAGAGCAGATCCCCACCTGCAGTGTCTCCAGTGGGTGACACAGGTGATATACATCCATTGCCTGATTTGCAAGAAGCAATGAGGCAATGGATGGAACTGGATGCTCCTGTCCCCTGCACACACAGGCACCCACGTGCACCCAGCTGCACCCTCCTCCCTACAGCCCCTACTGCCACCAGCAGCTGGGATGTCACTGTGGTGCCAGGGGAAGGTATTTGGCAGCAGGCAGACAATGAGTCATCTCACCTGCTGAAACTTCTTCCCATCATCGAGTCGTGCAAGCCCTCAGACAGGATGGTCTGCATCCCCATCAATTCTGGGCATTGTAAAGTCAATACAGAAATCCTGGCAGGTGGAGCTCATGCTGACACCTCATTCTGAACTCCTCCAAACTGTCCTGGTCTTCTCGGCACAAAGGCTCTGTGTTTGTTTTAATGGGGCTTTAATAAACCTTGTTCCAGGAATGAACACAGCTGCCAGCACCCCGGGGAACACCCCAGCCTTTTTCCAGAGCACTTGAATGGAGAAGGGCTCTCTGGCTGCTCTGTGGGCTTGGTGTGAAGCTGTGATGTTTGGGAGGGACTGAAGCACGAACTGGCCCCCTAACGCAGGTGTGAATAACAAAGGAGAAGGAGGAAAAAGCTGATAATCAAAGAAAAATAAAATAGCAAAAAGATCAACCCTCCTGTTCAGGCAATGTGAGAAAGTACTAATGGTTAACTCACTCTCATTGTGGAGCAGAAGGAAAAAAAATGCAATTGCCGAGGAAAAGCGAAGTTTACCTTGCAAAGTGAATTTGTCGTTCACTCTGCCGGATCGCTGCTGCTATTTGCTCTTCACTCTTTGAGGGATAAAGAGAAAGCGTTCAAATGACCCTGGGCTGCGGGCATGGCCCCCTCCCCGCACACACACACACAAAGGATGCAAACAGCCTCTGAAATCCAGGAGCATAATTGATTCTGTGACGCGTGGAAGCCCACAGGACTCCTGAGGGAGCTCAGGTATAAAAGGCGGAGATGCCCCTCCCTGGCAGGCAGAGGACACCGGGGAGGTCCGGGACAGGTCCGGGACTGTCCTCCCCCGTCCCCCCTGCCCAGCACGGAGCGGGTCCCGCACCCGCCGGGGGCACAGAGCAGCTCCAGAGGAGAAGTTGGATTTGCAACAGGGGAAGGAGTACCTGGGCAGGAGCTGGTCTAGGAAGAGTTTGTTTTCTCCAGGAACGGTAAGTGGGAGCTTCTCTCTGTGCACTTAACAAGATAATGTCTATTTGGAAGCTGGGGACAATTAAATGCCACTGAAATGCAATCAAAGCTGGCATCAGGAATGAGCTCTGCCAGGCACCTTTGTACCATAGCAAGATTTGTACCAAGTTATAGAATAAAACAACTGAACTACATCACAAATGCAAACCAATGGAATGATACTATGGGTGAGCTTTATAAAACATGATTAGATGATTACTGGCTGCAGCACAGTTTTTCTCTTTTGCTATGTTGATGTGAGTTTCTCTCACCCTGGTAAATAAACGGTGTTTTACTCATCCAGCAATGAAACTGTGTTTGAGACAAACCAAAGTGTGAGGAGAAACACAACTGTGTGCTACAGGTAATGCAAAGCCAGCCACGAAGAGGCACAGGGAGGCACTTAAAAGGATTTCTGCTTTTCTAATGTCATATTTCAGGGTATAAAAGTTTCAGCTTTCTAAAACAGCAGGCAGGGCAAAAGCTTCATTTCATCTACACAGAGGTATTTTGAAGACTGCTCAGGCTGAGGTTTCAGAAATGGCAAGGGGTAGTTACTCAGCTCTCCAACATCACTGTCACAATGCTGCTGTTCCCACTGCACAGGATGGAACAAAGCTATTACGCTTCATCTGCTGGAATGGTGCTAAAAGCTCTTCATTTTAAGGGGGGTTTATTTATTAATCATTTTTTCACATGCTGCCAGAATGGAAAGTGAAGGTGTCCCTCACCTCAGGAGAATTCTGAAGGTGACAATGTTTTGCAGAGCTGTCAGGCTGCCTGCACACAGGGTGACACTTCAATTTCCCAGCTTCTCCTCTGAAATAGCAGACACATCTGGGAAGGGATGTAGGACTTTCATTTCTGTTTTATTCCTGAGGGAAAAGGGGAGTCAGACATACCCAAAAATCTGGAAGCAGGCTGTAGCTAAGGGAGAGAAGACAAAGCAGAATAGGGGAAGAAGGACAAAGCCAGAAACAAACAAACAAATAATTGCAAAGAAACTAATTGTAGAGAAATAAAATAAAAAAAATCTCAAATGTTCAAAAAGCAGTTCTAGAGAAAAACCCAACATTTAAAGAAGAGAAGCCAGAGACAGAAAGAAATTGGTAATCAGGGCTGTATCCTAAGAAGAGGAAAGGGAAGCAGACAGTGTTGGGGTAGGTTTTCATTTACATTGGCACTTCTCAGCTCACATAGAAGCTTCCCTAATACTGATTAAATCTCCTGGTTGTCACTTTCTATAGATGCTAGTGCCGCAATCTGCTGGTACCCACTGATAGATGCCTTAGGTAATTTCCTCTATCTCGAAAGATCTGTCTTGGGATTTGCTTGAAGATATTTAGGGAAGAGGCACAGAAGAAGCATATTTTTCCAAGTTCAAATAAAAAAGTAAAAAAAGAAAGGGAAGCAGGGGATTTGTTCTAAAAGCAGAAGTGCTGTATGTCTATCAAAGTCCTCTTTTCCCTTCCTTTAAGCATTCCTGGGCTCTTTGAGGGGCCGAAGTGATTCTGGAATAGAGCAGGGGGTAGGAGATGCCACTCATGAGCACAAGGAACTTTGCAGGAGCAAGGAGTTACTGTGCCATTCCCAGGGGAAATGCTGGGGAAGCTGCTGGTCCCATCTGGGAGCACAAGTAACTGGGAACAGAGACTGGGTGAGAATGACTTTGTGATAAGAAACCCCATTTCTTAGAGTGACACCTTTTCCTGTATCTGTCTGTGCACTTCTGACACTGCCATTAATTCTCTTAACTTCCCTGGTGTCAATGTCAGACACACTTGCAAGACCACAGGTCCTTTATCAGCCTCTCCTCTCTGTGTTGACCTGTTCTGTCCCAGCAGAAAAGAGAGCTCACTGATGATGTTTTCCATCAGAGAGCCTCCCCTGCACCAGTAAAACCCACTGCTTGAAAGTTCTCTTGAGAAGTCCAGGCAAACCCTTTCCATCTGGAAGCTGCTCCTTTTACAAGTATTGTTATCCGTTTGGAAGAGGAATTTTTTCCCTCCTCTTAGGGAGATCAAACACCTTTCTGCTCTTTTCTTGTGTAAAATAAGATAAGGAACAGGGAAACTTGGTATTTTAAAGGTTCCTATCCACATTCTTAAAGAATCTTCTTTGAGGAAAAGATCAGGCGCTTTGAATTGAAACTCAGGAAGAGCAGCATTCACTGAAATACCTTCCTGCTGCTGCTGGCTCCCAAGGACAAAAGCGCTCCCAGGGTGGGTGACCTGGGCCGGCTCTGGCCTGAGTCATTCCCAGCTCTTCACGAAGCTCTGCAGGGCTGAGCTGTGCTGGGGGCAGCTGCGGGGGCTGCTCCTGCACAGCAGCAACCCAGCCCTTCCGAAGGGACACGTTTCTGTCCAGTCCCATCTCCACCCCCTCCCCACTGAAGGAACAGTCTGTGTTTTGTTTGCCAACCCAAGCTCAGCACTTGCCTTTGATAAATGACTTTGCCGGGGTTACCTCTGTGCCGGTATTACCCCTCTGCTCAGCGATTTTATTTCCATTTTCCCATTTCTCCACGGTCCCTGGGCAGCCAGCAAGGCAGCCAGGCACGGACCTGTGCCCTGCAGCTCCAGCCATGTGAGCAGACACATCCCTGGGAGAGAGGGACAGGAGAGAGAGATGGTTCTGTGCTGGCAGTGAGGTTCCTTTCACATCCCTGGGAGAGAGAGATGGTTCTGTGCTGGCAGCAGGGTTCCTTTCACGTCCCTGGGAGAGAGAGATGGTTCTGTGCTGGCAGTGAGGTTCCTTTCACATCCCTGGGAGAGAGAGATGGTTCTGTGCTGGCAGCAGGGTTCCTTTCGCATCCCTGCCAACTGCCGCCCTCATCCAGGGGCTTTTATAGCCCGTGCAGGGCTCCTGGGTCTCACACCAGTCCAAGAGAGAGCTCTCCTCCACCCACAGCAGCAGGACAGCTCTGTGAGGGGTCCCACAGCATCAAACCCTGCTCAGCCCTGCCTCCTGAGCCAAGGCAGGCAGCAGCTCCCAGGGGATCACACAGCCCCCAGGAGCTGCGCCCATGGGGGATACACACCCAGACACCTCTGCCCTGGGAAGCACCACAACCACAGAGGCACATTCCCTGTCCCTCTGTGCTGAGAAATGAGGGACTGAGAACACAAAGGTGGCACTTGGCCTCCCCTCCTGGCCCAGAGCGCCTCACTGCCCTGACTCAGGCTGCTCTGCGTTTCAGGTGACTCTCAGGGGTGGAAGATGCTGGATAAGACCACCCTGCTCCTGTTCCTGAATTTAGTCACCTGCTCCATCTCCTCTCCTCTCTACCCAGCTCTCAGGTAAGTGCCACATGCTTTATGCACACTCTGTCTCATCTCTGACCTTGTGCAAAATAAGCAGGTGCCAAACTAAAGCTGCCAGTGCTTCTGAAAGCCAGATGGACTCTAAATGTGTTTCTAGGCCTATTTCTTTGCCCTGTCTTATTTTTTTTGGGTACACTGCTGGCCTAGGGGTGATTTCCAAAGAAGGCAGGCACCTGATGGAAAATTTCAGCCCAAACAGTTGGGTTTAGAATTGAATGCTGGATTCTATAAAGGGAAATCTGGCAATCTCCAGAGCAGGCAGCACCTCCAGCTCAAACACTGATAAAAATTTGTGGCTGCAGGGTAACTACACTAAAGTCAGAACTGCAGATATTCTAGTACATGAGATCTACAGGTATCTATTAATATCTCAAGTATTTCCTGTTGGGTTTTAGAAGTTGCAACTGCCTTGTAACTCTACCAATCAACAGAAGCCCAAAATTGAGCATTGACTCCTCTCATGTGGATTTGCAATGTCCCATAGAAAATGCTTTAACCTTGTGCCAAAGCCATGGCACAATGATACCAGAAACACTGGGAATCTGCTCAGGGATGCTGGGAGCTCAGCAAGGGGTGTGTGTTTGAGGCAGCTCTATAAACCATCCTTTCACTGCTGGAAGAGCTTCAGGGCAATTTCTGACTGGGGAGGGTGACAAACAGTACTGGTGTTACTGCTAAGATGGGATGACAAATGGAGAAGAAAAAAGCAGGAGAGTAGGGAATAATGGTTAAGAAGACTGAGCCCCAGCTGGGATCTGAGCACATCTCACAGTGTGCCTGGGGTTTCTCTTGCAGGTACAGTCCAGGGCCAGTTGCTGGCGAGGCCATGAGCTTCCAGCTGCAGCACAGCAGCTCACTGCAGAGCCATAGCCCCTTGGCAGAGGAGCAGGAGGAGGAGGCTTTGTTAACAGACCCCACTGAGAAAAGGTTTGTTGCTCACCTGCCATCCCTGCTGCTGCAGAGTGTGCTGGTTACAGTCTCCCCCCAGTCCAGGAGCAGACCAGCAGCTCAGTTAGTCCCAAACCATCTCCCATGTCCAGAGCCATGTCCTGCTGTCCCCCACCAGCAAGGACACACTGACAGGGGCAGGCTCACAGGCCCAGGGCTCCTGCAGCAAAGAGAATTTTCCACTGAGCTCTGGGAATCTATCTGCAGGGGTGCTAGAGCCTCTCCTTTCCACCTCTGCCTGGGGATAGAGGATGATTATTCCTATCTGAAGCACAGAGAACCCGTCCTTACAACAGTGGGACCAGCCGAGTGGTTTGTGCTTTCCTCACCTGTGGATTTTCTGGAGCCTGTGTCTAAGCACAGGATGGAAATCTGCTGGAGCTCCTGTCACCCTGTCCCAGACACAGCCCTCCCAGGAGGTGATGGTGCTGCTGCAGAGCACAGGAAAATCCCAGCCAGATCTGCCCTAGGTATTTTATTTTGCCTGCTGCCTCCATGTCAGGATTGAGCTCCCTCATGTCCTTTTACCCTCCAACACTACAAGGTGTTTGCTGTGGTTACCTGCCCTGATATCAGCAGTGTGCCTCCTGGAGGTGTGGTTATTTCTCACCTGGAGGGCTCACTGGCAGCTCAGAGAGCACCCTGTGCTTCCTTTCCCCCCAGGATGCAGCGCCACGCCGATGCCATCTTCACTGACAACTACCGGAAATTCCTGGGGCAGATTTCTGCCCGAAAATTCCTCCAGACCATCATTGGCAAGAGGCTCGGGTAAGCCCCAGCACCCTGCTGTCCTAGGGCTGCCTTTTGCTCATCCCCCTCAGCAGAGTCTTCCACACACCCCAAATAGCTGCCTTCCACTGCAACAGAAGCAATCTCTCCTGCTGTTCCACATCCCCAAGGGCATCCTGCATCCCTACAGTCTTGGATACCCCTAATCACAGTTATCATTAAGAAGCCTAATTAATCCTTTCCTCCAAGGCTGAAAGCATCAGATCAGCTGAGAGCTCTGCCGCAATAACAACAATATAATTTGCAGATAATATTTGCAGTGATCCTTCACTGGTAGGGAGCCATTACCCCTGGCCTGGTTTGAACACAGAAAGCAGCCTCTCCATTACCCTTGGCTAGTTAGATCACTGACTGCCACTAAACAAGACCGACTGGTCAGATGCAACCCAGCCCAAATCCATCTTCTAACAAAGGAGCAAATACAGCAACCAGTTCCTTGATGAAATCAAGCAGAGTGGCCCCAGGCTCAGTCCCAGCAGGATCCCTTTCTGTGCTGCTCAGCCTCAGCCAAACTTTGAGTGAGGGACAAAGAAGCATCTCAGAAACAAAGAGATTTCTCATCTTCACCTAACAGAATCAGCGAGAGCAGCCCGGGGGAAGGGGTGCAGGAATTCCTGAGCAGGCGCCAGTCCGACAGCATCCTGATGGACAGCCACTACCACCAGCAGATGGTACTGAGGGACTTCCTGGGAGCCATCCTGCAGAGCCAAAGGTGGGTGGGAATCGGTTCATTCTCTGCTCACTGCAGGGACACACCCAGCTCCTTATTGCTGGCTGGCTGCAAGGTGTGAAGCTGATTAAGCCTGTCCTGAGGCAGCCTGCACCACACAGCAGCACATCACTCTGCTGCCTTCTTAGCATCATAATCCAGTAAAGTAGTAGCAGAAAAGAGAATTTCTCTCTTGATCCCAGTTATGCCATCCCTGTCCTCTTCCTTGACAGGCCTCAGGACATCGACAGCCAGCTAGAAGGCTTTCCCAGCACCCTGGCTAAGCTCATGTAAATACTTCTCCCTGTTCCATCTCCCCACGCTCTGGTGAGTACCATTCCCTGCTCAATCCTGTGCATAACTCACTGCTGCTGCACTGCTCAAGGATTGAAGGCTCTCCTTCAGCAATGCCAGCGCCACTGCTGTCCATGAAAAAGGTGCTTGCTGCAATTTAAGGGGGAAATAACTCTCAATCAATACCGTCAAGTCCCTAAAACCTTTCTAGTTTGAACAGACAGACCACAAATGCTGTGAAGCTGCATGTGGATGTCTGGGAACAGGCTTGCAGCAAGCCAAAGCAGGCAAAGCTATCTGAGATAGAGTGCCTGAGTATCTAGAGCAGGCTAAAGGCAGACAAAATCCTCCTTCAGCAGCAGAACCTGTCTCTAGGTCCCTGGGGCATGTCTGGACAGCAGAGAAAGTTTTCCTGTTTTCTGTATCCCTCACCCTTGAAAACAGTCATCTGGAACTCGAATTATGCTCTAAACCTTGCCAGCCCTGGGGGAATGAGAGCCAGCAAACCATCCCTCCTTGGGAATACCTTCACTTGATCAGTTGTCCTGTGTGAAGGAACCTCATCTTACTGCCCTGTCCCACAGGAATTAAGCCTGTCCATTCCTGCCAGCACAATATAAAGGGGTGTGGAGAGATCAGTGTGCACACTGAACAAAAGAGGGGCTGGGGAAGAGAGGGGAGATCAGAACTCTACATAAATCACATCTATGGATTCAGCTGGGAGAGCATAATATTCCAGCATCTCTCTTGACTTGGTTAACTTTCCACAAATAAGGTCAGGAAAAGCCTCCAAAGGATGAAAAAATTTCTGTGTGCGTTTATGAAGTTTTCTGGTAATTCTCTTTTCCTCCTCTTTCTGTCCAGAATAATTCAGAGCTCATGGACCAAACTGTACAGTGAGCCCTTCATGGCCGTGAAGACACTCCCAGATGTGAACAGCTGGAACCTGATGCATACACTCCTCTGATCTGATCCAAGGAATGCAGTGCTGAAGCACTACTTAATTTACTCCAGTCTTTACAATTTAACTCCCCTCTTGAAATACTGCTCTGCACTAAATCAGAAAAAAACCCACCTCTGTGGTTTAACCTCAGGCTGCTTTACACAGAGACTAAAAGAAGTGATACACTTGTAATCCTGAGGACATTCTGTCTACTAATTAAGGCTTCAAATCAAAAAGCATAGCAAAATTTCTGCCAAGTCATCTTTCTGTTTGAGGGCCTGATTAATAAATATGAGGCCACCAAAAGGCAGCTTTAGGCAACTTAGTAAATTGATTACAGCATCCTCTAAATTGATGCTGATGGCACAACCACACAGAGCAAGGATCAGGGTGAGGTGAGACATGAATCCACACATGTCCCATTCATTGGAAACACTGCTCTGGGCTGCTCTGCTGACACAGAGCCCTGGCAGCAGAATGAACCCTAAAAAGCTCAGCTATGGTTACTGCTCAGCCCTGAGGAGTCCAAGCTGAAGTTGCAGCTCTGTCAGAGCTAAAGGAGATCCCTGTGCATCAGATTGGGCTGTCACTGTTTCAGCTCAGTGTCCTGCTGAGTGCCATCCCCTGGCTCTGAACTCTACTGTGAATGTTTTAAAAAGTGTAAGTTATCAGCCCAGAGCTCTCATACAGCTACTTCCTCCCTCTCACCCCAATCCCTCCATTGTTTGTGTAATAATTATGTCTTCAAAAATGTAAATAACACCAGGATCGGGTCTGCTTTCCCATCAGCAGCAGGAATTAGGAGTTGTTCTCAATAAACCTGTCCAACAGCAGGTCAAGGTGGCTCTTTTGTTGAGACCTTAGTTTGATTCTGGGCCCAGAATGGAAGATGCTGCTCACAGACAGTTGTCAGGTGCACCAAGGATGACTCAAAACTGGGCCAGCAAAGGCACCAGCTCCAGTACCAATAACAACACCAGCTGGAAACACAATGATATATAAATGTGTGTTGAGGCCGATGAAGTTTTCCCTCCTTGCACTCCAATAATTCCTTGTTAGTCTGCAGTGGTTACCATCTCATTTTTCCTCAGGTGCCATGTTTTAGGATAGGAGGCTCCAGTGTGCATGGAAATTATTTCATCCTTGCACCAAATCCCTACCTGTAACAGCCTCCCTGCTCAGGTTTTACAATTCCAGCACTAGGGAAGTATTAAAAACCACCCAGCAGGATGGGAAACAGCGAGGGGATGCTGAGGGAGATCAGTGAAGCTGTGACAACAGCAGGAGCACCAATGGATAACTGCTCCCCTTCCATGGGCAGGCAGCTGTCAGAGACATCCTCCTGCTTCACAGTGCAGAAATACTCAAGAGAAGAATCATCTGAATAGCCTGGTTCAAAATGGGTTTGTAAACTTGTTCTGTAACACACTCAAAGCCATTAGGACTTACTTGCTCCAAGGAAAAAACTTACAAAAAATGAAGAGGATTCCTAAAGTAGTTAGATATAGTAGCAAAAAGAATTTAAACTCTGTTAAGTGGCATAAAAGGCATATGGAAACACTGGATTGGATACTGCCAATAAAATCAAAGACCTATCAAAAACATTTCAGAAAGTGTTTGGGTGATTAAGTCTGTGTCATTAAATGAGGTGGTGAATGCAGCTGTTTGGAATAAAAGAGACTCCTTTGGAAGTTCAGTTTACTTAAAAATGAGGAAACAAATGCTCAAATGCTAAATATAAAATCAAATAAAGCAAATAAAAAATACCCAAGGAATAAAAGATCAAAATAATAAACCCAATCTTTCCTAATGCATACCCAAGGAAGTAGAAAAATCAATAGCAGCACACACAGCTTAGAGAGGATACATCACAGGGACACTCCATGATTTTCCTTTTGCATCTGTGCATTCCTTGGATAATATGCTGCAGCTCTACAGACACAGGGAAAGTTCTTCCCTAACACAAAGCATCAGCACAAAGAAGTAGTTACTAAACAAAGCTGCTCAGTGAGCAGTAACAAAATATGAGGCTAAAAAAATATATTTCAAGGTAAATTACTACAAATAGTAGCTCAGGTATTTCTTGTCTAAAACTCCTTAAGTCACACAGGGCTTGAATGCAGCCTGAGATGTGGTGGTTGAAGGAGTGCAGAGGAGGTCAGAGAAGTTCATCAAACCTCTGTGGGTCCATCCTGATGTTTACACTGAACCAGCAGGTAGGATCTGCTACAAAGAGCACGAGCAGTGAGCTAAGTGTGAGCAACAGCAGGGGGAAGAGACAAGGTGGATTTAATCAAGTGGGGTCATGTCACACACATGTGAAATGCTTTGGAGGATTCAGATCCACACCCTTTATCCACATGCTTGCTTGCTGATGTAATTTTCCTGGATTTCCAGAAGACATTTGATAAGATTCCTTTGCCAAAAGGCCTTTAAAGCAACTACCCCAGATGAACAGGAGCAGGCGAGGGAGCTGATCACCAGGAGGAGATTTAGGCCTTTGGTTGTTAATCTGTGAGTCCTTCAGTAACACCCAAATCTGCTGCTTCAGCACTGCTTGGTGGTCCTGAAAGGCGTAATTAGGTGGGAAATGATAGTTTGAGTAACTCAAACACGGCCACAAGGCAAGCAGGAGCCTGACCTTTGGTTTCACAGAAGACCAAAGACAACAACCTCCATCAAACTCTTATCTAGAGTGAGAAGGTCCCTGCCAGAGGCTGGAGAAAGTCCCCACAGGACCCCAAAGCTGCTGGGTCAGACACAGCCAGGCACACCAGCACCACAGGCTCCCCACAAGGGCCTGACCCAGCTGGGCACAGCCTGCAGTGGGAGAGACGAGCCTTAGTGGAGAAAGGAGCCACAGCCTCCCCCAAGGGACAGGCAGGAGGGAAGTGCCCCCAATAAACACGGCCCCCAGGGAAAGGACATGAAAGAACAGGAAGCTTCACACTCAATAATGACTCACACACAAAATTACCCACCAGAAAAAGCTCTCTTCATTCTCATGTGAACCCAGCTTCCAATCACCGCCTCTGAGACAGCCAAAACACAGCACTTAGGACCATTCTTTCCTCTTTATTCACAAATCTTTAGGATGAGGAAAGGGCATCTGGGGAAAAGCAGATTTGTATTTTCTTCTTCCTTTTCCTTGAAAGGAAATTCAACTGTCCTGGGAGAAGGGGGGGAGGATCCAGGGAAGAAAAGATTTTCCAGATTCATATGAAAAGCACTCCAGTAGCATGAACACAATGATGAAAATAAGGATTTTAAAAAAAGTTGAACTGGCACCCTTTTGACTTAATATATAAAAAAGAATTATCTTCTGCCTTGCTTCTTCTGGCCTTTCAGTTATTTATTTGCTTCTGTTTTGAAGGCATTTGCTTTGTTTTTCCACATTTGTCCCATTCTTCTGGTACTACTGTGTCCTGGAAAGAAAAATCAAAAAAATATTAACTCTTCCAGGCAACAAAGCACTTGCTGGTACAGTACAAGTGTCCCCAGACCCCTCATTCTCTCACAAAAGAAGCTCGTTGGACAAACTTCCCCCAAGCAGCTGATTTGAATGATAAAATCAGTACTGCTCTGGAATGGGGGATGGAATTCAAGGAGCATGGAAATGGTCAGAGAAAATGAAGATTCATTTCTGGTAAAAAAGGGATGAATGTACCTATTAAATTACAGAACTGAATAAAAAAAAATCCAGGCTAAAGGTAAAGCTTGCAAGTACCTTAACTTCTCCTTTTAACAGGGCTGATCCATCTGCTGGGAATTGGTCCATGTTAACACAAAGATCTTCATCTCCCCAAGAAGATCAAGCAGGGTTAGCACAGCAAACCCAACTTTTGGGGTCCTTTTGCCTTCCATGATGCCAGACACAGGCACACATAGCATGACAGTCCTGACACAGCTGGGGCATCAGGAAACTCAGCAATGAGGAAAAATGCTTGTGACTGCACATGGCAGCAAAATCTAACTTAGGGTTTGTGGATACCAAGTTATTTGCAAGCTCTTAGGGCCACGGACATGGTCTGAGAGCTGGAGCAGCTCTGCTCTGAGGGAGTTGGGGATGCTCAGCCTGGAGAAGGCCCCAGGGAGGCCTCCCTGTGGCCACACAGGACTTGAAGGGGGTTTATGAGGAGTGAGAGGGATGTTTTATACAGGCAGATGAGGCAGTAGTTTTAAACTCTAAGAGGGCAGGTTTAGGTTAGATGTTAGGAAGAAATTTTTAATTCAGAATGTGGTGAGGCACTGGCGCAGGTTGCACAGAGAAGCTGTTGATGCCCCATTTCTGGAATTTGTTAAAGACCAGGTTGGATGTGGCCCTAAGCAACCTGGTCTAGGTGTCCCAGCCTATGGCAATGGGATTGGAACTAGAGGACCTTAAGATCCCTTCCAACCCAAACCAGTCTGTGATTCCATGATCCTCTAGGATTACTTACAGCCCATAAGGAAGGAAGGAGTTAAGATACCAGGCTGAGAAACAGGAAACATGCAGGCTGTGGAGAACACACTCATGAGGCACTTGGAACAGGGCACTAAAAAGCTGCAAACCACTGGCCCAAAGTGATGTTAAAGAGAAGCATACAGGAGCCTGAACAGCAAACACAGCAGTCATCTAAAAGGACAAGTGACAGCCACCTCCAGTTCCTCTACAGTGACTTGCTGTAGCTTGTTCTGTGCTCAAGTACCTCAAAACACTCCACACAGAGAAAAGACAGCAAAAGGGTGTTTTTCTGAGGGACGTGATGCCAAATTTTCCATGCAACCATCCTGCACAACCCTGATCTGCACACAGGAGCTCTCACCACAGTGCACACCATTCGTGTGGCACAACCTCCCAGTGCCAGTTTTGATTTGCACCACAAAACCTGGGCTCCATTCAACTCCCCATGCTGAGAGCACTGGCTGTGGATGTGAGAGGAAGCAGATGCTCACGTGTACCTGTGCAGCACACATTGTACAGGATCCATCTCAGAAACTCTCCCTCTTCCCCACAACAAACCAGTGCTCTGAAAGAGCAATGAAGCCCCCATGCACACAACAGAAAACTGGGCAGTCCTGCCTCCTACACCACTGTGCACAGAGCAAACTGGGACCTTACCTCTTGGAATGAAAGGAAACAAAGGGCTTTCTCCTGGCAAATGGCAATGGAGGCCCAGCACACAACTGTATGGAATGGAGGGGGCTGGGAGCTGCTGCCTGAGCCATCATGACCAGCTCAGTGTAACAGGAGGGTGACCCAGGACTGGGTCATGTTCTTGGCTGACAGAGGTGGTGCTGAGCTGGCTGTGCTGCATGGAGCTCTCACCACCTCAAACGAGGATGTAATTCAGCAGGCAGAGTGCCTGGCAGCTGAACAGCCAGAATGCTGCAGGTGGGGATAGGGAGCACCAGCAGCAGGATGGGAACAGCCCCAGTATCAGCCACTTTCATGAAGGTCTCCTCCAGCCAACATTACTAATAATTTATTTACAGGAGCAATAATATTATTTCATCACCTGCGAGCTGCTTGATGCCCACAACAGCATATTTACATGTGCACATATCACCAGACAGACTTCAGACAATTAAGGAAATCACACAAATGCAATTTAGTCTCAGAGAACATGTACTGCTAATATGCCAACCCAGCTGCAGCCAGGGCACGCAAGGACTGATTTAAAGCCCAATAAGCAATGCTGGGGGAAGCAACTTCAGCTCACATATTTTTTGTCAAAGGAGTGAGTGATGAGGTGAAATGGAACAGGAAGCATGCCCAGGGAAAGGCAAAATCCAAAAAGGCCCTTACTTCCTGAAGAGCTGGTCACTAGCAAACCCCCTTTTACCGCAGCGTTCTATACTTTGCCAACCTACTGCTCTGCTCTGCAGCGATCCTGCCAAAAGGAGAGAGGGAGAAAGGTTCAGAGAAGACAGGAAAGAAGAAAGCAGCCCTGCTCCAGGAACCAGACCCAGTGACAGAAATGCAAAAAGCAAAACCAGGCCTTCTGGTAACTTCTGTAACAAGATGGTTTATACAGGCAGACCCTTTCCCTCTCCTTCCCACGCCTGCTGCTGGCCTCCGCAGCTCCCCTCAAAGTGCAATCTGGTTAATTGTCACTGCACTTCAGCATCTGAGACACGCAGGCAGTGCCTTCACAAGAAGATGTCTTTTTGAACTTTAAAGTCACGTACAAAGGGTTTAACTTTAGCCTCAGAGAGAAGTTTTACTTTCAAATTTGCCATTGTAGTTGCAGCTTTGTGTCATTTACAGTGACAAAGCACACGGACACCCCCTGCAGTGGTTTGAAGCAGGAACCAACCACCTGCATTTATGTGCTAACAGAAGCCCTGGTTGAGCCAAGACACTCAGAAATTTGCTTCATTGTATTATTTTCCCCCAAATCTGTATCCTAGGCAATCTCCACTCAATAACATTGCCTCAGTACTCTTTCAATGAAAAAGGAAACAATTAAATGACATAACAGCCCCAGGGGCAACAAAATTCCCCTAGAAAGTTATGCTAACACAATAAAATGGCACAGTGGAGAGGGCTGGATATCTGAGAGCAAGGCTGAGAAAGCTGGGAGGACAGTATGAAAACAGTTAATTACATTAATCATCCTCCTTGAGACAGCCATAAATGTTGAGATGTTTTAAAGAAAACAAATCAATGCAACCCTTCTGAAAATGATATTCTTATGGGTTTTTTTACAGCTGTTATCCTGGTTTTAACAGTGTAATCAAAAAGGTGAGACCCCAGGGATATCTATGCAGGTAGATAGCCAGTGGCTCAAAAAGGGGAAAGTAAGAAAAGCACAGGTGTGATGGCAAAGCAAGTCAACAGAATCATCTTCAAAGTCTAATGCTACATTAGTACAAAAGCTTAAGTCTCACATGGAAACTGTGTGTGGCAGAAGAGAAGGAGAGGGAATGGTGTGGCCTCTAACCAAGGCACTGCACTGGCAGCCTGGGTCAGCAAACTGCTGGCTGCCCACACCAGGGCAGTCAGGAGACACTGTGTGGCAGAAGAAACAAGTGTGCAGAATGAAGCCAATGCCAGTACAGAAAGGAATGCTGTATCCCTAATATCTAGCAGAATTTTCCCTGGGCTTGCTAGTGTTTGTTGCCTCTTGTCTATTGCTGCACAGCTGATAAGCAGCTGCTTCCCTTTTCTCTACAAACTCCCCTTAGCTAGAGAACACAGCAGTAATTTACTCCCACCTTACTTTCCTCCTCTTAAAACCTTAATCACAAGGAGTGCTCCCAAATGGTTGGGCCTCTCCTACATTTACAGTGGCTTTCCTAATCTAAGAGCTTCTTTTAGCACATGCCACATTGCCAATTCTCCCTGCAGGAGCTGCACCCTGGGGACAGCCCCTCCCTGCCCTGCTCAGCTCAAGAGGCAGGGAGTGGGGCTAAGCAGCCCAGCCCCACACACAAGGCCCAAGAGCCCAGAGCAGTGGCCACTGACACACAGCAGCACTCTGATTTTAAAGCTCCCCACTGGTGTTAAAGCTCTGTCCCCCCCTTACCGCTTCACAGCTTTCTGAGCCAGCATCCTGTTGCCTGCCAGGAATGTGATGCCACCCAAAATGGCCAAGTACTTCAGAGTCTGGAACATGTTGAGCTGAGTCCAGTAGACATACATGAGTCCCAACATCGCTGGAAAAAAAAAATAAAAGAGCTCATAGATGAAATTGCGTTTCAAAGACCAATCATTTGTCATCCTCAGAACAACTGTACTGCCAGGCCCAAGCATTTGGTTCCTATCTCACCCCTGAGGCTCTGAATGGCAGCTCTAAAGACCACACATTATCACCAGGGAATGAAGACATCTGGGTCCCCACTCTGGAAAGAAAATGTGACACTGACAGCTTGCAACCAACCCTCCTGTGGCAGAATTATGGACATATTATAGACATTAAGGGCTATTAAAAAGAGGAGGATACTCTGGATTTCAATAGGGGCTATTAACCTCACACATCTGTAAGGGCTTACAGCTTTATAAAGCTTCCAAGGAAACTGACTTGGACTGAGAAACCTAGTGACATTTGGAAATGAATAGATTCAATGCTTTCCTAACCTACTATGTTTTTGAAATTCTAGCAACACAGTAAATATCTGTGTAAGCAGGACACAATAAAATTGATGAAAAAAAATGGTTCAGCCAAAGAACCTCAAGTGCTTTTATGGGAAGAGCTTTAAAGAAAGGATGTAGCCTTTCACTGCTGAGAGTCCTGCAGGTCTCAATCCCCACAGAACCTCCCCACTCTCAGAGGATAAACATGCAATAAAGAAAGTGTGACCTCTGGAAATAAGAACTTCTATTAAGTACAGATAAATGGAATGAGAGAGGGGCCCAGATAATAACAGCTGTTGTAAGCTGATGGCCAAAATAGGTTTATCACCATATTAACAATCATGAAAAGCAGGAAGGCAGATGGAAACAAGAGAACAAATGTTATGCTGTTATGTCATTAGAGTTAATAGACCACAAGCCCATTAAACACAGGCTCTCATCTGTAACTCCCAGGTAAGGAGGTCAAACACAGCAGAAAGCCTCTGACACTTACCAGCATGTCCCAAGTGAAAAACAATGGTGCTGGGAGCAAAGGTGAAGTTGGAGATGTTGGCACCTATCTTGATCCACTAAAAAGGAAAAGAAACAAAATTGCAGGTAAACAGCCTTGTAAACACAAGCTTTTATTTTAAGTTTCAACATCTTTCAAGCTTGTTTAAGATCTTCAGTGAATCCAGCGTGTTCTCTACTACTGCAAGAGGAGACAGTAGTAATTTTGCTAAAGGCAGCATAGTTGAGCTCCTTTAGTGGAAGTTTCTCCTGCTACTTCTGACTGCTTTAATGCAGTTCCTCAAATATCTTGAGCTGATGAGAGAGGACTGCTCCAAATTTGAATAGTGAAAAAGAAATAGACATTGCTATTTCTACCCAGTTGAATTAACTTCCATTATAACAAAAAAAAAAGGAATGCTCTTATTTTGGACTTATATGAAGAACAGCTACAGATACAAGATGTTTGCTCATAGTAACACTTTTAGGTTTTGACTACAAAAGGTGAAGGCATGAAGGGTGGAAAAGAGGAGCAGCAACAATAAGGCAATTAACAATTAACAATTTTTTCATTAAAATGTCATCAACTTTTATATTGTGAACTCCATTGACCAGAGGACATGACTGCCTGAATGCCAGCTTTCACTGAAACTGCCTAATGGGAAATTATTGTTGGAATCAGTTTCATCTTCCAAATAAGGAATAATTTAACTTGTTTCAGTGAGATTTTTTTATTGCATTGAGTTCAAAGCACTGACCTGATGATACAGTGAGTAGCAGTGGATGTTTCAACTACAGACACTCATATACCCATAAATGGGAATTCAGTCTGATAGGATTAAGTAACATAGATTTTGTGATGGATTTATTACATGTGAGGCAGAATAACTGCCTTTTTCCTGTGGAAGTCTAGTGTTATTAGAACTTGATCTGCCCACTGTTATTCACCATCCCCAGCTGAAGCACACTGAAGAAACTCACCCATGTAGTTCAATTTGGCAGCAGTGTTATTCTGCTTTGACTACAACCTCAAAAAACCAAACCAGACCAATGCTCTGCACTGACATCTGCTAGCTGTGACTCCAGCACTGCTGTGCCAGTCATGATCAACCAAGAGTTTTAGCAAGAAGCTGAGCTGTCCACAACCTCCTAAAAGTGACTCTAGACTGGATGGGAAAAACTGTTCTTCTTGTGTGACCCAGTTCACTCACCAAGATGAGCAGCAAAAGCAGCGGGGAGAGAACCAGAGCTGTGAAAGTGTTTGAGACCACTGTGGGAGGCCTCTTCTCAGGCTCCCTGAAGAGGTGCTGCAAGCAAACAAAAAAACCAACTCATGAGAAGGAGTGTTCCAACAGAGCAGCTCCTCTGCTCCCCAGATGACCAGTTGCAGCCCTGGTGCTGTTCCCCAGGATGGAGTGGATGAGCGCCACTCTTTTTAGAGAAAGACTGACTCTCTAAAGCAGTGACTATTCAGGTCTCTGCACATTTGATTTCTTGCACACTCATCTTTTCCTTGCACTCACAGAAGCACTTGTTGGCTTTACATCAGCCCAGATGGCTGGCATGAAACAGAGACTTTCTGTGGTGCTTACCTGGCCAAATCTTCATGTTTGAGTCTTTTCACTGATACCACTTGCTCTCTCACAGCTTTTTTATTCATACACCAGAGAACTCCAACAAATTTCTTTCCATTAAGCAGCAACTCTGGTCTTCCTTTAATTATATTACTTACAAATAAATTATGATGAGAACACATAACACTAAGCCCTCATCTCCACATATAACCTTGACTGTACCTGGATTTCAGGTTTAGGAACAAAGAGGTTCTTGGACTGGACTGTGGATGGTGCATCCTCTTCTGGGAATGTGATCACAACATCAGCCTGAAATGAAATCATGCAGCTTCATGCATTTAGATATAAATGTATAAAACCTATTCCATTACTGTGCTCTATTTCCTTATTTGACAATCTGTGATTTACATAATTTGTAAAGGAAACTGAGAAAAAGACCAGATTTTTTAAGAAGCAAACTCTCCTACAAAGAGGCAGTAATGTCATTCACCCATCATTAAGAACTGGACTTATTTCCAGCAAAGAACAGAGAGGTTAAAGCTTTCTGTGAAATTGCAATCAAACTCAAACTTCTGAAGTTTCTGCACCACCACATAAGGAAATTAATGTTAATTTCTGTCTTGCTTTGATGTAAAGTTTACTTAAAACTTGCAAGGAACAGCAAACCTCAGAGCCCATAAATGACCAAAAGGATTCTGGTTCACTGAAAAGAACAAAATATTTGAGTTTTTTGCTTCCAAGCCTGTACCATGCCCTCCTGTTAGACTGTCAGTAATGACAAAACCACATCACCCCACTTCCAGCTACGTACCACATTCCAAAGGATTGGATTTTCCAGAGTGGCGTCTCCAATGATCAGGTAAAGAGTGTAGGTCCCAGAGGCAGAGTCAAATTCAGTCTTTCTTTCAGAGGTATCCAGTTCAAATTTGTACACATTCTTGCTGTCTGGTTCTGCAACAAACACCACCTCCTGGCCAGTCTTTTGGTTGTGAAGTCGAACAAAAGTCTGCAAGGAAGATTGTGACATTCAAGGACTTTGCAGCCAGCAATCTACATTAAAAAAATTCAGAAGTGTGCTTTTACAGGGCAGGCTGTAATCTGTGGAGTCTAATTCAATCTGTGGAGTTAAATACAACACAATACCAGAGCCAGGAGAGGCTTCATTTAACAGACAGACAAAACAAATGAAGAGAATCTCACATCTAGTGAGATCAGTGATCTTCACAGTACATGTCAGTAACATAAGGCTTCTCAAAACCTATCAAATCTTTCCAAGAGCACCTGTCACCTCAGATGCTTCATGATGGAACATTTTGGTAACACAGCAATGACAAAAATTGTCCTAACCTGGTGAGGGATGAGTTCAGCTCCACTGTTCACATCTATCAGCTGGAAGGATAAAGCAAAGTTCTGATGGCTGTCAGCAGTGAATGAGCCCTTGGCTTTGGCTGGGTAAGCTACCCTAGGAGGAAAAAAAACCACACAGAGCTGAGGTGATCTTCCAAGAGGAGACCTGGTGCTCAGAGAAACCAAGGCTCTAGTCTAGAAGTCAGGCTGCCCTTCCAGGATCACACACCCCACGCTGTTTTACCTGGTTGTTTTTGGTGCAATGCTCTGATCTTTATCCACGGTGGAAAGATCTACATTAGTAATCCCCACCTCTGTGGAAACTTTTACTTTCAGCTGCAACAAAACACAAGAGAAAATTCTTCAGAGCACTCTACATACACTAATTACAGTCAAATTTACTGCAGATGTTTTAGCTCTTCTGTCTCTCTTCCCCAAAGAGGGTCTTACAACTAAGCCCAAGTCAGAGCCTAACCTGCACAGAAGGATCTACAGCAATTTACCTTCTGGTAAGGCTCCTGCACCAGTCACTGACCCTGAGCCATCCCCTGCACAAGCAGCCAGCTCTGCAGACACCAACTTCTCAGGCATGCTGGAATCAGCTGTCCTTGTGAGAGCTGTTTTTAATGAAGCAGTCCAACTATCCAGATCCAACTAGTTTTCCTTTTGAACTAGCAGAACTAGCTATTAAGGATTACATCACATATGATACAACTTCACACTGCCTGTGCATATGTCCTTCTACTTTCTGAACAGCAATTTGAGACAAGAGGTCTCCAGACAGCAACAGTTCTACCTCTGTTGGCTCCTAAAGCCCAACAGGTTTCTGTTGATTTTATTACCAGCAGGCAAATGCCAAAGCATTCCTGCAGACCTGCACTTTGTCCAGCAAGCTTTCCTTCAGAGCCACAGCATTTATCCCTTAGTGCTGGGCAGCCAATAAGGCCCTGCCATTTATCACACTCCTCTGTGCTAAGTGCAGTATAAACCCCAAGCAGAGAAATGATTTCCTGCCCTTTCCCCAGCCCCAAACCACAGCCCATTCAGGCACTGAGCCCAGTGGGTTTGACTGATTTCAATTCTTCTCTCAAACATAAGCAGTCACTGCAGTCTGTAGTTTTTAATTAGCACATTTGTTCTCACAGCTTACAAATGCTCCCCTAGAGAATTGAAGTTTCATTGCCAAGATATTTTTCATCTTATACAACAATTTGTTATTACAGGTTTGCTCATGTGAACCAGCCCCACACTGAAAAATGATTCACAGAGAACCTGTAGGAAAAATATATAAAAACATTAACTAAACTATTCGGGACAGACTTCAAACAAAATCATCTTGGCAATTCCTTTACAACAAAAAGTGTAATTTAAGAGAGAGACTACCCCCAAAAATTTATCCATTAACATGCAGATGATTCGGGCTAACTTTAGCAAAGCCTTAATTTGTTCCAAGATGGGAGCAAAAAGAGACAGACTAATGAAATATTAATTTTAAAAATGTTGTGTGGAGGCAACTCAGAGCTGCTGGACACAGCCCCTCCAACTGCACAGTACACAAACATCTCTCAACTATTTTAATGCCAGGAAATGTAGTCTCTGCCTGAGTAATAACCCACTGGTTTAGCTCATTACTGTCAAAATGATGGTGCATTAAGGACAATTAATGCTAATAACAGTAAGGAAAAAGCAGCTCCCCAGCAGTCCTCCCCCGTAACAATGTGTCTTATTAGCAGCCGTTCCCACAAAGCTGCCTGTGCTAATTCATTCCTGCCGGTGCCTCCCTGTGCCAGCCCCAGCTTAAGCAGGACAATCCAGCCCCTTCTGACACCCCCGAGTGCCATTACTGCTCCACTGACAGAGCCAATTTGATACACAGAGTAAAGGTCAGCAGTTGTGTCTTCCTCCACTCGAAGCTAAATAGGTTGGAAGACTTGAAATGCTAATTGTTTCCTTAAATAGGCGATTGAGGGCAAAAACTAACCCTGGGAATGGAGCTCTTTGGAGAAGAGCATTTTCAGCTGTTGACACTGAGGTGACTACACGAACAGACAGAAGTCACATTCCTCTCACTGTAACAAACTTGAGGAAAGGAAAACTCCAAATGTTTATATAAAACTGCTCTTCAGAAAGATGTGGTCTAACAGCTTTTGCCACCAAAAACGGGCTGTGTATGCATGAAAAGAAAACTTCATCTGCTTTGGCCACTGCTTCTCAAATCTTCACCATATACATAGTTTGGAAATGCCAAAAGACCCCCTTGACTCTCTTTTAGGGCTCTAGAGCTTATACAGACAGACAACAACAAATGCTCAGCTTCCACAAATCAGGCAATCCTCAGACAACTGATAGCCAAGCCTTGAGATTTACGGGCTCAACTCTGGAATGCTCTGGAGAACTCACACTTGGTGATCATTTCTGCATATCGGCTTAGGGCTGCCATATAAACACCTCCACTGTTATCCTTTGTTCATATGCTGTCAGATCAGCATCTAAGTGATAAGACAGGTTTGAAATTTACACAAATGCCTTTTGATCATGTATTTAATCTGGTTACTGGCCATAATCCTGAGTCAAAATCCAATGTATTACAGAAAAGCATGTGATAAAAATTCCATACAACTGGCAACATCCTTCACAAGGATAAATAAAAAGCTGTTTCAGTGAATAGGCACAGAATGAAAATACATCAAAGAGCACACCCACCTCCACTTTGTTAGCAATAAATCGCTTATCTCCATCTACACTGATAGAGAAATCATAATATCCACTAGCAGGTTTCACATTCATGAAGTTCAGCTCAAAGAAATCTCTGTAAAGAAAAACCCCAAGGTGTTAAGAAGCCTCCAAATATACTACATTAAATAGGTAAACAAACACAACACAAAACTAACATTGTTAGGTGCAGCAGCAAAAGAATTCTTCAAAGCTGACCAAAGTCAAAAGAACATTGGAATTACCCACTCCCAGTCAAAAGATAAAACAACAGAAATTCACCATCACCACTAAATGTGATCAGTCACTCTACACTAGCAAAACACAACCACAGCATTTTGAGTTTTCTGTCACAGAAACATTTCTCTGGTGGGAAAACACTTATGGAAAAGCAAGTCCAACATTGCTTAAATAACACCTGTTTGCCTTTCTCTAAAAATAATCTTATTTTCTTACCCAGAGAGAGTAAATGGTAGCTGTTGAAGGACAGTGGCTTTGCTAGACACAGACTTGGCTTGGTCAAGCTTTACAGAAACTTGAGTCAGGAGCTGGGACATAACATTGGTCACTTGCAGCTGTGAGAGAAAAACCAGCATTTCTGTGAGACTCGTCCCAGAAGGAATGCAGGAACACAGAAAACTCGGTACCCCTCTGTGTCACACACCCAGAGCTCCCCTCTGCTCCCAGATTCCCTTTTTCTTTCTAACACAACAAGGAAGGTGAAGAGCTGACTTCCACACCACGCTTTCTTGAGGCAGTGCCTGGTCAGCTGAGGCTCCTAAGAACCCCTTCACAAAAACACCAAAATCCCAGATCTGCTGGAGCCTGAGTCACAGAGCCAAAAGTGAAAGACATCAGCTTACACTTCCAGCCAGCCCAGAGCTACAATACCACGGGCTGAGGCAAGATCTGGGGCTGAGGCCTTACCCTGAGCACGGGCTGGTGATGAGACACAGCCGCAGCCCCGTCAGGGACAACGATGACGGGCAAGTGGAAGCGGTTCTGGGACAGGGCACCTGCAGCACGGGCAACGCTGAAGGCCTCTGAGAGAGTCTCAAAGTTTTTCTTGCTGAAGATGGCATTCACCAGCTGGATAACTTGATCCTGAAAGAGGAAAAGCCAACCACATGTAAGCACCACCAGCTCACCACAACACTGCAAACTGGCTCAGTATTATGTTATTAATGAAAACATCGTTCATAAAAGACTGTTTAATTTTCCATTTGCCTTAAAAACAGTTCAAATTACGAGGCAACCCAAAATTATCTACCTTTGGAATTTTGTGTGCATTCTTATTCTTGGCTGGAAGGTTCCAACCACAATGGCTGGAACTGTCTCAAGAACTTGGAAAAGCACAATACGGATCCACCTCTGCAGATGATGTGTTTTGGAGTAAAAAGATGTCATCAGCTCAACTACCCAGACTGCATGTGGCTGCAAAAAGACAATTTGGCTGCAAGAGCTGCACAATTGTCTTCATACACTGGAGCAGGACCTGGCTTGATGTCCTGGCTACCTGCCAGGCCAGGAAGGCCACGGAGCAAAGCATCCCAATGGCTCTGGAAGGAGCCAGTCTAGACCCATGCAGGCTTATCCCCTCAGGCTCAGCAGTGTCCTCAGGCTAAGAGGATTAGCTTTAAAGCAGTACCACCAGGAGCACAGAGCCAGCTCTGGCTTTGGGATGTGCCAAAGCTAATTTGTTCTCTGCAAAGTAGGAGTGGGACAGCATCCCCCAGCTGGTTTTGCAGGCTGACTCAGTAGGGTTAGGGCATTTGCACCACTCTGCAGATTATTCATTACCCATTATTATTCAGCTTCTTCCATCACCCCCTGCTAGTCTGGAAAACAGAGGGATTTGCTACCTGTACTTTGATCCAAACCAAGGATTTGGGGCTAAATTCTAATGAGAATGGGAACAACCAAAGACACTCCCAAATAAAGCAATAGGGATACAACTCAGTGACCTACAAAGAACACTTCTAAATGAAAGCCACTGCATCTCAGATTTTCACTCTCCTGCTTGTACCAGTGAACAGCAAACAGCATCACAACTGGAGAAAGCATCCAGACAAATGCTACAAAACTTCTGCATAGTGTAAATCCTGCAGTGTTCTTCATGTCTGTGGAGGACATGGCGCTGCTCCAGAACCTCATCAGCAACTGACACTCATTGAAATTGTGGGGGAAAAAACCAGGGAGTTATTTTTTCAAATACTACACGTTATTTTTTAAAGACAGTTTTGTGGCATTCCAAGGGCACTCTAACCATTCACCAGAGATAAAGCCTTGAGCCCAAACAGCAGCACTTCTGACAGCACAATTCTGAAAAAAAACTAAACAATTTCCCTTAATTGGTTATTTTTTAAGCATCATTTGGACACTGGCAGATTGAATTGTATCTGGCAGAATGACCACCTCAAAAATGACATCAAAATCACTTTGCATTAGTCTGTTTGGCAGCAGAGTGGAAAAGAGCCAGGACTGAACTCAGATGTCTTACACTGGCTTCAGCCTTAACCCTGCCACTTTGGCTCATGCTGTACTCCAAAGTACATCTAACTCCATTAACTTGTGGAAAAAAAATACCAAGTGGATAGCTTGCAGTAATGATTTCTAGCTTAACCAAGATCAAAAGAAATTTCCAGCAGTCTTTCATCTTAGACAACAAGTTTTTTCAGCTGGATTCCTGCAGGCACATGGTAATGTTGTCTCCCTTTTGGGCACCCCAAACTGGGTTGCCTGCATTTCTTCACAGATAAATGACATTTGCAAAACACCTTGAAATGATGGAAAGTGTTACAAGTGACAAATACCAGAACAAACTCTGAAACAAGGAGTTTTTTTCAACACCTTGTCTCAATAAACAAAGAAAAACTAACCTTCACTTGCAATTTCCTTCTGTACACTTTAAAAAAACCCCAACAAATCGAGCCTTTGATCTTTAAGTTGGAATTTCCTCTTAGATTCTGTTTCCTAGCATTCCCTCCACAATGTCCCTTTTCACTGAGTGTGCTCAATACTTTTTCCAGTAGAAATTCTACCCAGTAACACCAGGCTCTGGCACCACAGGGGCTGAGCAGATCTTTTTTGGGAGCTGGAGTGTGCAAGGAAGGAAAGAGCAGGTACAGACCTCCTTTATTGCTGGCTCTGTCCCCACATGGTCTGACAGCTTATAGGCAGCAGCAACAAACAGGGCAGTAGTCTCAATTCCTTCTTCAAACTGCAGGTAAACTCCACCCAGGTCATCCAAGCGAGCAACAAGATCCTGACAGAAAGAGTTAGCAAAATTTAAATTGCATTCTAGTGGATCCACAGAAGTTAACTCTGCTGTTAGGCCTGTAATCAAGAATTATCTGTATGGGATCAATGATATATTTTGTAATAGCTATTTAGAAACAGGAAGAAAAAAATCCTCCAGCCTTTAGTGGATTTAATTATATGTAAATGTCAGGATTTTCTATGATTCAGTCCACTGTGAAACAGATAAAAGTCCAAGGAATTATCTGCTTGAAAGCCATGCCACATCATGCAGGCTGACAATTAGCCAGGCTGTTTTTTCATTTTTTTTTTTTTCCACATTAATACATCTCTTAGCTCTAAAGCAATCTAGCAAATTTCTGAATAATTAGAGAGCACAGTGTGTTCCTACCTCAATCTCCTCAACAATGCTACTTAGATCTGCCTGCTGGGACAGGTAAGACGCCGTCTCCAAAGCCTGGATAGTTCTTAAACAAGAACAAACAAAACCAAAAAGTGCAAGATTATTCCTTCCTTAAAACCCAAACATCATTTAAATCAAAGCAACTGCATTTTCTATTCTGAATGAAGTGTAAAACAGCTGCTCCTGCCTTTAGTTCACTCAAGAGAATGAATCTGATTCATTGATTTAGTGTGAACTCTGCATTCATTACAGAATGTCACTTCAGCTGCATCAGCGCTGCAAGAAACTCATAGACTCAAAGGCAGAGCAGAGAACAAACTGATCCCTGCAGAGCACAGATCTCAGACTTGCTACTGAGGCTTCCAAGAATCCACTTTTTTAGTCAACAAAGCAAGTTTTAAAGTTTCCCTTTCTCCCCCAGCCTTTATGGCACACTCTGTTCTCTTATGTCACAGTGAAACAAATTTTTTTGGTGATAAATGCCAAGATCCCTTCAGCTTACTGGCACATCTTTTCCTGCTCACAGTGCAGGCCACCCCAAACCACAAACAGGGCTGAGAAAGAGCAACTGCTGCAACCACAAATCACACAGAATCATGGTTGGGTATAAAGTATAAATTCTGTTGTCAATCCTTTTAAATGGAGGCTTTTTTTTGGGATACCATCCCTTTACTGACCATTATCCTTGAGCTAAACTGAATATGTAAGTTCATTTACAAAATCATACAAAAATAGCCCCCAAATATATATTTCCTTGTCCCGAGGAACAATAATGAACTGGAAAAATACACTAAATGAAAACATGTACTCTGCTGCATCTGTATTACAAATATTAAGCATTAAAATACTCTTTAATTCAAATCCCAGTTGCCTGGAGGATACACATGTGAATCCCTCCTGTCTGAGACTTACGCCAGCACGCTCTCCTCCTTGCTGAGACGAGCAGTGAGAGCACTCAGGGCTTCCTGGGATGCCAAAGGAAGGCCAAAGCCACTCAGGGCACCAACGGCGTGGAAGATCTGGGTGACTGAGGAATCCTCACTGACAGCTGCCAGCAGCAGCTCCCTGGTCTCATTTGAAATGGTGACCTGAGGAAGAGCACAGGGAACACAGTGATCCACACTTAAAAAAAATTTGCCTTCATATCACCACTGATTCCTTCCTGGAGCAACACCTGACTGGTGAACTACTATAAGCTTCTGGGGAAAATCCATTTATCATTCATTGCTGTTTAGTTTAATCAATTCAATCCTTAAGTTTTGCTGTCAACCATCAATTAGTCAGGATAATCCATTCAGATTTATCCTGCTAACCTGCTACTGCTTTTCATGTGGTATCACCTCATTGTGTAATAAAGAGGTCTTGGACATCCACTGTATCCAGCAGTGTTCCACCACCCAAACAGTCTCTCATCCACACAAAGAGTTTCTAATTGACACAGTCCTAAGAATGCTCACAAAATGTGCTGCTTTTTTTTCTTAGTCACCAGTGTTTAATTAGAAACCATCCCCTCAGAATTACCCTGGACCAAATACTTGTGTTATATATTTATACTTTGCCTTGCGTAAAGCACGCTCAAACATTTATTTACCTAAGGCACAACAGAGAACAATCCACCAAAAGAAAGTAAAAGTTATGCATAAAACAAACCCAAGAAAAATATCAAGGCAAGTATTTCCCTGGTAATATCTGCCTGCAGAACTCAAGGCTCCACACTCACCTCACAGCCTGACAGGACCTGGATGGACTGGGCAGCATAAAAGAGGGATTCAACACTGCTGGAGTCCACGTGAGACTTGATGAACTTGCATGCAGCCTGTGGAGAGACAGAATTTAACATTAACCACTGAGAGGAGATTTAAATGATACTCTAATTCCATGAACACTGTGCATTTTCATACTCCTCAGATCTTACTCTGCCAAGGGCTGCACAGAAACAAGGGTGGTCCCTCTGAAAAGACATAAGGAATTTTCACATAAGCTCTACTGCAACCATAATGCAAACCTAAATTGAGTATAATTATAGAGACTATCAAAATTAAAGTCTAACAGGTGTATTTAGTAGGGAAAATCTTCCAGGATAGAGAGCAGATGAATAGAAATTCTGTAGGTGACCTTTCTTTCCAGCTGTATATCACACCATCATTAATGGATACAAATACAGAAGTTCAAAGAGTGCAGAGAGAAAAGTGGGGCAAGCAGGTACAGCATAAAGGCAAGCAATGGGACTGCCTGTTAACTTGTATTAACTGACAGCTGGATAGATGGATCACTGGGATGCATTTTAACCAGATAATAACTAAGGATTTAACTGCTCGTACATAAAGCACATTTGAGTATGTGGAGCACAGGCCTTTACAAGCAGGACAGGAGTGCATTATCTAGAATATTCCTAGACTTTCTCTTGGCTGAAGAGGATCAGGTTAGAGATCACTTAACCAAACCTGACACCCTCAAATCCATGGGCCCCAAGGGGATGCAGCCACAAGTGCTCTGGGAGCTGGCAAATCTTATTGCTAAGCATTCTCCATCATCTTGGGAAGCTCATGGAAAATAAGAGGTGCCTGAGGACTGGAGGAAAGCCAGTGTCACTTCAATCTTCACAAAGGGCAAGGAAGAGGACAGCAGGAACCACAGGCCAGTCTGCCTCACCTCCAGCCTGGAATGGTGTTAGAACAGCTCATCCTGGCTCTCATCTCAAAACATGTGGAGGAAAAGCAGGTGATGAGGAGTAGCCAACACAGATTCAGCAAGGGGAAATCATGCTTTACCAATGGGACAGCCTTCCAGGAGATGGGCTTGAGGTCCTGGTGGACAACAAGCTGTCCGTGAGCCAGCACTGTCCTGGGGGCCAAGCAGACCAGTGGTTTCCTGGGGTGCACTGGGAAGAACACTGCCAGCAGGTCAGGGCCATGATCCTGCCCTCTGCTCAGCCCTGCTGAGGCATATCTGGAGCGCTGTGTTCAGTACTGGGCTCCCCAGTTCCAGACAGACAAGGACACACTGGGGGGCTGTGAAGATGATGAGGGACTGGGGCACCTCTCAGGAGCGAAGGCTGAGGGAGCTGGGGCTGTTCAGCCTCAAGGAGAGTTTATCAGTAGACACAAACATCTTAAGGGTGGATCATTCCACAACAGATGTTCAAGTGTTACACCTAGCTTTTATTTTTATTACCTCTACCTTTTAAATAGCCTCACCCTGTGAAGAGATGCACTGTGCAGAAAAAAGTCTCACCACAAACCTTGAGAAATAAGTAAAAAACAAACAAACATATAAATATTTGTTGTTTCCCTGCAGAAGCAAAGGCTGTGCTATCACTGCCAGAACTAGGAACTAATAAAACACAAAGGAAAGCAGCAATTCCCAGTGCAGCCCACAGATGACCAGTGACTGGCCACAGCAAGGGGTGCACTGGGATGAAGCCCATCTTGAGGAGCCTCACAGTTAACAGCTGATGTGCAGGACTCAAAGAGAAACCAAGACCAAAGGGTTTAGAACCACTGCACTGGATGAATCTGTGCAGAAAGAATAAATTTCTATTTACAGTTCACAAGCACAGGTAAACATCCACATGCACGTGAGCAGGTGTGCCTATGTGAGGAGGCTGTTACAAGCACAACCTGCAATATTTAAACTGGAAATGCTTAGAGACACAGCACAGTAAGAATTATGTTGATACCAACGGCCTTAAAATGACATAATTAATTATACATAAAGATAGCACCGCCTGAATTCAGTACTTGAAATGAAATAACGTGAACTCTGTTTAACAGTACAGTGCACCAAATGTGCCACAGGCAGGGAACTTACTCACAAGGCAGTTAAACAAATTGATACCCACAGTAACATCACAGCGGGCCGTGCAGGAGCGAGCCCTGAGGCCACCACTGACAGGCACTGAGTGTAAACGAGCCAGGGCCGGTTACTGCCCGGACAAAGGTGCAATTTATCCAAATAACACATGAGAGTCGCCAGTCACCAGTGATACACCTGTACTTCCAAAGGATAGAACGCACTTACATTTTACATTTGCCAGACGGCGCTGTCCAAGCAGAGCTCTCTCTATAAACTCATATTAATAATTGGTCTTTCACTGCTATGCAGCAGCCCCTCTGACAGCAAAGCGCCCCCGGGCAGCGACAGCCGGGCCCTCCCCCGCTCACCTTCTCGTCCGCCACCCGCACGCCGAGGCTGCTGAGCCCCACGATGGAGTAATAGGCGGTCCGCACGTCGGTGAAGGGCCGCTCCAGCACCGCCCGCAGCCGCGCCAGGTCGCGGGCAGAGAGACGATGGCTGGGGACAAGGGCCTGGGCACAGGCGAGGAGAAGCAGGAAGCTGAGCGCCGCCTCCAGACGCAGCCTTGGGCCTGCGGAGAGATAAACGCGTTACCCCGCGTCCTCCCAGCCCCGCGATACCGAACCCGACCCCGGCCCGTCGCCCTCGCCTCACCCGGCGCCGCCATGATGCCGCCCCCTCCCGCGCCACGGCGCCGCTTCCGCCCCACGCCCCGCCCCGCCCTGGCACGCGCCATCATGTCATGGGGGGAGTGAGAGGGACAGAGTATTATGCGAGAGCCCTCAGCTCCACTGCTACCCGCTACGACAACCGATAAACTGTGAAAGAGATTGAAGCCAGCGGGGCGGGCGAGGCAGGGAATGGGAGTCGGGTGGTGGCTGCGTCGCCAGGCCACTGGGAGAAGTGACTCCCCCGGGTAGCGGGAGTGGTACGGGCCTCCCGGCGGGCCTCGGGGGCGGCCCCTGGCGGGGATGTGGGCTGCGCTGATTGGCCAGGGCGCCTTAAAGGGGCAATGGCGGGAAAGCGCCCGGGGGCTGAGGCTGTGCCGGGTTCTGTCGCGTTCTGTCGCGCCGTGCCGGGCCGGGCCGAGCTGTGCCAGGCCATGCCTGCTGTGTCACACTGACTGTCACACAGAGCCCCTGGAGATCTGAACGGGGTTCGGGTCAGACGTGTCGGTGTTTCAGCCGTGGCGCGGTGGCCGATACGCTGTGCGCTGTGGTTGTGCCTGTGACATGTCGCGGCGGTGGCGCTGTGCCTTGGTTCGGTCCGTACTGCTGAGGCAGCCGCGGTCAGGGGGATTTCAGGGGGTTCCTCACCCAGAGGGTGACGGAGCACTGCACAGGCTAGGCAGGGAATGGACACAGCACCAGCCCGACACAGCTCCAGGAGTGTTTGGGCAATGTCAGGCACAGGGTGGGATTGTGGGGATGCAGAGCCAGAGCTGGACTCTGTGATCCTGAGGGGTCACTTCCAACTCACAGTATTCTAATCTAGGTTCTAATTCTGTGATTCCAATCTTTTGTTTTAAGGAAAGGAGGAATGGGCTGCCTGGCCGAGAGCCACCAGGAGTGAGGTCAGGGAACTGACCAGTCCCTGAGGAAAAGGTAATTTTGGAAGTGGGAGATCACAGCCTCTGACTCATTGACCGCCTGCTCCAAATGGACCCCAGACTCAAATGGAGGGAGTCCCACTCTGCCTGTGGGCTAATTAGCATGAAAGAAACAACTAGCAAGTGGGGGATTGAGTACTAATGAACGAAAAGCTATGTAATTTGCAACCAATGAATGCTAATAGCTTTGTTAAAATGTATAAATAATGTAAAGTCTGGATGAGCAGAGAGCCAGCCTTTTGTGGGTTATCACTCAGCTCCCTACTTTGTGCAAATTAGAAAAGAACCCAAAATACCTCCCCTTGGTGTGTGAATTGGTGCTGCACACTGATGAACAAGCCCATGCCTGGGGCAATCCCATACCACAGGCCATGTAGTGCTGAGTCTTGTTTTCCATCTGTTCATTTATTCTCTCTTGTTTTTCCTTAAGTACCAAATAAAAAGAGACAAAAAAGCAAATGTAGTGTTAAGCCCCATCTCTGCTGGGCAAAACCCAAACCTCTCATTTAACCAAGCTGGATTTCCTGTGAAAATAAATAGCAGTGATTATTGCAGGTGACTCTTGGCTGTCAGGGTCCTGGAGTTCCTTCAACAAAGCAATGTACAAGTCAAAGTGCAAAATGTTTTCTTCCCTTCGAGCTTCTGGGGATAGGCAGATGTGACTCTGTGTCCCTGTCCCCACAGGGGACATAGCAAGCCATGGGTGACAGACACCCATCCCGCTGCTCACTGTCCTCCTGGAGGGCCCCAAAATTTGGGGGAAAAGGCTGTGCTTCCTCCTGCAGAGGGCACTGGGAACTTGTGCTTTTTACTTTCTGGGAAAGATCCACTGGAGCTGGTGCAGCTCCCACTTGCACACCCACCCTGCCTCTGCTTGCCCTGGTGCTGGGGACACTTGGTGTGACATGGACAAGGCTCTTGGCCTCACTGGGAGAAAGCAAGGAGCCACAGAGCTGCTTAATGTGGAAAAGCCACTGCTGAGAAATCAGCCTGCCCTGCTCTACCCCTGCTTCTCCCTCTGTGCCAGAGTGATGATGAGATGTCAGCTCTGGAAGGGCTCCCTGGTAGTTTTTAAACCCCGGCCAAGACGTGCTGCCCACAGGTTGGTTTCCACAGTGCTGAACGATCAATCTCACCTAAATCCCTCAATTATTGAGCCTGAACATGTTTGAGACAACAGGAGATGCTCACAGCTTTGAGCACCTGCCATGCTGAGGATGCTCCCTTGCACTGGGTGACTCCTGTCCTGTTCTCTCTTGGGAGATGTAGCTCCTCTGAAGTGCAAAATCTTTTTGCTGTAGCTTTCCTAGGGGAGGGAAGAAAATGTCCTGCATAAGTGTGCCTGATTTTACTGTTTTGTCTGAGAAAACACTTTGGCTTTTCCGGGTTGGGTTTGTGTCACCTCACATTTTGCAGTAACCAAATTACACATTTTGGCCATCTGAAATAGCATTTCCCATTCCACTGCCCTTCCTGGTGAGAAACTGGGCTGAGGGGAGGATGATCTGCCTAGAACTGGAGCAAAGCCAAACCAAAATGAACTCAAAATCCTTTGTGAGATGGTGTTTCTCTTCTATTCAAGCTATCAGGTGAGTCTTTGACCTCGCCCTGTTCTAGTCCACATGAGGAAATGGCCACACAGCCCCCAGGGATGCTGGGACCCCTCTGGGAGGGTGCAGGGTGGCTGACCCCAACACAGCCCTGGGGGAAGGATCCTCAGGGGCCACGGGGAGCCTGGCTGGCTCCAGTGCCTTCTCCCAGGGCTGAAACACTCCACATGCACCAGCCCAGGCTCAAGAGGAAGCTGGAGACTCTCAGCCAAATTCTTCTGCTATGACAGATGGAAATGGGACATTTCCTTTTTTTTTTTGAGATGAGAGAAAAAAAGCTAAAGGCCATTTGTGCAATTAATAGCCTTAAATGTGGATTTTATTTGGATGTAATGGGATGGTTATTGCATATAAAAGGAGAGCCAGATGGTTGTTAAAACCACATTTACTAAGTTCTAATAACTGTGAATTTGACCTGCAGCCCATCAAAAGCTGCACTCCCTCATTATAAAATAGCTTGGGAGTGTCATCCCAGATCCTCTGGCTGGTCCTTGCTGGGACCTTTGGACACAGCAGCACTCACTGAGCAGGGCAGGATTTGCAGCCACAGCCACAGGGTCTCTTGCCTGTCTCTGCTTGAGCCTCAGTTGGTTGGTGATGGTGACAAGGACAGAGGGATGAGGAGGTGTGGAATACGTCTGCCAGCTTGGGGAGAAGGGCCAGGGCCCCTCCATGAGGTGCAGGGCAGTGCAAAGTCTCTGCACACCCAGGGCAGAGCTCTGCCCTGCTGTTCCACCTGGTGCTAGTGGGCTTGGAGGAGGGAGCAGTGGGAGTGAAGGATGGAGAGGGTGGAATGTGGAGGGTGGAAGATGGAGGATGGAAGGTGGAAGGTGAAGGATGGAAAGTTGAGGCTGGAGGGTGTAGAACAAGTGGAAGGTGGAGCACAAAGGAGGACTGGGGAGAAGTTGGGGTATGACTCCTCCCCCTTGTTTAAACTTGTGCAGGCAGGGAAGGAATGGGGTGAATCTGTGGAGGGAAGTGCAGGTCTCATCCCTCACTGCCTCCCAACACCTGCTGCACACAATGCACAGGATCCAGGCAGCTCCTTCCCTGCAGCAACCCTTGCACAGCACCAGCTTCTGCAGCACCTCTGGGCTGGATCTGGCCCCTGTGCATTGAAGGGGAGCCCAGGACAAGCAGGGAGTGAGCCCCCATACCTGTGGGCTGGGCTGTGGCATCCCTCCCCCCCAGCTCTGCCTGCCAGCAGAGCAGCTGGCCTTCCTTCTTTGGTAAAGACTCCAACAATTCCCTTTTTAGGCTTAATACCACCAGTCCTGGGAAGGAACAGGAGCCTGTTCCCCAGCCCAGCTCTGGGTGGAGGGGCTGTCTGCAGCAAAGCAGTCTCTGCTCTTAATGCCTGCAAAGGGCTTTCCAAGACAGTCCTTCCCCAACACTTCTTGTGCCTGGCAGCTCCTGCCCCACTGCAGAGAGCACTCAGAAAAAAAACGTTAAAAATAATTTAAAAGAAATCAAACCAAATAAATGCAGAGAGATTGAAGAAATACATCCTGCCTGCACAAGTCCCAGCCTCCAGTGCTACCTGTGCTGATGCTGCTGGCATGGCAGCCAAGGCTGTGGCACAGAAATCCCAAAATTTCTGAGCCCATGTAGGAACAGTCACCCAGAGGTTTCTTCCTCTCCTGGCTGGATGAGGCTCTCCCTGGCCCCCACCTCTCTGCAGGCAGGGAAGCAACAGACATTTCTGCATGTCCCATGCAGGGACAGCACTGAATTTCTCAAAAAGACTTTAGGGTTGGGATCCTGCTGAAGCAGATGGATAATCTGGGGCTGGAGCAACAGCAGGGGTGTAAATCAGCGTGGCTGTCAAGCAGCTGTGCCCGGTTTCACCAGCCTGACTTGGCCCTGCTGGGATGGAGCTGGCTGATGGGTTCTTCTGCTCCCTCCCACCCCACTGTCCCGGGGGGCACGCTGCTCCTGCCCTGCAGCCGCCTGGAACAAACCAGTTCCTGACTGTTTTAGCAACTTCAAGTATTAAGTTCAGTTTCCTTTGATTCCCTGTGTTTGGTTTGCTCTCCTACTTCATAAATATTCAACCACCAGATGCTTGAAACAGCGCCTGCGAATTCCCCTGCGCGCGGTGGGAGCGGCGCCCGCGGTCCCCGGCCCATCCTGCCGAGATCCATCCCCGTGGAGATGGAGCAGGGCAGGGCCAGGGCCAAAGCCGACAGCTCATAAAGAAGCGCGGTGCCGAAACGCGCTCCCCAGCCCGCGGGTACCCGCCGCGGGATGTGAAACGGCTGGAGGGGGCGCGGGCTGGGAACTCGATGGCTGTCTTGGTTTGGAAAGACAGGTATCTATCAGGGAAAGCTGGAGCATCCCCTTGGAATGGAGAGTGCAAACCCTCTCCTTCCAAATTATTATAGTTTTGAAATTAGGAGCTTTCAGGCTAAAATATGGAAGTAGGAATGACAGTTCTTTACTAGGAATATTAAAAATGCAAATGCAGTAGTACAAATAAGCAAACAAGCAAACAAGCAAAAGTCTTAGAAAACCCTGACAGAGTCAGAGATACAACCTGACACCCTGTTGTCAGGGTGTTGGAAGCAGTCCAGATAAATCCTCCTGGAGTAGCAGATGTTGTTCTGTGGGGTAGAGATGATCTTGTAGAAAAGGGTCCAGTGATGGTGAGATAGGTCCAGCCTTCCTCCAGGAATCCAGTGGCAAACAGGCTGCTTGGTGTTCCTACAGCTCAGTTTTATCTTGGTAGGAATGGTTGGCTCCTCCCCACTGGGTGGAGGATCTCACAGTGGGATGATGGAATATGTGATGTCACTGGGGAGCCTCAATGGCCCATTAACAGATGATGTCCCCCGGAGTGTGGACAGAGATAAGAAACACTGCCCCACCTGGTTTAACAGCTGGGCTGTTATCAGAAGACATCCACCCTCCTCCCCACTGGAGTTACAAGAGAGAAAGAAAAACATCTCCCCAACTGCTTTCAACAGATGAAATAGAATACACATTTTTTGGTTACATAACCCAAGACAATGCCCTAAACCGCAGGGACAGCTCTGCAGGGACATTCCCAGAGAGCAGTGGGGATGCAGTTGTGCCCTGGGAATCCAGGTTTTGTGGGCACTTGCTTCCCAAGCGCACTGCCTTCTCCCTCCCAGTCTGCTGTCCAAGAGTGAAATCCAAAGGGTTCCTCAGGGTCCAGGGGGTGATGGAGTTACAGGGAGACATTTTGCAGGGGAGACTGATGTTTTCCTGCTCCCTTTCCCTCATGGATAGGGGCAGCATTACCCACCTCACGTGCCCACTCAACTTGTCACCAGCTGGGGACACACCTGCACAACCAGCACCAAGTCTGCAAAGCTCGGGGGTGCTGGGCACCCTCACTGATGCCTTAGTCAGAGTTGAAGGGACCATAGGAAGAGAAAAACGGAAAAAAAAAAATAAAACCCCAACCCCCTGCATTACCAAGAGTTCCCTGTTCAGCAGGGCAGTGCACTGGTGACATCAGCACCAAGGCTGGGTGGCAGCTTCAGAGCAGCAGGCATCAGGAGGGTGCAGGGCTGGGGAGGGGGGAGCACAGCAGCCCCCCCAAGCTCCCCCAGTGCCTGGGCAATCCTACAAACCCCAGCTCCTGCTTAGTATTTCCCTTTCTTGCCAAAATCACTCCCGAGCATGTCAGCATGCTGTCATGTAAGGAATCTCATTTTGGAGAGGCTTTTTCTCTCTCATTTTGTCTTCGATACAAACCAGACACAGCCTCACTTTATTGGGTGTGAGGGCAGGGCTGCCCACATCCGGCCTTCCTCCACTCCCTCCCCAAAACCATGCTGGAGTGGAGTTGTAGGACTCACACTCTTTGTCTGGGATACTTCTTGCTGTGCGTGCAGGGACCTTCTGCACAGATGGGCTCGTCTGCAGGAGTCCCTTGTGCTGTGGCAGCCCTGCATGGAGGCCATGAGAGAAAGAGCCAAACTGCTCCATGAGGTGGCTTTGGGGCTGCTCAGGTGCTGCCTGCTGAGCCCTAGGATCAGGCAAACTTTGGATGTGTGGGATGCAGCATCTTCCCTCTTCTGCATTGTTATTTTGAGGACTGACAGCCAATTCCCAGAGGAGCAGTGCTCCCTGCAAAGCCCCAGGAGATACTTGTTCCCTCCTCTTCTAACCCCCATCACCCCAAAGCCCCTCAACGAGGCCACAGCCTCTGCACATTCCTTCCCTTCTTATTCCAGGTGACTGCACAGAGCCCCAGAGCCCCTTACCTGCCTGACCCCAGGGCTCAGCTCCAGGGCTCTGGGGATGGATAGTGATTGACAAGTCCAGGCCTGGGTTCCCCATGCCTCTCTCAACTCCCCTCATCAAAATAGGGATTTCTCTTCTCTGAATAACTCACTGTGACTCTGGGTGCCTGGGAAGGGAGGGAGCAGCTCCCCTTGACCCTGCATGCAGAGCAGTGGTGATCAGCAGGGTAATTAATTGGTTTGGGTGGCATTTATGCCTGCTTTACACACCTGATCTCATCCTTCCTTTCCAAGAGGTTTGGCCTGGGAAACAAGAATAATCTGCTTAGGTCAGTGAAGGATGAAAACCCTCTGTCCACCTGCAGAGGGAGATTTGGAGCCAGTGGCTCCAGCCAAATGTGCAGAATTTGCCTAAAAAGGGCTGTGAGAGCCAGGGAGTGGTGATGCCCCTGCAAGAGTGGCACAGTGCTGAGGAGCTCCAGCTCAAGCTGTCTGTTTGCACACAGGGAAATCTGCCCTGCTGCCATGAGGAAGCTGAGGGTCCCCAAGAGAGCCCAGTCCCGTGTCTGAGCCAAGGGTGCTGAAATCAAATGGGGACTTTGAAAAGCTGCTCCCTGAAGGTGCCTGAATCCCACCTGAGTCCTCTTCCAGTCCTGCTTCAGTGGCCAGTACCACTGGGACTGGGAGTTCTGTCCCCATCACTGTGTGGGACCAGAGAGGTGGTGTATGGCAAGTCCACAAAGGCCTCAACCATGGTTCAAGAAGTGCTTGGACAATGCTCCCAGGCACGTGGCGTGAGTTTTGGGGTTGTCTGTGCAGGGCCAGGAGCTGGGCTCTGTGATCCTTGTGGGTCTGTTCCAGCTCAGGATATTCCGTGATTCTGTGATGGTTGTTGTCTCCAATTTTACCTGCAGCAACCTGGGAGTAGCTGTTGCCTCTTCTAGGTTTACAGCTCATTCTTACATTACAGTCTGCATTGTGTGAGACAGATGTGTTGGAGAACATTTTTGGTGCAAAGACTGTTGCACCCAGCGAAGTATCCTGCCAGCAATGCCATGTCTGGACCTGATCCCTGCTGGATCTGGTCCTGAATGCCCCCTGGACTGACAGGGAGCCGAGGCAGCACGTCCTCTCTGCAAAAAATCAGCACCTCTGCTCCCTCCTGTGCTCCAGCACCAGCCCAGCCATCCCTGACCACACCTTTCCCCATGTGCAGCACTAGCCAAAGGTGTCCTGAGCAGGTTCTGCATCCCAGGGAGAGAACAGCCCCCTTTCCAAGGATTCCTGGCCCATATGGAGCACAGCTTTGCAAAGACACAAGAATTTGTTCAAGAGTTCACTGAAGTTTAAAGTGAGTTTTTCTCAGACGCACCCTCTGTGATGCTTTTCCATCCTAACTCACATCAAATCATCACTGGACATTTATTGTTTCTGGGCATGCTCCAGTTCCTCCAGGAGGCAGCATAAGAGGGCCCCTCACCTCCTTTTTCTCCTGCCATCCCCAGGCTCAGTCCCAGCCCCCCTAATTTTCCATCCCTCAAAACCTCCAAACTCAACACCCCCAAAGCCCCCAAAGAGGAGCTGGGCTGGATCATGTCCCAGAAGGGTGAGGGCTCTCTGTGCAGCTGGGCAACCAGTCCAGACTGTGGAGCTCAGCCTGGGTGGTGGCAACAGGAGGGTGAGCAGAGTGGAAGGGCTGGATGAGAGCAGGGCATTGCAGTGTGGGGAGACAGGGGAGGTGCAGGAGAACGCCAGGATCCCCCCCTGACCGCTGGTTGATGCTCCCTGCTGCAATTTGAAAGCTGTTGCAGCCTCAGGATAGGGTTTCCAGTACAAACACTTGGAGGTTTTCTCTCCAAGTTTATGTTCCAAGACTAATTTCTCAATATTCGTTTAGGGAGTCTGCCTTTCTGTGGGTGTAAATCTGTGTACCTCCACCACCTCACAGAGGCCCATGCTGATTAATATCAGCTGAGATGCTGACCCCAAATTTGCAGTTTGCACAAATGTTCCTGCCAATAAAACTGTTATTTAAAGTATTCAGAGAAAGTGAACCCAGGAGGCATGTGAACATGGTCCAAACAAATCTAATTAAAGCTTTCATCCAGAAAATTCTTCCTTACTATAGAACAAAAATCCACACATTAATACTTGTCCTCACTTCACTGGGGCTAAAAAACTCACTTTGGAAGCCTGGGATAAATGAAATTTGTGCTGGGCTGAGCACTCACAAACCCTGCTGGCTCCAGGACACCTCACAGCTCCTCTTTGGTCTCCTCCTGCATACCCATCCTTGCAGTGCTTTCTGGATGGTTCTTAGCTTTGTGGATAAACTTGTTTAATTCAGACACTCCAGCTGGGCTGCAGTGGAGCAGCCACAGGCTGCTGCATGTGCTGGGGAAGCAGCTAGGGAAACATCCTGGCAGGGGCTAATGGAAGCCAGGGAGGACAGGGGGTACCAGCATCAGAGGAACCACCAGCTTGCAGAAACGTTGTGGAGCTGATCCAGATGCTGCATCCTGGCTGTTCCAGTGGCTGGGGTGCTGGCTTTGGGCAGGTCATTCTCATTTTAATCTGCACGAAGTGTCCCAGTAAACCCCCCCAGGAGCAGCAGCTGACCCAGTCCTTGTGGCAGCGTTTTGGAGGCTCCGTGTTGTCCCTGTGCTCCCCAGTAAACTGATTATCCCTTGGGATACAGGCAGGGCTCTTTTCTAAGGGCATCACTCCCAAGAATTACTCCTGTCACATCACTGTACTGGTGCCTCTGATGGCTCCTAGTGGGAGCCAAGGAGCAGCTCTGCAGGAGACCTGTCTGACCCTCTGAAGTTCAAAGTCTACGGGCACATAATCCATTGCTGGTCCAGCCTCTTCCCATTTTTTCTTGTCCTGTCTTTCTCTCCCTTGTTTCAGCTGACATTAAGTGGAAATCACCCCATCACTCACCTTTTTCTTCCTCACTGCCTCTCCAAGAAGCTAAACAAACAAATCTGCCCCCCTGGATCACCTTCATTTCATCTGCCCTCCCAAAGCCCTGTGTTTTTCTGAGGGCTTCCAGCAAGATAGCCCTGCAGGCATTTTCCAAGACAGGAGAAACTTCAGACAGCAACAAAAATGTGTAGAATTTGGCCTATTTCTCTTCCCTTACCTTTTGGTGACCTTCAGGGACCTTTAGGCAGCATCTTCCTTGCTCCCTGTCATGCCCCACGACAGCTCCTGCCAGCCCAGCCCAGGCTGCCTGCTGGGGAACGAGCCACAGAAATGGAAAAAGAGAAAGAATGAGACAGGTGGGGAGAAGATGACTTGACTGCTAATGTAAGAATTATTTCCATGCACATTCCTCATGCAACCAAATGGCTGGAGGAAGATCTTTCAATACCAGCTTCAATACCAGCTCTGCTCCTCATCCCCACTGAGCAAGTCTGGCTGCTCAAGGGGACTCCTAAGTTTTAGATTTGCATTCATCACATTCTCCTGGATGGTTTTGGCCACAATACAGCTGGAGAAATCCAAGATAAGGTCTGAAACAGAAATCTTGACCTCAGTGGTACCTCTCTATCCCACCCCTTTCCTCCAAGGAATTGCCCAAGGGCACAGACATCCTTCTTCCCTGCCGGGAGCCAGGCCTGGGTATCAGAGGACAAAAATAACTTGTCTCCTGTCCCTGAGCTGGAGATCAGTGCTGCAGAGGGACTGCTCCTTCCACAGCACCAGGGTTGATAGACAAACCCAGTGCTGCAGCTCACTGCGAAAATCCCAGACTTGGAGCAGAGGATAAAAAAGGTGAAAGGATATCTTGTGTGTGGCATTGCAGAGGGAGGCTGGGGCAACAGGAACTGCCCAGACATGAAGGATGTTCTTCCTCTGTGTCCCTCACCAGGGAAGCAGCTGGTTCTGCATGTACACCAGGAGTATCATCAAGGGTCCAAGAGGAGCAACAAGCATCACTCAGGATGGTCCTCTGAGCCATGGCTGGGGATGAGATCTCCGAGGCCTGCAAAGCCCAGGGATGAATTCACCTGAGGCATGAATTCTTGCAGAGGAAATTTCATTGCATTCCTACCCTGGCCATGACTTTAACTTTGATCTGGAGAGCCAATTCATCCCCTGTGCCTGAGGGACAGGGCGCATACAAAAGGGCCACTCTGGGAGCTGTAGGGGACACCTGCATTACCTCACGTGTCACAGCTGCTCAGCACTGCCAAGCATCCTGCCAGGCTCCCCAGAGGAGCAGGAAGCACAGCAGGACACACACACACTGCCATCTCCTCCATGAGAGCGTTTTACAAGCATGGCAGATGAAATAAAAGAGCAGGAGAGCTGTAAAGAAGCTCATTTGAGTGTCTTCCTGGAGCCTTGTCAAGTCAGCTTCAGCTCCAGTCAACACCTCCCACATCAGGCAGAGCCCAGCCCAGCCAGGCTGCCCGCAGGGACCTGTCTGCTAATGGATTTCAGGTGCTCCAGCAAGGCCTGGAGGAAGAGCACAGGGAATGCTCCCCCTCCTTCCCATCCTTGTCCCTCATGACGTCCCTTTCAGCTGGCTCCTGGCTCTCAGACATACATTTCACTGCGTGATGCCAATTTCTACCCTACCCAGCATGAAGCTCTGAGGAATGGTTCTCACCACAGTGGAGAAGTATTCTTTCACCCTAAAATTAAAGTTAGGACAGGGCCAAACACGAACAGAAGAGCTTGAATAACGCTTGTCAAAATCAAGTGAGCTTTTTAATAGACTTCCAGAGATAATTTCCTGCCCAGGTCTCATCTCTTCTCTACTCCCCTTCTTTCCCTCCCCTTCCTCTGCTCTAGCTGAAGCCTTCCTGCAAGCCAACATCCCACCTGCTTCTAACCCAAACACCTCTGTGCCACATTTCCCAGCAGACATGATGAAGAATTCAATGGAAAAGGTAAAAGGTCAGCTTGGAGCTGTGCCAGGGCTGCAGAACACAGCTACAGCTGGGAATGGACTTCCAGAAAATGTTCATCCTTCCCAGCGACAATCCTCAGATGTCCTGGAGATGATGCACTGAGTGCAGCTGGTCAGGGAGGAGGAGCCCTCTCCTGAGAGCCCAGGGATGATGGAAGAAGCAATGGAAACCCCAACTGGCAATGAGGAAAAGCAAGAACCTGGTTTGCAACTTCAAAGGAGCAGGAAATTAGGAGGGCAATTAGGTAGGCACGCATCCGATCCGTGACAAACTGGGCCACCAACACATCAGACAGGCAACAAAACAAAGAGCCAGTGATGAACCCAGCAAGCCACCATACAGCCAGCAGCAGATGTGTTCAATTAGCCCAAGAGCCAACATCCAACCAAACACCAACCTAGCCAGCAAAAAACAGACAATAGACTACTTGTTCCATCAAACAGCTGAGTTAATAGCAAAAACGTGCAGGGAGTGAGCGAGCAGCCAAAAACCCACGCCAGCCACTCAATAAGTCAATTAACCAAAGACCCACATAATCAACCACTTAAGTAGAGCCGAGCAAATAACTCACAATGAGTTATTTATCCATTGAATTTCGCCTCTAGTTTTGCTTGGGCCATCTCTGTGAGCACATGTCAAGTCCCTTCAACTGATTTTCAATTAATCTAATTTTGGCTTGTTTGCTCTGTGTATGGCTGGCCAAAAGTTAACATGTGAACTGCACTCATTAGCTGTGATTGCCCAGGAAGATTACATGTTGCTCTCTAGTCTCAGATTAGGTAAGCACACTTTTGCCAGGGAATCTCAGTCCCTAAAATGCTCCAACAGGTCTGCTCTGAAGCCACCAGGACACAGCAGTCATATATATTCCAAGGAAAAAAGCACAGCAAATGTAAGTTAGAACTTATCCAGCCATCCAAGAGGTCCAACTAAATAGTCCTGAAGGAAGAAGGTTCATGATGCTGCTCAAACAGGACTGGGGAATTGGAGGGTTTGGGTTTAGTGCCCTAGGGTTGGGTCCCAGTTCTAGGGGTCTTTCCCATCCCTGAGGCCATAGCTCCCTGAGCAGGTGAGGATGGCCCAGCCCTTCAGCTACAACTCCTTGTCTGGGGTATCTCAGTGCCTTCTGCAGGACCTCCCAGCAGACCTCAGCTCCTGATTTATCATAGAATTGTTTAGTTTGGAAAACACCTCCAAGATCATCAATTCCAACTGTCAACCCAGCACTGCCGTGTTCACCACTAAACCACAGATAAATATTTTTCATCCATCCAGATATTTTTCAAACACTTCCAGAGACAGTGATTTCACCATTTTTAATTCCTGACTACCCTTTCAATGAAGAATTTTTTTCCTAATATCCAGTCCATTTGAAAATTGCTTCTGTGGTGGCAAGCCAAGACAGCAGGGCTGGAACATGCAGGGCTCTCATTGCATCTGGGTGCTCCAGGCATCACCAGAGCATTAAAACAACATCACCACCACTCTGAAAAACCCAGGCACCTGACTGGCACATCTCCGAGGAGACACTGTGTTCTTCATCCCACCAGACTTCAAGGAGAGGCCACACGGTGCTGTGAGTCCAGGGCTGCTGTTGTCCTCCTTCTGGAGCAGAAATGCTTCCCTCCTCCAGCCCACACCAGGCCCCTTCCCTTGCTGCCAAGACACCAAAAATCCTCCATGCAAGTGGCCAGACACAAGCCCAGCTGTGCCACAGCAGGATTTGGCCCATGCTGTGGGTCACACTGCCCTTCTTGGACCCTGGTACCACCAAGCCAAGGCCATTTCCACATTAGCTCTAGGAACAAGGTCCATTCCTGGCCTCCTTCACCTCAAGACGTCCATGAAGAGAAACAAGCTGAGCTGCCTGGGCTCTGACCGTGGCCCCACACAGCTAAGGGAGGTTTCTATCCCTCTCCTCCGGGGCTGCCGTGAGCGTTGTGCTTTTGGCTCTGCCTGGGGAGGAGGCCTGAGCTGCCAAACCACACTGTCAACTGCTTCCCTGCTGCCTGCAGATCCCAATCCCGCAGGCAATACATAACCAGCGGGAGCTGCACCATCCCTGGAGTGTGAAGTGCAGTATCAGAGGAGCACTGCTATCTCCTGCCTCTCCAAGAGGCTGTGCAGGGACTGTCAGAGATTAGGACTAATAGTACTTAGCTCACTTCAGCAGCCAGCTGAATCAAATGATCCTTACATGCCCTTATGTCCTAATGAATTGCATTTGATTCCTTGCCCAGCTCTGAGCATGGAGCAGCAGCACAGCTCTTCATACTCGAAGGGCTGTGGAGGAATCACCCCTCTCATTACCCTTGCAAATCCAGCCTGTGGTTTTAATCCCGACAGCATCTCCTACAGCTCCCACTGCAGGTTCAGGTTTGAGTTCATCTTTCAAAGAGAATTGACCCCTCAAAAGCCAAGCTCAGCTGCAAGCATTGAGCTCCAGCTTAGAGACCAAACAAAACCCACTGATTTCACATTATTTCCATGCAAAGCTATAAATCAGCTTGGGCTCAGTTTGACTCTGGGCCAAAGCCTGACTGAAAGGTTCACGAACCTTAAGGAATTTTTTGACAAGCTTGGTCTGAGATTCAAATTTGTAATGAAACCCCAATAGTCAAGCTTTGCTATTTCCATGCAATTTCTGGTTTTGCTGTGAACATTTCATGCAGCTCTGGGGACAAAGTTACACCAGCATAAACCCAGTTACTCTTTAAGAATCAATAGAGCTGACCTGGATTTCTGCCGGTGTAAGAGCAATCAACACAGCCCAGAAAAAGTTATTTTTATTCCTTGCCTTCTGTTTTGCTAAAATCCACCCAATAAAAGTTCCCAGCCTGAGTCCAGACTGTAGAAATGCAAATGCCAGTAGAGCATAAACCCCAGCATGTGTCTGGAGAAGTTTGTGTAAATCGACAGGGTCATTCCAGCTGTGAGGACAATGAAAACCCAACAAGAGCTCCAGGACCCCCTTCCCCATCCAAATCTGCTAATACCCTAAGGGTCTTAATGAGAAAAGATATTTTGTGGGCTGTTGTCTGAGGTGACTGTTTCTGTAGGGCAGAAAAATCCCTGTGCCACATCAGACTGAACTCAGGACAAGGATTTCTGCAGCCCTTAAAAGGGCTGGCTCCTGCTCCCCCAGCACAGTGCTGGGTTCCAGTGGGTCAGTCAGGCTAATTCCCACTAATTTTTCACAGAACCCCAACTCTAACAAGGCAAACAAAATTTGTGCTCTGGAAGGAAAATGCTGTGGGGCTCAGGGGATGCTGTCCTCCACCCTCTCTCTAATTTTATAGCATATCTGCAGTGGTGTGTCAACATCAAACTGCTCCAAATGGGGAAACTGGTGTGAGGTGCTGTGCCAAAGCCCATTTAGCTCCTTCTATCCCAGCACAGGAACCCATTTCCACAGGTTCAGCTGGATGGCTGCTGGGTAAGGGATTTCTGCCCCTCTGCTCTCTGGCCTCCTGCTTGCAGGACACAGAAATCCTGGGTGCAGAAGCAGAGCAGAACATGGCACTGAGCTCCATTGCCCTGTAGCAACATTCACCCTCTGCAAAGCTGCTCCTCTGGTCCTTGCTGCAGCAGAGCTTGGCCTGCCACCAGCTCCTGCTCCTTCCTATGCCAAGCACTTCCCGCAGTAAGACAGCAAACAGCAGGATTTCCCTCTATTTGCTTATTTTAAAAACGTTTCTTACTGCAAAGGTTTAAGACCTGGCAGGAAGCTGGAGCTTTATTCACCCAGGGGCTCTCAGCAGCCCCAGAGATGTAAAGCAAGGAAGTGCTCTTGCCTGCTCCCCATCTGCACCCCAGCCCCCTCCAAAGACTGGCAGACTCCCCTTTCACTGCTCATTTTAGTGCCAGAAAGCCATTATTCCCAGATATTGCCAGATCCCCCTGCCCTTGTTTTAATCCCCCACCCACTCCTAAAGTCTGAGGTACTGCAGTGCCTTGGGAAGTCCTGAGAGGCAGCTGTACTGCTGAGATGCTAGCGTGGCCTGCTGCATTCCCTGCCAGGCTCTTCAGAGGTGTTAAGAGGGAATTCCTCACTCCCTGGCAGCATCTTGCTGACCTTTCAGTGCAGACATGCTGAGATTTAAGTGTTTGTACAGGTCATAAAATCACCACTGATTTTGCTGCTCCCTGATCTGAATAAATAAGTGCAGCCATCTCAGAGGGGTTTCAGGTGTGGTCAGTGGGACTTCGGGGTCAGTTGTGCCACCCTGGCTCCTTCCATATGCCCAGGCCAGGCTTGGAGCAAGGTTTTGGAAGAAGAGGTCCCTGCAGTGACCTTCTGTGCTGGGTGTAGGGCTCATTCTCACGTTCACTGTGTCCCATGGCCATATCTCCTAATTTATGACCTTTATGTTCCTGGGGTGAAGGAGCCAACATTGCCAAGGCTCTGGTGCTGCCATCCATAGTAGCTGTGCACTGAAGGCACCACACAGGGAGTCAGACACGTCCTGAGAGCACAAAACTCAGTGTTCTGTGCAGCACCTGCCCAGCAAGTCCAGCACATGCCTTAACACATGGGCAGAGCTCACTCACGTCAGTGGTTATCACTCCAACACACATCCCCAGCCAGCACGGTACCTGTCTGCTCTCTGTTTTGGACCTTCCCTTTGGAAAGCAGCAGAAAATCTACTGCTTTGACAGATCACATTCCAAGCCTTGGATGCTAACCTCAGCTTTAAAGGAGCTTGGTTCCAATCCCTATAGACAGCACAGACAAAAATTAGAGTTTCCAGCACTCCCCCACCTTCTTCTCAGGGCTGTGACCTGGTGTTGGGAAGGTGGTTTCAGGGCTCTGCTGTTGGCAGGGAGTGAGGGCAGCCTCTCTTCCCAGAAGCATCTCTGAGCATCTGCTTCAATAGGGCTCCCCCAGCAGTGATTCTGGCAGGAAGCTGGACCAATAATCCCCAAATTCCAGGGAGGGACGGGGGTGTGTTGAACGCCTTGCAGCAGACACCAGGTTTTGGCTCCTGAGTGCTGTGCACGAGAGGAGAGAGCCCACAGGGGAATGTGGAGTTATCCAAATTGGATGCAAGCTCCATTTTATCTTATTGGAGTGGGTTCGGGGGTGATGTAATCACTCAGTGTGCTTGTACAATTGGGATCAGGACGAGATGCTGTTTATCATGAGCTGACAAGTCAAGGAAGGATGCGAGAAAATGATCTGGGACTTCCCATGCAGGACTGGCTGGAACTGTGAACTGGGGCAGACGTGACTGGAAGCCGTAAGGATTAATGGCCCCTCTGCTGCTGTATGAGGTGCAAATGAATGAAATGCTGTTCCCCTTACAAAGGAATGCCATTAATTCAAGGGGAGATTGTCCAGATTTTTGTCCAGTGCGATGAAAGCAGAATTTGGCCCTTGATCTTGTGCAAAAAAAAGTCTGTCTAGCAAGTTTTAAAGCGCTTCTTTCAATTTATCTTTTGATTTGATTGCATTTTCTTATGCAGAAACCCTTTTCCCAGCAAGTGCAGAAAGAATGGGGTAGAGAAAGACAGGCAGGCAGGCAAGGAGAGGTACTGGCAGACAGGAGCAAAGGGAGAATGACTGAGCAGACAGAAACTGTACCGGGGACGCAGGGAGCTGCTCCTTTGGGCAGTGGGAGGAGATGCTGGGGTGTGAGGGGTGGAAAGCCTGGTTGGTGGGAGGTCTGCAGCACTTTTGTCGCCCCTTTGGCTGGAATTCATAAGTAAATACAGAGCTGACTGAAACTGCTGCTGCTCACCAGCAGCCTCTCTTTGGCTTTCACTGGAATTTAGGATGGGAGGGGGCCTGGGGAGTTCGTGTTTACTCACATTCCTCTTCATATGCTGGTTTCGGGATGAAAAACGGGATGGCAGCAGGGTGGTGTGTGTGGCCAGGAGGGGTGACAAGCTCCCTTGGCTTCTGGTGGCTTCATGCCCCAGTAGCTGCTCTGGGAGGGGGAGGCAACAGGGGTTTGTGGTGCAGAGCATCAGGCAGGAGAGCTGGGAGGCATGGGGCTGGCACTGGAAGCTGGATGGGGATGGGAGCCCCGGCAGATGAGGCTGTGCCATCTCCCAGCAAGGCACCGGGTCCCTGGGGAGTCCTCATTGAAATCCTGTGGGTAGAATAATGCAGCAGTGCCTCTTGCACGCCTGGTTCCAAGCAGATCAGCATGCAGGAGGATGCCACACGACCACCTGCCAGCCCAGGCCCTCTCCTCTGGGCTGTGATTCCACCAAGCTCCCAGCCATGGGGTACTCTGGACCCTACCAAAATGCACTTCAAGAGCTATTTCTTCTCAAGCTCTCCATCCTGTAGCTTTGTGATCCATCAGAGCAGGAGGATTCAACTCATTCTGTGTTTGAATGCAGCAGTGCCTTTTCTTGAGGAGCAGCTGAGACAGAGCGGGTTTGTTTTGTGTCACCCAGAGCAGTGGGGGACTGAGCTCTGCTGAACTCCTCTGCCTGCCATGGAGCATCACGTTTGCCACCCACAAGTCCTGTTTGGAGCTTCTCTCTGCTGGCAGGATGCAGTGATACGATGAGCAACAAGCAGAAGGAGCAGATGTTTGCTAAAAAAAAAAAAAAGGAGGCAATAATCCAGAATTTTGCTGATATAAACACAATACCAGCACTGAATACGACTGAAGGAAGACAAAAACATCCCAAAGACATAAAACATCAGGCTACTTGGAGAACCTCCAGGCTACATGCGCTGAACTCTGTCAGCCTCCGAGAAAGGAGTGCTTAACCCCTTTTCAATCTCTTTGGCAGTCCAGCCCTTGAAGATTTACAGTGGACTCTGTTTGAATGAGGGATCTTCCCTGACACATCGTGCTCCTTTAATTCTGGGTGAGAAAACAAACAGCCGCCCTGCAGACACCCGTCTGACCGTGCCGTTCCCCTCCCCGAGGGACACTCAGCCCCTTCCTCGCCATCATTCCCCAGCTCCTCTGCAGCCCCAGCAGCACCTCGGGGCTCCGTGGCTCTGGGGGTGCTCTGTCTGCCCAACACCCCGTGCTGCCCCTGGTGCTGGCAGCACAGCATCCCCGGGATGCTCCCGTGGGAGGTGGGTGCACCGGGGTGGGGCAGGCAGCAGGACCGAGCGGTGCCGCAAATTCCTCTCTGCTGGCGCTGCTCATTCCCAAGCCCTAATTACAGCGTTGCTGCAGGGACCAGCCTGGCACGGCTGGATCCCGGGGTCAGGCCAGGCTCCGAGGGCCAGCCGTGCTCCAGAGACAGCGCTGATGAATTTTGACAGGACTTAAGGACACCTGCTACTTTCGGAGATTTTTCTCTTTTGCAAGCAAGCTTTCGAATGAGTGTGTGTGTGTGTTGACAGGGGCAGATATCACTGGAGGGTGTTGAGGAGGGAGCAGGAGGGAAATCTCTGAAGAAGGTGTCAGGAAGGATTTTTCTCTGCTGCTCACCCTACAGTGACTGATGGGCAGTGAGGAACCAGCCTCCCTTGGACCCAGATCATGTGGGCTCACTTTGGTTGTGGGGCCTGACCATGGCATTTGTAATGTCCCCTTAAAGCCAATTAGTAGCATTAATATATGGAGACCACACACATGCCCAACACTTGTATTTGTGCTGGATGGCTTCCATCTTGGAAACTTTCTTGGCCTTCTGTCCATCCCCAGGATGTTTCCAGGACTCCACCTTTCCCTTCCCAACCCTGTGGCCACAAGGGAACCGAGAAGATTCATGGCCAAAGCATCAAGAGGGAAACTGAGCTAGCAACCTCTCCCATCCATTGGAAGTTCTCAGGCTGAGCAAAGCGTGTGCTCCGGGCATGGGAGGGGGCTGTGCTAACCCATGAAATAAAGAACATGTTCTGCTCTGGGAGTGCAGTGCAGAGAGGGACAAACTTCATTGCCAGCGCCAGGTCTCAAGGTCTGCAGCCCAGTAGATCTGGTGGTCTTGTGGGATTTGCTCCAAACAAACATCAGAAAGTAAAACCAGCTCTGTATGTTTGTCTTCCCAGCTTCATTAGACTCATGGAATGGCTTGGATTGGAAGACACATTTAAAGACCATCTAGTCCAACCTCCCTGGCATGGACAGAGACCTCTTCAACAAGATCAGGTTGCTTAGAACCCCACTCAACCTGATCTTGAATGTTCCCAGGGATCAGGCATCCACCACCCCTCTGGAAAACCTGTATCAATGCCTCACCACCCTCACTGGAAAAAATTTCTTTCTTGAAAAACACTCCTTGTTCTCCCCTCACCTTCTGTCCTGGTTTCCCTTTTCTCCCCATCTAAACGAGGAGAGCAGCAGGCAGGGAAGGCAGGTCTGAGCTTCACCTACCTGTGCAGGAGCTGGGAATGGGAGATCATCAGCTTGCTTATGCATGGGTGGCCCTTGAGGGAAGTGATTGGGAGCCTGGTGAGGGCCAAAAAGTGTTTTTCAGCCTGGAAGCCCCAATCCCATCCCATCCCACATAGTTTTACAGTGCAGCTCTCTCTGTAAAGTGTCTGGTGGAGTGATGTGGAGCCATGTTGGCCAGATCTCCCTGTGAGTTTCCAGACACATTAGAGATGTATGCACACATATATTTATATCTGTAGCTGCTGTTTTGCAGCTGGTGGGAAATGAAGGCTGTTCTCAGCCTTGTTCCCTTTCTGCACATTACCCACACTCCCCCTTGCTGACATCCACTGGACCCAGTCTTCTCCCAGAGGAGAAGCCAGGAATTTATGAGGCAATGAAGGTGCTTGACGTTGCCTCAAACTGCTCCTTCTCCTCTCTAGGAGTTTTTTGCTGGGTTGGAGAGTTGGGTTTGTGTGAGGAAGGCTGAAAGGAGCATGGCTGCATATCTCCCCTGGAGCCTCTCCGTCTGACTGCTTTCATGTGCAAAAGGCAAAACAGAAACACAACCGACCTCTGAACTCTGGATGGGCCCTTTCACCACCTCAAAGCTGTTGCATTATCTCTCTTTTACCTCCTTCCTCTCTTTCCTCCCGAGCCTGGACACTAAAGCCAAGTCTGGTTCTCAGCACATCTGCTCTTTCAAAGAGTTGGGAGGTCCCAAGACCACTCTGTCCCAGAGTCAGGATTCTGCATCTGGCTTGGCCTTGCCTATGAGTCACTTGGGGAGCTTGGGAAAGTCACGTAACTCTTCCCTGCTGGTGCAGTGGCTGCTGGAGCAGTGCAAGACCCAGCCCAGTGGGCTCCAGTTGGCTCCTCCTCTGCAAAGCTTCACCTCTGAGCACACACCAAGCACCTTGCGATCTTCTGGTGGAAAGAGCCTTGCAAATGCCCCATGGTCTGATGTCCCACAATGGGAATACAGGTGTCCTGTGCCAGCGTTTCTCTGCCAGCCCATCTGGAGAAGTGGAAGGTGCAGAGATGCTCCATGTAGTCTTCCATCAGCTGTAAAGGCTTCAACAGGCACTTTCATGTAATGCCATCCTGTGGGATTTACCGTCTGCTCCCCTCCACCCTGTGCCCATTGCAACTCACTATTTTAGAGAGATTTCATCTATTTTATCTCATTTGCCTCTCCAGAACAAAGCCTCCCTGGAGAAATGCCGCCAGTCACGGCTTTACGCTGGGTGAACTGAGCAGAGCCTGGCCCCAAGCGTGTTAATTGTTGGCAGACTCATTATTGCCCTTTCCCAGTCTTTGTTTTCCCCTGGAGGGGCTGGGAGCCCCGGACCTCCGGCGCCGGGTCCCAAGCAGAAGCGTGCTGCAGGAATGGGAGCTGGCAGCTCCCGGCCAGGGGTGGCTGCAGGAGATTTTGTTCCACTGCCTCTGCTGGAGCTCTGTTTTTCCATCCCCATCCAATGAAATAAACACTTTCACGTGTCACAGAGCCCTGCGGACACGGCTCGGGAGTTTTGCTTTTCCTTGTGGAGCGCCTGCCCCCACTGGTCTGCCCGCCAGCCCCACTTGCTCTGTTGCCATTTCCAATCCCCTCAGCTGAGAGGAACCTCAGTGCTCCCTCCCAGGGGCTCTGGTGACATTTTTCACCAAGGACAGGATTTCTATGGAGGTACAAAACCTGGTGGTTTTGGAATGTGGTGCAGGACTGTCCCCACCTTGGGGAGTGGAGATGAGCTGGATGCTCGGCGGGACTGTTGGCCAGGGATAAGGAGACAGAGTGCAGCAGGAGAGGAGCATATTTGGGCAGAGACACCCCCAAGACTCCCCACTCCTCTCACTGTGGGATCCTAACTGTCCATCACGGCTCTTTGGCTGAGCTTGAGCCTCCGTGCCCCTGAGATTCGTCAAGAACATTCCCCAAGACCCCCTCCTCCCTTTTCCTGTGAGCCCAGGGGCTGTACAGAGAAGGATGGGGGGGGCAAGGGGGAGGGAGCATATTTAGGCCCCGTTGTTTCTGCTCACAGACGTGGCAGTCCCCGGCCCCTGCAGCTCCAGCTCTGGCAAGCACAGCCCAGCCTGTTTTTATGTTTCCTGCCTCGGCTCCCAGGCAGCCCAGAACAGCCCAGCACCGAGGCACCGCGCTGGCCACGACCCTGCTGAGCTGGCTGAGGTGGGGGATCTGGTCCCTGGGGAACTGCCAGCCCCTCTGAGCTCCTCTGGGTGCAGGGAGTGCAGAGAGAGGGCAAGCCAGCCCTGGGAACAGGAAAACCTGATGACACCTGACACTCCTGGTGTCCCCTCTCCTGGCTTGGGTCAGGACACGTGAACCAGCCAGAGTGATGCCATGTCCTGCATTAACCCCTTCCATGGGGACAGCTCAGGAGGAGGCTGGGGCTTGCAGAGCCAGTCAGCCCTGATCCCATGGGAAAGGTTCTGGCCCTCCTGCCTCCCCCAGGTGTGCCTGAAGGGGGTGGGCATTCCTGGGCAAGGCTGTAGAGCTCAGCAGTGATGAAGGAGCTGTGACCAAGGCTGCATGAGGAATCACATCCACAGGAGCATTCCATGGATCCCTGGTGGAATTAGATATCTTCTGAGGCAGGCCAATGGTTTGGCTCTCCTGGGACATCCAAATTAGTGTCACCATCTCCAGTAGGTCACAAACCAGGTGACTCTCTCTGCCCTCTATTGCTGTCACCAGAGAGGTGAAGGTCTGATCCACACCTTGGAGAACGGGTCAAGTTATACTCAAAGTTGGATTTCTTGTGGCCTGCCTCTTTCTGGGTCCCTTGCTGCATCCTGGGAAAACCAGCTGCACTTGTGTTTTGGAGAGATTGCTGCAGAATCAGGAACTCCCAAGAAATGGGACCTGTGTGGCACCTGGAGCAGGGAGAAGGCAGCACCACAGCAAGAAATATTCAAGGCTGGGAAACTTTTCAGCTGGTGGCAAAGGGAATCAGTAATCTAATGTCCCCAGCCAGAGGCAGGCTGGTCCTTTTTTGAGCACTCAGCCTTGAGCCCGGTTTCTTGGAAGGCCACAATTTCCACAGCTTCCCCACCAGGCAGCCTGGGACCAGGCTGTGGCCCAGGTGGAAACCTGCCGGCTCCTCTCCTTCCCTCTGCACTCCTGGATCTGGCAAGTGCCGCTGGCAGGATAGGAAGAACAGCCCTTCCATGGCAGAGACACTCATGTCCCCACTGTGCAGCCTGGCTGCTTTTGCTCCCCCAAACAGGCGAGTCCAGAGCTTCCCCTCTGCTTCCACTGTGTCTCAGGTCTGCTTCTTTGATGCCGTGAATGAAAGGCAGGACATAACAAACAACAGCAACAATAAAAAACCCACGCACAAACACGTAACAAATCAAAATGACCCCGTCTGTGAATGAAGGGGAAAAAAAAGGCGGTTCCATCCCTGGAAGTCTCAAGAGCTTCCAAAAATAGGCTGCGGTCCCAGCCAAGGCGAGCACAGCCAGGGTTTGCTCGGTCAGTGCCAGCACTGGGAAGGAGCTGCGGTTTCCCAGTCACTCCTGCCCTGCTCCAGTGCCCGTGGGCAGCTGCACCCCATCTCCCCCTGGCAGGGGGAGCAGCCAAGGGCCCTGTGGGGCAGGAAAGGGCACCATGGCTCAGCGGGTGTGAAATCCCTCTAAAACTTGGTGTAACAATTTATTTTGCTGATCACAGCTGAACAACCCATGGGCCACCAAACACCTCCCCCCTACACATGCACAGAAGGTGGGCATGACTGGTGCCGTGGCTGGAACAGTAGAGGAGTCCCAAACTTCAGCACCCAGCATCCTTCCAGCTCTCATGATGGCTGTTACACCAGCCTAGAGGATTTTCCCCATTTTCCCAGGTGCTTGGTACATGTAATTGGAAATTTTCCACCTCCAAACGCCCTGCCAGCAGCAGCCACTCTCCCCACTGTGCTTTTCCCTGGGATTTGGGCTTCTCCCAAACCTTGCTGCAGGAACTCTCCTCATGCTGGCCACTGCCTCCCACATCTGGGAACCATGAGTGGAGCAACGGGGCCGGAGATGGAAATTTGGGCTTGGCCCCATTGGCTCACCTGCCTCAGCCCTGCACCCAGCCCGGGGACTGCACCAAACCCCCAGCAGACCTTGGCACCCTTCCCCTTGTCAAAGGCAACTCCGGGCAGCATCTGCCAGGCAGGAGAAGGAGAGATGGGGCAGGAGCTGCTGCTGAGCCGGCACAGCCGCATTCGGCTCCGGCCGGGGCCGCATTCCTGCCTTCACCCGGCGTGCGCAGTTCAGCGTGAGCACGAGTGCACACGTCCTCCAAGAGCCCCAGCCGGTGGCCAAGAGACTCCAGATGCTGGAGGAGCTGTGCACAGCTGCTGGCCAGCAGCAGCAGAGGGGAAAATATAAATAAAGGCTTGAAATCCTCTCCCTCTCCCTCTCCCTCTCCCTGACCCCAGCACAGCAGCAGGACATCCCCATGTCCCTGCACCCCCCAGGTCCGTCCTGCTGGCCCCCAAAGCCGGGTTGTGCCTGCGAGGTCGCCTCGGGCTCTCCGCCTGCCTGGCTCGGCGGGGGGACCAGGCAGAGTTCGTGGCGCGTCTGGAAAGAGAAAATCTCCCTGCAGAATCTAACGGGAGCACAGCGAGCTGGCCTGTGCGGGGTCTGTCTGAGAAATGAGAGCATGGAGAAGGAATGTCAGGTATTTCCTTCTGCTCCCCAGTGCTAGAGCAGCCCCAGGTATCTGTCAAAGGCAAAAGAAGGGACCAATGCTGTTTCCCTGCATCCCTGTGCTGCTGCGAACCTCCAGATCACAAGAAAAGCTACGGGGCTGGAAGGGAGACCGTGTCTTGCAGGCGAGATACAGATCTGATTCTGTTTGCTCAGAGGAGAAAGGAAACAGAGAAAAACCCGAAAAGAATCGCAGGAGGTTTTAGTGGAAGCCTTTCTGCACTGTGGGAGCTGGGGAAGAACTGCTTCAGAGAGGGCCTTGCACTGTTTAAAATGAAAGCATTTCCTGGGTCATCAGCCCAGCGAGGCGGTGGCAGCGGGATGGGGAGGGCTCTGCAGGGGCACCGAGAGCACAGAGCCCCCCAGACCCCCCTGCACCGCGCCCCGCTGGCAGCGCCGAGCGCCCGCCGTGCGACGGGAGCGCCGAACGGGGGATGCAGGACCGGAGAGACACCAGCCCCCAAAGTTGAACTCAGGTCACGGTCTCACCGGCCCTGGGTTTTTTCCCTTCCTTCGCGTGGCTTTCGTTGAAACTCGAACCCGGCTCATCTGCTGGGCCAGCGGGCTGGGAGCGCCGGATCTTGGCACCCTCCTCTCCTCGGCTGCGCGCAACTCCCGCGCAGGGCGGAACAGCACAGCGAAGCTTTCCCTTCCCTTCGTCTGCATAAGCCCCGCCGCCACCCCCAGAGAGGCTGGGCACGGTGTGCAGGGCTGGGGCAGGATGGAGAGGGGCGGGCACAGCGTGGGCAGTGGGGCTCAGCCCGGAGCGGGGAGCTCTGCACATGCAGGCACAGCCAGCGCAGAGCCCGGCTGAGGCAGCCCGGGCACCGGCACCGCGCTTGTGCCTGTGAAGGGTTCTGGGGTTCTGGCTGTAGGACACAAGCAGGGTGCAAGTGGTCCCAGCCCCATCCTTATCCCTGTGTAGGGTTCTGGCTGAGACACGAGCAGGGTGCCACCAACCCCAGCCCCATCCTTGTGCCTGTGAAGGGTTCTGGGGTTCTGGCTGTAGGACACGAGCAGGGTGCAAGTGGTCCCAGCCCCATCCTTGTGCCTGTGTAGGGTTCTGGCTGTAGGGCATGAGCAGGGTGCCACCAACCCCAGTTCCATCCTTGTCCCTGTGCAGGGTTCTGGCTGAGACACGAGCAGGGTGCCAGCAGCCCCAGCCCCATCCTTGTGCTTGTGTAGGGTTCTGGCTGTAGGACACGAGCAGGGTGCCAGCAGCCCCAGCCCCCCAGCTCTCCTGGCCCTGTTTCCTAGCATGAGGTGTGTGGACACAGCACTTCCCCGCAGCTGCACGGCAGATGAGAGCTCTCGCTGCTCTGGCAGGGCTCCGCTCTGCCTGCAGGCTCTGCCCCTTACACGTGGTCTCAACTCAGCAGCAAAAATCCTGGGCAGCTCTGTCCTTCCCTTTATTCAGCTCAGAGGATGGGACATCATCACCTCTATGCTTATATGCAAGAATGGGGGCAGGTCCCAGCTCCACCAGCGCCCAGAAGATTGTGAAAGGGAAAGCAATGGGAATAGAACAAAACAAGGTTACCCCACACTTAAAATCTATTCTTTTGCTTTTACTTTGTTCTTCTTCCTTATGCTTGTTTCTGAGCATCAGTAGGGAGATTGGTTGTGCCAGCTATTCCATATGTGAGGTTTGGCTTAAATCGATAGAAATCCAGCTGTTTTCCATGAAGAATATTAAGTTTTTAAAAAATAACAGCTGAAATGGAGCAATCCACAAATCCATTGTAGTGGCTCTGCAGGCCAGAGCACCCTCACCTCTTCCTAGTGAGGTCTCATTGGATGGGTTCTGCTCTGCCACCTCTTCCTGGGTCACTTGGAAAGGGGAACCCCTGGAGAAGCGGCCCTGTTGGGATCATTGAGGGTGTGACACTGCAGGTGCCCTTTGCACAGCCCCACAGGGACAGTGACAGAGCTCTTTGCCATACTGCTCTGCCCAGGACATGGCTCCCACCTTCAGCCCTCTCTAACCTTGTGCTTTATGCCTCAACAATTCCCATGTTTCACCCTTTCCCAGATGTATTCTTTCCTGGGTGTTGATCCTGCCCACTGCAGGATGCACCATGTCCTCTGTGCTTTTATCAGGCTGCTCACCACAGGCAGATGCTGGTGGGGCTGGTCCAGCCTTGAACTTGGGGTTCTGCTGCCTCCCCTCCCTGGCCCCTGAGGCTTGGCTGGTATCCAGTATTGCTGTCTCCACCCTGGCTCCTCAAAGGCCATTTTCCGATGCTTGTCTGTTCTAATTTGGGTCTTTGGCAGGACAAGTCTCTCTCCTCTCTGGATGCAGGTCCAGCCTGTGCTCGTGGCCATGGCTTGGACCCATCTGTGTGTGGACAGGCAGCCTGGAAGTGGTCCTGGCTGGGGATGCTCTTGGTCCTTGCCAGGGAGAGCATCAAACCCTGCGGCAAGCACACCTTTTGCTCTCTCTCTTGTTTTATGTGGCTGAAGGAATGCAGTTTTGTCCTTCTGAGAGCTCTGCCCCACTCCTGAGCCATGCTGGACTGGGTGTCCCAGTGTATGAGATAAAATTAACTATTAATGTAAAAAGTAATTAAGCAATATAACTAATTCAATAACAATTATTAATTATCAATTACATGATCTCATTAAAGAGGAGAATGTAGAGGGTAACAAGGCAGAATCAGTGATTCCGGCTGGGAGCCCCCTCTCTACCCACCAGGTCCTGCCATCTCCCTCAAGAAATAAGCAGCTCACCTTTACTTCTACAGACCCCAGCTCTCACCCAGCCTTGGGCTCTTGGAGAAGTCATGTGTTGCTGGGGAGAAGGGATGATGCCTTAAAAAAAACCCCAAACCAAAAAAACCCAACAGAAATCAGGTACCTGCCAGGAAAAAAAATCAAACATATTTTCCGTTGTGTCTTGGCTGTGGAAGGGGGATGTGACAGCCATGGAAAATGGACAGATTCTGCAAGCAATAAAAAATGGCTTTGCTTTCTCCCCCTCTTCTCCCCCTGTCTCTTTTCATGTGCTGCATTTCCTACAATCTGATTTTCTTCTCTCCAGCAAATACAGGTTTCAGGTTCCCAAGCATGGGGCTGCGGTTTGAGAGGAGCAATGGAAACTCCCTGCGGTGGGAAGGGGCCAAAGGCACAGGGGGTGCAGGAGGGGAGGGAAAGAGGGGCTGCTCTCACTGGGATGTGAAGGCTCACAGGGGCACAGAGCTAAGCCCCTGCACTCTGCTCTGCACTGGACACGTTTCTCATTCAGTGCCTCCTGTCTGAGGCTGAAGGTGATGATGCACGGGGAGCTGGGGTGTGCTCCCATGCTGGAAGAGGGGACCCAGGAGGGTCCCATCACCCCAAGGCCACCCCAGGCCGCAAGGATGACCCACAGGAGGGTCAGAGCTGGGTTTGCTGGTGACCCCTGCCTGATGTCACCTCCATCCCTGCCTGTGCCTGTCCCATGGGGCACTCCCCTGCCTGGCTGCTGGCCAGCATGCTCGCCTTTCCCACACTGCTGGGGGAGAAGTGAAAGTGCTTCTCCTCATACCCTGAGATCTTTGTTTACAGGGACTTCAAATATTTATCCAAAGTGCAGGGCTCTGGCAGGGACGTCAGGTCCCCCTGCACGGGGCTCTGCAGCTCATCCTTCTTCACCTTTGGGCCATCTCCTTCTTTTTATTTATTTCCTTGAGGATCTTCCCTGCAGTAAATCACTGCTGGCAACATCGGTCTGGGGGTGATGGCATTCAGCTGCCCACTGGCATTTTGGCTGTGACCTGCAGGAGCACCTCTCCTTCTCAGGGATGGATTCATCCTACAAACATGGAAAACAACAGGGCTTTCTAGAGGCTGTTTCCCTGGATCAGAGAGCTTTCAGACAATGGGGACAATTGAGAGGTATCCTCTTTCTTCCCCACCACCCATGCAGGCATCTCCAGTGGGCAGGCATTCCCAGGGTGGCTCAGCTGGATGAAGGCTGAGCTCTGCCTGCCCATCACTGTCCATGCTCTCATCAGATAAAACATCCTCTAAGAAAAGTGACTTTCTGGATTAGATTCTGGCATGAATAAACACTCATGCTAGAATCTGCCAGTCTTTCAGGAACTGCAAGTATTTTCCCAGTGTCAAATGTTCATGCAGATACTGTATAAATAATGACCTCGATTATGTCAGTTATTACAATGAGCAGAGCTCTGGGCTTTGGTTCATAACAGTATCTGCAAATCAGTGCCTTGACTTTTTGCTCTTCTTGGGAGATTGCTCATGCACCAGCACTCTGAGGCCAAACGTCTGTGTTTTTGGACAGGGCTGTGGCAGCCTGCCAGCACCTTCCCTGCACTGGGGCCAAGTGCTGCGTCCCCATGACATGGCAGAGCTGTTCTGGGAGAAATGTGGGGTGTGTGACGTCCTGGGGAGCCTGGCCATGCACCAGGGATCTGGGACCTCTGTCCATGGCACCTCCTGCAGCAATCCCAAATGGAAAGCCCAGACTGATCTGCAGCAGAGCATGGGGGAACATCCCGAAGGGAGGGGGGTGTGAGAGGGACCCACTGCAGTGGGCCCAGGGCTGTTTCCCAAGCAGAGCAGGGGAAATGAGCCAGTTTTACCTCTGAGAACACAATGCTGTCCCTGGAGCTGGGGATCCTGGGGGCTCCTCCTGCCCCTCCCATGCCTTGCTGCCTCTTGGGGGATGGACCTGAGGTGGGAGGGTGGAGGTACCTGGGGAAGTTGGAGACACTCCTGGGTGGGATCAATTAATGAACCTGATTGCCCTTGGAGAACATCTGGGATCAGCCTCTGCTCCTTACCCCAAGCTTGGCACTTGCAGAAATCTCCTTTTTTCTCTCACCCTGTCCCAGGGGCTGCTCCCAGACACACCAGTGAACCATTTGCCAAAAGCATAGAAAAGCACCAGACCAGCAACTTTGCTGCTTCTCCAGTGGGAGAAATGATATCCACAGGCTGTGGGTGAGGAGAGCTCCAGTGGGAAATGGCCAGGCAAAGGCAAACTGAAGCTAATCTGAGTCTGGTTTTCCTCCAGATTGCTCTGTTTATTCACAATCTTTCTTTGATAAAATTGTAGAAAATCAGAGGCAACATCCCCTGCCTTCCAAATGTAAAGGGAGGGATGGAAAAAGAGCCAGAAAGAAAAGGCAGCTCCAGCACAGAGAGCGATGCAGTGGGGCCATCTGAGAGGCACAAACAGAGTAACTGCACTCACTCTTTCATTTGCTGCTCCTTCCATGCAGGAATTTCCCACTAACAGCCCGTGTCTGAATCTGCAAATATAATAATAATAATAATAATAATAATAATAATAATAATAATAATAATAATAATAATAATAATTATTATTATTATTATTATTATTATTATTATTATTATTATTATTATTATTAAAATAAAGACCTTTAGTTTTCCAGGCTTGAGGCAGCTGCATAGCATCTCCCAAGATGATGGCTGCAAAGATGAAACCAAAATCAGGCACCAGTTTCACATCAGCCTGGAGCAGTGTTCTGGAACCTTGTCCTTGCCTGGTCTCCCACTCTTCCTGGCTCCTCCTGCCCTCAGGTTGTCAGAAGCTGGCTGTGCCTTACCTGTCTGGGGTGCTTACAGGGTACATGTGGGAAATGAGGTTGAGAGTAGGATTGCTTTGATTTTAGCCAGAGACTGCAGAGTAGGTGAGAGTCTCCAAAAGAAAAGGGAAAAAACCCAAAGGAAAAAAAAAAGGAAAGAAAAAAGCATTCTTACAAATTTCCAGCAGTTTTTATTGTAGGTGTAACTGGTAATGGATGTAGCCTGACACTTCTAGCTACAAGGCTCTGATTTCATTTGCCTTTAACTTTGTCAGACTCAAAACACTTGGCCTGAACTTCTCCAGGCTGGCTGCACATCAGCCAAAACAGCACCTCCATTTGCAAGGACAGGGTTCAGGCAACAGAAAAGCATTTTCTGCATGAGGGCTCCAGCAACCCTCTGCTCTGGCAAGGAGGTGCACTTCATCCAAAGGTGCATTAGCTGGAGATGAGATGGAAAGCTACCCAGGTTATAACCTCTGGAAAACTGAGATCTGCTTGGCACAAAGGGCAAAAACCCTGAGAGTTTGAGTTTGAATTTGTGTCTTTTATAGGCTGATGTGGAAGGAAATGGTGCAGCCTTGCTCTGAGGCATGAAGGGTGGTAATGTTGAGCTCCTGTTAATGTTGAGCCCTGTACAGAAAGCAGAGCTTCCACTGCACTGTGCCAACACAATTCCTAAAATCCAGACCGAAATTTACCCTTCCAGTCCAAAGTGGAGATCCACTTTCTTTCTCCTTGTCCTCCTGCTTTGGGAAAGGACTGAGGGGGGATTTCAGGAGGGTGGGGAGCATTCAGGTGGTGGGTCAGATGTCTGATTTCTCCTTGGTCCAGGACTCTTCCAGCCATGCTATGGAGAGAGGAGCACACAACACTCTCTGCACGTTCACTGGGGGTCCTCAGGACCGGCATATCAGTGCAGGAACAAAATATCCTGTCCTGTGTCCTGACTCCAGCAACTGAGCCAGCTCCACCCTTCCCTTACAAGTGGAGAAAGGATTTCTCCAATACTTTCTTGCAGATAGATCAACAGCAAGGAAGGAAGTTTCCATTCCTTATGTGCTGGTCCAACTCTGCACTGCAAAGCAGCCTGATGCTGTTGGGCAGCCAAAACCCTCCTTGCTTCTGCCTGGGATCTGACAGCGCCAGGCAAAACCTTCCTGGCTGCAGGGCCAGCTCTGGGCAGTTGTTGTGGCCTGGACCAGCTGAGGAGCTTTGGGGGAGCCAGGAATTGCACCATTAAAAACCTAGGGAAGGAACAACTGGTGAACGCTCAGACCGGATCTTGGCCGTGGCACCTGAATTAGCCCCTAGCCCTGGCTGGTAGCACTGAGGTCTCCCTAGCAACAAAACTTCAATATTTAACACCAAATGCATGTGCCCAAATGACCTTCCAGCTCCTTTCCATAGTGTTGCTGCTGAGCTGGCTCCAGGAGCACGGCAGCTGCCAACTGAGCCACCGCCAGCTCAAGATTTCCTCTGCTTCTCCCCAATGAGCACACACCGAGTTTGCCATGATCTGGTGCTCAGCACTGGTGAGCTCATGGGCAGGGTGGAGCCTTCAGGAGATACAATGTCTGACCAGGGGAGTTAAAGAAAGCCAAAATCCAGAGGGTCCATGGATAGAGACAATCATGTTGTAGCCACCAGATGAAGGAGGAGATGTGCTTGGAGATACAATCTGCAAAGAGGTGGAAAATAAAGCTGGCAGGAAAACCCTGTTCCCATAATTTCCCGACTGTGGGGAGGGACAGGGGACAAACAGGTCACAAACTGACCAACTGAGCTGCTGGGCCACAGAAGCAGCGAGGGGGTCTGGGTGTGGTCCATGGACAGAGGAGGGCAGTGAGTCTGACTGGCAATGAGGAGCTCATGGAAGCTGAGGGAGACAAAGACATGGCCTGGAGGCTGCACAGGCAGGATAATGGGCAGTGTCTGTGCTTGCAAGGGCAGAGACTCAAGAAAGTCAGCAAAACAGAGCTGTGGAGGCTGGAGGAGCTCAGCACTTCTCACTTCAGTAAGTGGCTGTTTATTCTGGTTGTTATGAAAAGCAGGTCTAATACTGCTGTCTGCAAACCAAGGCTCTCCTTCCTTCCCTCCATCCATCCACTCACCCATCCCTGGAGTACCTAAGCACCTCCAAAGCAAATTGTGTTTATTTTCTATAGATTCATCCAAGAAACTCCAGCACTGCACCTGCCTTCACCCTGAAACCTTCCTCTGTGCCTCCAAGCATCAGTGTGGAGTCACGGTGTGTGCACGGGGAGGGAACAACCCTGCCCCAAGCAGGAGGTGGGGGATGCTTTATGAAAAGCAGTTACAGCCATTCTTGGAAGACTTTGGCTCCAAGCCCCTCTGCCACATTCCTAGGAGAGATCATATCAAAAAACCCTATTTTTGCTAAAATTGTAGTGGTAACAGGCTCCAGATGTCTGTTGTTATGTAATCGGGTTTGTTTCAGTGGATCCGACTTCCAGATGTGCAGCGTGGGCTCAGGGTGTCTGCTTGGTCCTCTGTGGACCAGGGGGAGCAGCCAGCTCTCCCTGCTGTGCCAGAGGGGGCAGCTGCCTCCACGGCAGATGGGATTGCTCCTGGTTCATGAGCACTGCTCTTCCTTGTCCTTTCTGCTACACCTTTAGTCATCCTGGACACTCATCTCGGGTTCCACATCTCATTTTGGGATGAAAGCAAGAAAGGTCACTGAGTACTGGTTTGCTCAGCTCTGCATGGGAAGGAGGGAACTCACTGGCAAGGCTGGGATGAGGAACAGTCCCTGGCACCACTGTGGTCCTCCCATGGGGCTCATTGGGACTATCACCAGGAATCACCATCATGAGAAGTATTGCTTGGGGATTCTGATTAAGCAGTGACTGAAGACTGGAAGCTAAAGAGAATTAAGGGACTGACCACGTCTTGATTTCCCAGGGCCCATTTTGTGCTTTCTGTGCTATGAGAAAAACTTGGGCAGGAATGCACCAGATAGAGGTTTCCTCAGGCAGAAACGTTTTGGACTTGAAGAGGAAAAGCTCTGATGAGAGTGACTGTCACCTTCCCATTGAGCCTGTGGGAACAGCTCAGTAAACACCAATGGGACCAGCCCACACATCCTTCTGGACCAGTTTCTATGCTGTCATTGATGTTTTCCAGCTGAGTTCTTGCCTTGGTTCTTGTTGCTCGATGAGGTTTTCTTTCCTGCTGGAAGCTGAAGGTTTTTGAAGGATTTCGAGGCCTGTTGGTTTCCTCTTCCCTCAGTGCAGGTCTTGGTGCCACAGGATCAGAGTCTCCCTTCCCCAGCACTGCAATTAGCTGGAAACATTGGCTGCTCACCTGTTTGATAGGAAGAGCTCCAAGGAGGGATGCAGCAGATGTCTGGATCCTGGCTGCCAGGTGGACAGTGGGATGAGTGGTGCATGCTAAGCCAAGGAGGATTTTAATTCAAAGCATGTGGCTCTGTGCCGTTGCTATTAACATCTGCTAATGAAATGCTAAGACTTATTAAGTGTCCAGATCGAGGAGGGAGATTTGAAGGGATGTACTTGGACTGAAAGGAAGAGGCTTAGGTGCTTCCTGGGGAGCAGAGAGAAAGGAACGCCCAGGGTTGGCTCCCCTGAGGAGAAAATGGAACTGCCACCTGACGACAGAAGGAAGGAGCTGGAGAGTCAATACCAACCCTGTAACACCCCATGGGACATGAGCTGAGCCACAGCTCCAAGGAGAAGGGGAGGTCAGGGGGGCAGTGACAGATCTGCACCTGTGGAGGGGCACTGACCCTGCCCCAACACCACTGACCAGCCAGGCTGGGACCTCTGAGGCAGCTCAGGAACAAGTGTGGTGAGAGAAGCTTCCTTTTGCTGTGTCTCAGTTCGAACCTCCCTAGTGCCAAAAAAATAGACAAAGACCAGTGGGACAAAATCAGTGCTCAGCTGGAGCCTGGGAAGTCCAAGGGGAAAAGAACTGGTGTGGGTTCTCGAGTTCACATCTACCCTTGTGCTTGTTTTTATCTGCAGCAAGGCTTTTGCAGAGCTGGTTTTGCTTTGCATTGCAGGCACGTGCTTGTCTCAGTGATTTGGTTTTCTCTCTCCTCTTTGCAAAGCAGCACAAGGCGGGCTCTGGGGCTCTGCTGTGCACATGAAGGAGGCCTTGGCCACAGAGTCAATTGGAAAGCCATCTGCTCCCAAGAATGAGGATGTTTCCGTGGTTTTATGAAAGAAAGGGACTCTTCTTCTCTCTTTTTCCTTTTTCTTTTCCTTTTCTTGCTATGAGGAAGCCATACGTGTGCACAAACAGCCTTGCCAGAAATGTGGTGTTTATCAGAGGAGTATTCCCCCATTGCCGTGGGACAGAGCCTGATGGAGGGGTGAGAGGGGAGGGGAGAGTGGATACAAAGGCATCCCCAGCCCAGGAGACAGCCTATGCAAGGTGTGGAAACAAAGCTGGGCAGGGGAAATGAATGAACACTTCATCCCGGGCCCTTCCCCCCAGCACGTCCATGTAAAATGTGGAGATTAGGTGGAAAATCCATATAGAAGGGAAGTGTATGCCTTTAGCAGAGCAGGGCTCCCCACAGGCCAGCTAATTGTTCTGAATGGATGTCCTGGCTCGCAGACAGTCTTCTCTTAGTTTGTTTTCCTGCTTTGACCAGTGTTTCTGCAGTTAACCCTTCTTCCGTGGGAGGACAGTGGGTGGGAGAGGGGGAATTGTCCCTGCCCTGTTTAACCAGGGCAGCAACACCTGACCCCTCCAAGACCTTCCAAATGTCACAGGGGGGGAAAACATTTCGAGATGAGGTGTGAGAGGTGAACACACAGGTCTGACAGCAAACAGCCAAGGAAGGAGGGAAGCACTCTTGCTTGTTTTCAGCTCCTGGACTGGCAGGGATGGGACATGGAGGAGACAGAATTAACTTCCAGATTTAACCATTAGTTCTTTTCCACAGTGCAAAGGATTCCTCCAATACCTTCAAATGACAACACCTTTGGGGAAATGAAGCCTCAGGTGGCATTTCAGAGTGGGTGAATAAATGTGGAAGGATGAATATGGAATAGGTATCAGGGCACTTTGCCAATGGGAGATCACATCTGCTGGGCACACTGGTGCAAGGCAGGGAGAGGGTACTGCCCTCTGAGGCCCTGACTTGAGCCATTCCAGCCCCAGGTGTGCCCTTCATGTGTTGTCCCTTGCATGGTAAAGAGGCAGTTCATGAGGAAAAGAGAAGGGAGGGTTGTCAGGCATGGGCTTAAACAAAGATGGGGGAAGCTGATGTCCTGGAGGATGTTCTTGGTCACACCAAGCACCCAGCTCACCCAAGTGACATTCCTCTGGGGTCATCATTGTGTAGGGCTTGGGTTGCTCAAAGCAGCTTGGGAAGGGAGAAGGAAACATCCACATGATGGGAGAGTGGAGAGCCAAGGAAGGGGCACTCAGTGCCCTGCTGGGGCAGGGAGGGTCAGCATCCTATCTTGCAGGGCAGGGTAGGACAGCCAGACTCAGCCCAGGTGTGAATAGATCTATCAGATCTCCCATGAGGGACCATGGAGAGTTCCTCCAGGCAGCCTTGATGAGGGCTGGGGATCAGGGTATGGGCAGGCAGGAGGGCACAGGGTAGGATTCACAGCCCAGCCCTTGCTCAGCTTCACTCCCTCCCTGCAGCCTTGGGGCAGGATTGCTGCTGCTGTGCTGAGCTCCCAGCGAGGGTATCCCATGGCTGGAGAGATCCTGATGGTGGCTGACAACTGCAGGCAGGCAGCAATGGCTCTGAGCTAGATTCCCCAACCCAGAACCTCATCCTGTCCCCAGGTCTTCTCCTGGACATCAGACAGGTTATGGCCACACACATCCCCACTCTGGCCAGCCCCAACTGGGTGCTAGAGGGATGAAGGAGAAGGCAATCCCTTATCTCCTGCTTTACCATAACCATCTTCAATGCTTCTGTGGCAGACACATCCTATACCCCCTGCTATCCACTCACATCCACGACCTGGGGGTCCCAAGAGCTGCAGTAGCTCAGGAGAGGAGGGCAGAGCACGGCCGAGGCAGCGTGTTGAAAATACGACCACTAATTACACAATGGATTCCTTATGTTCCCTGGAAATGCAATATGCAGGAGGACTCCCAGCCAATTCATGTTTTAGGGCAAATCAAGGCGATATATTACTCGACTCAGCTCCTAAATTTGGTCATACTTTAGCTGGTGTTTTCAGACGTTTGTGAGTTAGGTTGGCTGATGCCACAGAGAGAAGTGATGGGGCAATTATCCTAATGAGGAACAAATGCATTACTTCTGCAAGTTATTTGGTGCTTGGAACAAGCCCTCCCCATTGCGTGACTACTTTGTACGGAGTTAACCCCTGCTGAGACCTCTGGGAGGTCATTTTTCTGGAAGATGAGAAGGAAATTCAGTGCCCATCAGATTTCTGGGGTTAAACACTGTGCAACACGTGAAGCTTTCACAGCATCTGACAAAATCCTCAGTGGCTTCCCTGGCACTAAGCAGCTTTTGCCCTTCACAGGGGCCATGGACAGGCTGTGTGTCCTGCAGAGGTGCAAAGGACCAGCCTAGGAAAGTCCAGCTGCCCTTGGGCCCAGAACAGCACTGCAGAGATCAGCCTGGGCAGTGTGTCTAGGACAAGGCAGCATCTTCACCATGTGGATGAGCCAGGCTCTTCTTGCCCCTAAATCACAGCCTGCAGGTGCTGGGGATGCCATGTGTGTGCCTCCCTGCTTTTAGGACCCTGGAGAGGAGCAGGATGAGCTTGGCCAAAGACCTGACCCTTCCCAGCTGGCCACTGGCTCTGTAGACTTGTCCCAGCATCGCATCCCCAGCACCCAGGGGCTTCTGCAAAAGCCAGCAGAAACTCCTGGCCCTCTTGGTCCACCCACTGTGTCTCGTTTCCCTCCTTTTTATCAACTCTCCAGGTGATTTAGAGGCAGAAAGGACCATCATGCCTCTGACCACCTGCAGACATCTGTACATGCCCAGACCATCCCAGGACTCACAGCCCCTCGCAGCAGCTCTTCCCTCAGCCTTGTTGGAAAGCCCCTAGGCCAGTGGTGTTCAGGCTCTTGTGTGGCCTCAGTCACTGAGGGGACAGAGCCTCATCCATTCCCCAGACCCAATTTCAGGCCTTTTAAACGGACTTCCAGCCCTGACATCCCAGCATTGTTGTGGGGATTCAGCAGCTCAGTGGTGGCTGACTGCTGTCCCCATGGCTGGGAGCTGTGTGGCGAGGGGGGCTCCAGCAGCTCACTGCACCTTTCTGGCCAGCAGCCCTGTCCAAAGCCAGACCCCCAATTCCTGCACATCCACCCCCTCTCTGCAGGAGCCTGTGGCTCACACCAGGCTTCCATCACCTGCCCCAGCCCCATGGGGAATGCTGGGTGGGTGACAAGGGACACGGTGGGATTGCTGGGACAGACACAGCCTGGCAAACCCCCTTTATGCAGGACTCCCTGGGCCCATCCACAGCGGGTGCAGCGGCACAGGCTGGAGGAGCTGCTTGTCTCCAAATCCCTTTTTGCTTTTGTATTTTTCTTTCTTCTTTTCCTGCCTTCTCCAGAAGGGCCCAGATGCCTTTACTTTGGCCGGGCTCCCTTGGCCAGCAGCCCGTGGAGGCACCAGGAACGCCGTGTGTGAGTGCGTGAGCCTGTGTGTGCAATATTAATACACAGAAATGGAAGACGACCAGCACATAAACATTCTTTACTGTTTGGGTCACAGCCCAGGGAGCTGTAAGGGCTTTTGTGCTGTTTTGAACACACAGACTGAATAGAGAGGGAGCAAGTAGAGCAGAGAGGATGAGAAGCTGGGAGAGACAGGGTGGGAGGATGAGCAGGAAGGAGGGGTGAGGAGGATCCCCTGCACACGATGGGGTCTGACAGGAGTAGGCAGGGAAGGTGTTGGTGCAAGGCTGGGAGCTCCCAAGGACACCCACATCTGCTCCACACAGAGGGCTAGGCTGGAGGTGGGAGAGAGACCAGCTTGGGGCTGCTCATCACACATATTTTTCTGCATTAAAGTAAAAGGTAAAATAATAATAATAATGATAGAAGTTGGCTGAAGGCTGAAATAGCCAGGATTCCTGTGCAGATCTCGTTAGAGTGGCTCAAGTGTCAGTTTGGGAATAAGGAGGAGGGGGCTATGCTGGAAGTATTTCTGCAGCAGACGAGGGGAAGGACGGTCTCTCCGGAGCTAACAGGACCCAGCTGGCTCCCAACTGCAGCCGAGAGTGTTAAATCAGAAACGATTCCGTCAACAGCCGCTTTGGCCAAATATGAAACATTTCCAGGGAATCAATGGCCGGTGCTGGTGACGCAGAAGCCAATAGTCCTGACTTCTTTTCCAGAGCCTCCAGAAATACACCCGTCATTTTGGACTTAAAGGGACAAGCCACACTTCTCCTGCTCATCTCGGCGGTGCTCGGTGAGAAATCCACATCCCAGCGGTGAGAACGGCGGCTGGGCTGGTTTAATCCACTGGTTAATGCTTGCACAGGGCCCCAGGGGGTTGGACCTGCCAAGCTGCTCCACATGACAAATATGAACTGGACGTGTCCTCTCCAAATGTTTTCCGTGGAGATGAGCTCAGACCTTGAGCTCTGTGCAGCTGAGCTCTGACTGCTGCTGCCCTCGTCCTCCACTGGTGTCTGAGCCTTTGACCCTCACCTGTGCAGAGCAGGATGGAAACCAAATGTTCAGGCTTGGCCCATGGGGCTCCAGGGGAGTGGGGAGTCACCTCTGCACAGACAGGGCTGACTGGTGTCCACCTTGGTGTCCACCTTTGCACTTGGTGACACATTTAATGTCTCAGTCTGCACACAGACAAGGCCAGCAGCAGGGCTGCAGCCAGCCTGTCTCAAGAACAATTAGATCTTTTAGGAATAAAACAGGGCAAATGGTGTAACTTTGTCTTTAAGTCCTCAGCCCCTCAGGTCTTCTCCCACTTTCCAAGGCACTGGGCTATCCCAATGGCTTGTCCCAGCCTTCCTTCCAGCCTGGGTCACATTAGTCCCATCCCAGCAGAAAAACAGCACCCATGGCACCTCACAAGGCACAGCTAAGCAAGACAGATAAATCATAAGAGTATAAAATAATGAACCCTGGGGATAACACGTTGAGGAATACATTGAGTGCAGGTAGCCTGGTGTGCAAGTTGCAGGAAAGTTTCCTTAACAGATAGAAGGGGTAAAAATGGAAAAAAAAAGAGAATCAAGTAACAGTAATTTGCTTGACAGTGCAGTAGTAAGGTCTGTGGAGCTGTATGTGCTGCTGCTTGGTCTGTACTGCAGTTTGGAGCAAGGCAAAATGTGCCCAGGTCTGAGCTTTGCAGTGCCCATGCATCCAAGTCCTTTGGCATCCTCCCTGTCTCAGAGAGTTCCTTTCCCTTTCCTGTCACTGATGGATCATCAGAGATCTTCCTCCCAAATGGCACTTGGTTGAGGACATGCCCACACCTGCAGCTTGGCACTTTCAAAAAGCTCTAAAAACCAATCTCCCACAGTGGTTAATCAGGATTTTCTTCCACACAGTCAAAAGCTGCTGCTCAGGGCTCCCAGAGCAAAGCTGTCCAGCTGCTGGGACTCTGGTGACGTGGTCTGGCTCTTCCCAGGGTGTGCTCAAGCACACGTGGCTCTTCCTGCTCTGCACAGCTCCCAGCTCGAGCAGGTGAAGAGCACTCTGCATCCACAGCACTGGCAGCTGAACGTGTGTTCCCGGTTTGCCTGGACTTTAAAGGCTGGGTTGGTGGTCTCCTCTGGTGATCATAGCTTTTATCAGAGGCCAGGGAGCTGGAAATAGGAGCCAAGGATCCTGTTTCTCTTGTTCTGCTGTAAGCAGCCTGCATGCCCACCGGCTGCTCCGGCCACAAAAATAATCCTGGGAGTTCTCCTGTTGAACCAACTTGGGGAAAGAGTGAAGTAGATGGAGAGGTTAACCTGGGGTGGGGGGCAGCCAGAAGCTGGGTAGAATTAGAGGCAAGGGAGGAGGCATTTGGAGCTCTCTGGAGAAAGGGGCTCTGCTGGGGCATGCCAAGTGTGTCCCATTGCTTTAGGGGTGAGAATGGAGCTACTTGTGTCCGGAGGGCATGGGGGTGGCATTTGCCCTCAACATGGCAAGGGATCAGCAGGGCTCCCAGGCTCCTGGGGTGGCTCCTGGGCAAGAGCTCTGGTTTCAGTGTGGCCAGTCGAGGGCAGAGCATGGCAGGGAGACCTGAGCTGCTGGGTGGAGAAGGAGACTGTGGTCATGCCAGAAGGAAAACAGAGGATGAGCCATGAATCCACGAGCTGTGTCCTGTTCCTCATCCCTTGCACCCCACTGTGCCTGCACCTATCACTCATGCTGATGCTCCCCCTCCACTGTGTTTCCAGAGGTACTTCCAGCATGGAAAGTTCTATTTAAAGGGTATTTTTCCTTTCTCTTTCTTCCCTTCCCTGCCCCCCATTTGAATGGAAAGCCAAGGGGCTGTAAAATGCAGAGTTTCCCACCTAGCTGAACCAGAGGAAATGATGCTGACAAAAAGTTTAATTTACCCCATTGCAGCAGTAACAAGCACCAGTTTTTGGAGATGGAGAAAAGCTGGAGTGGATGAGGTGGGCCTTGGCTTGGGAGAAGAGGGGCTTGGCTCTCCCACTGCTTCCTAAGGCCCAGCTGGGAAGATCCAGCAGGGGGTCAGAGCAAAACTGTCCCCAAAACTCTTCTTCTCCTGGCAGCTCCCATGGCCCAGAGCACTGTGAAACACCTCGTGCCTCCAGGCACAGAGCAGGACACCTCCTGTTTGAGCTGAGCATGAATGAGCTGAGCAGAGCACCTCCCATGGGTCCAGGTCACCTCTCTCCAGATGGTTTCTCTTCCTGGGATGTGCCTGTGGAAGGATTGTCCATGCCAGGCACTGCACCCCCAGAGCTGGGGCTCCTCCATCCCCGTGGGCTGGCCAAGGAAGCAGCCCCACAGCCCCAGTCAAACCCAGTTTGACCGGCCCTGGTGCTGGGCAGGGAGGTTAATCAGCTCCTGGGAAACCTCTGGAAAGCTGGCAGGGGGCAGGGCTGTCTAAGGGGCCGGGGAGGAGGGGAAAAGAGGAGCACACGTCCGAGGTCACTGCTCGGGGACAGCACCGGGAGGTCACCAGGGTCCCCCGGGCCAGCCTGTCTGGGATGCAGCACACCCTGTGCCACACATTGGGGCGATTTCCCTGGGGGATTAGCCTTGATTAATGCTAATTCCTCTGCTGTGCTGCATTTTTCCTGCCTTGCCGGTGTGCTTGGATCTGACACATGCCGTGGGAGACGCTGTAATGGGCAGTTTTCCTGGTGGAGCTGATGATTGTCTCTCACTGTTCCTTGCTGGTGGAACAGTCATTTCAGGGAATATTTGGCTCTCAAAGGCACAGAGCCACTGACAGAACATGAGAGGGACAGTGAGACCCTGTATCCATCTCCTGCTGCTCCAAGCAGGCAGGGATCTGAGCATGAGGAAGGCAAGAAACACCTCTGTGTCCCTGCAGGCACCAGGAACGTGATGTGCATAGATGCAAAAGAGGTCAGGGGCAAATCTCTGCTCCCAACAGAAGGACAGCTGGGCTGTTGAGATATTTGGGGGATTCTGGCTCTCCTGAAAGCCTTTTTCAGACTCCAGACTGCCAGCACTGGGGCTGCAGTGAAAATGAGCTCTAGGACCATCCCATGTTGCAGGAGGGGTGAGCTAAGGAATGCCTGAGTCAAGGGGCCAAATCCAGCTCCAGCTGAAGGTTTGGCAATGCTGGCACTGCCAAGGAACACAAATCCTGGCCAGTGGGTAGATAAGAGGCAGCCCCTCCTCCCTGAGCAGTCACTGCTCCACAGCATGCACAGGCAACAGGTCTGACCAAACACTGCAGGTCAGGACCTCCTGGAGTCACTTGTTCCCAATTAACAAGTCAGCTGCACACCAAGATCTGCCAGGTTTTGCAAGAAAGCATCCAGGGACAGACACAGGCTGGCTCTGTGAGCACTGTGCACCTCCACCGTGGAACCCTGCCTCTGACCACAGCCACAGAGCTCTTTATGTGTCAAGCTCCCCAGGATGCTCCAGAGAATAGCTGAAGATCCTGGACTTGTTTGCACCCTTCAAACCAAGCACACCAGGATCTTCCTCTTGCATGTTAGGAGATTGACATTTCCCTCTGCTCTGCTTCCATTCTCTGGCCTGGGGGGATTTTGGAATAGCACTGTCTGCCCTTGGGTCCTCAGCTGTTGAATGCACTGTTGGATACTCGTGGGATATTATCCCCTGTACATGTGAGCCTCAGCCTCTGAGACTCAAGGATTCTTCAAGGCAGCCTCAGTTTTGGGAAAATTCTGGCAATTGCTGCTTGGGTCACTCTCATGCTGCGCTCTTCCCATGCTGAACTCAGCAATGGTCCAGTCACACAGGCAGATCCCTCTTTTATTCAGAACAAATCAAACAAATAATTATTTTCAGGTGTTCTTGTAAATGGTACAACCTTGTTTGCAGTCCTCTTGGATATACGGAATTCTGCCTTGTCTGTGCACCATCCTCTCTGGATGATGCCTTAGATGAACCTCTAACAGCAGTGGCAGTCAAAACAAAACCCCTCTTGGGGCAGTGTCCTTCCTGAAGGGTGCAAACTGCCTTGGGGTTATCATTTTCTACACCAGACTCCAGTGATGAGGACTTTAAAATTCAGACTCTCCATGGTGAAATCTGGACATGCTGCAGTTCTGTCCCAGCAATGCCTCCAAATGCTGTGCTCCTCCAAACTGTGAAATACTTAGGATCTAATTGTGAGTTTGCCTCCCCTCCCAAGATTCAGAAGCCACTCTGGTCAGCTCAGTCAGCTTTGCATGCTGCAACACTGGGAGAAAACGGAGATAAAAACATCCTGTAGGGCAGGAGCAGGATGGTGATTAATCCTTGGAAAAGGCTAACTGACATGATCATCAATAACTACAGTAACTTGTTATGGCTGCCTCATTCCAGGAGGATTACATGCCTGAACACTCCTTAAAACATCTAATGAATGTCATTTTGTTTTTACTCTCAGTGCTCACGCAAGTGAAGCACTTGGCAGCGCTGGCCAGAACCATGGGGAGAGCCAGCATGGCTACTCCAGCTTCCCACACGCTGATGCTCCTGCACCTCCCTGCTGACCTGCAGTGTCCTTGCTGGGTGCTCCTGCTGTCCTGCTGCAGCTCTGTCCCACCAGGATCCTTGCCCTGGCTGAGTGCTGGCTCTCCCTGCCTTCAGCTGCCTCGGGTGAGGTCTGGCTGCAGGACACCTTCCCCATGGCACAGGCACTGTGGCTCTCACCTTGCTCTTCTTCTGAAAGCAGAGATTTAATCAAGCAGAACACGGGTCAGGTTTTCCTGCCTCGCCCCCATTTTGGGGACTTCTGTGGTAATATTCACAAGAATATTGGGGATTTCTATGGCAAAGGCACAAGGGCTGACACAAGTGGTATTTCACAGAATCACAGGATCACAGAAGGGTTTGGGCTGGGAGAGGCCTTAAAGACCATCTATTCCAACCCCCCTGCCATGGACAGGGACACTTTCCCCTAGAACAAGCTGCTCAAACCCCACAAGGCCTGAACTTGAACACTTACAGGGATGGGGTTTGCCTGCTCCACCCCCAGATTTCTCCTCCTTGTCTCTACTGAGAAAACAAACCAAACCAGCCACAAATCTGCCATTGAAGGCCAAGAGCCACGAGCCCTGCAGGCATCAGCAGGCCAAGGCAAGGTGTGGAGTGTCCAGAGAGGGTTTTCCAGCCCCAAGTTTGTCTTGGTATGCACCACCCCAGCCATGAAAGTTACTTGCGTCTGTGAGATCCATTTCCTCTTAATTTTGCCAAGGAATGTTCTTTACAAAGGAAGCATAGTGAAAGCAAAGCTGTGAAAGGTGTGTTTTGCACTGCAGGACCATATCATTTTGCCTCTCCTGAACAGACAAGCGATGATGAACTGCATCCCAGAAGGCTGGGGCTGGGAATCACTGCGGAGATGCTCACCTCCCTGCCACACTTCAGGAGGGGCAGAGGGAGTTTTGGCACAGGATGTGTATAGCTGCAGATCCTGAGGGTTAATTCTCTGCCTTGCCCATGCTGTACAGGGGCATTATCAGCGAAATACAGGGGCCACTGTTTTTCTCCAAAACCCCACCACGAATCCATCATGGCTCCAAGGAAGGCTTTTGTATTTTCTGCTGGCAAGGCTGTCTGGGTTCATTCCAGACTCGCCCCTCACCCCCATACCAGGGGCAGCCAGGACTCCTGCCTCACCCTGCTGTGGATTCATTTTTTCAAGGTGCTGACAGTTTCTTGCCTGCTGATGCTGTGGGAGACTTTCTGGATCCTGAACAAAGGCTTTTGAGAAGGTCTGGGGATGCTCTCTGGAGTCACACTGTCTGACCCCACCGAGGCTCTGCAGCCATGCAAAGAGACCTTGGCACTGACGGGGACATCAAAGCAGACCCAGACACCGGGACCCCAGCGGCTCCTCCCCACATCCTGCCAGCACCAGCAGCCTCACCAGCTAGTTACTGGAATTCCTTAAATAGGATTTTGCCTGCAGGGATGCAGCCAGAGCCCAGCCCCCTGCACAGCTCACACCTGACCTTCCCTGATTTCCTCAGCCCCGGACGACTTGGCTTTTCCTATTAGCAGAGGACCTTTTTGCTGCTTCTTGTACTCTCAGCCTCATATTTCAAATTCCTTCGCAGCTGTGTCTGGTTTTCATTTGAACATATTACATTTAGATAGATCTATATATATATAATACAATGAGAAAGGATTTTCAAGGTAATAAATGGAACATGCAAGCCTAATTATTCAGGATGACCCAATGCAATTCGGTAAGTCCAGCGAGTTGTTTATATTGGCAAGATGAGAACAAAATATCATTGGATATGGTCATTACTCTTATAAGATTTCAATATATATACATTGTCAGGAGTCCCTGAGTTATGAAGTCCTCCTCACTGGAGGAATAAACATGCTGGGTAGTAATCCTGGAAGCAATCAAAATGCCTTCAGCTCAGTGCCTGCAGAGTCCCTCTCTCTGTATCCTGAGCCTGTGGGCCTTGCTCACAGCCCAGACTCACCCACAGATGGTTTATCTCGCTCTGAGGCCATGGGCAGAGCTTGGAGAGTGAGCAGAGAGGCAGAAATAGGATTCTTGGCATTTCAGGTTAAATTACTGGAGCTGACTATGACTGGCCCCAGTGGTCAAATAGGAAAAAATAACACGAGGGAGCTGGCTTCATTTTCAGTGTGGCTGGAGGAGCTGACGGGTGCCTGCTCCTGCCTGCTGGCCTGGGAATGGCCTCAGGTGCTCTGGGAGGGGGGAGGCAGGACTGGCTGCTCTGTGGCTTGTCCAGAACATCCCACCTGGGGATGCTGCCCCTGCTCCCCACCCAGCTGAGCATGCCTGGGAAGCAGCTCCTCTGTTTGTGGATGCAGGAGTGGGCTCCTCTGGAAAAGGGCTGGCCTCTACTCCTACCTCTTGTGCACACCTTCCTGCCACCTGAGAAAACTTTTGGAGCTTCTTTATTGCCATCCTTCTCCCATGATCCAGGGAAGCAGAGCACTGTGGGGATGCAGGTCAGGGCAGCACTGAGACAGAAGATGCCAGAAATGCCACATTGGCCCTTCAGCTTCCATGGGAGGCCTCCAGCTGCACAGGAACATCTCTGTGATGGTGATGCACAAGCTCCTCCAAGAAACAGGGAGAATGGCACCCTCCCAGCTCCTGTGTGCAGCCCTGGGTTTGCCTCTCCAGGAACCCCAGGGACTGTCTCAGGGTGCAGGGGCACCAGGGCTGAAAATACTCATCGAGTCCCAGCCATGGTTACTGTCTGTCCAGCTTACCCCTCACAGCCCAACCCCTGCTTGTTCCCAACAGGGCTCCCAGGAAACTCCTGGCAAGGTTCTCCAATGGGTAAAGGACTCACCTCTCCGCAGGTCCTGTTTCTGGGGGGTATAAATCAGCCCAAAAGACAGCACTTCTCATTCAGGGAGAAGTTAACTTTCCACTGAATGCACTGAGCTGACAAGCAGGGAAGCCTTGGCTGTTTCCCCCAGAGCCCAGGCGTCATGGTCTACATGGCTGGAAGTCTCAGCAGGGCTCCATTCACTTTGATTTTACACCAGGGTTAACTAGACCCCGGTAATTATCCCCTTTTAACAAGGCAGTGTTTACACCTATGAGAAAGGGTCAGCCCCTGACTTGCTCACTTCGGCTGGAAGGAGAGTATTGCTCATGGCAGCTGGAGAGGTGATGTGGCCGTAGGGGGGAAGGAAAAGATGGGAAGAAAGAAAGAAGTGGAAATAGGAAAGGTGATCTTAAAGCTCATCTGAAAAATATCCCCCATGATCCTTGACTCCACAGCTTGTTCCTTCCCCATCCCTCCTTCCCCCACCACGATGTGATGCAGCCTCGGAGTGCACACAGAGATAGTTGGAAGCTGGGATATGTTGATGGATTTCTTAGCTCCTGGGCTATTAAATGTCTGGACCAGCTAATTTTAAAGCAAACAAGCAAAGGCCAGATGATAGATTGTTTGGGAGGCCCTTCAGGAGGAGGATGGAGTTTTACGACCACCAAGGGCACTGTTGCCGCCATTAAATCTGCGGACATAGGGGAAAAATAAGATCTGATTTATTTGGTGATGGTGGAAAATATTATCCAAGCTATAATTTATTGATCATTGCATCCTCCCAGTTTTCAAGGCCTGTTTCTCGTGCATATGGAACATATACATATTTTTCTGCACATATAAGGCTGAACACATAGCGGCTGCTGCACCCGAGGAATTTCTGCATGCTCTGCTGGCTGTGGGGCAGGAGCCAGCAGAGCAGGACTGTGGAGCAGCTCTCTACAGTTTGGGACAGGTCACCTTGGGGCTGGGGCTGCTCTTCAATCAGGCAAGGAGCTGTGGGCAATCACTTGGCCTTGCAGGTCTCTTCCTTCCTGCTGGGCACTGATCACCAGGGCACAGCCAGAGGATCCTTCCTCCCCCATCCTGCCCCACTGACCCTGTGCCTGCCCTGCTGCTGGTCCCCACAGCGTTGTGGAGACATTGAATTGCTCCTGTTTGCAAAAACCTGCAAGATCACCAAGTGTGTCACAGACATGAGACACAGACACCATTAACCCAGCACTGCCAGGGCCACCACTGAACCGTGTCCCCAAGTGCCACATCTACACATCTTTTAAATCCCTCCAGAGATGGTGACTCCACCACTGCCCTGGGGCAGCCTGTGCCAAGGTCTGACAACACTTTACATGAAGAATTTTTTCCTAATCTCCAATCTAAACCTTCCCTGGCACAAACTGAGGTAACTTTCTCTTGTCCTGTTGCTTCTTGCTTAGGAGAGACCTGCCCCTACCTCACATCCACAAGGAGCAATGCTGTCCCTGGGTAAGGATAAACCGACCCAAACACCCCTGCACACCCACGGTGAGGGGAAAGCAGACCTTGAGGAGGTTTGGTCTTTGCAATGGGGAGCAGGGACACACAGCAAAATATTGTCAGCAGTGTTTCCCAGTGCTCCCAGCCAGGCTCAGGGGCCCGTGGAGCCCAGCTGCCTCTGTCACCTGGCTCAGGGAGCAGCATTGCTTTCCACAGCCAGCACGGGTGGTGGGAGCAAAATTCAAGATGGCAAATGAAGAGAGGGCAGCTTTGGGCCCCCGGGAGCCTTTCTGGAGCTGGAGGCTCTCTAAGCCAGTCCATCTGGAGAAGAGAGAGCCAGGCTCTGCAGGGATAGCCGGAAATAACAGCAATTTATGCAGTTATGTTTCCAGATTTTTTTCCTCTAACCATCAAATAATACCATAAGGAAAAAATAAAAAAATAAAAAAAAAACAAGGAGAAAGGAAATAGAAAAAGCAATATAGGGACCAGAGCTTTTAATCCTTCTGCGTTCCCAGAGAAATCCAGGGCCTCTTTCCACTCTTTAACTCACTCCTGCTCTCCATTAAAGCCTCCTCCAGTAGACCCAGGGAGAGGAGCCCAACTGTTCTACACACGTTCTGGGACACCTTTTCCCTGTGCAAACAATCAGATACAAAACCTGATCCCTGCAGCTTGGGGGTGACCATGGGAGCCCCTCTGTGGCAGGTGACACTTGCAGAGCCTCACACTCCTCCGGCCTGGCAGCCCAGGGAAAGCAGGAGCTGGTGCTGGGGGTCTGTGTAAGCCAAGCTCTGCTCCTGGAGCAGCACAGAGAGGGTGGCCTTGCACCCAGCCAGGACATGCTGACTCCCAGTCAGACACAGCATTTCCCTTGGTGTGTCCATCTGTTACCACCACGGCCCTGCTGAGCGGCTGCAGCTCTGCACTGCTGGGGAATGACAGGAAAACAATTTGTACAGAGGGAGGAAAACCCTCCCTGCCCCTGCTCCACAGCCCAGTGCTCACCTCTGAGTGCCTGTGAATGCTACAGGCACTCCAAGAGCTCAGGGTGTGCCTTGGCTCAGAGCAGAGCCCTGCTCCCTCTGTGCTCTGCTGTCACCCATGGCCCAGGCCAGCCCAGGTGCCAGGTGTGATGGCAAGGACAGGCCTGCACCTCCAGCATCCTGCCTGGAAGAGCAAAGAGCAGCTGGGAGGGCAGGGAGGCAGAGAGCCCTGTGAGCACAGAGCCCCTGCAGTGCCACACTTTTGTTTTCCTTGATTTGGGGAGCAAAGGCCAGGGCAAAGGTGGGTTGCCAAGACCACCCACAGCCCTTGGTGGTGACAGGGAGTGATGAGCCCAGAGGGAGCTGCCATCCCCTCCAGAGCACAACCACGGCCAGGCAGGGCATGCAGAGGGAGTGAGCACAAGCTGCAGCATGGATGGATTCCTCTGGTGGTGCTTGGCTGCTCCCAGCACCCTGAGGATGGGTGAGGGCCTGGATTGCCTGCACAGCAGGGTTAAATCCAGTAAAACATAAACAGCACAGTCTGCTTTTCCTCTAGCATAGCATCTGGAAATGAGGTGAAGAAAATATTTTTTTGGGTGGATTGAGTGTTCCCATTGCACCTATCAGGTTGGGAATTGGGGAGAAGATGGATAACTGGATCCTCCCACCTGTCAGGCAGAAAATAAACAGTGCTCAGAGAGCTGCTGGGGCTCTTGCCTGTGACACAGATGGACCAGAGTACAGGTCCTTGTGCCCAAATCTCCTTTTTGGAGACCAGTGAGAGTATTCAAGTGAATGGACTATCCCAATGAATGCCTATTCCTAAGGCTCCTCTCTTACTGGCATAAGAGGATGTGGTACCCAACCAGACTGTCCCAATCAGTGAGGAGAGGGGGCTCTGGGAATGATGATTTCCTGCCTCAGCCCTGAATTAAACAGCAAATATTTTTCCCTTTTCTTGGAACAAACTGGGAAGAGAGTTGTGCTGCTTCCAGGAGAGAGCAGAGCCTTTCAGCGTGCTCATGCATCAGTTGGACTCGATGCCCAAAGCACAGTGCAGGATTTCTGGCATCACCCAGGCTTGCTGGACGAGCTTCCCCAGGGACAGACAGAGCTCGGGGTGAGCCAGCCCCTGTCAGCACAGACCCCCCTCGAGGGGTGCACACAGAGGACATGCAGCCCTCACACTGTGCAAACAGAAGAGGATCTCTCTTGGCACTGGAGCTGTTTTCCCTTCCCAGAGTGAAATGCCCAAGTACTTGCTATATTTAGACACTGGGGTTTTTCCGGAGATAAAAGAAGCTTGTGTGAAGCTCCATATCCACCTCTGGAGATGGCTCCTGGCCTCCTCTGGGCTGGCTCCAAAGCCCATCGTTGCATCTGTGCCATATCCACATGTCCTTCCTGCCCCACCAGGCCTCCCACAGGCATTGGGGTGCCTGAAAGGCCCAGGGCAAGCTCTGTGGGCTCTGACCAGCCCCTTTTCACATGGGGAAAGGCTTAGGAAAGCTGGGGAGGGCCAATGGGAAGGAGCAGCAGTGCTTGCCTCCAGCTGCCACCCAGCCCTGGCAGAGAAGGCTGCTGCTGCAGGACTGCAGAGGGCACTGGAGGTGGCACAGCCATCCCGTGAAAATAAGCTTCTCCAGCCTTTAACGTTCCTACCTTGAGAGAAAAAGAAAACTTTTGAACAAGTTAAAGGCTTGCCACCCCTCCTTGGGGTGCCCGGGCTGGGGTCCCATCGCCGTCACCCACACGCAGCTGCAGGGCAGCCTCCCCCCAGCGCTCCCCTTTGCCAGCTGGATGGATTCCCAGCAAGGAGCAGCAGCAGGAATCTTGGCTTCTGGTGGGGAAAGGCAGCCAGCGGCAGGAGGGGAGCGATGCATTTCCAGTGCTCGAGAGCACCGTCCTCGCAAGCATGCCCGTAATTGCAGCCACATGCAGCCCTCGCCTCCGAGCCCCGCATCCCTTCTCTGCTCCTGGGGCTGCTGTACAGCCCCCCCCCGACCCAGACATCCCTTTCATCTCCTGCTTTAGGCCGGCAGAGAGCTGCACCCGTTCTGCATCACGGACCTGTAAACCCAGCAGGGCCAGCGGGGAACTTCCAGCACACCCTTAAGGCACAGAGGAAAATGATGGACCCTGGGTTACAGCGGTCCTCAGGCCCTTCTTTCTTTCCTCCCTCTCTCCTCCAACATGAATATTTATCCCCTAGCCTGGGCCGTCTTCTCCCCGGCCATTGGTATTCCTGCAGGAATTCCTCCTTCTCCCGCAGCCGGGGCCGGGCTGAGGGGAGCAGCGCTTTTCATCTTTCATTTTCCGCGATGCCCCATCCTCGGCCGGAGCAAACATTGTTCTCTCACAAAGGCGGGCATTGTGGCCGGGCCGGGGAGGCGAGCGGGAGGAGGCGCGGGGGAGATGAAGTGAGAGCTGCAGGGAGGGAGGGCACGGGAGAGCCCCCTGAGAAGAGGGCGAACGGGATGTGAATATAAATTCTGTAAATATTTTCTTTAAGGTGCTGCATGTAATCCCAGGAAATAGATCCAGTTTCACGGCAGAGTGGGGGGAGCGGGACTGACTTCGCCACGGGTTTCTCTGCATTGATTGAAACCGTGATGGAGAGGTGGGGGCAGCACCCCGGGCAGCTCGGGAGAGCACCAGAACCTCCCTCTGCACTGTCCTGCCTTCCCTCCACGCCCTGCCAGCAGCCAGCAGTGCCCTGGTCCCTGTGCTGTCCCCACTTGCACTCTTCAGGCTCTTCTCCCTCGGGGGAACACCTTGCCAGGATGGTAAAGCAGAGGAAAATGAGCCTTTAGTCCTGCAGCAAAGGGTTTGGACTCCATCACCCTGAGCAGGGACACGGTTCTGAGCTGAGGTGGGGACATGTGGCACCCAGGGGAGGTGTAGGGACAGCTCAGCCTGGCCATGACCCAGTAAGTCAAGAGCAAAGCTTGAGATTTGTGTAAAGGGGACAACCCTGGTGACAGTGTGCCATGGGCAGCAGCAGCAGCAACCATGGGACAGCTCCACCATCCCCCTTCCTGCCCAGGAGCTGCTGTGGCCATTCCTCACCCACCTGGGCCAGCTGCCCTTTGCCAGGGAGGGCACAGGAGGTGGGATGCCTTGGGCTGGCACTGAGGGGACAGAGGGGACACTGCTGCCTGCCCCCCTCGATGGGGCAGGGGCTGTCCCAGCCCTCCCACAGAGCTGCTTCGGGAGGATGAGCCTGAACCCCGTTCCACTTGGGCGAGCCACTGAGTCTCCTTCAGAAAAGGATTACCAGAACATCCAATTATGCTCTCCTTTCTGCCTGTCTCGCCTCCTTTTGATGGTCTTTGTCATTGTATGGAACAACTGTGTCCAGAAGTCAGGCTTTCCATGGACACTTGCTTTAATGATGATTCTTCACATGCCCAGGTCCCTCCCAGAGCCCCATTTACCCTCCTGCAGGCACAGCTGCTCTCCCCACCCCACAACCTGCTTATAGGGCTCTGAGCAAAGCACCCACTGCCAGGACCATCTCTGCACCCCATCACTCATGTGGGTGCTCATCCACAGCAGCCTCTGGGGCAGAGGACCTCCCAATGCTTCTGGTTGTCCCACATCATCCCCCCATGAAGAGCAGAGGCTGGGAGGCAACCATGCTCCCACCTGCTGCCTGAGCCATGTGCAAGCACAGAAATCCCTGATTCTAAGGCATTTCTAGGAGTTCAACTGTTCCTCTCTATAATTATTATTATTCCCTTGCTCACAGGGGATCCCTGCCACCACCAGCTGGTCCCCCACAGCCCCAGGGGAATGCATACTGTGGTCACAGTCCCCTTTCCCCAGGGGCACCATGAAATGTGACATTGGTGGTGGGGCAGTGGGGAGGTCAGGAGTATAACTGCATTGCAGAGGAGATTAGAGCGGTTCAGGGAGGTCCCAGGGGGCTGACCTGGAGGTGTGCCTCACCCTTTCACTGCCAGGAGCATCTCTGCACACTTACTTCATTCCTCCTTTCCCAGTTCCTGCCGTGGGCTCATATCTGAGAGGCGAGTGGGGCTCCCCAGGCCTTTGATCTGCTCCAGCACAGCTGTTCCCAGACCTTTATGTAAGGGACAAGAAATGTGACTGAAATAACAGACAGAGTGAACAGAAGCAAGCGTGAAAGGCTATAAATAAATATGACACAATAGCTGTGGTCACTGCTAAATAAGTTCTAAATTGAATTGATGGTATAAATAGAGTCGAAAGCAAAGATGCCACCAGCAGGTGACACGGATCTGAGCTGGGGAGCAACCAGGGTGATGCAAGTGCAAGCACATGGAGGCCCCACAAGTTCTCATTCCCTGCTCCATCCTTGCTGTCTGTCAGCCATGGGAGTGGTTGTTTTGCCCTCTCCTACTTTGCAAGGGATGTTGAGCAACAGCCAGTACTCAGCAGAGAGTCCTCCTGAGGGTCAGAGTGCCCCTGAGAGGGGAGAGAGGCACAGTGGGATGGGGAAAAGCCAGTGGGGCCCTGAGGCTCCTCCTTCCTTACCTCCCCTTGGCCACGCTGGACCTGGATGATCCAGGCAGGGTGGGATGTGCCAGCCCAGCCCTCGAGGTACACGAAGAAAGTTGAGTCCCTTTGAGGGATGTAGAAGCTTGGGCCCCTCTTGCCACCCTCCCAGAGCCCCCTTGGACAGCTGACAGCCTCACATGTGGCCTCCAGGCAACCATTAAATGGAGTTTACATTTCACTTTCAACGTTTAAAATCTTTTCCCCCTTTCCTTTCCCTTCTTTCCCTGGCAGATGTGTTGTCCTCTCTAGCAGGTCCTGGCCCTTCACAGGGCTGCAATACTTGGTAACAAGAGCTGTGCCTGCGTTGACTCCCTTGCTGTCTGATGCAGAAGCCTTGTGAGCTCCTTAAAACAGTCATTTTGCACCTATCCCTCAAATTCCAGAGGCACAAATGCTCTGGACACCTCAATTCCAAACCCATATAAGAGTGCAAGGGCTGCTTCTGGTATAAGCTCTGCAGTTCCCACGTAACCAGGGCACCATCCACGGGCTTGGCCACAAAAAATGACCAAGGAGCAGAGCCAGGGCCCTGCCCTCCCTTGGCTGACCTTGCTCTTCTGGGCACAGCAATTCAGCGATATCCCAGAGATGCTCAGCAAATGCTGAACACTGAGATCAGCCATGGGAGGTTCTGGTGGGGACAGTGATGTGCTGCTGTCCAAGCCGTGCCACAAAGGGGCTCACACTGCCAACCTCCATCAGTGCCAGCACAGGATGCTGCCAGCTCCACAATGCTCAGCAGCCTGTGGGAGGACATCCCACCCGTGGTTGGTGGGGCAGAGACCTCTTCTGATTTCATCCGTGGATAATTCGCCCAGCTCAGATTCACAGCAATCCTGGCAGGCTGGAAAACTCTGCCACTCTTTTCTCCCTCTTTTCCACCTTCCTTGCTGTTGGTCCAAACCAATCTCTCTCCCAATTAATATTTGGGCAAACGCTCCCCCTGGTAGAGAGCTCTGGGCTGGGCTCAGCTCCACGCAGGGGCGCAGCGGGAGGACAGGGGGGAACGTGTGGGAAGGGGCGAGGGGCTGCAGATCAGGGCTGATGTAGCCTGGCATTTTGGCAGAATTTTCTAGGACAGTTTGTACAGTGTCTTCCCCATACAATGGTTGTGTCTAGCCGCCGCGCTGCAGCTCTCATTTCCATGAGCAAGGAATTCAACCGAAAAGTAAACAGGAAAAAACGTTACATCTCACAGTTTATAAATATATACGGAATTATTTAGGCAGTCAGGCCAATTTGCACAGATGCCACATATATGCTGTGACAGATCTCTGTGTTGTTTTGGAGCCACCCCTTGTGAATGGGAAACAGGGCTGGTTTCTCGCCATGTCTGCATGAAATATCGGTATCCTCCTGCAAGCTGGCTGCCAGCAGCGAGTGCTCCGGCTCTTGGGAACAGCTCTGTGAGCCGATGTGAGCTATTTGCACGTAGTGCTCACACATTTGACTCCCTACGTTTCCAACTTGGGCTGCACAAGGCCTTGGGAAGAGGCAGGGGAGATTTTCCTGGGGATTGCGTTGGGGATTTCAGCCTGGGATCCGATGGGACAAGCCGTGCTTTGATGGGATGGGGGCAGGATTGCCCTGGCACACACATCTCCATGAGGGTGAGTCAGCATTCTGGAGTCCCAGTCCCCTGTGTCTGACAGGCTGGAGCCACAGGTTCCCAGGGCCTGGGGGCAGAGAAGGGCAGGGCAGAATTACCTCCAGCTTCACACTGCCCAGGGGAACAAGGGACCTTAGCCCTCATCCCATCAGCCTCCTCCACAGGGAGCATCCCACCCTGCCCAGAACCTGGAGCCACAGTTCAGCTCAAAATGATGGGACTGGGCTTTTTCACTTCCTCCCCCTCTCCCACCCAGCCTGAGCCCAGAGGTTTATTCAACCTGACAGCCGAGTGACTTGATCGTTCGAAGCGATGTCTTAATTACAGGACATCCTCCATGGCGTTTTCTGGCCACTGCCCGTAAAAGAAACTTCTCTTTGCCGTCCTCCCTCTGCCCCCCCAGCACCACTGAGCCATGCCGAGCCATGAGAGCTGCTCAGACAGTGGAGATATTGTTTGGGCCATTGCCTGAATGGCCCAGCCTCCTCAGCTGTAAAATTACCTAGAGGATAACTAAACAAACCCCAGACAAACACTTCTTTAAAGGCACTGCTTACTTTGCAGCAGCCATTTCCCCCTGCCTGCCACATGTGCTCATGCTGGGTTTTCTTTTCCTCCCTCTCTCAAGGGTGACACAGCTGCAATGCCCTTGCAGGGCACTGGATGGGGAAGGAGGGACAATGGGACACGGGGGGTCCTGGGGGATGCCATGGGCTCTTCTGGACCAGGCTCTGCTCAACCCAAACCCAGGAGATGGAGACCTTGCAATGCTGAGGCATCCTGAGCAAACAGGGAGGCAGAGAACAGCTGCCTGGGCTGGTCTGTGTTGGAGCAGGGAGGAGGATGGTGTTTCTAGGGGTTCAGCTCTGACCCATTGCCTGCAGGGTCTGGGTTTTTTCCCAAAATGGCATTGCTGGCTCACAGGAATTCTTGTCCAAAGCCCACTGAAGCCAATGGAAAAGCTGTCCCAGACTCCAGTGCCATGCATGACCCAAAGGCATTGATGAGCTCCTGGGGACAAACCCAAGAGTTAAGAGATGATAAAACCCCTCTGAACTGCACTGGTTAAACAGGGAGGTCAGGACAGGTCCCCTCTGGGAGGTTTTGCTGTTTCCCAACTATCCCTTATGAATAGGAGAAAAGTTCTGGCCAAATCCTCCTTCAGAGTCAATCTAAGCATTTCCTGAGTCGGTGTTGATTTCACAGATTAAAGCTGGTCAAAAACAACCTGGTTGCAATCCAGACAGCATTAATTTTTGGAAAAAGACCTTGAGGAATTTCATTTGACTTTGTTCCGAGGGTAGGGGCTGCACCCTTCCCACCCGGAACCTCATTTGCTTTTGGAATACATGCGATAAACACATGAACACTGAGCCCCAGCTACAAGCAGAAATGCTGCCTTCTGCTGCAAAGGCATTATTTTATACATATTTTTTTTAAATATGGGTTACTAGTTAAGCTGAGGTTATGCCTTTAATTCCAGGTCTGCCAGTGAGCCACTAACCCAAAGTATTACAACTGCACCCAAGTTTCCATGTTCATGAGAGCTGCAGTAAAAGCCTGGGTTTTGGCATGGGGAAGCAAGACAGGAATTTAGGACCAAAAATCCCATTGATCCCATAAAAAAAGGATGTTAAATAAATCCCTCTATATTCCTGCAGCCTGTCAGAGGGAGACTTTCCTTTCTGTTGTAGCTGACCCATTCAGAGAGAGCGTGCCCTCGCAAAGACAGGAGTGGAAACCTAAAACACAACACCACAGCGTGTGCTCTGGAAATATGCACAGCCCAACCGAGGCAGATCCCAAATTTTGGCAGGTTCCTAATATCAGGAAATTCCTTGAGAGCTCGGGAAAATCTCCAATACTGAACCCAAGCTATTTCACTTGCAGAAGATATCAAGTTCTCCTCCTCCTCCTCTTTTTTTTTTATTTTTCTCTTTTGTTGGTGATGGGTCAGTGGGACCTTGGCGAGTGCACGTTGCTGTACAGTGAGACAGAGGATCAGCAAACACCACCCAAGGCCAAGCACAGATGCAGGGCCTGCAGGAACAGCTGCCTGCAAAGGGAAGAGGGTGAAGCCAAGTGTCAGCCATGAGCTCCAAGCAGGTCTGGAAGGAGCCCAAGCTGATATCAGTTACGTTTTCTTCCCTGTGCATAAATAACCACCTGTTATTTATGGCCATTCTCATCTCACCCGCGTGCCTGCCGTGTTGCCTCAGAGGATGGGGCAGAGCTGGCTGCAGCAACAGGACATGAAGGGCCTCCCCTTGAACCCAAAAATAGCTGCCACTCATCCCCTTGCCTCAAGTGACGTGGATGATGGCAGTGTTTCAGCCCAGCTGTTCCCACATTTGGTACATCCAGAGTCACCCAGTGCTTGGGGACATGTGGGAGCCGTGCTGCCCATGGCTTGGAACAAGCAGGTCATGAGCACAGCCAAGAAAAAGCAGACCTGAGGTATGGGAAAACTTCCTGCTGTTCCAGGGCCCCATCTCCAGGCAAAATGTCCATGGCTAGGCAAAAATAGGCACAAAATAGAGAATCAGATGTGCAGGATGATTTATCCCAGGTGGGCTGCTCTCCATCATTCACCACAGAAACACTCATTTGCCACTGGGACAATCCTCATCCAAGCAGGCTGTTGGTGCATCCCAGGAAGTTCTGTGTGGTTTGTGCCTCTAAAATGCAGGAGACGGGGGAGGAGCACAAACCACAGAGCCCTGCAGCAGCCTCTGCACTTGGGCATCATCCCTGTGGGCCCAACATGTACAGAGAAACCTGTATCCACAGCTGTCCCTCATATCCCTCTCTCTTGCTGAACTCACCCCAGCAGACCTGGCCTCCTGTCCTTCCCTTGCCTGCATAAACCGGGTGCCCGTGGGTGACTTAAAAAAAAAATCACCTAGGAAGTTGTTTGTATTATTGTCCTTCAATATTCCCCACATTTCAAAGGAAAAGTATTTTCTTTCTGTTCCCGTGGTGCTTTTCTTCCACTGTGTGCAGCAGTGAGGACACTGAGCAGAGGTTTCATGACTCAGTTGCTGGGTGGCTGCCATCATCCTGTTCCCAGGAGAGGCAGCTGGTGAAAGGTGACTCAGCTGGACATACAGCCAAGGAAGAACAAGGATCTTCCTAAAATCCAAAGGCACAGCTCTGCAAAGGGCCAGCCTGAGCCATGGAGGAGCAATCAAACATATCAGCTGGTTTGGAAGGCACCTTAAAGATCATCTAAACAGTTCTGGGGCTTTTCTTTAAACCAAAAGCAGTGAAACTGTTTCTTGCCCCAGGGACAGTCCCTAGAGAAGGACATGGACACAGGAGCCCTGAAGCCATGCAATTCCCCAAAGCCAGGGCCCCTCAGGCCCTGCAGACAGCAGTCTGTAGGATAATGTGCTGCTGCTGGGGATGAGCTGGCACCAAGCCCCTCTCCCAGATCCCTGCGACTGGCATCTCAGACACCTCTTCTCATGGCTGATCCTCTGTGAGGACATTGCAGGGGCCCCCATGGTCTCAGCCAGGCTAAACAAGCCCATGACCTGCTGCCAGAGTCCCCTCCAGCAAAGCCAGGATGGACAGGAATCACCATGCAAAGGACCCCTCCTGCCAGAGCTCCCCAGCTGCACCAGTACCTCCCCTCAGGGCCTGTGGCTTCAGTGCTGCTCCTGCCAGCACTGCTCTGTGCTGACACAGCCTCAGGCCCACACTCTGAAGGCATTTTCCTCTCCTACCACTTTCCTTTGGCTTCAGGGATATCCTTTCAGGTAGGCAGGAGCTGACTAACTTTTTTCTTGCCCTAGGGATCCCTCCCAGATCTTGACCTGTCCACAGCACAACCTTTTCTCTCATATCCTGGATTCCCTGGGAAACAAAGCCCCTATTCCTCCCTAGCCCTGGGCACCAGCCTTTTATAGCATTCCCAGACTCCTGCTCAGCTGAGATCAGGGCTGCTCCTCCTTGGGGCTCACAGGGCCAGCTACCCCACCACCACAGGTCCCCAGTGCCCCGCCATCAGCATGCTGGCCTTTACTGGGAGGGTGTCATCTCCTCCTTTCCTCAGTCTTCATCCTCTCCATCCTGACCTGTGTGCTGCTGAATCCTGGGACTGCTCCTGCTCCATCTCCAAGCCTGTTGCCTGTTAATGTTCTCATCCTTGGAGTCCTGGCATAACTGGAAAAGTTTTAAGCACACTGGCTCCTGCCTGCCCCTCATCCTTGCTGAATCTCCCACTGCCAGTCTCACTGCACATTTCCCTGAAGGAAAGACACTAATGGGTATATAAATAAAGCAACCTGTGTATTCTTTTCCCTGCTCAGAGCTTGTATAACCTGCGGTTGACCCCTCCTAGTCCTCCCCAAACCACAACCCCAGTATGTGCTGCCGCCGCCGCTGCTGCTCTGGCATTTTTATGAATGGCCGTGAGCCTAGGGAAGAGATGTGAGCACGGATTTGGAACAGCTCCATCCCTTCCACCGCACACGCTAATCTTGACAAATGATCAGCGTGTGGCTTTCAAACCCAGAGATAAGGCTGTCTGACCACTTCAAGTCACTCCACTTTCCCACGAAGAAAGGGATTTTGTTCTCAGCCCCCGGCCGCAGCTTCCTCCAGAGCCTAGGCAAGCCCAGGTGCCCCCACCCCATAGTTTGGGGGACACACTGCAATCACACCCCTGGGGCTGGGGCCAGGGGCTAGCTCAGAACAAAACCTTGGCAACCTCCAAACAAGGCAAATGTTGAGACCTTGCCTGGGTTTCTGATGAAGCAGGGATGGCTCCTGCCTGCACCCCTGCATCCCCTTCCCGTTGAGACCAATGGCAGAAGTGGTCCATGCCCAGCACGGAGCAGGGATGTGGCAGAAGCATTTGCTGGGAGCCAGAAAGAGCTTCCAGTCCTGCAGCTGAATCACGAGCATGGTGGACTTCCTTGAGCTCAGTTTTAGCTGGGAAATGGAGCAACTGCAGAACTACCACTGTTCTCCTGGAACTGCCATCCCACTGCACTGCTGTGGTGTTTGGGACATGCATCCTGCCTGACAGTTTGGACAACACATTGTCCCCATCCCTCCCAGGGGCTGGGGAAGCAGTGTGGGATAGCTGTGGGATCTTCCCAGGGATTGTGACATGGGAGAATGAGCCCTGAGTGGGTCCTGATGGATGTGCACCTGGGAAATCCAGGCTGTCCAGAGGGTTCCCTCTCTCACACAGACACAGACCCGCTGCCAAGGGAAAAAGCCTCTGTGAGTGCCAATTCAAGGAATGCCTTTGATCCAGTGGGAATCACTAGGGAGAAACTCTGCCTCTAAATAGAGCTGCTCTCTTGCCTTGCCACTTTGGGAAATGAATTTGTACTTGGAAAAACTCAGGCTGGGAGAGCTCTTGGGAAGCCATCCAATCCATTTCCCTACCCCAAATTGGTCCTGACAGGTTTTTTTTAATCTAACCTTTTCTTTAAAACCTCCAGATGGCTCAATACAGTCTCCTCCAGGGCTATATTATTTTTACTAGCAGATACCATTTTATTATTAATATTCAACTTAAATTTCCCTTGCTGCAATCTGTTCCTATCCCGTGGCAACAGAGAGAGCAACTCCTCTCTTATTGCCCAGCATGGTGAGAGGTTTTCCACCAGTGGTACTTATTTCAAAGCCCAGCATTAGGGTGGGCAAGGCTGGTCTTGGCCAAGATCAAGCTGAGTTGCAGAGTTCCTGGGCTGTGCTATGACTTTTGCTGTCTCTGTGGGTCTGGTGATACAAGAGCACACACCCACGGCGCCCTGTGCAGGCACCAAACCTCGCACCCAGATGGGAATGGGAGGTCAGGGGCTGCTGGCTTGTTGACCCATGAAGGGAGGCAATTACTCAGCTGATGAGGCCATGCAAGTGTTAATTAAACAGCATGGGAAGCAGAAGAGGTCACTGTTTGGTGTCACTGGCTGGTGAAATTAGCCTCGTGGGGGTTCCCCCAGCCCTCCCCAGGAGCTGGAGCAGGGGAGTAGCTGCCTGCAGTGCCTCTGCTCTTGCTCTCATCTCTTCCTGCTCAGCTCCTGTTTCTGGGTGCCTCCTGTGTCCTGCATAATGTCATCTGCTGGATCTTTGGTAGGGAAAAACTTCTACCTGTTCATTTCTGGACTGGCTTGGGGCATAGCTGTGCAGGAGTGAAGAGCTGGAACCAAAATATTCAGCTCCTGCAGTCCAAGTGGAGAAAGAAACTCCTTAGGCACGTGGTGAGCCATTGTGGGATGTGCTTATGTGGAATCACTGATGGACACTGGTTAGGCACCCCCGTGGGTAGGGGTTTTCCAGCATCCAGATTTGAGCAGCAGCTCTGATCTGATCCCCTTTACTCTCCAGGTGAAGCCAGGGGAGAAAGCAGACCTTTCCTCTGGGAAGCACCAAGAGCTGGTGCTCCCTGACCAGAGAGCAGCTCTGCAGAGCCTTTTGGCAGCAGCTGAGTGTGGCAAAACCCACCCATCCTGCTGGAGAGCTCAGTGCTCAGCATGTGCTTCACAGCTCTGGGACGTGGGGCTTGGCATCTTCCCTATCAGCCCTGGGACATGCCCATGTTGGGAGGATGCCCTGGGAGGAAGGAGTCTCCTGATTTTTCTCCACATGAGACCTCTCCAAAGCCAGGTTGCCATGCCAGGCTCTTCAGAGGCATCCTCCTGTGCCTGGCCAGGGCTTGCAGTGTGGCAGGAACTGGCAGAAGCACAGATGAGCACCAAAGAGTTCAACCTGAGCTGCTCCCTGATAAGAGCAACTTCACAAATCACAGTTTCCTGCTCCTCTGTGTGTCATGGCTGAATTAGCTCACTGCTAATAAGGCACATGAGAGTTTTCTCCATGGTTTGGGGCACCCATAATGGCTCTCTCTAGTATGGATTCCTTGATGTCTTGCAAAAGAGTTGATGAAAAATCCATTTCCTCAGTTGGGACCTAAGTTTGGCGTTCTCTTGCCTACTCAGATGTCTCTTTTCATAAACAATTAGACAATAGAATAAGAAAATGAGATTCAGTCTCTCTGAGGATCCTGTCTCAGTCTGAAATCTGGCAGAAAGGGACCTGGTGCCACAAAGGTGGGTTTGGACAGCAGTGACAGACAGACAGACACACCCACCCAAGAGCAATGGCTCTTTCCCTTTCCCAGCCAAGCTGATGAGAATGAACGAGCACTTTTCACTCAGCCCCGTTGTACCCACTCAGCACAGCACAGGCTCAAAGGCTGGGGCCAAGGGCTCTCTCTGAAACCGTGCAACACCAGATGTTTTTTTCCGGAGGCCTCAGACACACACGTGCAGCATGCTGTTATTAGAACTGGCTCACACTCCCTGCGCACAGGGAAAAAAAATTAAGGCTCTGCTCAAGCTTCGTTCTCCACTTTGGCATCCAGCATTAAACCAGGCAGGCTCGGTCAGTGTTGTTTGTTTTTACAGAGTTGCTTATGGACCGTCCCTCCTGCAGCATCCCAGCGGAGCGGAACAATTCAATGCACCAGCTGGATGAGGATTGCTTCATGTGCTGCCAAACATACCACGTCCAAACCACGCTGCAGCACCTCTGGGGTGCAGCCTGACAGGCACACAGCAGCTCAGCAACACCCTGCAGCAGCTTGAGCAGAGAGGATGCACTGCTTCAGTGCTCGAGTTCTCTCCTCTTGGTTTTCTGCCTGGTCTGTCCAGCTTGCCTCTCCCAGCTCAGCCTTCTGATGGATTTTTCTTCTCCTGATAATGTTTCTGTACTCACCTCAGACTGAGCCAAAGGCTCATTTTAACTGAAAAAGGCTTTTTGTCTCAGTATCTTACCATCTCAGTCTCGGCCCAAGCTTTGATGTGCCAGTGTCAGCCCAAGCCTTGATGCCTCCTTCCCCCAGCAGCAGGTTTCACTCCTTCATTTGGAATTTCACCCAGCCACCTTTTCGTAGCCACCTCATGTTTTCCTCCAAGAGTTTCGGACAAGCATGGCACACCTTGTCATGGTGCTTCCCTGGCTTAAGGCTGGCTTCTGCCAGCCAAGACAGGAGTCTCCTCAAAAAAACTCTGGTGAGGTTTTGGTGGGATGCCCAAGGGTGTAACACTCTGCACACGTCACAAAATTTCCTGTTCCCTGGCATAGCTTCACCTCTGCAGGGCTTCAATATGACCTCCACTGGGTAGCACGGGGGATGTTACCCCCTCCCAAAATGCCCAGTACCCCAGGTGGGGCTCCTTCCCCCCCTACCTTACAGCCGTGGCTCACACAAAGGGCCTTGAAGCGCTGTGGTTAATGGTGTGGAGCCTGGGCAGGGCAGGGCAGGGCGCTCAGGGTGCACCTCTGGGTGGGGGCATCGGGGTGCAGGTTTGCAGGGATCTCTGCAGGGCAGGATGGCAAGGAGACACAAACATGCCTTCCAGAGCCATGAAAGAGGAAATGTGCTTGGCTATGGGAGATCCAGGGGTCTGCAGGGAAGGGTGAGGGATTTCCCCCTCTCTCCTGGAGCCTGGGGAGGGTTCCAAAATAGCACCACTTCCCTTTCCTCCTTCCTGCAGGTACTGGGCTCGCTGAGGGATGCTCGAGGCCCCAGGCTGGTGCCTCGTATGATTGACAGCTGCCAAACTCCAGCAGCACAGATATCCTCGGGGGCAGAGCTAGGGTCGCCTTCAGCCTTTTTCTCTCTTGTGCTCCGGGATGAAGAGGGGCAGAGCTGGGGACTGGGGGAGAACCAGAAGCCAGAGGGCTCCAGATCCCCGCTGCACCTGCTGCCCCGCGGGGCCAAAGGGATGGGGCATCGGGAGAAGGGGAGAGGAGAGGCCGGGGCCGGGAGAGGGTGCGAGCCCCTGCAGCCCCCGCCGGGGTCGGCAGCGCGCTCCTCCCGGGGCTCCCCCGGGGGCTGCAGCACCGCTGGCGGGGGCTGAACGGGAGAAGAATGGGCTGGGGGGCTTCGCTTTGTCTCCCTGCCCGCGGGGCCGGGGTCGGCGGCGGTGGGAGGGCGGGAGGAGGAGCGCGGCCCGCCCCCGCCGCCGCCGTACAAAAGGGGCCGGGTGGGCGGCGGAGCGGCGTGTGCCGCCGGGCAGGGACAGGGACAAGGACAGGGACAGGCAGGGCAGGGGCCGGGCAGGGCTCAGCTGGCGGCGCTCCGGTCCCCTCCGCAGCGCTGTCCCGGCGGCCGCCCCGTCCCATCCCGTCCCGCTCCGCCGCCGCCGGCCGGGACAATGCGGCGGGCGCGGGCGCTGCGCCGCCGCGGAGCGCTGCTCGCCTGCCTCTCCCTGGGGACGCTGCTGGCCCTCGCCGACGCCAAGGGTGCCTTCTACCCCCCCGCCGCCCCCCTGCCCTACGGCGGCAGGTACAGCCTCTACACGGCCGGCTCCAGCCCGCAGCTCGGCCCCGGCAAGCCCGTGGGCAAGCACAAGTAAGCGACCCCCGGCCGCGGCCGCGCAACTCCTCGGAAGGGCTCCGGGAGCCGCCGCCCCCGGGCACCGAGCCGGGTCTCCGTCGGGCATCCCTTACCGGGAACGGACCGCGGCCACCGGGCACCGGCCGCGCGTCGGGGCTCTGCGGCAGCATCCCCGGGGACGGGGATACCGCCGCGGATACCCAGAGCCTTGGGCATCTTCCGCAAGGCTCCCCGGTGGCACCCCTGGCTGGGCAGGAGTCCCGGGTACCTGCCGCGGGCATCCCTTGCTCCATGTCTCAGGTACTGAGCAATGGCTGGCGGCAGCGCAGCTCTGCCCGTGTGTCTCGGTGCCCCCCTCCATCTAGAGGAGGGTCCGGGAGTTGTATTTCCAAGAGGGAAAGGGCTGCGTGCGGTGGGGACACGTGTGCTGCGGGACCGGGCTGGCGGAGGTGGCGATGGGGGTGCCCGTGTGCGGTTTTTGGGGTAGGTAGGTGCATGTACCTGCCCTGACATGGGCACGGGGGGCAGGGGGTAATGATGTGCGGGAAGGGAGGATGGCAGCACAGACCTACGTGTGAAAACAGGTTGGTTTGGAGGGAATTTGATTGTAAAATACATACGTGCTGGAGTTTAAATAAGTTTTCAAGAAACCTGGAAAGCTCAGGCAGTGAGGAATGTGGGTTTTACACATACTGTAGACTTTTTCCTTTTAGTTGCATAAGAGCTGTTACATTGGGGGCGGAGAGGGGGGTGTTGCTTCCCTCTCCGCCTGTTTGCTAGAGCAGTTTCTGCCGGACTCCTTTGAAAGAGGGAGGATGTGGGGTCATGAACAAGCTGAAATGAATAAAGTAACACTCGGGACAAACAATACTGGCAGTGCCAGTGAGAGCTTTCAAAAACCTATAACGTTTTCCAGCTGCTCACTCTAAAAACATCAGGCTGGAACTATAAAACTGCTTGCCACAGGTGTGTGAGAAGGGAAGGGGTTCTGGGAAGGAGAGTGAGCCAGAGTCACACTAACCTGAGCACTCACAGAGAGGCAGTGTTTATTAGTAGTGGCTGGTAGATCTGCCTGCGTTGGCTGCTAGCTAACCTAGAGGCACTTGGTGGTGTGTTTGTAAGCAGGTCCTGGATTTATGGATAGATGGTGATCCTAAGTTTCCACACACACACACAGGAGCTCCCTTGCCTCCAGCTAAGAGAAGTGGCTGGCCTTCCCTCTCCTGTGGTCCTGTGCATGGATGAATGACTGGAGCAGGAACAAGGAGCAGCACAGGGCCTGCTCATGCTCTGAGCCTGGCAGCCCCTTGCCAGGACAGAGCTGCTCAGGTCTGGCTGGAAATGCCAGTCACAAATGGGAGCTGTGTGCCCATCCCAGGGGATCAGAGGGAGTCCTTGGGGAGGGGCTGGGATGGATGTGCAGCTCCTGGGAGGAGCAAATGGGATGTGCTGGGGTGTGGGATCAGGGGATCCCTGCTGGAAGAGAGCAGAGAGAGGCTTGGAGGGAGGATGACCCTGCTCACACCTTGCTGCTTCATGGAGAGAGCTGCTGCCCCGGGTGGGCTGTTGGAGATCGTGTAGCCTGCTCAGGACCTCTGAATGGGGGCACGGGGAGGCAGCTGGGGTTGCAGCAGCTCAGCTCCCTGCTCACAGGCTGGGATGCAGTCAGAGTTCCCTGGCATGGCCGTCAGATGGCCTGTGGAGAACAGCCTCAGGGCTGAGCACAGGAACGAGCTGCAGGGCCTCAGCCCAGCTCTCATGGGCTTGCCGTGTTGAGACACCTCTGGCAGGTGGAGGCAGAGGAAAGGGACTGTGACTGTCAGGATGAAGTGGAAGGGTTTGGTAAGAAGGGCTCTGGTGCTTCCTCTTAGAGTGTGTGTGTGTGTGTGTGTGTGTGTGCATGCACAGGGTGAGTGTGCACAGCCCTCCCCCAGCCCCCACCATGTCACTCCCAGGGGCCAGAGCAGCAGGACTTTGGCTCACCCTGAGTGGGGAAAGATCGATGGAGGGACAAGCACTGATGGCAAACAGGTGAAGACAAATACATTCCCTACCCATCCATACCAAGCCCCCAGCTGGCACAGGGGAAGCCACGTCCTCCCGCCTCACTGAGCACCTCTCTGCACCTGCAGCTTGCGCTGGCCCATCTGCTCCATCCCGCTGACCTCCTGCCTCAGCTCTGCTCTGCACCGTGGGCCTGTGCTCTCCTCTCCTCCCGCTCTGCCGTCTGCCACATCCCCCTGTCCTTAATCCCTGCCTCACCACACATCCCTGCTGTCTCTGCCCCTGTGGACCAAGTCCATCTGCTCCTGCCGGCAGCCCTGCCTTCAGCTGAAACAGCCTTGGCTTCCATCTGTCCTACCAGCAGTCCTGCATCCTTCCCAAACACTGCCTTCCTCCCAGCCAGCTAATCCTCAGCGCCTGCCTTTGCTGCTTGGCTCAGGAAAGCTGACTGGTACCTGTGGCACCCAGCTGCAGGCAGGTGGCAGGAGGGAAGAGGCTCTCTACTAATCCTAGAGATCCGAAGGGGTTTCCAGCCTCCATCACAGATCTGCTCTGTGTCCCTGCCTCCGTGATGGAGGGACCCACGATGCTACAGCCCTACAGAACAGCATCTCCTCTCTGTGCCTAGTCAGTGGCAGCACCCACAGCAAGGGCTGACGGCTTTTGGGTTGGCCCCTGCACTGGTAGCACTCCAGGAGCTGCAGCAGGACAGATCACCCCTGCCAGGCACTGCTGGAGCTATTTCTGGATGTTATTCTTACAACTGCTGCTGCTGGGATTCTGATTGTCCTCACAGCCTGTCTCACCACACAGTCCATGCTGTGCCAAGCACAGTCCAGCACTGGGGACTCCACCAGCACTGGTGACAACGTGGCTGTGACTGTGACAGGAACCACGCTCCTGCAGCATGGTTGTGATGATCCTCCCCAGCAGCTGCCCAAGCTGGGGGGCTCCTTCCAGCTCCTGCCCCCCAGCCCTGGCAGTGTCTGGCAGTGCAGGCACTGCTGTCTGCTGGGCAGGGGGTGACAGTGTCTCCTGTGTTTCCCCCAGGAGCTTCTGTGCCTACGTGGTGCAGCGCAACGTGACATGCACGCTGCAGGATGGGGCTGAGAGCTACGTCAAAGCCGAGTACCACAAGTGCAGCTGGGGACCCAAGTGCCCAGGGAAAGTGCTGTGAGTATGGGGGGCACTGGGGCATGGCTCCCTTCCCCTCCCAGAGACCTTTCTCGACTGAGACCCTGTGCCACCCTTCTGACCATAAGCCCCACTTTCCAGAGGGCAGTGAGGGGGGCTGAAGGACTTTTCCTGGACATGGCAGAGAGTGGCAGGGCAGTAGTGTTGGCAGGAGGCAAGGAGGGATCTGTCAGGAGGGAGAGGGAGCTCTATCCCTCCTCAGAAACTGGCAGGGGAGGTTTAGATTGGATATCAGGAAAAGGTTTTCACCCAGATGAGCACTGGAAAAGGCTCCCTGGGGAAGCTGACCACAGCACTAAGCCTGACAGAGTTGAAGAAGCATTTGGACAGTGCTCTCAGGCCCATGCTGGGATTTTTGGGGGTGTTCTGTGCAGTTGCTGGGCACAATGATCCTTATGGGTCCCTTCACACTCAGGGTATTCTATGATTCAGAAATAAATCTGGAAATCATGGGAAGGGGGAGGTGCTGTGCATGTGTGTAGGACAGCAGTTTGTCCCAGACCTGCAATGTGGCAGAATGATGGCAGCTCAGGGAGAACCTGTCTGAGAGGATGAGGAAATAGAGCCTGTGGCTGGGATGGCTCAGTGCTTCCAGGAAAACATTTGCAAAGTCTTTGCCACCTCGTCAGTGCTGGAGGGAAACACTTTACTGTGCCACAGCTGGAGCCGCTGTGGTGCAGGGCAGACACTGGGGCTTTGTGCTTCACCACCCTCCAGGGATGCTGCTCCATGCAGAAAAGCTGTTCTGCATCCTCCCCAGGCTTGAGGAGTGGAGCAGAGCTGAGCACAGAGGAAAACTGGGATGAGAGAAGTTTTTGTCAGAGCCTGGTACTCATCCTGTGGCAGCTGGCTGGGACTCTCCGTGTGTTGGTGGTGCCGTGGGCTCTACTGGCATCCTCTGCTGGCAGAGACGGGCAGCCAGATCCACTCACTCACTTGTCCTTTCCATCACAAGAGTTTTAGCAGCACTGGGGACTTCAGGACATCCTGCAGCTGCTGGTACCCATGGAGGAGATCTCCAAAACCTCTCCCATCTCCACAATGTCCTGTTTATCTCCTCTGTTTGTCTCCTTCAAACAAAACCAGGGTGAAACCAGGGTGTTTGCTGAGGGCAGATGGACCCACAGCCAAATTTGCTGCAGAGCCTCAGATGATGCATCCATGGACAAAAGGAAGACATGGGTTTTCCATGTGCTGGGGCCATCAGCTAATGTTTGTTCAGCTGGCTGCAAACACTTCCCCTTGCTGCTGTTTGGAACAGAGATAGAAAGATTTGGAGGTGCTTGAAGATCTGGAGGTGCTCAAACCTTTGAGCTCCTCTGCAGAGGCTGGGATGTCACAGAGAAGGTGCTGGGATGACACAGAGAAGCTGCTCTGCCTTTTGGATGCCTCCTCCTCCTTTCTTCACCCCCTGACAGTGGTTGGAGCAGCAATCTCCTGTGGTACATCCAGGCAGGTTTCTACACACTACAACAGAAGGAAAGATCATTGAAGCTCAGCAGAGTCTGTGAAGAGGAGTTACAAGAAGAGCTTGTTTTGAAACTGTCCCTTTGGGAAATTGATGTTGAGAGATTTTGAAGAGATTCAAGGAGCAGAGGATTTGGGTTTGGTTTATTCCCCTGCCCTGTGGTGTGTATGGAGGTGGCTGGATCTCCCTGGGAATCGTGTGGAAGCAGCACTGCCAGGGGCTGCAGCCTGGGCTGGAGACGCTGGATTCAGACAAGGACATGGCTGGCAGGGAATCAGCCCCGTGTGCTGCCCTGACCGATGGATAAGTGCCTGCTGCAGCCCCTCTGCAGCATGGATGGCTCTGCTGGTCCTCCAAGACCTTCTGCTGAACACACTGGAGAGGAACCAGAGGCTGATTGTGTGTGTTGTTACAAAACAGCAAACTGCAGGATGTTCAGGCCCTGGTACATTCAGATTGGAAATTTCCAAAAGGCAGGCTCAAAGCACTGGTATTTAGAGGTGGTGAGAAAAGTGCTGTGTTCAGCCCTGTACAGCTCAGCTCAGCTGGTGGGGGAACACAGGAGACAGCAGGGTCCTGTCCCATCACTGCTGCCTCACAGGGAGGTGCCATGGAGAAGCAGGGAACAGCTGAATTCTCCCCCTTGGCTGGTGGGACCCCATCCAGAGTGAGAGCAGAGGGGGAAGGTGTGGGGTGGGCTTGCACTTGATGTACTGGGTATGGGAGGATCAATGCTGTAGTACCCAAATCCACACTGGAGACACTTCCAGGGTATCCCAGCTGGGGCAGGAGGCAGTGTAAGGAGCATCTCTCTGTGCACATCACAGCATCACCCTGGAGACCCTCACCAGGCCAGCCCAAGCCCCTTTAGGCTTCCCAGCAAACTGATGCTCTCCACACAGAGAGAAAACACCTTTCCAAAGGTATTTCAGCCCTCAGGAGGGTTTCCAGACAGGATTACAGTTGAGAAGAGGATTTTTTTTGATCCCACTAGGAAATTCTGTAGGTCAATTCAAAGTGCCAACCACTTTTACAAGCAGGCCACTTCCCTCTTGGAAGTGATGTGAGCTTGCAGGGCTTTTGAAATCAGTTCCATCATTTCATCTTGTGCTCTGCTGGCTAGAACAGTGTGGCATCTGTAGCAGTGGTCACCTATCAGACCAGGAACTGCAGCAATACACTTAGAGCTGCAATTCTAAATCAACACAGTGTCCCAGGTTAAAAAATACTCGACCAAAACCCCACTGTAATGCTACACTGAGCTATGCTGCAGCAAGAGCTCTTGGAGAAGAAGGGCCATGTTCTGCAGGTGCAGCACAAGGGTTTCAGCCAGGCTTTCCCATGTGCCCAGATCTCCCACATCCAACAGGACCATGACCCTGCTCTATTGCCTGATGTTGAGGTTGCTTCTCTAACCTGTCTTCTCTCTCCCTCCCCTCTCCTGGACAGGTACCGCACCTTCTTCAGGCCCAAATACAAGATTGGATACAAAACAGTGACCGAGCTGTCGTGGAGGTGCTGCCCAGGCTTCATGGGAGAAGGGTGCCATGACAGCCCCACAGACCAGCCTGGCCTTCTGCCCCAGCATCCCAGCCCTAAAATGCCTCCCGGGCAAAAGATGTTTCCCATGCCCAGACTTCCTCCCTATCCCAAAAGCCACCCTGACTTGTTTCCAGGACCAAAGAAGAATCAATATGGTAAGAGCTTGTTCCTGCTTCATGTCCCCAGGTCGCCACACCATTGTCATGCACTCAAACCTCCAAGTTCTCTCTGTTGCAGCACAGAGTATGAACCTGGCAAAAATTCAGTGGGTGATATGTTTTCTGTCAGAGACCTGACATTTGATTGCTTTGAGGACCACTTGCTTTTTAAATCTTGTTTCTTTCAAAACATGCAGCTTTAAAATTGCCTTTCCTCATTGATTAAGAGCATTTTTCCATTAATTATGGGGATGATAGGATGCGTCTCTAGATTAAGCTCTCCCAGGCTGTTATCATCATCTGCTGTTGAACTTGGGAACAGAAGACTGGATCCCAAGAGGAAAGAGGGTTTCTTGATAGCTTAAGGAGAGATGTGGGCTGAGATTTTGCTGAAATAACAGAGGTCAGAACACAAGGTTATTATGGGAAAGGACTAAAGGGAACTTAGAGGAGCACCAGCCCTCACTGTGCCCTCTCTATTTCTTTCCCTGTGCAGGCAGGAAGCTGCCGGGCCTCTTTGGGGACCGCCTGGATCGTCTGGAGGAGGAGGTGAGGCGCCTTTCCCAGTCCTACGACAGCCTGCACACCATGGTGAGTGGGCTGGGGGACCGCCTGCGCCTGGCCATCCAGGAGGACACCACCAAGATGATCGGCTCCCTGATGAACAGCCCGGGCACGCCAGACTCCTCCGTGGGCTTCGGCATCATTCCTGACGGCCTAGTGGATGTGGCAGACAAAGCTGACGTGGCCACCTACCCTCCCGTGGGGGAGATCCTGACCAAAGTGACAGAGGTGAGCGATGTGCTGAAAACCAAGGCGGATCTGCTGCACGAGGTTCAGGGCATGGTCCTGGACCACGACGGGCACATCAAGCACCTGCTGGAATCCGCCCGGCCCTCGCCCCTCACCTCCATCGACCTGCTGGAGGAGTATGTGGACACGAGGCTGAGCAACCTGCGTGGAGAGCTGCTCGATGGCTTCGAGAAGAAGCTGGGCAAGATCCAGACCACGTGTGATTTCCGCCTCCAAGAGGTGCGGCAGCAGTGTGAGGAGGAGAAAGCTGCCAACCTGCGGCTGCAGCAGACGCTGGATGGGAAGGAGCTGGAGATCAAGAAAGAGATCTCTCAGCTGGAGACCCAGATCCAAGGGCTGACGGTGGTGGAAAGCTGCTGCAGCAACCTGGACTACCTCACCGATCGCATGAACATCCTTGAGAAAGGCCTTCACAGCATCTCTGAGTCCCAGAAGAACCTGCACTCACGCCTGGATGGAGAAATCTCCACTGTCACCCTAGGGAACCTCTTTGAAGGGCGCTTTGAGGACCTGGAAGCCAGACTCAATGCAACAGAGAGAGAAACGGGGAGCTGCTGCTCTGGTATAGAGGACAGCATGAAAGGCACGGTGGTGGCAGAGGTGGATGGCATGAGGACTGCCTTTGAAGACAAAATGCAGACCCTGGAGGACAGGTTCATGACCATTGTGGGGGAGCTGAACAATGTCAGTTCTCCCATGGGCATGGACGGAGCAGTGGTGCCTGTGCTGGAAGGGGAGCTTGCCAGCATGAGGAAAAGGACAGATGAGACACTGGAGGCATTGCAGAATCGCCTCATCACGCTGGAGACCACCTGCTCTCTGGGCTGTACCTCTGCCTCCAAAGATGTGGAGACCTTTCGGACGGAGATTGAGGATTGCCAGAACAAGAACCAGGACCTGCTGCTGCGGATGGACAGCAATTACGACCTCCTGCGCAAGCTGAACGCCACCATCCTGGAGATCCAGAGGAGAATTGAGGAGGAAGCATCGGGGGCTTTGCAAGGGGAGATCACCTTGCTAAAGATCAACCTGAACACCGTGAGCAAGTCTCTGACAGGGCTCAAGGACTCCGTGTCCCAGTACTCAGACACCGTGACGCACGTCAACTCCTCCCTAGATGAGCACGAGCGGAAGATTGAGGATGAGGTCCACTCCATCCAGGAGAAAGTCAACGACCACGGCTCACAGCTTTTCTTCAGCAACCGCCGTGTCCTGAACCTCAAGGGAGACCTGGAGCGACTCAAAGCCAGGATTGTCAGCGACCTGAGCTCCTGCAAGAGCGTGGCCCACGGCCTGCAGCAGGAGGTCTCTCTCTTCGACCAGCGGGTGGCGCGGGTGGAGAGCGCCTGTGGCAGGCTGGGGGCCATCCCCGGCAGCCTGGACAACATCAGGGAGGAACTGGAGAAACACACGGGCAGTCTGTGGGACTACATGGACCACATGAACGGGACACTGGCTGCCCACTCTCAGGAAATAACAGGACTGAAGGACAACTTGCTTGACTGCCAAGCCAAGGTCTCTGAGCTGGCAGAACAGGTCGGGCACTTGGAGGAGAAGGCAGAGAGGAGGCAGCATTAGCCACACTGCCATGCCATGTGTCTTCCATCTCCCTCTGTGAAGGACAGGATTAAATTATATCACACAGACTCGCTCCAATGTGACAAGAGCTCTTGGGATAACTTTTTTTATGAAAAGCTGCTACTTTTTTTTTTTTTTTTCCCTGATCTTGTTGGCCCCACTTCTCTTTAATTCCACTGTGCTGGTACTCCCCTCCTGAGGCTCAGCAACTGTCCTGAGCCTGGTGCAGCAGGTCCTGACCTGGTGTTGCTTTGGCTCCTGGGCTCTTGACCCCAGAAGGACAACTCAAGAGTAAGCTGGAGGCAGGAACATTTTTTAAAATTTTATTTTTGTGGATTTATGATTTCTTGAAGAATAAAACCCTGTAGTTATCAGCTGAGGAATAGTTTCTCCGACCTAAAGACCACCTGCATCTTAATCCAGAGACTGAGCAGAGCCAGGGCTCCTTGCAGGGAACAAAACGCACCACAGGAACTGTAGATTTCAAAGAACACACGTAGTCACACGTCCCTGTGGGAACTGGCTTCCCTTCTCCAAGATGGCAGCCCTCCTGGTGTATGGTAAATCCATTTTTAATGCTCCCTCCTCCATGCACATGCCCTGTGGAGCACACAAGGGTGTGCATTAGGAAAACACATATGCATATGTATATTTATATTTATGGTATATGTATGTATATTTTTGAACAATCCTGTGTCATGGTGCTCATCTGATTCCAGTTTCCTAATGCTGCCCCCATGTCCTTTGCCATATTCCAAAGACCCACACTGAGTAGCTAAAAGCTGTGGCAGCAGTGTTTGGAGAGAGCCCCATGATCCCTGGGGCTGCTGTGCTTTGCAATCCCACTTTGCTGGGCTCTCTGGTTACACCTGGGCTCTCTGGTTATGGAAAACACATCTCTTCCCTGAGGAGAAGTGTGTCCATAGGTCTCTGCAGAGACCAAGCCGGGCACAGAGCAGTCCTGTCCTCCAGCCCTGGCTCTCTCCTGTTTTATTGCTTAAACTGTGAACTCCATCATCTCATCCCAGGCAGGAGAGTTCCAGCTGCTCCAGGGTGTGAGTGCAGCAGGGTTGCATGGATAAGTTACAGCAAAGTCCCATTGTGAAATGTGGGACTTGCAACATGACTCACACGGCTTCCAGTCCAGGAACCTTCCTCATGCTCTTCTGATCCCACTGGGATGCCTGTAGCCCTGGGACCAACACCAATGTGGAACAATCTGTGACAACACCGCTGGAGACCAGCTCAGAATGAAACTCCCACATCATTTACTCAGCTTGATTCTGGTTTCCCATGAATAGGCAGCCTGGAAAACGTCCACATTCCTGAGCAGCTCCAGCCTTGCCCTACAGAGCTGTTGCACACAGAATCCACCTCTCCCATGGGCACCCTCTGCTGATCAGCCAATGGGGACTTCATTACTAGCATGAGGAGGAAATTAAAGAGCCTCCATTCAAGCAACTCTGGCACTTTATAGCAGAGGAGCGTATTTTTCTCTCAGCCTTGTAACTCATGAGCCCTTCTATCTGAGCCCTTTGGCTCACACAGTGCCTGCCACCCTCACCAGGCTGTCCCTGCAGCGGCTCCCAGCAGAGATGCATCTGGGCAGCTTTTTTCCTCCAGAAAATCTGAGTGAGCTCCCTTAAACATGCTTCCAGGCTAGGGAGGACCATAGGGATCACTGAGTCCAGTAGCCACACCATGTTGCCCTGAGGCAGTAAAAGCTCATTCCCCTGACAGAGGAGCACAGACGGGACACGTGGCCCCACCACCACTTGCCCAGCCCTGCCAGGTGCTCACAGCCCCAGAATCCACTCCCACTGCTCTGGGCTTTGCTGATTTGGAGCTACCCTCCAGCTGCTGAGACACTTCTCTAGCTGAGGAACAACCTCCTGCTGCCATTGGGCATCCTGCAAAACCTGCTCTTATTTTTCTCCTGCCTAAGGAAGGAGTCTCAAGCCAACCCTGAGTACTTTGTGATGGGCCAGGGGAGCCCTCACCCTGCATGGGGAGCATCCTGCCTAAGCCCCCTTTCCATCCTCTCACACCAGGGAGAAAACCAAAGAGAAAACCAAGCCAAGGGCCAGGCTCCCTGTTCCCCAGCCATGGCTGGGTTAGAGTAACTGAACAGGAACAGCTTCCCAGAGAAGAGGGAGCCAGGACTGGCCATAACTAAAGCAGGACAAGGAAGAAGTCTGACCTTCCGGAAAATGGTGCTATGTTTGGACTATTCCTGACTAGTCACTTGAAGTTATGGACAGTTTGTTACTTCAGTTCTCAGCTATTCATGTTAAAAAGTGAAAGGAACTTTGTACAAAACTGGGCATTTTAAAAAAATTGCTTGCAGAGTAAGGAAATGGTGCCCATGGGGTTGTCCTTGCATGGGCAGCTTTCTGAGGCAGTTGATAACTGATCCTGTTAAAAGACTGTGTTCTATTGTTTTGAAAACCATGTCTATTTGTTCAGATTTTAAAAGCTGAAAAACCATTTGTACTGGAAAGGAAAAAAATAAAGTATTTCTTGCTGAGGTTTCCATGATCAAAATGACTTGTGTGACTTCCAGAAGTGGCAGACAAGGAGATAACTTACACTCACACACAGGGGTCAGGGGAGGAGAAGGTAGATGCCAGACTGGAGGAAGCAGCCCAGCAGTGCTTCTGCCTTTGTTTTACTTTATAACCTCCCATGAAGACAGAGTTGGGGTGATACACAGAAAGACCCTAAAACTCAAAGACAAAGTGAGTTATAAAGTAGGTGTGTAGTTTATTCGGCTGGGCGCATGCGGGACAGTTCCACAAAGGCATGTGCACCTACTTGCTCTCAGCATTCCTTTTTATCCTCTAAAATGTTACGTACACATTGGATTTTGCAATACATTTGTGCATATTCATTTCCTCGCTCCACTCTGCCCACTTGTATACTAATTAGCTTATCAGTCTTTTGTGCCTGGCCTGCGTACGTGTCTCTGGTGGTCTTCTTGGGGGCTGCGGGGGATGAAGTAAGTGGTCTTCATCAAAGGTGACCTTCCCACCCATCTCCTTGTTCATGCTCACTGATCCTTTGGTCCCAGTCCAAACCACAAGGCTGACCTAATCTAGTTCCAGGAGTCTGAGGAGCCTTGTTATCCTGGTAGCTTTGTAAGTTTAGCATTGTTGTCCTGGTTTGGTGACCATCATTCTTCCCCCTCATCACACATCCTTGCATTCTTTCACACTGCTTTCACTGCTACACCCTGTTTTCCCATGTACATCCTGTCTTCCCTTTTCAGGCAGTTAATACAGTAAAATGCAACAAATATTAAGCAATACACATCACCTAAACATCTATTTCTAATCAATACCCCTCTAATTCCTAACCCAGTGTCTGAGGGGATGCTCAGCCTGGAGAAGAGTGGGCCATGAGGAGGCCTCACTGCAGCCATGCAAGACTTGAAGGGTCCCATAAGAAAGATGGGGACAGAGTGTTCAACAGGTTCTGTGGTGGGAGGAGAAGGAAAGATGGCTTTTAACTGCAGAAGATCAAATTAGGCTGTATGTAAGGAAACTGCTATTTTACACTAAGGGTGATGAGGCACAGGCCCAGGCTGTGCACAGAGGCTGTGATTGCCCCATCCCTGGGAACATCTGAGGCCAGGCTGGATGAAGCTGAGCAGCCTGGGCTGGTGGGAGGTTGCTCAGGTTGGAACAAGATGAACTTTAGGGTCCTTTCCAAGAAAAATCATGAAAGGATTCCATCATTCATCATTCCATCTCTCCTGGTTTAGGGCAAATTTGGGAGAAAGCCTCCAAATGGGGTCCCTGCAGAGTAGCAAATTCAAGTGGCCCCTCCCCCAACTGATTCAGGAAAAGACCTCCTTGGAGAAGAGTGGAAAAAACTATTTCTTTAACAAGCAAAGTATCCACAAGCATAAAAAATTAATAATATGAAACAAAAAAACCACTCACTGTTTGAAGAGATGGCAAATTGAGAAAGTCCTTGTCATGGAGTGCAGCTTGGCTTGTGCAGTCTCTTATCCATCCCTCTGGTGGAAAATGCTGGAAAATGCTGAGCCCCAGGCCCAGTGGGCCAAAGGTGTGAGCTCCCAGTGCTCTTCTGGGTTTTCAGTCCAGAGAAGGTTCGAACAGTTCCAAGCAAAAGGAAAAAAACTAGTGCTGGGAACTTCTCTACCTCACCTAGCTAACACCAACTAAAAGCAAAGGAGATCTCTGTCCCACTGTCCATCTGTGCTGTCACATAAACAAAACAGTTCAGAGGAAAAGAATGTGGAGGTGTGGAGCCAGTTGCACAAAATTTTCTATGCGCTTCTCTTCCTGCTTCGTTCTGAGAACTAGTTTTAATCCTACAGAACACAATACCCAACATAAACAGAGCAGACGATTGTTGGATACAATCAGCGAAAAGTCACCCTAGGATATTTTGTGCCACGTTATGTCACACTTCACTGCCCGAAGCGGGCGAAAAAGTCTATGAGTCACATGGATGGGGCTATAAAACGATTGCAGCCGCCACGCCCTGCTCAAAGTGCACCTGCGTGGGTAGGTGTCCCTGCGAGTGAGCGGGAAGGTGCCTGCCAATGAGAGGGAAGGGCGTGCCTGTCCGTGAGCGGGAAAAATTTGCCGCCAGTCGGCCATTTCTTGACACCGCTGTCAGTCTTGGTGTCTCCCTGCTGCCTGGACTTTGCCATCCACCCCTGCAGAATGCTCCCTTTGGTCCCAATGAAGGTATGGTGCCATTCCATGGGGGTGGACACCCCCAGTGTGGTGGGCTGGAGCTCTGTGGGGGTGGTGTGGGACAGGGACCTCACTCTGAGGTTTTGCTCCCTCTGCAGGCTGTCACAGACACTGAGGAGGAGATGCAGGTGGACATTAAGATTGATATGGAGGAAAACATCGAAGCAGATGTAGAAGATTATGGTGGAGAAGAGATGGAGGTGGATCTGGAGGACGAGAGGGAGGAAGAGATGGACGTGGATGTGGAGGAGGAGATGGAGGAAGAGATGGAAGTGGAAATGGAAGAATATGTTGAAGACTTCAAACCGGATGAGAAAGGTGAGGAGGAGAACATGGTCTTGGGATGAAGATGGACCCCAGCAGCAGGACAGGCAGGTGCTGGCCATGCTCTGCCCAGAGTGGGTCCCCTGCTGCCAGGCTGGGGCTGGGCTGGGTGGCCCCGCTCAGGGACACGGTGCCTGGGGTGGGCCCTGTGTTCTGGTGGCACAAACACCACCCCTGGCTTACCCTGTGCTTGCTTTGGGCCACATTTTATGTCACCCTGCCCGGGGCCCAGCCCTCAGCCCCAGCCAGGCTCAGTGCTGGTGGCAGAGTCCCTCCCTGCCAGCCTGGGGGCACAGGGAACAGCCCTCAGTGCCTCACTGGAGTGACCGTATCTCCTGCTTTTCTTCCAGGACTGATGGAGATGCTGGGCAGGGATGTCACCCTTCTGGATATATGTTTTGGAGTTTGTTACATTTTCATCTGTATATATGTTCTAGAGTTTGTTATTTTCTTCTGTATGTTTTCTAAATTATTATGTAGGTTTTTGTAATGTAAATACATTTTATAAATTGTTATTGTTATTGAAAATGCGTTATGTAGTTTGTTTTTGTTGCTGCTCTTCTGTAAATGAGTAATCTTTATTTTTCACATCCCAGCTTTATTTTCATTTGCTTTGGGTGCAAGGAGCACTTGCAGGGTTGTGGGGCTGGAGGTCCCTGGGGCTGTTGGCATGGCCACCCTGGGGTTACTTGTGCACAGAAGGGTCCCACTGACAGGTCACTCTCCCCTTGCAGTTGCTTTGGACAGGCATGGTAAATGTAGAGGCAAATCCCAGTGGGCCCTGTCCCATGGGATGCCATGAGGGAGCAGGGCTGAGCCTGCGTGGGCCTGCAGAGCCTCATCCAGGGCTCTTCCCTGGGTGTCCCCAGTGCTACCGAGGCTGCCCTGGGCTGCAGGGACCCCCTGCTCCCAGGCACCTCGAGGGCTGGAGCCAGCCCAGAGTGAGCCTCAGCACAGGGGCCTCTGGCTTTTGCAAGGTCTCCTGTCCATTCCCCATGGACATACAGAATAAGCCTGGATTTGTTTTCTGTTTTTCATTAATTTTGTACCTTAGCTAAACATAATGATTAAAAAAAAAACTGGAAAAAGAAACATTTTCTAGAAGCTGGTCCCATTGATCCCAGGACCCATTTGGTAGGACGTTTGAGCAGGATAAGCCCAATCACATTTTAGAAAGGACTTGGAGCCTGGCTCCCACTTCCATGCACAGGGGTAGAGCAGACAAGAGGCAGCCTGGATTAAGGCACTATTTATTATTGCTTTTAGTTCAGAACACTCAAAACCCCAGCATCTTCCATCAACCTTTAAAAGCTGGTGGGCAGTTTCAGCTTCCAAACTGCAAGTAGCTGGACTGTCTGGAACACTTGTCATACCAGAGGTAGTAATAGCTATGTCAGAAGCTCATCAATGAATACAACAGGGAACAACCACCAACTTTAAAAAAGAGCCAGGCTTTAGAGAAGCTACAAACATCAGAAGAGACCCAGCTTTCAGGAATTTGTGTTTAGTAACTGCAGTTTTTGTAGAGTCAGAGCTCCCTCTTAGACCCCTTGGCTTCCTGCTAAGGGGTGTCATGACCTCTAGTACAAGTGTAAAATGCCCAAGCAGCCAACAGGGAGACTGAGGTGCACCTGGAGCATTTAGTTCTGGCAGAGAACATGCTGGAGAGCTCTGGCTCAGGTCTCCACAGGGATGGCGTTAGGGCAACCATCCGAGTCAACATCAGGCAGTGGGGTAGGCAAAGGGGCTGTACTCTGGGAATGCCAGAGCAGCACTCCTCCCCTCCACAGGAGGGAAGAAGACCTCCACCAGCTCCAACAGCCGCTCGTATCTGTGGGGTAAGAAAGAAGTTACACTGGGGTCACTGGGTGTGTGTTTGATGCTTCTCTGCATCACAGTTGGGTCATCTCAAAGATGCTGAGGAGTAAACACTTTGCTTACGTTGACTTTTGGTCCTTTGTGAGCTCCTGGATCAGCTCTCCCTTGGGGTTCACTGTGAATATGCGGCTCTCTGGCAGCCCCACTTGCTTGTAAGTGTAGACATCCTGCCCGAGGAAGGCCAGCATGGCATGAGAGCTGCAGGAAGGCACCCCTGCCCAGCCTGAGCCCTGCCTGCACACCTGCAGACCCACTCACGTTGGGTTTGTTCCCAAAGCCCGCGTAGAAGGGACTCTTTGTAGCAAACAGTTTTCGGATGTCTGTCAAGCAGGTGACCTTGAACACCTCTGGCTTCTTCTCAATCACCTCCCTGCAGCACATGAGACACGGTCACAGTGGCATCCACTGGCCAGGACTGTGGGCACCAAACCTGTGTGGGGCTCAGGGAAGGGATTTGTGCTTCAGTGTATCACAGCTTCATTGTGAAGCTCCAGCAAGGTCAGGCAGCTCCCCTGCTGCCTCCGATGAAGGCATTGTGCACCAAGGAGGGCAGAGCAGTTTAAGGCCAGGACATCCCTCAGGGTAAGGGTGGGGAAGGGAGAGCTGTGCCCAGGGGTACAGGAAGTGCAGGAAAAGACAGTACCTGTGGAAGGCAGACAAGAGGCTACTGGGGGAAAGCAGCATGGGGCCCATGGGGAGGACACAGCCTTGCTCATTGACCCATTTGAGGTAGCCTTTCGTGATGTGAGCCATGCCAATAGTCCTGGCCGAGCAGTAGAGGAACTTGTAGCCATTCCTAGAGAGAACACAGGGAGACCCTCTGAGCTGTGGCTTGGGCAAGGCCTTCTCTTGCTCCGAGGAGGAAGAGGTAGCCAAGCACCTGGTCTAAGACCAAATCTTATTCCGGTAAGCAAGGTGGTTCCACAAAGAACATGAATCCCTTATCTGGAAACCCAGACGAAACCAAATCCCCACCTGTCCCACACCGGGAGTCCCAGCACCACCCTCCATGCTTGTCCCAGCAGCCACACAGCCACCCAGCCCAGCTGCACAGCACCCATTGCTGCTCAGCACTCTCACACAGCACTGCCATCACACAGCACTGCCTGTAAATCGTGGAGGGCTGTACCCAAGCCTTGCTGACGCCCGGGCGGGGGACAGCTCGGCAGAGGTGGTACCGGGTGGCCAAAGGCTGCCGAGGTGCCGGTCGAGTCCCTGCAATCCCCGGGAATGCATCCCTCTCATGTTTCTGCCGGGGACAGAATGAGCCATCCACGGGCCCACAGTGCCTCTCAGTGGCCACAGGGGCCAGGGACCAAGCTGGAGGCTCGCAAAGACTCACTGTTGGTGTCACCCCTCGCAGGTGAGTCCCTTGGGCTGTGGGAAGCCATCACTGGGTACCCAGAGAGGTACCAGCACCACAGTGCTGGGGACACCCGTGCCACCACCCTCAGGTGTGACCTTAGGTGGTCTTGTCTCCTCTGTTGCTCAGCTATATCTCCCCAGCAAAGCCTCCACTGACACACACTCCTTCCAGGGAAGGTAATACCAGCATCTGCTCCCAGAGGACCCTCTGCTTTCACCCCTCAGCATCATGTAGGCAGTGCAGCCAGCATCAGCCAGCACTGACAGCAGATAACGCAGCTCTCTAGGCCTGCATCAGTGAATAAGAAGCCCTGACTCCAACTCCATCAGCTCCCACTTCCCCTTGGCCTCAGCTGATGCAATACCTACAGGTGGATTCTGTGGAAGAGTTTAACAATCCCACGGTGAGTCCAATCTTTACCCAGTTGTGGCAAGATGTGTCCAAGAGCATCTGATCTGAGAGGAAAGGAGGCTGGGTTAGTGTCATCCAACGTGGTGAGTATCCACCCTCACCACAATGGGGTTTGTGCACCCTTCTGCCTGCTTATGTGAGCCTTTAAAGGAGACTTTCCCCTAACAGGGGAAAACAAGGATTTTGGGGTAGGAGAAAGGCCTTTTACTTGGTGATGGTGCCATCGATGTCTGAGATCACCACTTTTTCATTCCAGTTCCACAGGTAGATGGTGCCCTCACAGCGGCACGTGCCCTGGTACTGAGTTGTCACGCTGAATGCCACCTCGTTGGGACCATCCTGCAGATTCAACTTTCCCTGGGCAGAGGGGCAGCAAAAGTGTTACACCAGCACAAATTCACACCACTCCATGGCTTGCCAGAAGCCAGACTGCCACCCAACCAGGCCGGAGATCCCAAGACTCTACATGGTGGCCAGCAAGGCAAAATATTTGGATGTCCTATGAAAACACAAGGTCAGGAGTAGAGAAATCCCTGTTTAAGGGTTGTCTCACCCCTACACACATGGACAGTGAAGATGGAGGAATAAATACATACAATTTGTTTGGAGGAAAGCCGCAGGGATTTCTTGTAGGTTGGCAGAGGTTTCTGAGCAGGCTGCACTGCCAACTTATCCCCAGGGTGCAGGGGATGACTGTCACTGGATGTCCCCTTTTCTGCCTGCCTACACAAAGAAAGGGAGGGGTCAGCCAGAGTCCTAACAAAGCTTTTTACCCTCTTTTGTGAGGCAATCTTGGGAATAACTCATGATGCAGGAGAAGAGACCAGGAGTATCCAGACTCCTGAAGGTGACCTGGGAGGAAGGCACTCACCTCTGCTGGGCAGGGTCAGGCTGCAGCATTCCCACCCTCTCTTTCCCTTTCTTGTAGGTTGGCAGAGGTTTCTGAGCAGGGGCATCCATTGCCAACACGTCCCTAAGCTGCTGGGGCTCACTGTCACTGGATGACTCCTCTTCCTCCTGCCTACACAAAGAAGGGATGGGGTCAGCCAGAGTCTTGAAAAGCTTCCTACCCTCTTTTATTAGGCAAACTTAGGACCTATTAGTCACATAGGAGAAGAGATCAGGAGTATCCATACTCCTGAAGATGACCTGGGAGGGAGGCACTCACCTTTGCTGGGCACAGTCACACCGCTGTGTTCGCACACTGGCTTTCCCTGGCCTTGACTGCCGCTGCAGACAGAGAGGAGTGTGCTGGTTTTGGTTAATTTTCTTCACAGTGACTGCTATGGGGCTGTGCTCTGGATTTGGGATCAACACAGTGTTGATAACAGAGATGTTTCACTGCTTGCATAGAGCTGAGAGCAAGAGCAGGGGCTGCTTTGCTTTTCTTCCAGTTGGAACAGAAATGCCAAAAGAGGTATCACTGCAGTCCCTGCCTTCCCAGGGACACTGCTGCTGGAAGAGGAAGCACAGCCTGGTGCTGTGGGGGGCAGGGAGACCCACAAGCACACGTGGTGCCCAAGGACCTGGCATGACCAGCACATGGCAGGAGGTGTCACCACCACAAAGTCCACATTACTGCATTACCAGGTGTTGCTCTGCTGTTCAGGCATTAACAGACCAAAGGGGATAGGTAGCAACCTTAAGAAGTCACCTCGTCAGGTCCTGGATGTCCTCATAGTCAACCTTAGGCCATGCCCAGGATCCTACTCCTACCCCTGCCAGTCAGTAGAATGATGCCTGTCCCCTGGGGACATGGTTGTCATATCCACTGCTGCAAACATACCCCCTCTCTTAGGAATTCTCTCCTCCTCCGGGAGAACCAACACCTTCTGTGTCTCTTGGGCATCTTCTCCTTCACCAATTCGTCGATGATACTCTGTGAATGTGGCAGAACACAGGATGAAGTCAGTCCTCAGCCCAGGCCCTGCTAAGAATCACAGCCAGGAAATGTGTGGTACCACTGACCTCAGGGATGTTCCTCTGGAAAGCCTGCAGGGCCAGGACTATGGGACCAGCCACTGCCCAGCTGTAATACCTGGATAAAAGCAAGAGGGATGGGCACATCTCTAACCTGCAGCATGGCTTACAGGTCCCACAACTACTTTGGTACAATCATGCAGTACAGGAGGGTTTCCACAGGGACAAATGGACAAAAATATCCATTGTGAAATGAAGCAGCAGAAAGAATAGGCCACTTACCTCTTGTTGATCATTATCACCAGGTTTGGGTCACTGACAAGCCTTGGATTCTCAGCAAACTGCTGGTAGGAGATCATGTGTTCCATGAACTTCTCTGGTGGGACAGAGGCTGTGTCATGCCATTGGAGGACAGAAAGGATTTCAGGGCTGCAGATTCCCCCTCCCCTCCTACCTACCATGAGAGATCTGCCTGTTGCCCCTGAGACCCCCGCACAGTGACAGAGCAACTGTGGGCATTGAGTCAGAGTCCATGGGGCTGTTGGCAGGCAAGGTGGATGGCAGCTGGATACAGAGAGGGTTCCTGGGGTCCTGCTCTGTGTCACTGTCAGCAAGGGAAGAAACAGTGGTGACATAAGAGAATAGCTCTAAACATACCTCCATCCTTTGTGCCAGGGGAATTGCTCAAAAATGTCTGAGCTTGGCCAGCTGGGGCAACTCATACCTCCTCCCCACTGGCTTGCTGTCCACCTTGGAGAGGTCTTCCACATACACGGCACTGGGACCCAAGTGAGGACTTTTGATAGATTCTCAGTGCAGAGACAGAAGAGAGAGAGCTTAGCTGAATCACCTTTCCAATCACCCCAGCATCTATCGAGAAAGCCAGCAGCATTTTCCTCAATCATATCCATGTACCTTACAAACAGGGCAGCCATTTTCCTACTGGAAAAACTGCCGTAAGTCAACAGCTACAGGAGTGCCTCAAGATACCTACACTAGCATGTTCCTTAAATACACTGTGAAGGGGGATACATAAATGCTTCTCTGTGATTTTCCCTAGCTTGCCAAGCTCAGGATAAAGACACAAGTCATGCCAGGTGCTATCATACACTCGAAATTAAGGTATGGCCTGTACTGCTGAGAAATCTTCTAAGTATGCAAAAGCAGATACATCGAAGGATGGACTTCAGGGAACGTACGGCAAGAAAGCCTTCCTGGGAGCTGGGTGGTCACTGAAAGGTGGACACCTAAGGGATGTCTCTTCAAAGCAAAGGAGCTGGTAGCACACAGAGAAGGGAAAGTAAACACATGACGCCTGGAAGTCATGGAGTTACACTGAAGGAACAACCCAGGTGTTCATTTGAGTCAGACACATCTGCAGGCTCAAACACCACTTCAAGCAGCACCAGTCACCCTCTCACCTTGCCTCCTCTGCCTCTCTAGCTGGGACTCAGGGCTTTCTGAGCCTGCCTGCCTTGAAGTAGTGGCTCCCTCAAAGGGCTCCACATCTGCCTGAACCTCTGGCACAACATTCACATCTTCCTTGTGTTTCTCTTGTGGGACTGAGTAGGCTCCCAAAAATCTCTTTGCTGTGACAGCATGGAGGATGTCCTTCAGCCTGGAGATGCTGTTCCCAGCCTGGGGTGCAAGTGCTGGCTCAGTTACAGGCACAGCCAAGGAACAGGGTATTCCCTGTGGTTCTCCTGGGCTTGAATCCTCTCCCAGATGTTCAGAGGTGGAAACAAGAGGGGCTGCCTCATCTGCTGAGAGCGGTGTCACAGAGATGGCGGTGGCTGCAGGATCAACCGTCTTTGTGGAGTTGGCTGGTTTAACTCGCATCAATTTAGTCACCTCAAGGAAAGCAGAAGAACAGGTTTGAGGATGGGAAGTTACCCAAAGTATCCCACAGAAGAGGACAACTTCCTTAAGGCTGCCTGGCCACAGCCTCATCTACTTTCTACAGGTCTTTTGGAAACCCATTCCCAGCAAAAGAGCAAAAGCAGAGACTCACCTGAGGGAGCTTTCCCCAGATCCACTTCAGATGGGATTCAACCCCCAGAGCAAAACTTTTCTGTGGTTTGATTGACAGTTCAGAATCACTTTTGGGAGGAGATTGATCCAGTGGGAAGCTGCAGGAAGAGAAGTAGATGTGAGGCTTCACCTACATTACAGCTCCATGCTCTCCTATCAGTGCAAGAACATTTAGGGCCAAGAACCCTGTAATGCTGTTTCTCATAAATTCATTTCTACTCTGTAAGACTGCCACTCTCAAAGGACCAAGACCTATGGAAACTGAGGCCCAAGGAAGGAAAGTGCTATACCAGCAGTTGGCCAGAGCAGCTCATCAGCAGAGAGCCCTGTGCACACAGGCTTCTTATACTTGTGACCATGGCCAAGTGTCCCTTGTGGTCTCTGAGCTTTCCTCCAGCCACATCATACCAGGCTAAGAAAATCCTCCCCTCCTGACACGTCCAAGTCACTTTTCCATAACTCCTTCCCTGCCATGGGGCATGTGCCCTGCTCTCACCTGAGCGAGCAGAACACCTTGGCTCTGTCCATTACCTGTCCACTGTGAGCAGGTCCCCATCAGAGTGCGTGTGTGTCTTTTGGGGCTGCAATGGCCCAGTTTTTTCAGGGAGATCAGCAAAGGATGAACATGCTGCATCACTGCAAAGGAGGAAAGAGAGGGAACTTGTGCTACTCTCAAGCAGCAGTCTCCTCTCCAGAAAGCAGGCAATACCCAGCTTCACCATTCCCCGTGGCTTTCTACTCCAGAGGAGACTGGGCTCCAACTTGCAAACACTTTCCCCCTGTTTCAGCACTAGGCATCACCTAATGAACCCACAGGCTTGACTACTGCATCACTCTGCCCAGACCAAGCAGCTCACCTTCGGGCTGGCAGCTCACGTGGCTCTTCTACGGTCTTCTCACTTTTGGTCTCATCATAGCTGTCAGAACCTGAGTCCAACACCACCTTTATCTTGGGCCTTCTCTTGCGTCGCCTCTTCTTGCGGAAGATCACTCCAGTGCTGGTGACCTCCAGCCCATAGGAGGGTAGAACAGCATAATTTGAGCTCCTCTCCTTGCAGATGGGGGACGTGCAGAGGTAGGAGGGGATTCTGCCCTGGAACAGGGATGAGGAAGAGCCCATCAGCTCCCTCCAGCACACTCCTTTTCAGCCTAGCAGCTCCTTGCTGTCTATGGAGCATACTACAGAACAGCACAACCACATCACTGAGCCCTCAGCTCAGGGGTGGTTTTATGGCCTGGCCTAGAAGGAAAGGATTTGTACATACAACATGTGAATAAAAGAACATTAGGGTGATCCAGCCACAAGCTAAAGACATCTTTAATGCAGGCAAGGAGAGACAGGCAGGAGATGGCACCACAAGACCAGAATTATGAAGGCTGCAAATGGGATTTGACTCCAGAGCCCTTTCCTACTTCCAAACCCAGCCCAAGCCAGCAGTGACCACAAGTCTGCCTGAGAGAGGAGCTGGCAGGATTTCTGGAAGCCACAACTAGTCTCATCCCACTTTCCATTGGAGCAGGCAGACTGCTGCAGCATCTGTCTCATTCTCATCCCTGTCACAAGATCCCCAAGGGGCTAAGCTCCAAAATATCCACCTGTCTGGCCAGCAGCCATGTCCATTGATGGAGACGAGTCTGGGATGCAGATATTTGGTCTAATACACCCTCAGGGTGCTCCACCATGTGCGTTGCAAGGTCCTTTGAGCAGGAAACTTTCCAGATAGAGAAAATACCTCACAGGACATGGGAAGAGCAGCATTCCAAACTTGGTAATTCCACCTCAACCCTGCACTTCCAGGTGCTCACACTGGGACACAGACATGCAGAACCTCCTCATAACCAACCTCATGCTCCTCTGACTCCTCGACAAAGAAGGCTTCTCCATTGTCTCCCAGCTTCATGTGCAGATCCACAGGCTCTCCATTGATTTCAATGTCAACCTAGCAAGGGACAGAAGCAGCCTGTCCATCTGAACCCCCCTCATCCACTGCAGCACAGGGGCACTTCCAGATGGAGGGGATGGGTTGAAGTTGCTCACAGGCCTGACAGCCACATAGCCTTTGAGGCAAGAGACATCTCCCAATTTTCCTGGAGAGCACATTCCTCCCTGGAAATGGATGAGCTCAGTTTGGGGGCATCCCCTCAAAAACTTGGCAAGCACTCCTTTCACTGAGCTCCCATTCCCCTCAAAGAAAGTCATTCCATAATCTGTGGGTTATAGAAGATCCTGGGTCTGGAGACACTGGAAAGGAAGGGCAGCCCCAGGGCAGACACCACTTACCACCTTCTCCTTGGAGCGCAGCACTCCCAGCTTCCCAAAGCGAACATGGAATGGGGAGCACTTGAAGGAGTTGTCGGGCTGCCTCACCACGAGCACATCAATGCAGCCCGACAGGGTGGCAGGGTTCAGATCCTGGTACAGCGCCTTCATCGTGCCCAAGACGGTCCCAGCCAGGTGCCCCACATAGTTCATGGTTTGAGACTGCAAGTGAGAGACAGGAATAAACCCAGGTAGGGGAAGAAAACCCCAGCAACAAAAGGCAATGTGAGTTTACTGTAGGAGACGCATGTCATGGCTGCAACACAGTCCCATCATGAGGACAGGTAAGCCTCTAAAGAAACTGAGGCAAACACCTGAGGGCCTTGAAGAAGATCAGCCAGGGCCTCTGTGAGCACCAGAAAACAAGACAGAAGCCAGAGCAAGAGTTATTGCATCCATTTTGGAGGAGAGATGCCCTTGGCAGTGGGATACACCATCACATTTGCTCCTTGAGAGGGCAAACACAACCTCACAGCAACACCACACAGTCAAGCTGTCAACATCCCATTCAGACAAGAATTAGGTTGGCAGGAGACCTCCTGTCCTGCACTTCCTTAGAAATTCCTAACAAATCACGGCAGAGAGGTGGGAAGTCCGAGCTGCTCCATACTCCACACACTCACTTTGAACAAAGTCCAAACCTAACATTTCCCACTCAGAGGGAAAGGCATCCCACTTAGGCATTGTAGAATTGGCCAGACATGGCTCCTGTACAAGCCAGAACTCTTGTGCTGGGCAGCACAGCCAGGTGATGGTGTGGTGTCCCTAGGGACTCCTAGCACAGCGCTCAGTGCACACTCAACCCAAAGGGTGGCTGGGGGGAGTTGGTTCTTTACCCAAACGGATGACAACAGGCATGTACCACGCAACAAGCCCTCTGCCCCAGCAGGGACTCAGTCTCTCCAATCTGTTTTGCATAAGCTCAGCCCTGTCCATCCCCAGACATCCCTCCTGGAAGGCGGTCTGAGTGGGCAGACATGGTTCCTGCTCCATGCCCTGTCCCCCACCTCTCCCTGGCAGCCAGGAGTGAGCCCAAATCCCAGATCCTCTCTGGAGAATGACAGCAGGGGAAGTGCCAGCCAGCTCCCGAAGCTTCGGTGGCTCCATCAGCTCTGCTGTGAGCGGGGCCCAGATCACGGGGCTGCTCACCAACCTGCTGAGCCCAGCTTTCCCAGGCGCTGCTGCTGGGGCAGGCAGCCCTCCAGCTGTGCCACAGGGCCTGGCAGCAAACAGGAGTCAGCTCCTCTCTGCACGTGGGGGCAGTTTTGGAGAGGAGGAATGATCAGACTGACCCTGACGCTCCCTGGGCAGCACTGATGAGCTTCCAGTTGACATATACACTGACACAGACTTGAAAAGTGCAAAGGGAAAGCCTTGGGCGGAGAAATCCCATAGGATTTGGGGTGGGGGCTTGGAAATTATCCCCAGATGTGATGCACTGAGCAGCACCTTCATGGTAAATGCAGGGTGCAAGAGCTCAACATAACACTGCAGCCACACAGCAGAACGAGAGCCAGGGCCATGTCCCCTCTGCAGAGCCACTGTCCCCCCTTGCCTCGATGGGCAGCTGCCCCCCCTCCAAGCATCTCATTGCTGGGGACTGCAAGCCTATGGTACAGTTTTCAGCTCACTGAATTTAATTCCCTGTGGGCCTCACCTGGGACAGCTGGAGGAAGGCAGGGAATGGAAAGAGGCTCTTCCCTGCAGGCCTCGGCCCCACCATGGATGGAGCAGGCCCGTTAGGGAGGTGAAGGGTAGGTTATGGTCTGGAGAGAGATTAATAGGCAGACGGGCAAAAGAAATGATCTTCAAGTCATATTCAATAAATAAACCCTCTAGAGGAATGGGGCATCTCCAGCTCTCAGCCCCCAAACCAGGCAGGATCACAGCCCTCCACCATGCAGCTCTAGTGGAGGATGAAGGGGACAGTCCTCCCCTGCCAACAGCTCACATCCACCTCTAGACCCAAAGAACTGCCCCAAATAAACCAGGTGCTTTGCTGACACGAGTCTGCTTTGCTCCTGGGCCACCCTGCCAGCAGCACACCCTGCCCACATCCACATCCACATCCTTGCTCCCATACATCAACACTGCAAACCAACAGGCCCTTCCCCATGACCCGGGCAGCAGCTGAGCCTCAGCACCTCCGGCTTCGGGGCAAAACTAAACCCCAGGGGCTGCTCTGCCGACAGCAGCACTCACCCTCAGCTCCTCCTCTCCCCGCTGCTTCCTTCCTCTCACCTGAGCGAGGGCAGGGCCGTCCCCTACACAGCCCCGGGCCTGTCCCGCAGAGAGCCCCGCTGCTCTCCCTGCCTCCCGCCGAGCCTCTGAGGGCCCGGGCAGGCCGGCGGTGGCTGTGGCTGACCTGGGGCTCATCCCGCAGCCCCTTTGCTCCAGCAGCCCTGGCCACAGCTGGCCTGTGCCCGTGGAGACCCTTCCTTCTCCAGCCCACCGTGCTGCAAGGACACGGTGAAGGCTTAATGAGGCATAAAGGGTGGCCAAAGCCCAGGGGCTCCTCTGCCCTGCATCATCTCCATGGGGATGGGAAAGGAGGGCACGGTAAAAGGAACGCACATAAAAGTAGACACTCTAAGGGAGCCTGAGAGCAGTGGGGAAGTGATGGGGAATAGCTGAATGAACTCAGGTGAGGAACTGAGGTGGTGGGTTTTTTGTGGTCCCCCCAAAAGTGCATTGACTCCCACCATGCTATAACTCCAGGGCAGGGATGTGGCTGGTGTGGGCTCTGCCCTGCATTCACCTGACTTCTGTGCTGGTGATGCCCAAACAGCCTCTCTGCTGGGTTTGGGAGTGATGGGGATTGAGTGGTGGCTCTTCAGGGATGGCAGCTCTCACAACACATGGAGCTGACATTGTGCTATGAGGGCAGGGAAGTGCCAGAGCTGGAGGGTGGCTGCTTAGGACACCTTTAGTCCCTGAGAAAAATGATCCTGAGGTTGTTGGTCCCAGCTGATGGGTTGATCTGCAGAAATGCCACAGCTCATTCCAGGCAAGTCCTGTCAGCACCCAGTGCCTCACTTTCCTGAGCTATGCTGATGGCAATTGGAGACACAGAGATTCCCCCTGTGCCTGTCCAGTGCCAAGCATGACCCGGGCACAAGATCCCAGTCTGAACACAGGAACTCTCCTGAAGGCTGTGACAAATCTGCTGAGGAATGAAGCTTATTTTCCAGCAGCTCAGTCTTCTGAGAGCTCTGCCCCTTGGTGAAATTACACTGAAAGCAGCTATTGTGGGTGGCCCCGCATAGCTGTGGTCCCTGAGGAGGGTGGGCCGGCACTGCAGGGTGGGCAGCTGCCACCAAACCCCACAGCCATGGCCAGGTCACTGGGCACTTCTGCCCAGCAGGGAAAGAATCTGATGGAACCTCCATCAGGACACCTTGGGTGTGACACTTCAGGTGATGTGCTTAGACTGGTGCTCGCTGATGCCACTGGAGTGGGTCTCACCCAGAGCAGGGGGCTACAACCTGCAAGCCCTTGAGGGTGTAACACAAACCCCAGGGCTGGCATACAAAAGCAAGGACAGAGCTGGGCTGTGGATGCCTGGTAACTGGTAAAAAGTGCTGCAAAGACCATTCAACAAAGGACATTCGAGTGCAGGACACCATTTCTTCCTTAGCCAGATGAGTGCATCTGCAGATGAACACAGAGAAGGAACAAAATGCCAGCAGGAGCAAGCAGGCAGCTCAGCCTTGCTGTGGCCCCAAGCCTCCATCCTCTGGACGGGGGATGAGCTCCTGGCACTTGGGCACCCTGCAGAAGTACAGACTTCCCATCACTTACCTCCAAGGCTCCTTGCCCAGCTGTTTTCCCCACCAATCCATACCCCTGGTTCCTGACACACCAATCTTTACATGTGCCCCCATGCCCCTGCAGCAGCTCCCCAGCTCTGCCATGGCTTTTCTGAGTGATGGCTGTTCTCTCTGCATTCTTCCCTGCAATCCAGGCTTTTACTTCCCTCTTTTTTCCTTCTGTCTCCTCCAGAAAGCTTAGAACACTTTTAATTGCCGTGGTAATTTTTCGCAATGCCATAAAATCATCCTTGGTTCCTGCCAGCTGCTTTTTACACACCCTCTTATTCCCCTTTCCTCTTTTTTGGAAGGTGAGACTTGCAGGTCCATCCCTCCCTCTGCTTGTAATCCTACATCCCCCAACTCCTCTGTGAATCTTGTGCATCCTCCCCCAGGAGCTGCTCCAACGGGGAGAGGTGTCTTCCCCCTTTTCAGAACTCTACAACCCACAGACGTTTGCAATGAGCCTTTGCATAACAAGACAGAATTTTTTTTATTAGTCAGCTGAGATGCAGTATTTTCAGCTCCTTGCATTCCAAAAAGCTCATAGGCACATCCAACTTGTCAGCTTTTGTCCTGCATCCCAGCACTCCTCGTCCTTCCTGGATGGCAGCCTTCACCCCTAACGGGGCACCTCTGCCTTATGGGTTCCCTGTACCTCCACTGACTGTCATGCTGAAAACCTACATCCTGAGATCCTGGGCTTCTCTAGAAAAACTCCATCCATCCATCCATCCATCCATCCATCCATCCATCCATCCATCCATCCATCCATCCATCCATCCATCCATCCATCCATCCATCCATCCATCCATCCATCCATCCATCCATCCATCCATCCATCCACTTGGCAGTTGGGAGCACATACAAACTGCCCAGGACCCTCCTAAATTTTCCTCTCTCCCAAAAAGCGAGTTATGTCTTCAGTCACAGGATGGGAGAGTGGACAAGCTGGGTCAAAAAGACAGGCTTCTTCTTCCCCCTCTTCACATTTTGACAGCTGCTGCAGCCCAGCCAAGCCACAGCCATTTCTCCAGCAGCCTCCAAGGTTGGAGTTCATGAGGGGTTTGCCTCCTCCCCTGACCAATACACTATTTCTCTGTGATTTTCCCAGCTGTTTAATGTAATATTTGAGCTGCCTGGGATGCATCTCCTTGGATCCTGCTTTGCTCCATGCCTCTTCATGGACCTGAAATGTCTGCAGGGAGGTCAGACAATCCAGCAGTGAGGCAGACTCGAGGAGCTGGCCAACCCACCTGCCTTCATGCTGGCTGAGACCTGACACAGCTCAGCTCCCCAGAGATGCTGCAGAGGACAGAAAGGCAACCAAGTTGACTAAAGGGAGTTACTTTGCTTTTCAGACAAGCAAAACTGGGGCTGGAACAGGAGAAATCCCTCCAGCTGTGGGGCTCTGCCAGTAACTGGGGACACCAGTACTATTTGATGGCTGGAAGTGCACACTACAAACCCCCACAGCATCTGAATTGTCTTTTCACCCCAGAGCCAGAAAGCTGTGTTCTCCTGTTCCTTTTCCCACCTGGAAGGATGCTCCAGAACCTCACTGTTCTGTGGCACAATCCTCTGATGACCATTAGCCTGGATCCTTTCTCCCTGGGTCTGCTCTGTCTTTACCTTCACCAGTGCCCCTTTACATGGGCTTTTCCTGAGATGCTGACAAAACCCAGGCAGCAGCCAGGCAGGCTGAGGCATGGCTGTAAGGATGCCTTTTCCTGAATGCTGAGCAGGATGCTGCAAGCAGCACATGTCTGGTGAGGGGTGGCCAGAGCCATCGGGCTGGGTGACAGCAGTCAATCAACCCATCACGTCCGAGGTCCTTGTGCCAGGCAGCTCCCAGGAGCAGCTGCCTGCTGCTGGCAGGGCTGTCATCCCTGACTGACATTCCTCTGCTGTGACCCTCCGGGGAATCCCTGCCAGAGGCTGGGATGTGAAAGGGCTTTCTCATTATCATGGCCTCTTCTCCCAGCAGGGAGAATCAGCATTTTAAGAGGCAGGGGGAGCTTCGGGAAGGTTGGCAGAGCTTTCTGACCCTCAGCTGACTGGGCTGGGGCTCCCATTTCCTTTCCTGGATCAACAAAGAGCTCCAGAGGCTTGTGAAAGGAGTGATTCAGCAAAACAGGATGAGAGGAGAGGCAGAAACACCAAGTCAGCACAGCTGGATGGGGTCAAATTCCCATCCTGTGAAAGCCATGGGGAGCAAGGCTCAGGTGTCCTACTCCCTCAGGCATAGGGACATCTCCTGAAAGTCCAGCTGTTCTGCATACCAGCCCTGGATTCAGGAATACATTAGGAAAACGGTGTTGTTGGTTTTGTTTTTTCTTTCCCATTCCCAGAAAGATCAAGTCAGACTGGCCTGGCATGCGATGGAGTGGGTGGGAAAGCCATTTTGCCTGAAGAGGAGGAAATGCCATCCTCAGTCCCCAATCACAAGCATTGAAAAAGCTGAATTACAGCTGCAGGACTGGTTGAAACCATCCGTTCTGGTTTAAAAACATGCTTTGCTGATTTGGCTCCTAGTTTCTGACCTGTTGGAAGCTCACATTTCTTCTGTAAACACAAAGGGTTCAAGCTTACTTAAAAAGCCCAGAAAGCTGCAATTCCCACACAACAGTGTGACTCTGAGAGCCAAGGCTTGCAAAGAAATCCAGCAATATCCTCAAACCAGGAGAGGTGAGAGCCCTGAGCAAAACATGGTCCTGAAAAATGAAGTCTCTGAACTGAGAGCCCTCTGTTTTTGTGTCCCAACTCCCGACCTCCAGCCAGGACATGCACTTTAAGCCAATAGCTTTCGATAAGTGATATGTTTACATCAATGTAACTGTGAGCAGAGTCAGACCATCAGCTCCGAATCCAGGAAAAGTGGGATAACGTCCACATTTAGACTGCTGGAAAATCTTTTATCTTCTGTCCAAAGCTGGTGTCTGATTTCAAGACAAGATCTTTCCAAGACACGCTTTATTTAAAGGAAATAGTTGGTGCTTGGTTTGATTCCTGACCTGCTCACAGCAGGCTAGGAGTGACGCTGGCAAACCCTTGGGGTGCAGCAGTTTGGGCACCCCAAGCACCTCTCCAGTCCGGGCAGTGCCGGGGGCCAGACGGCAGCTCTGGGGTTCAGTCCCCAAACGCAGCTCACCCCGTGGCTGGACCCCGGAGCCCCCCGCCCGCAGCAGCCTCCTTCCCTGCCCGGTGGGACAGTGCCACCTGCCCATGGGACAGCGGCTGGCAAAAGGGAAGGGCTGGGGGCTTCCAGCCACCCAGCCATCCATGCGGGTCCACCGCGTCGGACGCCGTGCAGGGCTGCCTGCCCCGAGCCGCCCGCGGTTTTTGACAACGCTGATGAACATCGCGGACCGACCGGACCCGTCGCCCTCCTCCGGTTCCACCGGAGCCCAGCGCCGCCGGACAGGCTCAGCTCCCCGCGGGGAGCGGCAGAGGCGGCGGGGACAGTGGGGTCCGGTGCGCACCGCCCCTGCCCGGCCCCCGGCGGTGGCCGCACGCTCCTCATCACCCTCCCCGTGCTCGGTGCTGCTCCCGGTACGCGCACCCCGCGGGCGCTCGGGGGGCTGCTACGAGCACTGGGGGCAAAGCCCCGCTGCGGGCGCTCGCCGCACTCCCCGGTGCCCGGTCCAGATCCCAGTCTCGGTGTCCCGTCCCGATACCTATCCAGATCCCAGATCCCAGATCCCGGTCCCGGTGACCAGTGCTGATCCCCGTCCCGATCCCAGTCCCGGTGACCAATGCTGATCCCCGTCCCGATCCCGGTGACCAGTGCTGATCCCGGTCCCGGTGACCAGTGCTGATCCCGGTCCCGATCCCGGTCCCGGTGACCAGTGCTGATCCCGGTCCCGATCCCAGTCCCAGTGACCAATGCTGATCCCGGTCCCAGTCCCGGTGACCAGTGCTGATCCCAGTCCCGGTGACCAGTGCTGATCCCGGTCCCGATCTCGGTCCCGGTGACCAGTGCTGATCCCGGTCCCGGTCCCAGCCCCAATCCCGGTCCCGATCCCAGCCCCAATCCCGGTCCCGGTCCCGGGACTGCCCCGACCCGCCTGGGTGTCCCCGCGCGCACGCGCGCTCCGGCCGGCTGCGGTGACGTCACGCCCCCCGCCCGGCGATGGAGCCCGGCTGATGCCGGTGTTTGTCGCGCCCGCCCGCCCCGCTCTCCCCCCGCCGATGCCTGGGCTCGGCGGCGCCCGCCCGCCCCGCCGCGCCGCCCGCCCCGCGCTCGGGGCCGGGGCCTCCGCCGGACCGCACCGCACCGGACCGCCCCGCACCGAGCCCCGCCGAGCCGCCACGGACCTGCCGCGGGTGAGTGCCCAGCGCCCGGCGCGGCGGGGAGGGTCCCGCTCCCCGCGCTTCGCTCCCGCCCGCACCCGCTGCCCCCGGTAGCGCAGAGCCCCGGCAGGTGCGGGGCAGCAGGGCCGAGGCTGTCGCACGCCCCCCGTCCCCGTGCGGGGCGCCCACCCCAGGATCGGGACACGCGTGGAACCCCCCCCTGCCCCGCCGCCGCCCCGGTGCGCCCAGCCCTGCCCTGCCGCTGGCCGGAGCGGCGGGGCTGCGCTGCCGTGGGCTCGCCAGCAATTCCAATTGGAATAAATCCAGTTAAAAATCCGGTCCCGCCGCTGTGGGAGCTTTGCGTGAGCACACGGCTGCGTGGGGCAGCCCGGGACCCACCCCGCTGCGTGGGGCGGCTCGGGACCCCTCTCCCCCGGGGTGATCTGGGTTGATTTTCTTCTAGTCTGGGTTTTCAGAGGAAGAAAAGTGCTTTTTTTCCAGCCCTCATTGGCTGCTCGCTCCACGGACAGCGGGGCAGCAGACCCCACTCGTGTCGCAGCTGGGGGCTTGGACCAAGCTTGGCTTGGTCACGGTGGGGATTTTGGAGCTCTCGGCGTTGCGGCAGTGCCAGGGTTTGAGTGCCGGCGCTTGGGACAAGCCGGGATATGAGCAGGGAGCATCTCCCCGTTCGCACAGGTAGGAGAACCGAGCGGCCGCTGAGTGACGAGCCCGAGGCCGCACAGGAAATCTGTGGCCGGGCCGGGGCTAAACCCCAGATTTCCCGTTCGGTACTTTTCGTGCCTGGCTGGGGACAGTGGTTTAACCTCACACTCTCGGGCTGCCGGGGTAAAGTCCTGCCTGCGCTATGCCAGCTCCTAGCCAGGGCTCCTGCGGTGGCAGCCAGGCGTGTGGCCGGGTGCCAGCAGACTGAGGCCTCTCCGCTGTGAGAGGTGAATTTGGAGAGCAGAAATGTCCCTTTGGATGGCTTGTGGGTCCAGGGTGGAGAGTGGATGTGTGCCGCTCGGGTGTCACACAGCTTGGCAAGCTGACCTGTGTGAGAAGCGGCCCCATCCTGCTGCTCAGGGCACGCTTTGTCTGCACCCTCAAATCTCAGACAATATGGTTTTTCAAAGGAGTTCTCTGCTCTTCTGATTACGTGATGGAAAACTTTTAGGGGAGAGGTGGGTGATGTGTCTCGTCAGGCCGTGTGACGTACCTTGAAAAGCTCGTATACAAGCCTTTCTTGATCTGATTTTTCCCATTTCTGCCTGGCCATGGGCTTTCTCTCTGCCCAGTGCTGTAGGGTGGCTCCAGTTGATCAGGAAGGGTTTCCCTGCCCTTCTCCCTGACCACCTTCTCTGGCTGCAGTCCCCAAACAAGGATCATAGTGTCCTGAGGAACACTTCTCCATGGGTAGGAAGCCAGAAGTTTACTTCATTATCTGGAACAGCTTATTCTAAACTAATCTCTCTTTAAGAGATGAGGAGGAAGGGAAAAATACCCAGATGCTTAGATGCATTTTATTTACCGTAAAGAAACCCAGCAATTTAATGATAACTTCTATTAACTAGGTTAACTAGTTTGGGTCTGTGACCTTGATGTATTTTACAACATAGCTGAGAAGAGGGAGCAGACTGTTCCAGTCTATTTATTGTTTCTTCCTAGTGCATCCCAGCACACAGATGCCCACACAGTTCTGGAGTCCTGACCCACCTTTGGAGGTGGGAAGGAAGAGGCTATTGGATCTGATTTGCTTCAGATACAGCCTAATCTGTAGCTGATGTTAATTATATATGGAAGGGTTGGGGTTTAGCATAGGTTTTTCTGACAGGGCTCAGCCTCCGCAGTTCTTGCTACTGTAGAAAAGCTGTAGTAACTTGAAGCCCTGAAGTCACTTGTGGGAGCACATCGCTATCAATAAATTCCTTGTTGTAAAGCCAAGTAAAACCAGCCCCATGGGACTGCTGCCTTTCATCGGCAGGCACAGGGGTGGATGCAGGCGGCACTGACAGCCTGGAGCAGGTGAGCCAGGCTGGTAGTGAGACCTATGTGGGTTGTCAGTGTGGGGAGATTTAAACAGCAGTGTGGTTCCTGTTCTCCTTTACAAAAGTGTGTCTCCTTACTCTGCAGTGTTTTCCTTCTATTTAGATCTCCTGCTCCTCCTCCCCAAAAATGCTGTCCCCTTGTGTATTCGAGCTTTTCCCTCTGCTTTGGTTACTATGGTGTTACTACGTAAAAACAGCTCATCTTGTAGCTCCTGGAATTACCTGCAACTTGGGTTTGCACTCCAGCCCTGGGACACGGGCCTGTGTCCATCCCTTGTCCATCCTTTCCGTGTCTGTGTGGGGCAGGTCTGGAGGCAGCACTGTCTGCAGGGCACGGCTATGCCTTGGTGCCACGGGACCTCCTCCAGGTTTCTGGGCACCAGGATTCTCCTGGTTTGTGCGAGGCTGTCACACAGGTGCCTCCCTTCTGCTCCTGAATGTGGGGCAGTATCTGGGCTGTGCTGAGCCCTGCAAGACCCGCTCCCATTCATCCCCTCCAGGGACTGGGCCAGCTGCAGTCAGGGCATCAGCTCCCCCTGAAAACTGTTGGGAATGAAGGCAAACAACTGCGAGCCTGTCTTGGTTTGAAAGACAGGTGTCTGCTAGGGATGGAGAATTCAACCCCCGCCCTCCGAATTATTATAATTTCCAAAATTAAGGGGGCTCACAGGCAGAGATATGGGGATAGGAATAGCAGTTCTTTACTAATATGTATAACGAGGCAAACAGAACAACAACAACTACAGCATTAAGAACGAAACACAGCCAGGAACCTCGAGGGGCTTTGCTTCACAAAGCCCGGGGCGGTCTGATCCCGGTGCCCCTGCGGGACTCCATCAAGCTGGAGCGGTGGAAAATCCCGGGCTGTGGATGAGATACATCAGAAGCTCCTCGGTGGCAGCTGGAACGGCGGGGATGTCCCGGCAAGGCAGGGGGGTGCGAGGCCACAGAGTAGCAAAAAACCCTCTCAGATCAATGCCGAAGAAGCAGCGGCGGCGGGACAGCGCCAGCCCAGCAGGGCAGGAGGAGGCGAGCTCAGAATTCCGGGGCACACGAGCAGATGGTGATGGATTTCCCAGGAGCGGACTTGGTGGTGACAGTGAACTTCTCCCGCACCAAGCACAGCCCGACCGTCCTCTCCGATGCCAAGAGCAAGAGACAGCGTAGCTGCCTCCACCCCTGTCCTTTACCTGCCCCCAAAACTCGCATTATCTTCCCTCTCCGAGGGAAGTTCCCCGAGACAAAAGAAGTGTAGTCCCAATGCTATAGTCCTCTCTCGACTTCTGGCCTCCTCTTTGTTTTGGTCAAGCACCCACAAGTACCCAGCAGTTAGTCTCTTAGCAACTTACGGGACAAAATTCTGTAAGTAAAAAAGAAACAAATTACCCCCCAATAGAGTCTGTAGAATCTGTGCAAACAAAAGGAAGAAGATTGGGGCAGACATCTCCCCCCATCCTGCTCAGCCCCCCAAGCTTGTGCAAGTGAACTCCCATGGGCTGGCTTGTTGCTGCCCACTTTGCTGCAATGCCCCTTTGCTTCCAATCGCCCGATATTATTATTCCTTTCTGGTTTTTTTCACCTGATTTGCATGTAAAAAAGCATGAGGGAAGTTCACCTCATGGAGAGGTCCTTGGTTTGCTCACAGTTGATGTAAATTATTGTCGCCCTCGTTCCTGCAGGGGGCTGGGGTCGCCCTGGAGCAGAGGGATTTTGATGGGAGAGCAGGAGCCCGGAGCCAGGTCCAGGTTCCCCCCACCCTGCTCATCCTCAGGGTGATTTGCCCCATGCAGACACAGAATCATGCTGAGTTGCCTATCTCTGCGTTAACTACATTAGGAGATCAGGAAGATTATGTTAGTAACTTAAACACCTGCTCCAGGTAAATGAGTCTAGTCCTGCTATGGAGGCTATTTTGGAGAAGATCCTGATGGTCCTTGTGGTGAAGGTCGGCAGCTTCTCTCCCTCTGACAGCTGTGATGGCTCTTCTGCTTTGTTAAGTAGGAATAGGATGATGCTTCTAATTATAAAGAAAAAAGTCTTGTACTTCTCCCCTCCTTTGTTTGTTTGCTTTTTCTCGTTCTTTCTTTTTTTTTTTCCCCTCTTGACAAATGTCCTAAATAACAATGCTTAAAATACAAACGGAACGAGCTTGTGAAGTGACTGTGAGGGCCTGTTTGGGGCGGCCTGTGGTGGAGCTCAGGAGCTGGTGATGACACATGGCACAAGAGGAGAGCCCAGGCGGCTGCACTGTCACCAGAGCACTCACAGCCCTGGCAGCCGTGGCTCATCTCCACGTGGAGGATGCTCTCATGAGCTTCAAAGGCTTTGTGGTTTGTCTTTCCTCTCCCCATTCAGAGGGACACTGTGAGGGTGCCATCTCCTTGTTCTACAGGCACAATAAGGGGACATTTAACTGAACTCCCTTTTATCTGTGTGCCCTTCATTCCTTATTCCTGCCTTTTTTTTTTTTTTTTTAAATTAGAAATAGAAAAATTGGAGAATGAGCCCTCTAAACTGTGTGTCCAGTTGCAGTCATAGCATCTGTAAGGTTCCTCCTACTGCAGACGAGTGCTGCCCTTGCTGTTCCAGCCAGGTCCCTCATGTGTTTTAGCACTTGCTTGGGAAAAAAAATGAAATAAAATAACATGGTGTTGAGGTTGCAAAAGTTTCCATTATAGCTCCACCCAAGCACTCCTGCCCAGTAATGCTCAGAAAATTCAGTCTGGGTGATGGGGCTTCCCTGTCTGCTGGGCTGCTTGGGGAGAAGGGGAGCAGCTTTTGGTGGTTCGTTTGTTTGGTTTTTTGGTTGTTGTTGTTGTTGTTTTTCTTTTAATGCAGAGATGCTTGAGAGCCATGTCAGGACTGGGGTGGAGAATGAGCTCTGGTGCCTGGCTGCTCCCTAAAGGGCCTGGGTGGCACAGGTTTAAAATGCAAGCACTCAAAAACTCTCTGAGCAACAGGCAGATGGATCAGTAGAAAGGGGCTTCAAGAGGGTTAAGGTGGCTCTTGGCTGTTTGTGTCCGTGTTGTTTAACTCTTCTGAAGTGCCTTGATGTTGTTTTCAGGCTGATTTTGTCCCTCTGCTGTAAAGGCATCAGTTTGCTCCTCTGGGAAGGAGAAGCAGGGAGTTAGTTGCTCCTGGAACATGGCTTGTTGTGTGGGATGCTTGCAAATGCTCTGCTCTCATGCCTCAGTAAATAAAGAGGTTTTCGTGGGACTTATAAAAAACTTCTCTTTTGGAAATAGGTCAAGCAAATATTTATTTCCCTAAGGTGTCATGCCAGTGTCACACAAATACTTGAATGGGTAGTCATTTTATTTTTCACTGCTTTGTTTCTTCCTAAGCACATTCAGTACTTTTTTTCCAGTGGTGTAGGGACACACATTAATAATTGTATGTAATCAGTCCCGTCCCTCTCTCCATCTGGAAGTCTCTGCATCTTCTGTGGGCTTGTGCTCTACAATTGCAGTGCTGTAAATTGGAAGCTGTGACACTTCTTTCTTTACATACAGGTGCTTCTCAGCTGTGGGGATATTTTTTATTCTCCAAAAGACTTTCAGGTAATTGGTGGGCCAGCTGCTGCAGTGAATTTAAAAACAAAACTCCCAGAATATAGCAAAGCTCAACAAAATGGCCATACAGACGTCTTGCTTTCCTGTCAGCCGTGGTATTGCTGGTGTCCTTTTGGAAAGTAACTCCAATGCTTGGGTTATCCCACAGATGGAGGGTGCAGTTACTGCCAAAGGCTTGTACCCTGCTGTCTGGTGGAGCTCCTGTCTTCCCCAAATAATCAGGGATCAGCTGGTATCTGTCTTTAAAGAGGGATTGAAACTTCTTGTCTGCTCTTAAAATGGTAAAAATAAAGAGTTTAGTTAAGAGGACCAAAATTAGGCCTGAATTCTTGGATACTTGATCTTACAGCTCTTCATCTCCAGATGTCCTCAGTGTAGGAGTAATAAGGGTCTGTGCTGGAGTGCACTGGAGTACCTGGAGTATACCTTGTGTGAGAGGATGTTTGAGATGGGGTTGCCTTGGATGATTTTTGCTGTGTAGCATATTTAATGAACTGAAGTCTTGGGTCTCTGTGAGAAGGATCCAAATGTCCTCCTGGCTCCTTGTGCTTGTACTCCAGTGGCTGAGACCTTCCTGGTGGCTCCAGGTCCTCCCTTGGGGCATGCAAAGCACAAGGATCATTCCAGCTCCCAATGACAGAAAGCACTGGGCTTTCTCTTGCAGCCTGCAGCCTTCAGGCTCTGGTCAGCCTTGCAGAGGTGGTCACCTCTCACCTTGGAGCAGGTGGCTTTGGAGACCTTGAAGGGTTGAATGTGATGTCATTTTTCACCTGCTAAGACAGATGTTTACACTTTGCATTGAAGGTTAATTGGCTCTTACTTCATTTCCTGGGTGTGGGGTGGCCCTTAGAGACAGATCACCCTGACACCTGTCCTGGAGGTTGTGCAAGCCTGCAGTGTTGTGCTTAGATTTGTTAAACAGGATGTAAAAGCAGACTCCCCCTCTGAAATGTATCCTGCTCTTTCTTTCTTTGCTAGGAATCATTTCCACGTCAGAAAACATTTAAGAGAAGGGGAGTGTCTCTTTTGTAGAGGCAGAGCTGACTTAAGCCCAAAAATCCAAGAACAGACCCCCTCAGCTGTGCTGGCACAGGGGAGGCAGGCTGTGGTCTGGGCTGTGAGCAAACAAATGATGTGAATATTTCATTTAGACCATAATCCACCTGTTGGGCTTTGCTCCCCCAGCCCTGCATGCACTGGGAAGTGCAGCAGATGTTTTAAATGGCAGCCAGCACTCCCTGCTCCAGTGTCTGGCATCTCTATGTTGCTTTACAGGCAGGAAAGACAGACACTGAGGATGATGTAGCAACTGCTGCAGGTTTGCAGGTCCTTTGTTTTCAGTTGTTTTCCCTCTGTTGTTCTCTCTGCCTCGGTGGTGTGGTGTTATCCTGCTCTCCCAGCCTGTGCTGAGCTGTGGTTGCTCTGCCATGTGCCAGCATAATGTCTGGAGGCTGGAAATTTGGCCCTGGGAACACAGTAGTGCTTATTAGAGCACTGGAAATGAAGTGCTGTGGGGGAGGTATCTTTGGAGTTGGTGTACTGGGGGTTAATTTTACAAAACCCCTCTCCTGTGAACAGTCACTGTGTGTCCACCTGCTCCTAACCCTTTTCCAAGCTCCTTTTGCTACTCTATGCTCTCCTGAATTTCCTGGCATCTTTCTCTTTCTTTGTCAGTTCTTTAGATGTGTTTTTCATTTTTTTTCTGCTGTGGTGTCCTCTGTGTGTTTCCCTTTGGTGTTGCAGGACATTGCTTTTCTTGTTACCTTCAGGGTAGGTCTCAAGAGCAGCTTGTGGGTGCCAAGCAATTTGTGGCAAGCAGGAGACTGGGGTGTTTAAAGGAATTTTAAAGCCTTTGTGCTCCTACTTTGATCTTCTCTAGCACCTAGGATATGTTTTGATTGTTTTTGGTGTGTTTGTTTGTTTGTTTTTATTGTAGTTTTCAAGGGGATAGTTGGAACAGAGAGGGGTGAGAAGCTGCCCTTGCTTTGAGGGGTAACCACAAATAAACAGCCCTGCAAGGCAAACACAGCATCCTTTGTGTGCTCAAAGCCCTGCTGTGACAAGATTGTTGTGCCTGTCCAGGTGAAACGAGATGGTAAATAGTATTTGAGATGCAATAGTGAAATTAGGGCTCTCTCTGCTGAGTATCTCTGAAAAAAGGGTTTCCATAAGGAAAATCTGATAGCAGCCTAAGGTGGTCCTTGCTGCTGGGTGTTGTGGGCTGGTGTTGCTCTGTCCCTTGTGCTCTCCTGGCGTGAGGGTGAAGCCACCCCAGTCCACGAGAGCTGCTCATGGAGCAGGGGACATAATTCCTGCCTCTGTGTGGGCATTTCAGCATTGCTGGAGCCTTGCCCTTGGAAATGGGGGTCGTTTCCCACATGTGGGGAGATTTCCCTTCTTAATTGCAAATGCCAGCCAAGTGGAAAAGGGTATGGTTGTGTGAGGCAGTGGAGGATGGAGGGAACAACTGAGGTGTGATGAACACAGGAGGGTTGCATCGCCTTCCCAAAATATCTGCTCAGTGGATTTCATTTCTGCTCCAGTCCTTGTGCATCTGCTCTGCTGGGGCTGAATTTGTCAGGGCATTGTAGGCATGAGGCTGGGAACAAAATGGGGATAAAAAAGCATGTTGAATGTAAAATGTCATTGATTTCTTTCTTTCTTTTTTTTGTATTTTTCTTCTAATTTAATCAATTCCCTACTGTGTTGTAAATTCCAAATGTGAATGGGAAATAATCTCACCAGTACAATAATTAGCATGTAACCAGCAGATGAAGAAAACCCAAACTGCTGAGCTGATTGGTGAATGCTGACTGTTTTCTGAATTAATTTCAATAATCACGTCTCCCATTAAAAAGAAGACGGGGTGGGGAGGAAGTCTTAAATTTTCGCCAAGCTCAATGTAGCAAAAAATGGTATGTGCAGTGTAGCTGTTCTGCATGTGATTAGAAAAAAAGAGGGAGGGAGGTTCTTGGAACTGAATTAGCAACAAAGTATTGCTAATTTTGCAACCAAGTAGCTCAATTTCACCTGCTTTTTTGGAAGGAGGAATAGAATTGTAAGTCAAATAGCCATAATTTTATGTAGGTGTCCAACAGTAAATAGCCTACTAGAAGAGGAAAACATTCCCTTGTGGTCATGCTTTGCTGCAAGATGCAAAACAAGTCCACTGGAGACCATTAGTAGTGAAATATGCTTACTGTGCATCCATCCAGCTCCCAAATCTTTTGCTTTTGTGCTTTGAAGGGGGAGATAGAAATTGGTGTTTGGGAAGGGGTGATTTAGAGCATTCAGGAGCTGCTCACCCTCTTGGCACAGGGTCTGCAGTCCTGCTCTGCCTTCCTCTCCTGCTTTTTTTGGCTCATTCTGTCCCAAAGGTGGTGGGTGGCATTTTGAGGAGGGAGAAATCCTCTCTCAGCCTCGATACCTCCATGGTGTCACATGCAGACAGCCCCAGGAAAGGTCACCTCTGCAGAGCTGTACCTGGCAGCTGGTCTAATTACGCACCTGAATTCACAGTCAGGATTAGCAGAGATGATTTTATCTCCTAATGATGTTTTTCCCCTCATGGCCATGGCCACCTCACCCTCAGGGTTTATTTTCCAACAGCAAACCACAGGTGATGCTGCTACCAGCTGTTGGACCAGAGCATCACTTTAGAGATGCTTTTTAATTCCAGTTTACACTCAATTTTAGGAACATTTGTGAAGTTGTGATAGAGCTTGGTGCTTGTAGGCTTAGATATTTCACTTAGAAGTGCAGGGTTTCTGCTGAAACCCTTGGCATACAAGAGATGGGTCCACACTGTGCTGCAGTGATGAGAAATCCTGGAGCCATCTTTTAATTAAAGCAAAATGCTCACTGGCATGAAGCTGGTGATCCCATGTGCTCCCTGTTTTCAGTGTGGGGAGTGACACCTGCCCAGAGCCACCTGTGGTGTGACAGCCAGGAGGGAGACCAGGTCCCACAGAGCATCTCTGGTGTGTGGCACTCGGGTCCTCTCCCTCCCAAAGCCTCAGGATATGCTGGCGTATGTTAATATTGTCATATATTATTAAAAAAACAATTTGAAAAAGCCAGGCTGGCCCAAGTGCTTTGAAATAGAATTTGTTGTTTTATTAATCTGAGCTTGGTGTGCTGTGGGAAGTGGATCACTATGGGATTTTCTTTGCTTGTTTTCCTAATGTTAGAGACCGTCTCAAAGAAGTATCACATTGTTTCATTTCCCCCACACACTTGATTTTTTTTTTAAGCTAATGTCAACAACCCTACAATAATCAGTGAGTGAATATGCACATTCTGCACCTAGTTAATATTTTTTTTGTCAAAAACAAGATGTAGCTGGTAATCATGTTATGAGCTATGGCTAAAAAGGTATATTTTAAACCACCTCACTGATGGCTTTTGGTTTTTACCTTTTTAAAATGCCATTAATCAAGTTAGAGACTGAAAAAGAAAACAAAGCAGAGACTGAGAAAAGTCATTTGAGGTGAGTAAACTAGTTGGCTTTTTTTGTTTCATGAAAGCTCAAAAAATGGCCCACTGCCACTGTGTATGTTAAGGGTACCTTAAATACAGAGTGTCCTTCAGTGCTGACAGGCATCCCAAACACCTTTTATAATAAACCTCTAATTATAGCTTAGTGACTTTGTAGGTTCTCTGGATCAGCTTGGGAATATTGCACTGAAATCAGGGAGAATATTTATATTTTCTGTGTCTTATGTATGAACCAGATTTAGAGCTGGACTTGGTGACTTGGTGATTTAGAGCTGGACTGTGGTACTGAGTGCCGTATTTATGGTGTGTTAGAGAGTTGTGCTTTTTCGGTGCAATTCCGGGGTTAAACTCTGATTTTGGGAACTGCTTCCTGGGGGCAGCAGAGTGGATTCCCAAAGGCAGAGCCCAGCTGAGCTGGGTGGAGAAGGGCTCGGCCGGTGGCCAGCGCCTGCAGCCCATCGCTGCCTCCTCATGTCTGGCTCTTGGGGCTCCTGGATCACAGCCCAGCACTCAGAACCAGAGACTCCAGTGAAAATCCCGGCTTCTTAAAGGGAAACAAAACCCCCAGAGCTTTGTGGTTGTGGAGAGAAGCTGGAAAAATTTTGGGCAGAGTGGTAGGGAGATGCATTAGCCTGGTTGTTTCCCAGTATCCCAGACTGGGAACAGTGCCATGGGGTCCTGGGCTTGACTTTTGGCTTTAGAAGCTGGCATGGCAGACACTGCCAGGTTGTTTCTTTTCTCCTCTGTTTATTTGTTTCTTCCCTCCTTCATTTTAATACTGTCTCCTGGGAGATTCCAGCTGAAGTCTATTAATTGCTGAGATGTTTCTGTTCCCGGTGTGGTGGGTGCTGGGTCCAGTTTGGCTGCGGGTTGTTTCTGGCACAAAGGGAGGAGCAGCAGGACGGAAGAGCTGTGCTTGTGTTGGGTGTGTGTCTGTATGTCCTGTAGAGGTGCCCTGCAGGTGTTACACACTCATCTTTGGGCTCAGCCACACTTCCACAGCAGCAGCAGAGCCACCAAGGCTTGTCCCCCATCAGCAGCTCTGTGTGTCCTCCAGGTTTTGATGGATCAATGTGGGGTTTTATTTCAGTTTCTGTTTCTCTTGCAAGCCTAAGTTGAAGGTTGGTGACACAGCTGATCTGATGCTAAGGGATGACTTTGGACAGCTTTCTGTTGGTCCAGAAACTCTTGGAGAGGTCTGGGAAGTTCCCCCCAAAAAGTAGCCACCAGTGGGACACTGCAAAATCCTGAGGATGGATCAAATCAGGTAATAGTTCATCAAAGGTTCCTTCTGCTTGGCCATCAGTCCTTGAAAATCTGGATCAATTTGTCCTCCTACTTGAGAGTTTCTCCAGAATTTTGTCTAGACTCTTGTCTTTTTCTTCCCCATACTGATCAATCTGAGGTCCTCATGACCCCAGGAGATGAAGCTTCTCTTACACTGAAGCTCCCTTCAAGGGCAGCTTTTCTCTCTCCAAGCATTTTGGAGCTCATGATAAAATTGCAAGGCTTTGGCAGTGCCCATTTGGGTGCTATTTTTGTGCCAAACCCTGCTGAATACATCTTTTATCACAGATTTGTAACAGTAGCTGTTGAAGGGCAGCTTCACGGGAGAAGTGCTTTCAGAAGAAGGCTTTTGTAAGGGAACACTGTCCTGCATAAAACAAAACAAAACAAAAAGGACATTACAGGCAAAAAAGACAAAAAAAAAAAAAGGCCAACCCAACATTTTTCATGTATTCATGTTGTTAAATTTGCCCATTAATTTGGGTGAATCAGGTTTTGCTCCCATTTCTAGACAATTCCGTCTGTCCTCTTTGGAGGAGCACTGTTATGCTCCAGGCATTTTTTGGGGGGTGGGAAAAAATAAAAACAACCCCCAGACATTTAGGTTCAGCTAAGAAATGCCAGAATCCTTGTTTTGTATAACTCTCCCCAGGCTGAGCCCCAGCCAGGTCCCTGCAGGAGCTGGGACTGGGACCCAGCTGGCACCTCGCTCAGGCTGGCCCCCTTTGTGGTGTGGAGAGCAAACTCAGAGATGTTTGTTCATCTGGTCCATCTGAATAGCAGAATTTAAGGAGAAGAAAAGGCAGGAGGGTTCCTGAGCAGTAGATGGAGTAGGAATGGAGGATGTGCAGTCCCTGGGACAGGGCTCTGGTGTGCTCAGCTCTTGTCTCTGCTCAGGGTCTCTCTGAAGGTCCCTTTGTGGCCACTGTTGAGTGGAGCCGTGTCTGGCCTCTGCATGAGCCTGGTCTTTCTCAATGGCAGAAATATCAAGCTTGTCCTCCCACATTTTGCCTCACAATTATTTGCTTTGCCTCACAATTATCAGCGCTTTTCCTTTAATAAAAAGATTTTTCACGGGAAAACTTGCTTTAAAATCACACTAGTGTCCAAAAGCGTTCTGGCTGCTGAGCATCCCGCCTCCGAGGAAGGGGAACATGGTGCTGTGCTCCATTTCCAGTTTTGATCATCATACATTGTTCTTAAGTAGCCATTTACTCTCCTTCCCATCTCTCTGGCACAGGAGCAAGAGAATAATTCATTAAAAGAGGAATGTGGTTATAATCCTGTGAAAACTGTCAGAGGAATTTGGCAGTGGTTGCAGCCTGTGAGTGTAATACATAATATTATATTCATTTTTTAAAATCATTAGATTTCAAGCTGACAGTTTAAATGACAAGTCACCTTAAAAAGATATTATGGACAGTGTAAGGACAGTCAGTGTGGTTTTTTCTTTGCTAACTGTGGAGTTTTCAAGGTCTGTGCACCCCCCAAAAAATAAGAACCTTTGCCTTTTGGCAAGCTGCATGTGGAAGCTGAGAGCAATGAGGTCCCTTGTATTAATAATTTGTATTATAATAGCATTCTCACTGCTGGCTCCCAGGCTTTTTTTATCCATGAATTAATGGCGGGGCTGCCTGTCAAAGGGAATTTTTGCTGGAAAAAACTTATTTTTGCTTTTGTTGTCTCTTTGCTCCCACAAAATTGTGTGAATGGCAGCAGTAACTGCAGCTGGGAGAGGCTGGAGATAAGGGCAGAGGAGCTGTTCAGCCATGTTATTGAATGTATTGACAGTTTAAATATGGTATTCAGCATGGAAAGCAGATCCTGGGGGACTGACAGAGTTCCCCATCCCAGAATATCCCAGCTCACAGCAGGAGCTGAAGCTGAAGATGCCAAAACCTCCAGGCAGTGCAGGAGTGGAGCTGCAGCTTCCCACGTCCTGCTGGAGGCCTGGATTTCTGGATGAAAGGGAAACCAGTGCTCCTCTGTTTCCTCAAACTGGATAATCACACAGATGATCAGAACCCCATCACGCCTTGAATAAAACATGGAACAAAGTGATGATTACTGCTCTCAAATAATAGTTAAATTTAGCTCTTTGTGTCCCCTGTGGTCCTCAGAGCATCCTTTGGGCAGTGAGATGAAAATGAGAGGAGTGGGAGTCTGTTGTTTCCTTTTCTTGGATAAGAAGCTGCCTATCATTTGCTGACTTTTAATGCTCTGTGTTATATATATCTGTTTGTTTGTTTTTAAACCCAACCTGAATAGGATTTGAAAATTTTAGAAGTCCACAATAGTAATTTTTAGCGTCATTGGAATATTCCATAAGGAATATTGGAATATTTCCTTCTCTTTGCAATGAAAAAATTTATTCTGGTAGACATGGATTGGACCATGATCTGCTTGAAAATTCTTGGGGATTTGGTATAAAACTCAGCTGAAAATAAACATCAGCATCAGGAGTAGTATAGTGCAGAAGGATGGGGGGAAGTATCCTTGTCTGGTTCTGGCAGGAGAGAGGAGAAGAGTTTGGCTGGAGGAGATCCAGAGAGTTGTCAGGAGACTGACTGGAGGTCTAGAAATCCCTGGTCTGAACAAACCTGAGCTGTTTGGCTCTAGCTGGGAGAAGAACAAGGCAGGAAATATATCTTCAGGTGCCTAAAAGGAAAGGAGGTGGTTGCTCTCTGTGTACACAGCACAAAGAGCAAGAGGTCACAGTCCTAAAATTGTAGAGAAAAAAGTTCAGATTAAATATTGGGCAAAATTAGGGCAGCACTTTCCTTGAAAGTAACAACAGATTTGATGGTCTGAAGACCTTGTGGAGCATCACTTGCTGGAGGTTAAGACAGCTTGGAAATATCTTTCTGATATTTCTTGATGGTCATTGTTGCATGAAGAAGATGCAGTTTATTCCCCTGCAGTAGGAGTTGTCTCCCTGCTGTCCTGAGCTCCCTTCCCTCCTGGCCTGGAGTGGTGAGGCTGGAGAGGGTTGTTTTTGCTCTAAAATAAGCAAGAGATGAGAAATTATGTTCTGTGGCTTAAATTTTCAGGCACTTAAAAAGATTGAAGTGACTAAACATAATGTAAGTTTGCATGCCTCCCTATAAAAGCAGATGTTGCCTAGAAATATTTTATGCTCTTTGGTTCTGAAATTGAATGTTATGGACATTAAATTGTACAACTTGCCTCTCTCAGTGGTGAAGCTTTTCCAGGACACTGGTTCATTTGAGTTGGAAGAGACAGAGAGGGGAGTGAATGATGTTGCCTTTAGTACAGCTATTTCTCTTTAAAGAAATATCAGTGAAGTCGAGTTCCCAGCTCTGTAAATACTGGAGAAATAAAAACAGCCACTTTAGAGATCCTCAATGGTGACTTGTCAGTCCTTTAATTGTACCTTGGGAATGGTAACTTTTTAAAATCAGTGTTTCCCAAGCAGCAGAGGCTGCAGGGCCAGACAGTTTCTGCTGGGCAGTGTCAGAAAGTCTCACATGGCTGAGAAGTTTCCTTCAGGTCCATGTGGACACCTCAGGAAGGTGCCAGTCTCTGCCAAAGCTGGGGTCTTGCAAAGTGCCTTCACAGCTCAGCTATTTCCTAGTCCTGAGCACAAAAGGTGAAGCATTTCTCAAAGCATCCCCTTTGGACACTGGTGGGCACGGGAATTGTTTTGGTTTTTTCTGTATCATTTTGATCTTTCTCAGCCCAACCTCTGTCTGGAAAGAGAGGTTAAGCTTGAGACTGCTTTGTCTGCTTGTGTGAGTGTCAGGTTCAACCAGGCTTTGCTCTGCAAGGAGGCTTTATTCTGGGACAGCCTAGTTCCCTTTTCAGCCACGTCAAAAAAAAAATCCAAAAAGAGAGCAAGAAAATCTGTTAAGATCCCAAAAGAGAGGTAATGGCTGTTAAAAAAAAAATCTGAGGTTGGGTTGTCAGGTAAAAGGAAAACAGAATAATCTCTATTTTTGAGCCTTTGCAGTGGATTTGATTTTGAAATGTTCCATCTCTCAGTGGGTCTCACACAGGGATTCTGCTGCAGGGCTGGAGTTTCTCTCTCCCTTTCCTGAGCCCACTGGTCCAGCTGGTTCAGACACTGCAGTGTTAAACCTCCAGGTATGGTAAGATGGCTTACTCTGTGTGTTGAATTTGCTATTTGGGGACGATATCCTCCATTCTGGAACTGTTTGCAGGTTTTGAGCTGCTCAGCCAAGCCTTGGGAAGCTGTAAGGACAGCAGTGGGATGGTAATGATGGCTGTGGTTCTGGCAGGCAGTGCAAATAACTGAGACAGAAGGACCTCAGTGTATCTTGGCTGTTGGGTGCTGGGATTTTAATATCTGAAAGAAGTTAAGGAAAAAAGCATGCCTTGGTTGTCCTTGTTGCTGTTCCAGTTCCAGTGATAAGCAGCTGAGCTGTTTGCATGTTCTGCTCTGAGGAAACCCCAGTCCCTGCCCCCTCACCCCAGCTCGCTCTGTGTTATTCTTCTTGAAGCAGTAATTCCAGGGAATTCGAGGAGGAGCTGCCAGGGTAATCATAGCTCATGGTGCCAAATTTGCAGGGGCTTTACTCCATATTTCAGAACAAGGTTTTGGGAGACTCAGATTTATCTCTGCCTCCAGCTTAAGTTTCTATTTAAGCCACCTTTAATTTCTAGAAGCGCGAAGCTGTTCCGACTGCTGTGATCGAGGTCACTCTTTAATTTAGGTACTCCAAGGAATGCAAAATCTTGTTTGTTAAAGTCTTAGGCATATGCTGAATCCCTAAAGGAGTGTGTGAAGGATATTAAATGTACCGTGGCAGAGGGAGAGGAGCAGCACTGTTCCAGGAGGAGGAATGGCAGATAAGCAGTGGGGCCATGCTGTTATCGCTCTGTTTGGGAGGTGCTGGGGTTGTGCAAGTCGATATAGGACATTTACACAAATTGCTGGAATAAAAACCCACTCCATCAGCAGTCTAGTATTTGTTTCTTATTATATGTTAAATTTTTTCTGGCATGGCGAAGTTTGTCACCTGTTATGTCAAGGTCTCGGCATTCAACGCTGGGATCTTTCCAAGTGTGCTGAAACCTAATTGGTTAGGGGTAAGCCTTCCCCTCATTTTAGGGGAGGAAAAAAGAAAAGCGAGAAAAAACAAAAAGCTGTGGCATCTAGCAGGCATTTAAAGCATTTTTTCTTGTTCTCTCAAGTCTTGCGTTTTGCCAGACTTAGGCCTCCTGATTTTCCCCCCTGCCCTGGTTCTGGGCTTGCTTTGTTTTTCCTGTGAATTAAATTGGGAGAACAACATACAGCAAATAATGTATAACAACACAGAGCAGCCAGCACTGCGGGTCTGGGGAAAGCTTTCTCCAAGCATGGCTCTGCAGCAGGGAGTGTTGGGACACCTGAGTGCTCAGTGAGGGGAAACCTTTGTGTCCTTCTACCCTTGTCCAATTGCTTCACCTTTTTTAAAACTTTTTATTTTATTCGCTTCTCTTTTTAAATCCTGCTGAGTTTGGTCTGTGAAATTACAGCCAGAGTGGAAATTTCTTGGCTGCAGGATGTTGGATGGGCTTGGGGAGCCCATTTCCTTTCCTGTAATGTATCTGTGCCAGTTATTTCGTGAAATCTCTCTGTGCCACTTAATTATTTAATCCAAGAAACTCAACATTTGTGTGCAAAGCATATGGTCAGCAGGATCCAACCTGAGAAGCAGTTCAGTGGGGCTCTGGCAGGAAACTTTAGGGACTAGAGCTGGCTGAAGCATAGGGACACTTCACAGAATCATAAAATCACAGAATGGTTTGGGTTGGAAGGGACCTTAAAGATCACATAGTTCCAGCCCTCATGCCATTGGGCATGGGACACTTGGGACCTGCTGCTGGGAGAGGAGGACCTGTCACTGCTCGGGCAGGAGCAACAAACAAGTTTAAATTTTCCTTTATTTGGGCAATCACAACCTAATTTTCCTGGTTTTCGTCGTTGTTACAAGCTCTGGCTCACCTTTCCCCAGGGTGACTCTTTGTTTTTCAGTATGCTATTTTCTGCCCTGGTCTGAACTTAATCCCAGAAACCCACTTGGCTGGTTATCTCTTTAGACAGTCAAGTCTGGAAATTAGGAAATACATGGAGCTGGCTCTGCTGCTTCTCCAGCAGTGAGGGAACAGGGATTGGATGGCAGCGGAGGGAAATGAAGGGGAGAAAAGAAGGCCACAGCTACAAGCAGAGCTGCATGTTATATTTAGCTGCTGCTGTGGTGGTGGCAGTCAGGGTGCTGTGGTTGCTGCTCTAAATATGTTCTGGCCAGTTGAGGTTTCCAGCCCTGTAAAGGACCAAGTCCACAGGGAGCTGGGCAGCAGTGTCACTGATTTCCAGCACACTGCACTTGGGGGATTGCTTCCACTGGGTTGAGGGCTTGGTGATTAATTCAGCAAACTTGGTTAACTTCTGATAAATAATGTCTTTACTAATTGAGAGGGGGGAAAAACCCCCAAAGATGGGTGTTTAGGGTGCTTCAGTGGGGATGTACTGTGGGAGCATGGCAGGGTGGACACCTTGAACTGATCAGTGTTTTATTTTTGCTTTTAGCCTTTGCTAACCAAGGGCTGCCTTGTCCTTCAGGGGTGCAGTAGTAATTTTTGGTGTAATATCTTCTCTTCCAGCCCTGAATCCTGGTGCTGCTGAGGCAACTGCAGGCACTTTAAAGATGTGGGTGAGCACAGAGGAGGGGCAGGAGAACGACAGGCTCAGGACGTGGTCCCTCGTGCAGGTAGGACACTGCTCTCACCTCAGGCACTGTGATGTGGACCCCTCTGTCCTGTGCAGCCTGGACAGGGAATTGTGGTGTGTTCCAGTGTTTCACAGAGACCTCTGTGCAGGCTGTGGGAGCCTGATGGCTGAAGGAAGAGATGGTGCAGGGATTGACTCCATTGCCTTGAGAACAGGGGTTGCTCTGTGGTCAGATCAAGCTTGGCTTATGCTTCCAGGTGTTCCTGAGAAGGGGACAATTTTTATTTTCTTTGCTCTTGGATATCACTCCTTGAACAAAACAGAGTTCAGATAGGCTGTGTGTTTGTACTTTTCTTCTGGCTGGCTCCTGTGTGAGCTATCTCTGATTTACTTTATGTCCATATAACTTAATAAATATCCATGTGTCCCATGGTGTGCATGAGGGGTCAGGAGAGCAATGCTTTTTCCCTTTGGCTTCTGTGGATGGAAGAAGTGTGCTTGGAAATAACACTCCAGTTTTCCATTACATGTTCCAGGCTTTTGAAGAAGAAATTGGGTCTTCTAGCAGAGCCAAGCCATTTTATTTGTACAAAAAGTAAGCTCCATGGTTGAACATTAGTGAACAGACTGGCGGGGAATTTGTTCACCCAATTCACGCCTGTGTGACAAATGACAGTGTCCCCGTGGAAATGGGGATTTTCAAACCCTAGAGTGGTTTCTACACAGCTTGTGCCACATCTGGAGAGTGCTTGTTTCTAGACTTTATTAAATAATCAGCGTTGGGAGTACAGTGACTGGACTGATGCTGTTTGCTGCAGCTTTCCTGACACACTTCCAGTTCTGCATCCTGTTAAACTGGTAGGAATAAACTCAGGCACCCTGCTGAAGCATGAGATGTGCTGGGATCCACGTGCACCCTCAGCCCCCTGAGAGCTGCCCTCCTTGAAGTTCCCTCCGTTAATTGCGTCTAGGTGGGTCCTCAACACCTCATGGCAGTAATTGTGCAAATGCAGTGAACATTGTGGCTCTCTGGTTGTCTGGCTGTTATAAACAGAGAACTTTACAGGAGGAAGAGGGTGAAGCTTTTGTAGCTTCACTGTGCCTTTTAAACAGAGTCAGTCTCTTAGGAGGGAGAAGGGCATTACATTTTATATTCCTTGGTATCTGCCATGAAAAGACAGCAATAATGGATATGGATGGTCTGTGTGGAAGGTGTCTGGGTAAATAAGAATTCCTTTGTGTTCCATCTGCAGAAAAAGACGTTGTTCATTGCTGAAGGGCCAGCACCCAGAGATGGATTGTGGCCTTGTAGCAAAGTGTGCTGTCCCCTCTGCAAGCTCACGATCCTGTGTTGGTCCATGAAGGCTTTTCAGGATCTTCTGAGGGAGCTTTAACAACCAAGCTGAGGATCTTTGCTGTGGAATTTGGCTCCTTTCTCTCTGCTCCTCCTTTTCCCCCACCCTCCTGTGGTGTCCTCTCCCCCCCAATTCATTTGTTTTTAAAACGATTGTGCCATTGTGTGCATCAATGCGCGCATGGCCCGTCTTGTTTGTCCCTTGGCCTGAAAGTGCAAAGCAAATCTGTTTATGGTTTTGGTGAGCTAATTCTTCCCCACCCTAGATTTTTAAATAGACTCTTTCTTTACCAAGCTTGCAGAGCACGCAGGATGTATTGAAGTAATGGGAAAAATATGTTGTGTGTTAACCTTCCTTTTTTGTAAAACTTTATTTACAAGACCCTATTCCTGGCAGTGCATCTGGGAAGTGAATATCTGGATGCTGGAGAAAGTAGAAGACTTTGAAATAGCCAAATGGGAGTTTAATGCATTTGGGGAGGAAATGTTTTGAGTTTTCCACGTTCAGCGCTTGCATTGTGAAGCAAAGTCTAGTGAGCTGTGCTCAGTTGTCCCTTTAATTATTTATCTTCTCCTGCAAATCTCAGTTTCTAGGCTTGGCTGTTCCCTGGGCTGTCTGTTACCTTCAAACAGGCTCCTCCAGGGCAGCTGCTGACCCAGACCTTGCAGCTGAAGGTAAGAGCAGCAAGGAATGCTCTTGGCCTGTAAATAGTGCCTTGGATTAAGGGCTTGGTATGTCACTGGTGTGTTGGAAATGTTATTTTTGCCTCTTGATTTCATCCTTCCTGCGAATCAATCTCAGACCTGTCTGTTTAGGTTAGCTGCCTCCTCTGCATCCTTGTGAGGGTTGCAGAGCTCTGTGTGCAGTGTTTTCAGCTGGGTGTTTTTGCTGCTGGAGGCAGAGCTCATCTCTGCCATGGGAGCACTGGAGGAGCCCCAGGGACACCCCTGTCCCTGGCTGCTGGCTTCCTTCCCAGCCCTTGTGCTGGCTCTCTCCTGTAGCCTGCCCTGCCACGGCACCTCCTCACCTCCAGCCTGGCTGGGAGTTATTTCTAGTGAAAACTGTGAGCTGCTTGTGGCTGGCCGTGGGGCAGGAGCTCTCTGTGGAGGTGTGGGGCTTTGTGCAGCCTGCTGTAGTGCATGGTGTCCCTGCCATGGCAGCAGGGCTGGACTAGAGGATCTTTAAGGTCCCTTCCAATACTAACCATTCTGTGATTCTATGGCCATTACATGTCCAAATGCATTTCTCCAGCCCCAGCTCTGTAGGGCTTGGCTGAGGCCTCTGGGTACTCCTGGAACATAAATAAGCAGGAGTAGGATTTCAAAGCAAGCAGATTTTTGACATAGTTGATGTCACGCCTCTTCAGCCCTGTGTTTAGGGCCCAAGGATCTGCAGGCCCACAGCTGCTAGTTTGGTCTTGTTGCTAATAACCCTCTGGAGGTGTTTCTGCTGAGCTGGTTCTTGCAGAGGGCTGAGGGGTTTGCCCTGATCTGACGGTGTTAGGGAAGACAGGACCTGTGGTGGGAAAAACATGAGGTGCTTTCACAAAACTGGGTGCTCTTTGTGAAGCTGCAGCACTGGACGTGCTCCTCGCTGGGGTTTATGGTGTGGAGTGACAGCAAGGACTTCTGGTGAGTAGCCTTAAAGCAGAAAAGGGCTGGGGCAGGGTTATCCCACTCATACTTCCCTTCTGCTCTGTCAGTAAGGAACAGGTGGGCAAAAGATTTAATTTCTTCAGCCTGAGAGGTAAATTTCTCACAGGAGTTTCATTCACCTGCAAATCTGCAACAGAGCTCAAAGCAAAGAATTCCCCACACAAAGGCTTTGGAAATAGGATTGTCCTTTGTCCATGTAATTTGGTAGCATGTGGGGTTTTTCTGTAACTGTCTTAGAAGAGGTGAAGCTCTCTCTCTTTCTTCCTTCTCTCTCTTTCTGTTAAGCTGGCAGTGTTGGTGCTCCCTAGGAAGGTGATGGCTGGGGGCTGGCACTGACCAGTGCCCCTCAGTCCCCAGGCAGGGGCTGCAGCCCTGAGCATGGAGCTGTGAAGTCTCTCTTACCTCCCTTTTTCCTATCTCCCCAATCAGTGTGTGTAACCATAAAGTTTCCCAATTTGCAGATCAGATGGAGTTTTCCAGATGCCCTTGCATCCTTTTCCCTCATTCCTCCCTTCCTGCTCCTACTTCTTACTGACCTATTTGCTCAGGACATGTATACAATATTAGTGTGACACATTAAATGCTTGTACTCAGAAAGATGAGGCCACTGGATGCCTAAATCTGCATAAACTTTTTGTCTAGCCCCACACTAACAGTTGTGACTCCCGCCCCTCACATTGCTTTTTGTGCAAGGCAAATTCCATCCTGTGGGTCCCTTTCCAAACCTATTGCCCAACACTTCCACTATTTGTCATCAGCTGAAAAGGATCCGAGCGCTGCAGATATGGACAGATGTGGTTTGTAACACAACAGACAGTCAAACCACATCTGTGTATCAGGGTTTGGCTTTGCTGTTCCTCTCTGCAGGGCTTCTCCCCGTGCTGGGGTCTGGGATGTGCAGGGGTGCTGCAGTGGCCCTGCTGTTCCTCTGGTGAGGTGAGCAGTGCCCCAGGACGGCTCCAACAGCAGGAGACTCCCAGGAACAGCCAGGTTGGATGTTCTGGACATTCCTCCAACCAACCCTGTCTGGCAGGGGTGCCCTGAGGCTCTGGAAGGCTCCAGTGAAGGCTGTGTCCAGTCTGTGAATGGACTGGGGCGTGCTTGAACAGGTTTCTTTATGAGGGGAAAGAGCTGTGCCTGTGGCCTGTGAAAGTCTGGATAAAGTTCATTCTGTTTTTTTGTGTGGCACATCAGGTTCAAGGAGAGGCCTGTTGTAAAGGGAGAGGCTTTGGGATGTCTGGCTCAGAGCTAAGGCTTCAATATTCTCTGTGGTCAGAGGTATTTGTGAAAGAAGACACAAATCTAAGGTGAAATGGTGAGTTCTTACTCACCACCCTTCAAACTGAGGACTGGAGGCCACCCTTCAAAACAAAGTGATTCACTGCAGAGGAAAAACAGCTTCTTGTTCCCCAGCTTGATCTGGAGCCTTGTAATCACTTTGGTGGTTCAGCTCTCTGCAGCACTGAGGAGTTGTCTGTTCCAGCACGCTGACCATGCTGCAAGTTTTATTTTATTTCCAAAACAGTCCTTTAAGCATGTTGGGCTGTAAGGGAAACTCGTATTAATTTCCTCTGCCAAAATAATTCAGTGGCAGTGCAAAGTAGGAGGGTGTCTGACTAAAGGTGACCCATTAAAGGGTGATTTCTGATAAATAACTAGACTGGGGACTCACAAGTCCTGAGTTCAATTACAGACTTTTCTATAAGCTTCCTGTGACCTTGGGCGAGTTATTTAAAATTGCTTTGTGCCTCATTTCCCTTTCTGTAACACACTGGTGACAGCATTTCCCTTCCAGCCAGGAGCAGTGTCAGTGGGAAGGTGTCCATACCCTTTTCCATAGCTGCTGTGTGAAGAACCTGGAGGGACTAGGAAGCATCACCATCTCATGGGCCTTCCTTCTGTTTTCCTGGGGAAAACAGAACAGGATGATCCATTTAAAGGGTTTTACAGGTACCCAGAGAATATGTTCCAGGAGGTCCTGGGGCTCCTGGCATAACTGCACTAGCAAGATGGTTGCTTCTTGAGCTGTACAGTCTGCCTTAGCACTGCTCTCAGCTCTTGAGCTTTAAATTGATGGCCAGTTTGGGCAGAGCAGGTTTCTGGTGCTCCTGTGCTGCCTTTCTGCTTTGAACCCAGGTGAATGCTGAGGAGAGGCAGTAGCTTTGGGGATAAAGATGATGGCACATGGTCCTGCTCCCTGTGGCAGTGTGTAGAGAGACCTCAGGCACATCATTTCACCTCTCCCTGCTTCTTCCCTGTCTGCTCCTTCCCAGTGTGGGGTAACAGCACTGACCACCCCTTTTACCACTCCCTAAATTGGAGAAGCTTTCCAGCGTGCCTGAAATGTGTTAAAACCTCGTGGTTGGAATAACAGGCATCTGGGGGGAGCAAGAGACTGGCTGTCTCCTGTGTGAATTCCCTGCCATTCCCATGGGATGAGCTAGGGGAACCCCTCCCAGGAAGTTGTCCAGGGTTGATCTGCCTCTGTTTCAGGTACAGCAGAGTTGAGGAGGAGTGATGCTGAGCCTGCTTTGTCCTGGTGCCACACAGCCCCTCTTCCCTTTGCCATATCCAGGGCTGGATCTGGAAGAGTCACCAGCCTGAGACCCCACCCTGTGGCAGGGAGTGGGCTGCAGCTGGTGTGGGATGCTGTGCTTGGATGGAAATGGTCATCTTTGGGATGTGGCAGAAAATCAGGCCCGGTGGTGGTTGTGGGTGGGAAAATGCTCTTGGGGAGTATCTGACCATTAAGAAATATTAAAAATACTGTTATCTATATTTCCCTCTGGTCACACAGCTGGTTCAGTGGCTTGTGCAGGCTGTTGAGAACCAGCAGTGTGAATTGTGGCCACTCTTTCATCTTTGGTGTGAATATATCATATGAAATTTCTATCACCTGTGCAAGAGGCATGGCCCAGCAGCTGAAAGAATCCATCCATTTTGGACAGAAGTTCTGCTTTAATTTCCATTTTTCTCTTCCCAAGAGCCAAAACCCCAAGCCCCTTCTCCTTCAAGGAGTCCTGAGTTACTGATTGTCCTGCTGGGTGGGATGCTGCAAGTGTGGACAGCTGGCAGCATGTGGCCTCCAGGGCACAGCAACAGCCTGGGGCTGCTCCTAGACCAGGGATTGTAAATCTCAGGCTACAGGTGGGTCTGGCTGTTCCCTCAGACTCTGCCTGTAACTAGGAGTAAAACTGTCTTGAACAGAGCTCCTGACACTAGTGAAAGGGGAGAAATTGAATTCTCAATGTACAGGATGTGGTATCATTAAGTACTTCTGCTGTCCAACCCTCTAGTTTTTCCCTTTTGTGGTTTGTGTGATCTTCCTGCTGGGCCAACAAACATTTAAGGCTGTGGATTTTCCCCCAAGTTGTGAGACTTTTAGTTGTTCAAGCCACTTTGTGTGTGGAGGAGGGTGAGCTCCAGACTGGTGTGTGTGGAAGATCACATGAATGTGTGACTTCTGAAAGTCTTTGGGGGTGTCTGTTGGAGAGGCTTTGCACATGTCTCTTGGGAAATTCTAAAATGCCATGGAAATAACTACTGACCAAGGAAGGGAGGGATGTGGGGAAGATGCCAGGCAACAAGGAGGAGGCTGGCAGCAGTTTCCTAATGGAGCTGAACCCCAGTGAATGGTTTCAGGACACTGATGTACTCTGGGGGATGGCAGAGTAACCTGCACATCCCACAGACAGGGAGCTGCCATCCTTTGGGACCTTGCCCAGGATGGCAGCTTGAGTCATTTCAACAGTGAGGGTGTCTCCTGCAGCTTCTCAGCACTCACCAGCACCTGTAGGTGATGATGAGACTTGTGCTGAATTTTAGAAGGGTGGAGAGGATGAGGGGTACAGATAGGAGCAGCTGGCCATGGATTTTGTGTGTTGCCCCTTTGGTTGCTGATTGCTTTGTATGTGAAAGCAGATGGCCCAGAAGAACCCCAGAGGCAGTGGCAGCGCAGCTCTGCAGTGCTTTGGACAGTGCTGCCAGCCACTTTCCAGCCATCCCTGGAAGGTGTGTGCAGTGTTACAGCAATAACCCATGGAGAGCTCCCTGGAGGAGCCCTGCTGCTCTGCTGCTCTGGCCCTTTGGGAAGCAGCTCAGTTTGATGGCTTGAACTGATCACAAGGGTGTTGCTCCTGTGGGGTTTCTCTGCAGAGCTGCCCTGTCTGCTGGGGATCAGGGATGAGTCCTGCAGTGTGAGTGCTGTCCCCCAGCTGCCCTGGCATGGGAGGCATCTATTCCCTAAATCTGGGAGGTATCTATTCCCTAAATCCCCTGCTGGGGGTGATTATGGGTGTGTGCATGGAGCGAGTTCTGCTGTCCTGAGCCTTATCCAGTGTGACACGCTGTCTCTTTGGTGCAGTATCACGAAGATGCTCCCAACTCTGTTCCCTCCTAGCCCAAAGAAGAGGGCAGGTGCCTGGATGTTCTCCTAACCTGACTGTGATTTGGGCTGCTGGCCTAGGAATGAAATGCTCCATCGTGGCATTACGGGGCAGTCATCCCCATTCCTGTGTTTGCAGGCTGCCTGCTGACACTGCATGGGCATTTTTACCTTACTGTCCCCTGTGCTGACTCCTGCAGTTTACTTTATCCTGCTGTTTTCTTAGTGCTGTGAAACAGAGTTAATAATGTTGCTGTGCCCTTTACCCTAATGAGGATAATGAATGTTTTTAACTGGTGTAATGAGACGACCCTTCATTTTTTTCTGAAAAGATGGGAGAGATTCTTGATTTCTGTCTGGCTGAAGTTATAACACAGTCTATGATGTCTTTAGTGTAAACCAGAAATATTTCTGGTGTTCATGGGACACTTTGCAATGAGAACTTTTCCATGTTCATTTGAAGGGCTGGGGAATTTTAAATTTGCAACAGATGGATTTTCTCCAAAAGCTTCAGGTTAGAGTCAGCTCTAAGGAAATGACAGTCTTTGTATGGCAAACTGATTTTTTTTTAATTGATTCTTATTTAATTTCATTTCCTCATTTCCATGAAGGATGTTGTTCCCCTCTGCTACTCCTGCACCTAGTCTAACCTAAGTTCATGCAATTGTTTGTGAAGGGTGGGATGGTTTCAGGAGGGCAAAATGCAGCAGTCAGCTCTCCTGTGAGCACTGTAATGATAGAAAACAGGCACAAATCCTTTTTTTGTTTTCTCTCATCACTCCCCTTTGTCACCTGTCTGCAGGTCTGATTTGGCAAATAGAGCAGCTGTTAGTGAACTCCCCACTGTGAACTGGGGTGGGGAGGTGCTAACAAAGTCTCTTTGCACTTGAACGTCTAAAATACTTAGAAAAGTCATCTAATACAGGTTGGAGATGTACTAGTAGGTTCACACCTGGCTGCATGCACAGAAAATGAGGATTTTTGAAGCTTGTGGCCATGACCTGAAGATAGGTTTGCTATCAGTTGGTGGTAATTGGGCTGTACTTGCATAATGATAGTAATTTCCTTCTTCTTGTATCTTAAATTTGATTTATAAGACCGTGCTGTAGTGTGACTTAAAGCTTTAAGTGTTTGTCTCTGCTGGCAGTTGGCAATATATTAGCTGTGATTCTTTACAGAAATAAGTGCTCAGTGTTGGAGCTAAATTGAATAATATGGTGGTGTTTGTGTCTTAATCTTCCAAATAGCTCTGTTAAGTTTGCTACATTGATGTCTGAAAGGCTTAAAAATAATAAACTCCATTATAGAGAGCTTTGAATACAGAGTAGAAGCTCAGTAATTGCTGGCAGTTCATGGGCAGACTCACTAAAACATGGCAAGGAGGCAATTCTCCCAGCACGCCTGAATTTTTAAAAAGAATCTCTTTGTGTCGAGGCCTTGTGATCCATGAGGTACAAAGTACATCAGTATGAATTCAGGCTTGCAGGACTCAGACCAAAACTTTTAGCTGCACTGTAATATCAATTTAAAACACCTTTTGTCCTCCTCCTCAGTCTGCTGGGAGCTGTTTGCATCCCCAGCTTTTGGTCAGGGTAAGTGGGGTGGGCTCATCTTGGTTGTCGGCAGAGAGCTGAAGTCCTGAGCCCCCATCCCAGTTCCCAAGATTTTGCTCTTCATAGAAGTGGAAAAAACCCTAAATACGTGGTGGTTTGTTTCTTTTTAATGAGGTTCTCAGGGAATCAAGTGTCAAAGGAAAAGCTCTGAAATCAGCGATCTGGCTTTGCTGCTTTTCTGTTTTTCTCAGAGGATGTCTGTAGTTCCCCTGCATCTTTGTAAATGAGTTTTAAAATGAGGAGTTGCAAAGACCAGCTAAGAAAAAGGCTGGTTGGACTAGCAGGCATGATTTAAAAAACAAACAACAACAAGAACAACAAAACAAACAAAAAAAACCCCAACCAATCCCCCCCTCCAAAAAAACACAACCAAACAAAAAACCACCCAAAACAAGAGAGGGAAGGGAGGAGAATGTGATTTTTTTATCACAACTGAACTTGAAACTAACTTTAAATGTCTGTCTTCTGAGAGTAAGGAAATTCCTTTAGCTTCCAGCAGAAAATAACTGGGATGCTTTCAGCTCACAGCTGATCTAGAGGATGGTAAGTTTTCAACTAAAAAATAATTGACTCTCCACTAAGGCAAATCTGTTCCAAGTGTCACTAAACAGCTGGAGGAAGAGGAGAGTCCTGACTGGCACGGTTCATATCACAAATAACCCTTGAACTTTGTTCTGTGTCTCTGAGTTCTGTCCAGAGTGTCTTGACAAATGGTTTTCAACAAATACAGTTTCTAACCAGGGAGCAAATGACCAAGATTGCATCTGGCTGGCAGGTGTGTGATCCAGATGCCCAGATTTTGCCCAGGGAGATTTCAAATCAAGTCCCAAATCCATTTTTTTTCTCTTGCTATCAATCCTAAAAGACATGGTATTTCAGAGAAAGGGAGAAGGTTGTCCCATGGGAACTCCTAGAGGTCAGTTTATGAGGGTGTGGTGGTAGGGATGGTGTTGTTCTCCATGCCAGGCTCTTCTTGGCAACTGAGTGGTGAAGGATTTAATGCTGGCTGTGGTGAGCAGGATTTCTGAAACTCAGTTTCTCCCCAGGCTCATCTCAGCAAAGGGTTTGGCTGTCAGAGACACTGAGCTCTCTTAATGGTCTGCCCTTCTCTATGCCAGCAGAGCTGTCCTGAGCAGTCCAATTGGGACTTCTGGAAGTCTGTCACTTATGTAGGTGCTAAAAAGGAACTGAACTTATTTGGGAAGTGGTGTTCCAGCTGAAGGAGCTGAGCACTTGCCAGTCTGACCATATGCTTCTGAAGTCCGTGTGGTTCAGTGCTTTAGTCTGGGATATTGCCTATTTAAGGCAATGGAAGAAAACCCGTGCCACTCTTGCAGAGTAGGTATGTGAACTTTAAGCATCAGGACCAAATGGTAGTTCTAGAATTAGATAGTGACCCCAGTTTCCCTCTTCAGTTTTAAGTGGATGCAGCATTCTTCACTTACAGCCTCCACTGTTGTGTTGCATTGTTGTATGGGGTTGAACATCTGCCCCTTCCAGCCACAAAAGTGGCTGTGTTCCAGTGGTGGGTGGTTTCTTTCTATTCAGGGATCCTCTGAGGCCTGGAAAAGCTTGAGTATTAGGCATGACATACTGTCAACTGCTGCAGAGCCCCTTGGCTCCCTCTTCCCAACATCTGCAAGGCTGGAGTTGTCCATCCTGGCTTGTCCATGTACAGTGCACAGAGCAGAAAGGCCCCATTCCTACCAATGCTGCTGCTGAGCAGGGAGAGGGGACTCACCAGGAACCTGCTCATCCCATGGAGAAAACATTTGTGGTCCCAGCCTGTAGCAGCAGAGAGGGAAGAGCTATCACCAGCTCCCTCAGGAGGGCTGTGTTGCTGGGACCACAGTCCTGGGGTCTTTCCCCACTCACAGCCCTCTGGCTCGGGATGCTCATCCTCCATCCAGAAGCTCTGCTGGAGCCGTGCTGTCCTGTGGGGAGGCAGGGGATGGAGCAGGCAGAACAGCAGACCTGGCAGGTGCACTGTGCACCACATGAAAGGTTTGGATGCTGAAGCAGAGCCGTGGTGGGGGACAAGGTGCCTGTCTCACACAGGTCTCTCAGCCCAATGTTTTTTTCCCTGCAGCATTGTTTCCCTGATTGACTGGCTTGGCTTGGCAAAAGCCTTTTGAATATTCATTTGGCTGACGGGAGATGAGAGTGTGGTAGCTCCTTGAAATCAGCTTGGGGAGGGGAAGCAAATAAGACTGCCTTTTTCTCACTCCTAGTGCTACTTGAACTCTCTCAAATGCATGCTTCACATGGATAAATGATTGCAGAGGCCCCAGCCTACCTAACAAGCCTGCTGTTGTACAGCAAAAATTGTAGTGCCTGCATACTTGTCATCCTCATTTAAAAGTCCATTCCTCATTAATATCACTTTATGCGTATTATTGCAGCTCGAAGTGCCATTCCTCTTCTCCCCACCCATTTCCTTGTCTGGCTGTGACATACAGGAACTACACCCAGTGCTTGACTCGCCTCTCCTGACCTTTTGTAACTTGGCTCCAAACTCCTTTTTTTGGGTCTTTTGCAAAACACTGTCAGAAGGGAAAAATCCTTTGTTAAAACACAGCCAACTCCTGCCTCAACGTGGAACAGTTTGTTCTGCTGAAAGAATGAGCCAGTTCAGTGAGCAGAAAAACATTGCCATAAACCAGCGGGCTCAATAAGCTGCAAAAGCCATCGGCTGCGCGCAAGGTCTGAAAGGACGACTCTGAAGCAGAATCCATGGGCATGGAAAAAAATAATCCACGATCCCAACCTGCCAAACCCTGCTTCTTTGCTTTCAGACAAAGTATTTTGCAGTTTTCTTTTTGGTTACAGCGACTGTAAGTGGAGGAATGGGAGCTGAGGCTGAGCCAGGGCGTAACATGGCTCTCAAAGTTGCATATTGCAGAAGGGCACAGGGGATGAAGTAATCCAAAAATGCTCAGCTGAGAAGGGAAGGGGCTGCAGGGCTTGTAGTCATCAGGCTGTGCTGCAGATGATCAGCTCCAGTGCCTCTGGTACTGTTTAGTTGCTTGGTTTAGTCCTTCCCACCCGCATCTTGTTTTAAAGCTCTGGGCACTCTTTACTTCCCTGGAATTGCTGCTGGTCTGTCCCTTATGCGGCTGCTCGGTAGCTGGTGATCAGCCTGGCTTCAGCAAGCGGTTCTTCAGTCCACAGGGGACTTGGATGCTCGGTGAGAAACCTGTGTGACAGGCTTTTGGGTTTGTGTCTGCAGTGGGATCATTCTGGTGCTGGTATGAAAGCTGACACTGGTTTTCTTTTAAGAGTAAATGTTGTGCTGGCACTAGAGCTGTGGTTCCCCAGTTTGGGGTGATGGTCCCTCGATTGAGGTCACCCGTGTGGAGGTGATGTGCAAGCCTCCAGTGGGGTTGTGAGCAGGGGTTCATCAGAAAGGTGGGCTCCAAGGCTTCCCCAGGATGATTCCTTGGGGAGGGGCAGGCTGCAGCAGCACTGAGAGCACAGTGGGGCTGTGGCACTGTGGATGCTCTGTTGCCATTGGGTGCTCACACCTGTGAGCTCCTCACCAGCTCAGCCAAGCATTCCCTTCTAATTTAAATTTTAAAGTCTCAAATATCCTTGTTGGAAATTTGATGTGGACAAAGATCTACCTGTGGTACTTATTCATTGCTCTGAGCTCCCCAGTAGATTTTTGTCTTGGAGCCAGTTTAGGAATTTCAGATAACAAAACCACAAAGAAGTGTATTTTAGGTGCAACTTACTTATCTTCACCTACATTCTGAAGGGCTGCATCTGCCAAAGATGGCTTGCCCTGGGGAAATGGTGATGCTTGGCAATGAGCTCGAAGGGTGGCATCACAAGGCACGTGGCACATCTGAAGGTGGTGTGGCAGGACATAAGTGATGTGTGAGGGGCTGTTGGAGGTGCCTGTGTTTCAGATGAAATCATAAGCAAAGCCCTGACAATGCAAGCAAAGACAAAATACCCTAGAGAAAGCACAAGGGGCTGGAATGGGAACTCCAGTGTGTCTACAAGCACGGTCATGCTGTCCTGTTCAGGCACAAACCAACCTGCTGGCAGTCACCAGCTGAGGGGATGGGACACCCACATACTGATGAGCTGAGGGACTTCTTGAAGCTCCATTAATACTATTTGGTGTCCTCTGCTGGTAGTGCTAACCTCAGAGCTGGCTCTGTTGAGATGTAATTATCTGTCTACTGGGCCTTTTGCTTTGGGGAAATGCTGGGAATGTTTTGCAGCATGGACAAAATCTGAGGATTGAAGCTATGGAGGTGGGTCCCTGGATGCTGGAACTGTGAACCCTGCTAAGGTAGTGCAATGCAGAGCAAATCTGTAATGAAGCCTCTGTGCCAAAAGAGATTATTACATTTTTGGAAGATGTTAATGGTGTGATTACATAACATTTATTTTGTGCTCAATCAAATGGATGAGGGTAGAGGAAAAGGAGAGAATTAATGTCAGTGATGTTCAAACAGAAGCACGCAAAGCTCCGAGGGATGATCAGTGGTTTTGTTTTGATGTGTGTCGTGGTGGTTGTTTTTTATTCTTCACATTCTCCTGAAATATAGCACACAGGCTTGTCTCTAAGGGGGGCACATTGCCAATAGTCTAAAGGTTATATTATCCCAGTGACCTATTTTTATACTCTAATCGTGTTCTGTTTCAGCCGGCTCTTTCTAACCTTCCATCTTGCTCTGTTTTGTGCTTGTCTGGGGAAGAAAAAAAAAAAAAGAAAAAAGCAGAGATAATTGCCTTTAGTCCCTGAGTGCTGAGACAGCCTCTGCCCAGATACCAACACACAGGAGAGGTGCTGCTGTTACAGCACAAGAGCGATCCAAACACAGCTCAGAAATGGGTGACTACTTGAGACAGGGCGATGAGGAGCACTGTGGGGCAGAGGAGAGAGGGCTTCTCCTAAAGGCAGGTTTTAAATGGAGAAGTCCAGCAGTTCGGAGAAGAGTGAAATTTTAATGAATAGTTCTGTTTAACTGGTCTAAATGGAAAAGACTCTTTTCTGCTCTAGGCCTGCCAAGGAATGGAGAATGAATACGATTGTTCGGTCAACCGGCTCCCACTGCATTTAGACTGTACCCGCGGTTTCAAAGCCAGGCTTAAGCTACAAAGCACCCTGACCAACTGGCATAAAGGGAAATTGTTCCTTAGTACAAACGTTGACTGTGAGGCTGCTTGAAGCTCAAAACTGCTGAAGTTTGTGCGTGTGTTTGTACATTCGTGCAGCGTTAAATAATAAGATGTGAAGAGCCTTTCTTGCCTGCGTGGCCTCTCCGGGGCTGTGGTTATTGTATTGCTGGTTCATTCAAGCTGGCTCTGCTTGTTCATGTTAAGATCACCTGAGGTTTGGGTGCCTGCAGAGTTAGTGTGGTACCAATCTGCTCTGGAGGGGCAAATCTCACTAACTGCTCATTGATGAACTTGCAGTCCTGAATGGGGTCAAATCCCAAAAGAATTAAGTGTGTCACGACCTTGGTCTGGATTATGAACCAGGCTTTGGGTGGCAGAAGCTATCTCCAGGTGCAAGGGCATGGCATGGGGAGCTGTGCCAGAAGCCAGGGCGATGCTCTGCTGCTGGCATTTTTAGGCTGCTGGAGATGTTCCCATCTTGTGACTTCCTCCCAGCTGCAGCCTTTGCAGAGTTACTCAGGGAGGATGCTGGGCTCCAGCTAGCTGGGATGCACAACAGCAGAGCAGGAACAGGGGAGCTCAACCCTGCCAAATCCTGCCCTTTCTCCTTCACAGAGCCATGCTGGCACAGGTGGCAGAGGGGTGCCACCCACACCTTGGAAATTTCTCTGGAGAGGGGATCTGTCCCTGCTGGCTGTGTCTGTCCGTATCAAATGCCAGGGATGTGGCCTGGAGAGGTCTTTGCTGAGATGTCCATCCACACAGTGGGTCCCTGGGATGGATTAGCAGTAGCCCCACTGGGCAATTATTTTAGCAATAAATAATTCAAACTGGTGAAACTACTTCATGACTTCTCATGAATGGACTGCAAAAGCAGAATGAATGTTAATGCCCAGATGAAGAGGAACAATACCAGGACTGCCCTGGCTAGCAACAGGGTAGCCATGGGCCTGTACCTCAAATACCTGGACCTTTTTATCCTCCCTTCCATAGCACCATGGTAAATGCACCCAGTCCCAGGCTACTGAGCCGGCTGCCAGTGCTGACAGGGCAAAGTGGGTGCCTGGCATGCTGGGGGTCCTGCTGTCAAACACAGTGGGGTGTTTGTGGGGGTGGGAAGGGCAAGGGGGCTCAGCCCTCAAGTTTGGGTTGAGGGTGCTGGCCACAGAGATCATTTATTTAATGGCCTGGCTAATTACAGGTGTGATTGGGAAGTCATCTGGAACTCCCAAAGACAGCAGTGCATCTTCTGACCCTGGCTGGAGGGAGAGCCTGAAGGGGAGAGACAAAAACCCAAAAACATCAAATCTTTTCCTCCTTTGATTTCTTCCTCTTTCCCCCCTCATATGATGCTATCAGCTGGGACCTGCAGAGCTTCAACTTAAAAACAAACCGCTTTTATTTAAAGTGCCAATATTGTGCTTGGCTCCATAAGAGACAGAAACATTAACGTCGTCTCTGACCTGGGGAGCATGTCTGCCTGCCTAGCAGGAACTGGAAGTGTTGAGAAAACTGTTATTTTACTTCTATTTTGGTGCTGATTTTTAAAAATCTAATTTTCTTATTAATTCCATTTTATTTTTAACGGCGCATTCCCTCTTCAGCAGAGCAGCAGAGCCCACAGAGCACGCAGCCATCCTTTGTGTCCCCATGGAGCTTTGTCCCTGGTGTCAGCGTTGGCACCCAGGAGCTGGCAGGGCTGGGGGCAGGGGAGGGCAGCTGTCCCTGTATTCCCATGCCTGGGCAGTGGCACTGGAGCTGCTGTGTCCTGGCTGGTGCTGCTGCCTGGTGGGTTTTCTGGTTGCTGTTTCTAGGCGAGGTTTGCAAAAGGTCATAAAAAATTAATCTTCTAACTGGGGACCTTGGCACAGCGCGCAGTGAATGTTTTGTATTAACAACCTAACTCGTTAATTCAGTGAAACATTTAAAACCAAACCAGTTACATCCAGCCAAGCTGGAAAAAGCTGAAAGTTCATACTCAGCAGTGCAGATTTCGAAACCGCCCTTTGTTAATCTCTGCAGAAGTAAATTTTCTACTATTGCAGAGCTCACTGTGACTGGTTTGGGCATTGTTTCCCTCAGCGGAGGCAAAGCTGCTCTGCAGAGGGTTGGTTTTGTACCTGGAACTGCCACCTTTCCCTCCAGCCTTGGTTTCTGTGAGCATCACTGGGAAAAAATTGGTTTTGCTCTGCTCTAAGTCAGTTTTCCCTCAAATTTGCAGCAGCAGGGATGGTTTAGGTGACTGAACATTTGGCCTGCTTACTCTGCTACCTTACTATGAAATTCGCAGGTATAAATTAAAGGAACCACGAATTTAAGTAGAATAACTTTGTCTTCTTGGCTCCAAATAGCTCTTCCATTCAGCTTTGTCTCTTTGTTCCAGTTAATCATAAAGTAATACATAGGAAATAGAGTTCTTCACTCATGGCTGTGCAAATGGGTCTGAAGCATCTGCAGTGGTGATATATACACTGAGATCAGTTGCAAAAATCTTTTCCAATTGATTATTTTTTCTGCCATTAATTTACCCTATCCATTAGAACACATACTTTAATGAGGAGAAATCAGTGAATTATCCATTCTCTTATATATTAGTGGCATATTAAAGTATTAAGTGCATTCCAGAAGGTGAGCAGTGAATAAAACATGCTCCCAACATGTGGTTATGCAAGTGTTCCATGGAAATGAAATGGACAAACAGTGCACTTGATTAATTTTTTCCCCCCCAGTAAATTGCCACTGTGATTCACTTCCAGCTAAAATTTGCAATCTGTGTTCTCAGGTGGCATTAATATTGGAGCCCCGCAGGAGAGCTGTGCTGGCTGGGGCTGCTTTGATTGCATTTTTAAGGAAAGTTGTTGGAGAGAGCACAGAATTTGATGCAAATGTGCTGGTAAATGAAATGCAGAGCTTTTAGGTTCTCTGTAGGTGGGTCAGACCATTCACATTTACCCAAAATAATAGCGATGGAGTGCTCGGGAGAGGCACTTTGTTAATGTGGCACAATGGGGGTCTTTGTGTGTTGCCGTTGCTTTGTATCAAATTTACTCTGTTGACAGATAAAAATCATCTTTTTGATATCTGGGGACTCCATAAACACTGGGTTAGATCTGGAGCTGTCTCAGTAATGGAGACTCTGGAGTCTGCTGGAAAGAAAAAGCTTACAGAGAGCCCAGCAGCTTCTCCCTGTGTTAAAGCTTCAGGATAAAATGAAATAAGTATTCCCTTTTACCATTCCCATTTACCATTTTCTGACATGAATCTCCTGTCAAGCCTTTAAAGCTGTATTTTGTAGCCTTCAGGCTGATTCTACTGCTTTTTCCCTAATTGACTCGACTTGGAAAGGTCATCGCAGCCTGCTAGACTGTGTAATATTTAACTTAGCATCAAAAATGAGGATCTCGGGATTGGTGTCAAATGGATGCTCTTCCCCTCTGAATAGCACAGCCCATTCATAATCATCCAAATATTCCACTTGCTAATGCTAATGAATAACTTTCTGGCCCTCTGCAGAGGGCAGGACTAACCACCAGAAGGTGGGATGAGAGTGGCATAAAGCAGGTATTGAGGTGTGCAATCCACACCATCTAAATCCAGCTCACAGCTTTAATACCTGCTTTATTTATAGATTTTTTTTTTTTTAAGTTATAACTTCTAGCTCTTCACCATGCCTTAGCATAGCAAGCAGTCTTTTCTGATGCCAAGTTCAGTGATGACTAACACTATTTACAGGACTGTTTTGTAATCTCAGATCAGCCCACATTAACGGGAAGTTACGTTTTCCCGTCAGTCTTTCAAACGGTGCCTGAGAGTTGCTGAGGCCAGAGCCAGCCATCCAGGCTCTCCCGTTTGGAAAAAATGATGTCAGCTTTCAGAACAAGCTTTTTTAAAAAAATCTAATAAAGTTAGGGAGGTCATTTGAAATTGAACTTTCTTCCATTTGAATTTTGTTTTTCCTTTTTTTTTTTTCTTTATGAGGATCTTTCATTCCTCTGCTCTAAAAACTACCAGCAAAACTAAGCACAGGAGGTATTGCATAAGCACCACCAAGCCGTTTGCCTGATCTGCATTTCTCAGTGCATGAGATCAGCTCCAAATATCTGATCTGAGAAAGCTGCTGGTGCACAACTGCTGTAACTGATAGGAATTACCTCTGTGAGTCATCTCATAGGATGGTAAGTCTTTTTTTTTTTTTTTTAAGTTCAAGTTTTTACGAGTGTTTTTATAAAGCTCAGTTGCTGTTACTGTAAATCTCAGGGAAATCTGGCACAGAGTCTTTGTAATATGAATCAGTGTGTCCATATGCTTCCAAGTGACCTTGCAGTCTGGAAAAATACCATTTTATCCCTCTGTTGAAGAGAGAAAAAAAGCAGAGTTGCTGTAGAAAAGGTTGACAGAGGGGTGTCACCAGGCAGATAACTCCTGGTGCCAGCTACAGCAGCTTTTCTGTCCTGGGGTCATGATCTCAGGGACAGAGCATTTGCTGTGCAAGTGGGAAAGCTCCATCAGACCAGGAATAAGGTTATGGCTAATGCCTCAGCCAGCCCTGGCCTTCCATGGGCTGCAGTACTTCAGGGTCTGCTTTAGCTTCAGAGGAGGAAAAAAAAAATAAAGGAAAAAGTTATTGTCGGTTGGTTGGTTGGGTTTTGCTTATTTTTGTTCGGGTTTTGGTTTTAAATGTAACAAATCTCTGGTTAGCCCAAGCCCAGCGAGATGGGCTTGCACTGATGAGAAATTACACTTTGCTGGGGAATACCCCAGTGCATTGGGTGGTGTGACTGCCAAAAGCTGCAGAGGTGGTGGGAGGGAAGGCTGGGAGCCAGGAACATTGTGATGCTGCTCTTGAGCTCTGGGGCCTTTACCTTCTCTTGCAGCTCCAGACAAGGACTCACAGATGCTGTTGGAACAGTAATGAAGAGTACACAGGATGGGAAGGGCATCTCCCAAATGCTTTGCAGGCTTGCTGAGCAAGAAGGGCTAAAATGCTGCAGCCTCCTCACTCTTTGCAGCAGCTCTGGGTGTCTGCAGAGATTCTTGGCACAGACACAGTGCTCTGAGCTGGCAAGAAACTTCCCAACGGGATGGATGGAAAATACTGATTTTGAAGAAATTGAAATGTTCTGTGGGGAATATGTGGATTTTTCATACTGGGTTTTTTTTTGTGATGGAAAGCAGGCAGCTTTCCCAGGTGACCCTGCCTGGTGGCACCTCCTGCATGAGGCTGAGCTGGAACCTGGGCACACAGGGAGCCCAGGCACTGCTCTCCCTGCTGGAACACCAAGGACGGGTCTTGGCAGGCCAGAATGAGGGGAAAATTCAGTGATTTTCCTCCTTAAGTGAGAATTTGATGTGGGCTGTAAAAGTGGCATGTTTGTGTGTTTGGTTTGAAACAGATAGTTCACAGGTTTAGGTGTGAAAATACAGTAAATCCAATGTCAAGTTAGATTTTTCCAATGAAAGAAGAAAAATTATTTATTGAGTGAAGCAGTTGAATACAAGAGCAGTTTTGCTTTGTCCAATACCAAGGGAACTAACCCGTCCTCCCTCTCCTTATCCTCAGGTTCAGTGGCAAATATGAACATTTGTCAACAACTCCTTGGGACATCATGAGTTTGCTGGAATCCGGACCACGGAGCACTTGCAATAGCGCTTTCTAAATTTGAATTCAATTTAAATGAAAGAAAAATAATCCTCTGGATCAACTGCAGCAATGGCTAGCAAAAGGAAATCCACAACTCCCTGCATGATACCAGTAAAAACACTGGTGCTTCAGGAGACAGAACAGGATACTGGAGAGGATGACCATGAGGGAGCACAAGCAGAGGCTCCTGCAGAAGGACCAGCAGCGAGCGATGCTGGGGCCAGCAGCAGTAACAATGGAACTCTGTCCAACGGGCACCGCGGCATTGCCGACGGTGACACCTACACCTGCAAGCCTTGTGACTTCGGCTCTCAAGACCTTCACCAGTTCTTCGGGCACCTGGACTCTGAGCACTCGGACTTCAGCAAAGACCCCGCGTTCGCCTGTGTGGGGTGCGGCTTCCTGGCCAACAGCCACGAGGGGCTGTCGCACCACAACGCCGAGTCGCACTCCGGCGAGGCCGGCTTTGTCTGGAGGCTGGTGAAGCAGGACAGCCGCACAACCGTGGAGCAAAGTCTCTGTGAGGCCACCAGCAGCCATGACCTGCCGGGAGAGGCCCCCGAGGAAGGGGCAGACGGCCAGTCTGAAATTATCATTACCAAAACCCCTATCATGAAGATAATGAAGGGTAAACCTGAGGCCAAAAAAATCCACACGCTGAAGGAGAACGTGTCAAGTCAGTTGGGCAGTGAGTCTGAGGTGAAGGATGGAGAGCATTCATTCCTGAATGGGTCTGTGCCAGTCAGCCAGCCCACTGCAAGTTCGACGAAGTCATCCCACATAGTGAATGGCTCCATCATAGGAAACGTGCCTGTTCTGCAGGCGGGTGTTGCACAGCTTGTGTCGCTGCAGCAGCAGCAGCCCCCATTGCATCAGCAGCTCCCTACATCCAAGTCCCTTCCCAAGGTGATGATCCCACTGAGCAGCATTCCCACATACAATGCCGCCATGGACTCCAACAGCTTCCTGAAAAACTCTTTCAACAAGTTCCCCTACCCCACCAAAGCTGAGCTCTGCTACTTGACTGTGGTGACCAAGTACCCAGAAGAGCAGCTGAAGATCTGGTTCACTGCCCAGAGGCTGAAGCAGGGCATCAGCTGGTCACCAGAGGAGATCGAAGATGCCAGGAAGAAGATGTTCAACACTGTTATTCAGTCTGTGCCACAACCCACCATTACAGTGTTGAACACACCCTTGGTTGCAAATCCTGGGACTGTTCCCCATCTTATCCAGGCAACCTTACCAGGCCACGTGGTGGGGCAGCCAGAGGGGACAGGGGGGCTGCTGGTCACGCAGCCCATCATGGCAAACGGGTTGAAGGGCACCAGCTCCTCCTTCACCTTGGCAGTGACTTCTGTCCCCAAGCCGCAGCCGGCGCAGCACAGCACCGTGAGCTCCAGCAACACATCGGGGGTCAAGGTGGTCAACAGCGCCCAGTCCCTGCTCACTGCCTGCCCTGCCATCTCCTCACAGACCTTCCTGGATCCCAACGTCTACAAAAACAAGAAGTCCCACGAGCAGCTCTCAGCCCTCAAAGGCAGCTTCTGCAGAAACCAGTTCCCTGGCCAGGCTGAAGTCGAGCGGCTGACAAAGATCACGGGCCTGTCCACCAAGGAGATCCGAAAATGGTTCAGCGACAGGAGGTACCACTACAGGAACGTGAGAGGCGGCCGGGCCGTCTTCCCTGGAGACAGTGCTCTTGATTCCCTGCCCGAAATCACCTTTGACGTCCCACCCAGAGGAGCTGAGCTGAGCCCCGCAGCGGTGGCAGCCACGCCGGCTCCTCCCCACCCACCACGGCGACAGTCGTGGCACCAGGCGCCCGACTTCACCCCAACCAAGTACAAGGAGAGAGCTCCAGAGCAGCTGAAGGCCCTGGAGAGCAGTTTTGCCCAAAATCCTCTTCCTGCAGAGGAAGAGGTGAACCGCCTGAGGGGGGAAACGAAGATGACACGGAGGGAGATCGACAGCTGGTTCTCGGAGAGGAGGAAGAAGAAGGTGGCAGAGGAAAATAAGAAAGTGGAGGAGGTGGCTCAACAGGAGGAGGAGGAGGCGGAGAATGGTGGCGGGGAAGGGGAAGACTCCTCGGATGAGCAGAGGGCCACGAGTGAAAACGGCTCAGTCGACGCCTCCGGCAGCAACCCCAACTCGGCGGAGCGGAAGGTGAGTCCCATCAAAATCAACCTGAAAAACCTGCGAGTGACCGAGTCCAACGGCAAAAACGAGGTACCGGGGACCGGCGCAAATGAAAAGGGGGACGGCAGCTCCAGCCGGCCGCCCACCCCTCCCAAAACCAAACTGAACTTCAAAAAAACCGCCCAGCAGCGGCATCTGCTGAAGCAAATGTTCGTGCAGACCCAGCGCCCCACGAACCAGGAGTATGACGCCATCGTGTCCCAGACGGGCCTGCCGCGGGCCGAGGTCATTCGCTGGTTCGGGGACAGCCGCTATGGCTACAAGAACGGGCAGCTGAAGTGGTATGAGAACTACCGGCGGGGGGTCTTCCCCCCGGGGCTGGTGGAGGTCAGCCCCGCCGGCCGGGAGGTGCTCGAGGACTACTACGAGAAGCACAAGGGGCTGCGGGAGGAGGACGTGCCCGGCCTGTGCCAGCGCGCCCGCCTCGGCGCCCAGCAGCTCAAGGTGTGGTTTGCGGTGAAGGCCGAGGAGCAGGGCAGGGCCTCCGGCGCCGAGGCGGCCGGGAGCCGGAGAGGGCCGAGCGGAGCCGGCGCGGAGGCGTCGGAGAGCAGCGAGGCGTGGGAGCCGGGCGGCCGGGAGGGCAGCGCCGGGACCCCCGACGCCCCCGGCCCACCGCCCGCCACAGGGCTGGGTAAGGCCCCTGCCCCGGCGCGGGAGGGCTCGGGGTGGTATGAGGGCCTCTCCTGTTTTGAAGAGCGTTTGAGGTTGAACTGAGGAAGTGGTGAGGAGCTCTCTCTGTGAATGAAAGGCATGAAGGAAGGAGGGTGAGGAGGGTCTGGCAGGATGACACGAGTGCCACTGCCTGCCTGCCTGCCCTTTTCTGCCTTGGTTGTTGGGTGCTGGCACCACTGTGAAGCCAAATCCTGGCTTTGTTTCAAGCTGGAGTAAAACTTTAGGAGTGTCTGGTCATTTTACTTGCCCTGTGGGAAGATGGCCCATGGATTTCAGTATTTATTTGGGAAGAAAGGCGCCTGGCTGGTTGTCCTGTGCCCCCCACTGGTTCCTTCCATGTCCCTGGCTGATCTCCAGCAGCAGACACACCCCTGCCTGCTCTTCTGTCTCCTGTTGCCTGCTTTCCAGATGTGAACATCCTTGTTTGGCATGGAGAAGGGCTCAAGTGTTGAAGGTGGAGGCTGCAAAGGCAGAAGGGGACACGGAGTCTCCAGAACTCCCTTTTGGAAGGCGTGTGTCTGTGTGTGCATGTGTGTGGTGGAGGGGAGAGGTGTTTCCAAGCTCTTTGTGGGCTTTTCTGCAGCGCAGCTGGGGGCTGTTCCTGCCTGGTAGGGTTCCCACCAGATGGGGATGGCTGAGTGCTGGCCCTGTCCCATGGTGGTCCAAGCTCGCAGTTCCTTGCTGGCCAGCTGGGATCTTCTCCAGTCCCACTGCCTTGCTTTGGAGCTTCCCATACACCTCTGCCATGGCTGCAGGCCTTAAAAAAGTAATTTTAAAAATTGAGTGAAGTTCATTGCTTCCCTTCCCATCTAGTTTGGAGAAGGTGGAGCATAGTTTTGGATGGGTCCTGCCTTTGCTGCACATCCTGTGTGCTTTGCAGGGGATTGGTGGCTTTGGGGACTGGTGGGGGCCAGTTTTTGTGCTGGGGAGGTGGCTGTGGCCCTGCTAGTGCCCTCTGAGCACGGCTTTCTGCCAGCCAGAGCGAGGGGGTCCTGTCAACCCTCAGGGCACAGAGGCAGGAGGTTCTTAGCAAAGGTGCATCCCTCCTTAGGGGATGCAAAGCCAACTCCACACAAGGATTTTGGGTTTCCTGGCCCCTCTGAATATTGCAAGCCCTTCTTTGCAGCTGACTCTGTCAAAGCTCCTGATCTTGCCTATTCTGAGGCACTCCTGAATCCCCTCCTCCCCACTGGAGCATGGCCAGGAGCATCTCTAACACCTCTGTTCTTTTCCAGAAACAGACTGAACTCAAACCACCAGCCCCGGAGGATCCGCTCTTACCCTTGAGAAGAAATTTGTGATCTTTAAGAAACCCATGGGCCAGCCTGATCCAAGCCTGAGGAGCAGGACGTGGTGATGAAGCCCTGCCACCCGTGACACCTTGGAGCACAGCACGTGCACAGACTGGGCTCTGTGTGCCCAGCCCAGGAGAGGGCTGGGAGCTGGCGGGGGCTCAGCTCACACCCAGGAAATTGGATGCTCCTGTTTGCTTTCCAGTGACAGACTTTCAGATTTCATATTCATATACCGATGCCTACAGCTGCCTATACAAGCATAACAAATCTCAGACGTCGTGTAAACAAGATCATTGCATAGATATGGACTATCATGGCATAGTACTTGTTTCTGTTTTCTTTTTTTTTTTTCATCTGTCCATTAAGGTGTTTGTTCTCTAAAGGTTGGCATGACTGCATATATCCTCTCTGCCTTTTCTGGTCCTTAAGCTCTGGCAGTGAAGAGCTTTGTGAGCACATAAGTGCGAGTGTATTACAAAAGGGAAGGGATTTGAGAAGAAAACTGCCAGTCTTGAATTTGAGTGAGATTCTCATCCCTCCAGAGGTTAGAGGTTAGAGTGAGCATTGCATACTCTGATAAGCAGCAGGCTCCCAGACCTGAGCAGCCCGGGAGGTGGAGTTTGGTGTCATTTTTCCCTTGCTGGCCAGAATTTTCCCCTGTGCTCCTGGAGACTGACTGTAACAGGCTGTTAAATCTCCAAGTCTCTCTTTAATCTCTGAGAACTAGCACATAATAATTTTTGCATCCTGACCTGGAATCCTTTTCATTGTTTGGAGAGAACAGCCTGTTCTTCAGAGAACAAATGCAGAGAGTCACAGCGTGGCTGTGAGTAGTTCAAGTCATTGTTGTCTCCAAGGCAGCGGCTCTGCTGCCATCGGGAAGTTTTCTTTCTTCCAGCCCTACATGGCAGATCCTCCTGCAGCACTGCTGGTGATTTCATGTGTTTGATCCAGTCCTTTTTGTTTTTTTCTTATTTTTTTTCCCTTTTTTTTTTCTCCAGGCCATGTGCAATAGTTCTGGCAAAAGAGCAAAATAAATTTCCCAGTTATCCTGCTTGCTGGCTGGTACCTGTACATTTTTAATGTCTGTTGTCTTGGGTGGTTGCTGTGTGATGCAACTGCTTGAACATTTTTGCTTTAAATATTCTTTTCTAATAGAAAACAAAGTCTAGAAGGGAATGGTCCAGCCAAATGCTGTGTCAGATCATTCTGTCACAAACTAATCAAATCCCAACTCCAAATTGGTTCCATGTTTTGCCTTCACTTTTGCTCTTGGAAGGCTATTCCCAAAATTGACTGCCTTTGAGTGGTTAGAAACTGTATTTAAATTTCTAGCTTGAATTAATTCATGGCTGGTTCATTCCTGGTTTGTTTTGGAGCCAACATTGTCCTTTAACTTAAATAGTTTTTGGTGTTTATCTGCTGATGTATTTATGGAGAGTAGTCATAGCTCCTTATTTTTTGCCAAGCCAGCTCAGCCAAGCTTTTTCAGTAGAAGGTTTTTATTTAGTGAGATCTTTTTAATGTGGGAGACTTTATTGTTCGTGGTAAATGATATTTATTAGGAGGGTGGGTAGCAAACCCCAGAGGATCGGATCCAGAGATTTACAAAAAATCTGATTTAAAACCAAAAAAGCTCTTTCAGAACTTCTTCCAAAGATGGTGTCTGATTTCTACCTTTAATTGCCCTTGCTTTTGCAATTCTTTCTTTGCCCCCTCTTCAAGAGGCCGCCTTCCTCAGCTGCTGGAAGGGGCTGTGGCTGCTCAGTGCCTTGGCAGAGGCTTTCCCTGGCCTGGTGGGATGTGCTGGGTGCCTGAGCTCACAGGGCTTCCCTGGCACACGGTGTGACACCATGGCCAAGTGTGGCCATCTGCCCCAGGCAGGGGTGACACCACAGCCACACCAACCATGCCACCACGCTGTGAGCAGGGGTGGCACCGGCCTGGAGCAGCCTGGGTGGCACCAGGCTCCCTGAATTTGCCTTTGGAAGCACTGTTAAAGCTCATGGCACAGTTGGAGGCATGACCAGCAGCCATCCTGCCTTGGCTGGTGATGGCTCAGCCGGTGGCATCCCCGTGGCTCTCTCTGGGGACCGGGGACAGCTGGTGACAGCCCCAGGGGTTTACCCTCATGGGTGCAATCCTATGCACCCCCAAAATATCAGAGAGTTGGGGAGAATCTGGGTGGTTCTAGAGCTGAAAGCAGATCTGGGAGCCGTGCAGCCTGAGAATATGGATGTATGTACAGTGTCGCCTTCAGAGAACAAATACAGGTAGGTCAATTTACTCTGTAGTGTCTATGTACATGCAGGTTTATTTAACTACACATATATACAGTTCAAATATGCCATTGATTCTTTATTGCATTAAGATGTACATTAACAATGTACACTTTTACTAACTACTTGCTATATAAATACGTTGGAAGTGTAGTTTGCCCATTCAAGGTGATTTTCTGCGGAATTTTTGGTGTACACTTAAGCGCCTATGGCTGATTGGAAGAGTGATCCCCGCTCCATCTACAGGAATGCTTAAGGACTATGGTATGAACTGGTCCCTTCAAACCATGTTTTGATGCACTAGCTGAAATATTTTGCACTTGGATTGTATTTAGCCGGTTTTGTAGAAAAATTGAAAAGAAGTCTTGTGAGCTAGAGGGAGAATTTCCCGGTGTACACAGAAAAACCAGCCTTGAGGGTTGGAAGCTGCTGAGGTTTTTGAGCTTTGTCTCCATGCATTCATACAAGCACAGCAGGAGTTTTCTTTCTTTTGGGTCAGAGGAATTTTAAAAAGTGGTTCCATGCAGACTCCCCTTGGACATGGCGATGGGGCTGGCAAATGCCTTTGCGTGGGGAGGGTAAGATTTAGAGACAAAAAAGAAAGCAAAAAATGATTGAGTTCCCTTTCTAACTCCTACATTCCTTGTTATCTACATTTTTTAGTTGACTTGAAATCTCCATGAAGTATAAGCTGAAGATTTTTGAGGGTTTAGCTCTGTGGTCTTCTGTTTCTCTGCTGAGGAGCAGAAACAGGTGCCATCTCCAAACAGACTTGGGTTTGGGTGTAGGACACTGGAAAAGTGTTTGCATCCAAAACTGAAAAGAAAAATTGAGAGGTGGCTTGACAGTCCCAACAGCAGCTCTTGTGGTGTTAAGAGGAAGTGTCACCACAATTCTTCGTAGTGTGTGAATATTTATCATCATCTAATCAAAGATGACTATCTTGACTTGAAAGGGGTGTAAGATCGAGGTGATGTAGCCAGCATCAGTAAGGAAGGGAAATTAAATTCTCCGCCTCCATCCGCTCTGCCTGAGCTTGGGCTTGGCAGGCACAGCAGAAACCATCAATTTTAATCCATGTGAATCTTGTTACTTATGTCTCCGAGGCTGCTTAGATTAAGGGCACAATCCAATTGCTTAATAACCCGAAACCCTGATTTGTGCTGGCTTTGGCTTGCTCATGGAAAAGGGCTGCTGGTTCTCCTGGTGCAAGGAACTGAGTTTCTTTATTCATTCATGTCAGCAGCCCCCGCCATGAGATTTCTAGACATTGTTCCATGTTTCATTTGAGTACTTTATTTTTCAGCTCTGTAATTAGCAGCCTTGAAATTTTTTTAAATATTTTTTTTAGCAGAACACTAAACAAACTGTGATCTACAGGCTCCTATCTCCACTTTCCTGACAGCTGAGCGATGCTGCACATCAGGCCTGCAGCGTAGTGGGAGGATGGGCACAGGTGCTTGCAGGATCTCAGTGTGATTTCATGTCCCCTCCCTGAGTTGGTCACCAGGAGAAGCCACCAGCTAAAGCAGAAGCTGCTGGCAGAGAAACAGTGTAGTCCTGAACCTCACACAGGAGCTGGAAGATACCTGCTGGGTTCATTTTTGTTACATGTCCCCTGACAGTTCAGGAGAAGGAAGCTGTAGTAGGCTGGTTTTTCATTTAGGGTTTTGGGTGTTCTATTTCTTTTTAATTGGAAAGCAACAGATTTTTTGTCACCTGCAGAAGTGTTGTATTGTTTTCTCTGCAGCCCCTCTCTTACAGATAAAACAGAGACAACCTGATCAGAAGCTGGCTTATTGGGAATCAGAAAAAAAAGATGATTTTCAGCACTTGGGCATAAATTACAAAGTGAATGTGATGCTGCACATTCCCATCAGAGTGACAGTATTTAAAATGCTTGTAAACTTCTTCCCCCTGGTGCCCAGATAATTTTGGCTTCACTCTCTTCAGATCAGTCAAGGTCCTGATGTGATTCAGCTCCCCTGTAAACCTCTGGTGTCACTTCTCAGCTGATCCCAAAGCCAGCAGGGTAAGATTAGGCAACACAACACATGGAGGGGAAGGAGGCACTTGCAGGCTATCCCTGTTCTTTTTATTGGGAAATTTAGTTTCTGCTGTATGTTTTACTGGCAGTGGTGTGTGCCAGGAATGTTGGATTGGCATCACAAAACTCTAAAGCAGGGCAAGGGAGCTCTGTTATGTAAGCAGTGATTATTTTTTTTTTTTTTTTAATTTGGGGTTTTCTTGTTATGGCCCAAGTGCTCTCTTGGCTGACGTTTGGCATGTTCTGGTGGCACAATTAAAGCCCCCTTTTCCCTCTGCTGATGGAAGGTGGTGTTTGGAGGATTCTTGCTTACTGGTGCTAGTGAAGGTTGGGCTAGGAATCCATGGCATAGAAAATTTCTAGCTAAAATTGCACTTTCTCTCTGCCCCATCTGGCTTGTGGTGGTGTTATGGGTACGTGGCTGTGATTCCCCTTGCACATACTAACATTGCACTAAAAGAGAGACTTTGGGAACAGCGTGTTGATCACTTTGTTTCTCAGCAGACCACAAAGTCAGCCTAACGGGGTCTCTTTTATTTTTTTTTAATTATTGTTATTTAGAAATCATGCTGGTGCTGAATGACCTGGAATTTTTGCTTGGATTTATCCAAAGGAAAATGTAATTGTAGCTGCAACGGGACCTTTCATAAGGGTGGCCGGTGCAGTGAGGGAGCAGAGTGAGAGCTCTGCTGTGTAAAGCTGTCTTTGTACCGGGGAGCTGTGGGGGGTTCCAGGGGGGTTGTTCTTTTATTTTCTTTTTTTTTTTTTTTCAAGACCACAATTTTCAATGGTCACTTTGGCAATCGTGTGAAACAGGAAATAGTTTTTACTTTTGGTAAAGGTTTTAAAGAGGAAACAAAAAAAGAAGCTGCCTGTGATTGTGGGCTGTAGCTATTATTAGGGCTAGGGTAGCTTGGACGTGCTATGGACTTTACCTGCTCTCTTACCCTCTGAGGGCAAGAACTCCCTGTAGCAACAATGCCACTTCTGAGAAGTGAATGGCAAGTTTCCCTTCCTTTTGTATATGTGGATGTGAGGGTGGGCGAGGGGAAGAGCTTGCTTGTACAGTTTGTTGAAATGAAACCAGACATTTTTGGTTGTTCCTAAATAAAGAGCGTAAAAGACAAACGTGAGTCGACTGGTGCCTGCACTAGGGTTTGGGAAGGCTGTGCCTGCCTTCCAGCTGCTGGGCTGGGAGTGCTCCATCACAACCTCCTCATTTATTCCAAAAGAATGACAGATTTTCCATGAGGTAAGGCCATGAGTGAGTGCTCCAGCAGGATCTTGAGCCCAGTTCCATCCTAGGGTGCTTCACCCCACAGTTCTGTCCCCAGGCTGCCTCAAAACACCACGGGCAGCTGCAGCACATAACTTTGTTTTATCCTTTTGAGTGAACAGCATAAAACCTGGGGCTGTTCCTGGTTATTTTTCCCCCGTAAAACCAGGAGGAAGGAGGGGGCAGTGCCACTTCCCCTCAGGAATGGCTGCACCTCAGCTCTGCAGAGCACAGAGCACCAGACACCTGAGCCAGCACACAGGTAATACTGACACTTTTATTATCGTTTAAAGCTAGAGTGGCCCTGTAAATGTTGAGTTTCACTACTGGACCCTTCGGCAGTGGCTATAAAGGTCAGATCTGTGTCGCCAGGACAGGCAGAGGTGCTGCTGTGGTCACTGCAGTCACACCTGGCCTGGAGCTCTGGGCATGGACACAGCACGCGATGGCTGCAGACAGGCTCCAGCAGCTGCACACGAGCTCTGCATTACAGGCACAGCAGTGCCATAGAGGCTGGCTGGGGATGTTTTGAGGTCTCTTCTTGTGGTTATGGGCAGTTTGTCCTCTCGCCTCTGCCAGCCTGTCCGCACCGACGCGCTTCTTAAGGGCTTCATGGTGAAGGTTGGTGGGTGCTTGGGCTTGGTTAGGGGTGGGGTTTATTTCCAGTATTTTTTTTTTCTTTTTTTTAGTTCTCCACTTGAACACACTTCAGCAGAGAAACTGGAAAAGCTGCCTGAAAGTAGGCCATAGCAGTGCCGTTTCCATAGAAACCAGTTCACAGCGTGCTGTGAGATTCACAAGCACTGGAGGTGCTTTCGCCCGCCGGGACGTGCTACAGCCGGTTGTCCCCGTTGACCCGGGTCCTCCGCAGCACCCTGCAAGGGGACACACAGGGGACACAGCTCAGCCTGGCCCTGGCACCACAAGGACAACGCTCTGCTGGTCTCCAGTTGTCCACCAGAGGAAAGCCACATCCCCCACACCTGGGGATAATGGCACCAGCTGTGCAGTCCCACCCTACTCCCCCAGCAGTGACTCCCACAGTGACACCGTGCAGCTCCAATTTACGGTTTCCACGCAGCAAACCAAGGCTGCAGCTCCACTTTGGGTAAGGGGGAGGCTGCATTCATCTGCCTCCAGCCAGACTAAATGCAGGGGTGGGGGGATTGTGCTGCAGGGGAAGAGCTGAGTTAGCCCTGGCCTCACCTTCGCTCCCGGCTCTCGAAGTGGTCAGCGAGCTGCTCCGGGGACACACGGAAATCCTCGAAAGGCTGCTGGTACCGCAGCTCGAAGGAGCCCTCTCTGCCTCTGCTTGCCAGCAGCTGGCTGGAGCCATCCCCTGCTCGTTCCCGTAGGGATGAGGCATTGAAGAGGTTTATTTCACCATTTTCCTGCTTGGATGAGTAAAAATTGCTGTAGTTAAAGGCTTGTGATTTCAAAGCGTATATCCTGTATTAAGGGCAATTGTGGTGCAGGGCCCTGGCTGCCCTGCAGGGTGTCCAGGGCTCATGGGGGCTTGGACTTTGCAATGTGCAGCTGCTCTAACAGCCATCCTTGGCTCCCACCAGCACCATTTTAAATGAAGAAATAAAAGAACCATCTGTCTCAGAAGGAGCCCTGCCCTCCGTTTATGCCAACAGGGACAGCCCCAGGCCAGCCAGTTCCCTGATCTGAGCTGCAGTGTCCCTGGAGCACAGACAGGCACTGGGACAAATCCACCTCCTCCAGCTTTTGCTGAAGGGATTGCCAGGCAAGTCAAACACTGTGCAGGCAGGACCCTGCCTGGAACACCCAGACTGCTGCAGGAGGCAAACCCAGTGCTTGCTCTCCTGCTGGGCGTTACCATGGAGCAGCACTGGGAATTCAGCCATCCACAGGCACTCAGGCCAGGCACCACTGAGCCTCACTGCCCCAGCTGGAGCAGGAGAGTGGGCAGGGCCAGGCTGGGCTCACTGGCTCTGCTCCTCAGCCCTGCAGCACCATCACCTTCCTGTGTGTGCAGCCAGTCTCACCTTGCAAGGGAAAATGTCTATCTTGACAAGCAGAGAAGCCAGCTCCAGGTTCTCGCTGTAGTTGTTCTTCAGGGGAACAGCTCGGAAACCTACGGCAAAGACAGCCCTGGTGTCACTCGCTGCACAGGAGGGGAGGGGGCAGTGCCCTGGCACACAACTCAAGGGGGTCCTTCTCCCACAAGGCTCTTTTTCTCTTCTGCCAAGAGCAGCTCAGGCTGCCCCATCCCTGGAAGTGTCCAAGGCCAGGTTGGATGGGGTTCAGAGCAACCTGGGATAGTGGAAAGTGTCTCTGCCCATGGTAGTGGGGCTGAAACAAGATGGCCTTTAGGGTCCCTTCTAATCCAAACCAGTCTATGATTCTGTGATTCTCCAAATTCCCAAATTTCTCTCAAAGTGGCAGATGGCCCTAAGGGCTGTTAGCAAATGGCTCTGCCTTCTTTTGACTGGTTGGGGATGTGACCTGTCATGGGGACAGGAGGGACTGAGGCAGCCTGGGGCCCACCATGGCCCCCCATGAAGCTCAGCATCTCACTGGCTAACAGTGTGAACTGGTGAGGGCCACCATGACCGCCCTCCCTGCTGTCCCAAGTGCTTCACCTGTCTTCAAGCCTTTCACCAGGAAGGTGGCCTGAGCCAGGAAGTTCTCGTCGCTGAACATGTCCTCCTCGTACACCACGAAGCGGAGGAAGGCAAAGTCAGGGTTGCTGACCTGAAAGTGGAACTGCTTCGGGGTCCAGAGAGGGTTCAGGCCGTTGTCAGCTGCCCACAAAACACATCTGTCAGTGGGCAGCCCCACTGAGTCCTCCCACTGCCCCCATGGCTGATGCTGGGCTCGGGGGCAGCATGAGGGCAGCTCCCAGCTCAGTGCCAGGCCTTGCTGCAGAGCCCATGGCTCACACCAGGATCAGGAGTGCTGGTGCATCCCTCTCCCTTCCCTTCATCACTCCACTCACCCACGATCTCTGTTTTCTGCTTGGCGTTGTCATACTCAGCACCAGACACCTCCACCTCCACGAAAGGACAAACGATTCCCCTTCCATTTTTGGGAAGGTGCCGGGCCCCCAGGACCTGAGCAGAGAGCAGGAGAGACTTGGTAAGAGAAAGAAACAAAGGGGAAAAAATGTGTTTGCATCCCAAGACATTTTCTTCCCAAATAAATCATCCTGGCTCTGCAAATTGGAGAGAGAAGCAGCAGTGACAGCCAGCCCAGCCTGGCATCTCGGAGAGAAACAGCTCCCACCCCTGGAAGCTGCTATAGTGTTCTTGATCCCCCGTTTGACTTGTAAGCCATTAAAAAAAGCAGCTGAACTGCTCCAGGTTCCTGCCTGCTGCTGGCACAGCCAGGCCTGGGCCACAGCATCCCTCCCCCAGCTTGCCAAGCTGGACCCCAGCCCAGCCCAGCACTGTTCCCTGCCGGGAGCACTATCCTGGACCCTCATCTTCGCTGAAACTTCTCAGCCCTCCTGCCTTGGTGCCAGGAGGAAAAGGAGCTGCTCCCCACCACTGCTCTGCCTCGTGTCTGCAGCACAGTCTGTGCTCCACTCAAATGCCAACCTGCTTCCTCGCAGGAGAAGCAATCCCAGCTCCCTCTTGCCCGTGGCCATATGTCGCTCCAGCGTGCTGTCGGCACGCTGCTGCTGCAGGGGAAGGACCTGCTGCCAACGCTGCATCATGTGCTTTGAGTCATGCTGGGCTCGAGATGGCTTCTCCATCCATGAAAGCTGGCTTTGGTGGGGGCAGCAGGCAGTTTTGCCAGAAAACAAGAGGCTGAGCCTGTCTCTTAAAGGCGACAGTGACTGCCACAATGACTCTTGACACTTAGTGGTGGCAGCCGCATCCTGAGGTGCAGGAAGGGCTTGGAAAACAGATGGGGCAGGGAATTTTTAGGGAGACATGGGGTCAGTGGTGCAGAGGGTACTTGATGGGTGTCCTCATGGAGAAGGGCTGTGGCTTTTTTAGGTGGGATCACTCTGAAACGGAGGTGGCTGCAGAGGAAACCTGTGAGCACCAAAAGGCAGGATCTCCACTGCATCCTCCCCAAGGTCTACACGAGCTGAGGGGACTGGCAAAGGAGACTGTTGACACACAGTTCTGGTTCTGAGACCACAGGGAATGCCTGTACAGGCTACTGGACCCTGCTGGTCCAAAGATGAGAGCCAGCTGGTTTGGCACAGCCCTCCAAGAGCTTTGCCTGCCGAGCTGCCCCACGTCCCTGCAGAGCCACTGCTGTGCAGCTCTGAGAGCTGACACAGGAACCATCCAGCCAGTTCCACCATTAGGGAAGTAAAAAAACCTCATCAAGCATCCACAGCCCATCCTCTGGCATCCCCCACCCTTAGCTCCCCTCCTCTTATCATCACCAGCAGCACAACACAGAAATGGCCTGAAAAGTTTGATCTCGAGCATCTTCCCAAGAGGGGCCATGAGCAAGGGGAAATGGAAACGTGGAGCCTGGAGCAACTGAGTGACAAGGAGGGGACAAGGCACTGCCCTTGTGATGTTAGCCTGTGGATGCAGTCCTGGCCAGGCTCTGGGGACAGGGATGCCACCTCTGCGGCTCGTGGATGCCACCTGCTGGCACTGGGAGCCGGACAGGAGGAGTCCTGGGGGAGCATGCAGGGATGCTCCTGCTGCTGCTCTCCAGGCACCCTCAGCAGCACCCGTGGGTGCCCCTCCTCAGCGAGGGCTCTCCCAGTCTGTGCTGCAGGACAGGGGCTGAGGGGGGCTTGGTGAGGAGCAGCTGCAGGCAGAGCCAGGAGCCCAGAAAAACCATCCTCTCACCCAAATGTGGTACAACCACTGGGGTCTGAGCCTGCATTCCCCCACACCAGGGGGTGGTACTGACCTCAATGGAGATGGAGAGTGGTTCTGTGCCCCGCAAGGTGCTCTTGTCAAAGGGGTCAAAGATGTCGTCCCTCATGTTGGTTGGCTGCAGGACGTACCCACACTGGCCACTGGACATGAACAAGGCCTGGTTCATCTGCATGGGCTTGTCTGGAGAGCACAGGCAGGAGATACATGAGATGAAGGACTGCACTTTTCACTAGCTAGATCATCACCCCCATCATGGATGCTTCACAGGAAGCCCTTGGCAAGAGGACCTGGCTCACCCCTTGGCAATCCTGAGCAATGTGTCCCCACTGCAGCCTGTGCACGTGTCGGGGCCATGAGGTGACTCTCTCATGCACGACCTGCCCAGCTACCCAGTGCTCCATGGGTCACCTCCCTCTTTTCCTCCTGCTTTTGTCAGCTTTCCTTGTGCTGACTGTAGTGTTTGCCAAACCCCCTGTGAGATGCTTGAATTCACAGAAGGAATGAAAAAGCCGGCAGGAAGAAAGAGGCAGGTTGTTTGCTGGTGTGTCGGTGAGCTGAGCAGGCTCACAGCAGGGCTTGGCAAAGGCCAGGGAAGGGAAGGCTGGACTGCACTGCAGGAGCAGGAATGGGAACTGGGGAAAAGCAAGAAGAGCAGCCAGCTGGACTGAGACCATGCAACCAGCTGGTGTCCCAAGCCTGGGGCTGCACCATCCCCCTTGGCACCTTCCCTGCCTGCCCTGCTTGTCACCAGAGACCTGGGAGGACTCCCTGCCTCCTCTCCATTTCATCTTGTTCTCATGGCATAATCCCCAGCCTCAGCCCAGCTCCTTGCCTCAATCCAGCCCTCTGGAGTACATTACCCCGGGTCTCAGTGCCTGCAGAGCCCTTCCAAGACCCAGAGCCCCTCCCAGCCCCCATGTGCAGGAGCAGGGCTCAGCAGGTGGCTCGGAGGGGGCACAGGGCACCCCCAGCCCCCAGCCCACGCCCTCTGCCCTCACCTGGGGTCTGGAAGTTGAGTGCCACCAGCTGGCTGCCACAGATCCACATGGGCAGGGGGTCGTAGTTGGAGGAGTCGAGGCGCTGGCCCTTGGGGTAGATGCGGGACAGCTGCAGGCGGTTGTACTGCAGGAACTTCTTGCCCTTGATCTTGTTGACGTACTTTTCTGCCTTGGTCTCGGGAAAGGAGGACATGTCTCGGTAGCAGGCCCTCTCTGTGCCAATCTCTGGGAGGGGACAGCACGGTGTAAGCCAGCAGCACGCTCCCTTTGCTGACACTTAACCACCCCAGCTCCTTGTTAACGCCATCCTCTCACCCCTGGCACAGCCACCAGGGCTGTGCAGACCCTGCTGTGCCCCAGTGGGTGTTTGCCAGGTGCCCAACACCAATGATACAGCTCCCACTGACCAGGCATGATGCTCCCCAGCCCCACTCAGCAGCTGCTCTGGGTGCTGACAGACCCCAGCAACAGAGGGATAGGAGAGGGAACTTGTACCCTCTGGGGTTACCCAGAGCTCCAGGGTAAACTGGTGATTTGGGCACCTTGGACACCCAGCCTCTGCTGAGATCTAGCCAAAGCAGCCCCTTGGGGCACACCAGAGGGTCTGTAATGCCACAGTGACTGCCTGTGATGACCACCAGCTCAGCAGATGCTCACTCTCTTCATCAAAGGGCACAGGTCGGCAATAGACCACCAGTTCTGAAAGCTCCAGGGCAATCTTCTTTCTCCTCTCCATCATCTTCCCTTCGGAGAGCTGCCAAGAGAGGGTGAGAGAGGCGTCAGGTCAGGTAGGAGCAGTGGTGATGGATGACACAACTCATAAACTGACCCTCACTGCTTGGTGTGGCTCCTGCCCACACTGTGGGAACCACCAGCAGATCTGCCAGGTCTGCATGGGGGACATCACATTGGTAGGGCCTGGGTAGGTCCTACACCCTGGCACTGGTACCAGCACAGGGCATCTGTGGCCTTGCCACCCTCCACAGATGGAGATCCCCCACGTCCTGAGGCTGCAGCACCCACCCAGTTGTCCAATCTTCCCAAATATCCAGCCTGAACCTCTCAAGCCATGCGCCCACCACCCCTTGCCACACTGTCTGAGATTGCTCCGGCTTTACCATCTCCATAACTGTTCTGCCAGCCACCACCAGTGGCTGTCACCTCACTGTCCCCCACCTGCCTCCACCTGCTCCTCGGCTCCTGGAAAACCCAGCCCTCGGGCAGGAGATGCCTCCCCCGTGCCACGGGCCTCACCCTGGCATCAGCTGTCTGAGCTGCCTCCCGGATCTTCTTCACCCAGTCCAGCAGGTCCTCGTGCGTGTCGGCTGCCACGTCCAGGGACAGGCGTGGCACCGAGGCCATGCTGATGGAGAAGACGAAGAGGCGGTTGTTCTTCCCCTCGGGGCGGATGGCTGTGAGGGACAGCGAGCAGAGGGCAGGGTCACAGCACCTGCTGAGCCCAGCCCTGCACAGCGAGAAGGGAGAAGACAGGCACAGGGACTCGTGGCTGCCCTGGCACTCTACAGCTACAGGGAACTCCCATTTCTGGCCAACCGGAGGCAACAGGAGCCCAGGAAGCAGCAAGTGAGGGGCTGAGAGGCCTCACGGGACCTTTGCGATGCTCCCTCGCTGGCACTCACCGATCTGGCAGGAGGGCACGTCCAGGACGCCTCCGAGCAGGTCTCCCAAGGGGCTGTTCTCATCCAGCTGCTGCTGGGAAGGAAGCACAGCAGGATGGAGCAGAGCAGAAAACAAGTGGGCAAAGCAGCCAAGCTCGGGGGGCACAAACACTCCTCGCTGCGCTCATGGCCATACTCACCTCCCGCTCTGGCTCCAGGCTAGTGGGACTAGTGATTTCCTCTACATAGTTGGAAGGGAACCACAGCTGCTTTTTGCCACCATAATCTCCTCTCCACCTGCAAGGGAGGGAAGGGGCAATGTCAGCACCCACCAGGGGACCCCAGAATATTCTGAGCGGGTGTGAGGGGAACAGGCAGCTCTTCCACCATCTCCTTTTAGGGTTTGTGAGGTTTTGAACTGTGCGGCTCATGGGTAATCCCCAGACAGATCCATTCCTAGAATGGACACATCTTTGTGTGGATGATGACAGCAAGGTTTGACCATATCCCCTAGGGAAAAGGGAGGTTCAGGACCAACTCACCAGCCTCCTTCCTGTTTCTCCACATTCTGGATGATGGCATTTTTGGTGAAGGTGAGCTCGTCCTCCCTCTGTGCCTTGTAGTCAAACAGGGCTTTGACTGCACACTGCAATGAGAAGGGGTCCCATGAGGCTGGGCAGGGAATGGACACATGGACAATGAGCCCACAGGATGAGAGATCACCTCCCACCACAGATGTGTTTGCTGGGGGGCTGTGAGGCACATCATGAGCAGGCAGGCAGCATCCAGCCCTGCTGCCAGAGGCTGCCAGACCCTAGTGACACCCTGCAGAGCAAATCAAGGCTCCCATTTATGCCACAGCAGACATCACAAGTCTGGTATGGCCCTACACAGGCACTCTCCTCTGTCCCACTGATGGGCTTAGCTTGGCGAGCTCAGAACCAGAGGCAGCCCAGCCTGGGAACCTGGAGGTTCAACTTCCACTGTCTCTCTCTTCAAGATCTAGAAATGACCATGAGTAACTAATGGTCATTTCTAGATGAAATGACAAACTAATACAGCTCTTGGAAAAGAAAAAGACCCTTGCTAAACCCTCCAGCCCTGCAGTTTGTTTTGTGGCAAACAGTGAGAGTGTACCTTGAAGGTGGGCATGGGGTTGGCTTCCACATAGAACCCAGGGTGGCGTCCCTCGTACAGGGCTCCATAGTCCGGCTCCTGGGGAAGCAAAGGGACAAAGCAAAGTGTTTACAGCAGGACTGTAGGGGAAAAGGTTCCCTACCCTGGAGTAGGTGGGACAGTGCCCCAGGAAGCACTGAAAAATGATGCTGCACACAGCAAACAGCAGCCCAAGCATGGCTCAGAGGGGCAGCACCGAACTCCACTCAAGTGTCAGGAAGCCCCAAGAGGTGTGGGCTGTGAAGCACAGAGATGGTTCACACATCACCACCTCAGGACAGCAGCTCAAAAATGACCTGTCCATCACCCTTTGGCTCCTGCACTCACCGCTGTGCCAATCTTCTCCAGGGTCTCCTCATTGATGGGGTAGCGCAGCTTCATCTTGCGGTACAGCGGGTGCTTCTCGTAGTAGCTGATCAGGTCCACCAGGCTCTCAAACTCAGAGTTGCCCAGCAGCACAGTCTGGCCCTCCTGCTGCACCCGGCAGTGCTTGATCTTCCCTTCTGCCCTGGAGGGGGAAACACAGGGAGAAGCCACTTGGCACCCTGTTGCTGTTTGCCACGCTCAAATGACCACATGGAGACTGGAAATTGAGAGAGAAGACAGCAGGGCAGAAAGGTCTGCCCTTTGTTTATTATATCTTATTATATACTTCCAGAAAGGTGACCATGGATTGGAGGGTGGAATCCCACCCCTCATCCACAATTGGCCAAAATGACTGCCTTCTCTTCTCCTGTAGAAGAATGCAAAACAATGGCAGTATTTACAAAAAACAATCTCCTGTTTACATGAGCAGAGCGTGAGAAAGTGAGAACTTCTACTTCAATATGAACGCTCAGAAAACTAGGAAATCTCATGGTGACAACACTCGGCAAGAGAAGGTCTCAGCCAAAATAAAGACACCGAGGAAAAGATGCCCCTGGTGTGGTGGCTGAGCACAGCCACCTCCCATAGGAAGAAGGGAGGAAGAGCAGGACCTCAAGGACTTATTCAAGGGCCATCCCGGAGCAAGAGGAGTTCTGGGAGGGCTCATGTTGGGCTGAGGGCACCTCTCCTGCTCTCACACACTGCAGCATGCCTGCTCCTCCTCCAGCACCCACCACCCCTGCCGCAGGGACACACCTGAAGGAGATGGCGTAGGAGCTGGGCTCGCTCCTCTTGCGCACCAGGAAGGCTCCGTCGCGGGGCACCCGCATCAGCATGTGCTCGGCTTGGGCCCGCGTCAGGTTGGCGTGGTACCACCTGGCAGGAGAGACATCCCTGTGTCACACACCCAGCCCAGCCCACACCTCTGCCACAGCACGTGTCGCTCCCCCCAGCCCCTAAAAGGCTCCTTGAATCCTCCAGAGGAAGACAGGGACTGCAATGGGGCAGGCAGGATCAGAGCCCTTGGGTGAGGTGTGGCATGGGAGAGGGCATCCCAAGCAAAGCCAGCAGCTCTGTGCTCTGCACTGAGCCTCCAAGACACTGAGCTCCATGAACAACGAAGCTGGCTAGCATGGCTGCTGTGACAGAGCTCCATGGGGAGGAAGTGGGGACCAGAAAGCTCCAGCAAGGGAGGAATGGCTGAGGAGAGATCTGGGAGAACTTCCTACAGTGTCCCAGCTGCCCAGTGGACACACACACGCACTCACTCTTTGCTCTCGTGGGCATTGGTCTGTGGCACTGGCTCTGTCAGCCTCATCTCAAACTCATTGCACCTCAGTGGCACCTCCTGGTAGTGGGTGATGAGGTCGTAGAGGCTGTCGAACACCAGGTTGTCCGTCAGGAAGAACTTGGGGCTGCCAGCGTCCTGCCGCGAGTGGATCCGGCAGTGCTGCACCTTCCCATTGCGCCTGTGGAACAGGGAGGGGTGAGACAGGCCTGTCCATGGAGACTTTACACCTGCCTCAGGGCACAGCTCCAGCCTGACATGGCATTCCTGCCCCACAGGAGAGTGACTGCATCACGATCCCAAGAGGCTTGACCCTTCTGCACTGGGACAGGGAGCTGACATGATGCTGAGGCACAGAAAGGGGAGAAAATGCTCACAGACCACCCAGGAATGGAACCCCACCCCTTGATGAAGAAAGTCTCAAGAGGAAACAACCCCCAGAGTGACACAGAGCAGTGTACTGGCGGCAGGGCCCTCACCAGAAGGAGAGGGTGTAGTCTCCCACGAAGGTCTCGCTCTCCCTGACGAGGAAGGAGCCGTCGGGGGCCCCTGTCTCGATGCAGTACTCGGTCAGCAGCCGCTCCGCGATGTGCCGCCCGTCACGGCCCGCCCCCAGCTTCCCGTGGAACCACTTCTCCGTGGAGTGCAGCTCCGTGCTGTTGCTTGCCTGGCAGGGGGAAAGAGCCATCATCTAAGGAGGCCATGGTCATGGTGCTGGATTCTGCTTTGCTCAGGGGCCTTCCAGCTGGGAGCAGGGAGTTCCTGAAGCAGCTCCCATCCTCCCCACCACACGATCTCCCCCTGAGGTCAGCTGGAAACGGCAATGCTCAGCCCCCTGGGAAATCATGTTCCCTTTCCCTAGGGAACAACTCACAGGCACATAGGAGAGCCCTCACCTCCTTTTGCTCTTCCTCGTCCTCGTTTCCTTGGTCACTGGTTGTCTCCCCAGAGTAATAGATCTTGCTGCTGGTCAGCACAAAGTAATGTGGGTTCCACTCCTGCAAGGAAACAAACTCTGGCAAAGAGACCCCTGGGGAAGCACCAAACTGCCCACCATCCACCCACGGGATCATCTCTTCCTGATCAGCACAAGCAGCGAGGGACGATCAGGACAGACACCAACACTGATTCCAGTGAGTCACAGGAGCTCCCAAGACATCCCCCAGATCTGAGACATGGATTTATGAGTAGCAAAAACCCAGCATGTGACAAATCACACTGCAAACACTCCAACACCTAATAAAAGGCGATGACCAAATGAAGAGCAAATCAATGCAAAAAGAAAACAGTCTGCATGGACTCAGCACAGGGGCAATCTGAGGTGAAGATATCAGAGATGGTTATGTGGATTTACCATTGCACTTTATTGTTTAAAAAAAAAAACCTGTTTTATTTGCATGTGGCTTTCCCAGACAAACCCTCAGCAGAGTAAAGCTGCTGAAGGTGGTCTGTGAGTAAATGCACACCGTAATGAACACTTGGTGCTTTACACAGCTAAACCCTTGCTTAGGTGTGCCAGGTGTGCAGGCACTTGGCAGGAGGCAGGGCTGGAAGCGCAGCCATCTCCAGAAATTCCTGCAGCACAAATCACAGGCTGCAGTGCCTTGGCCCAGAGCTCCCTCTAGCTCAGCCTTCTGCCTCTAGCAAAGGCCCACAGGAGATTCCTAGGGAAGAGTACAGAGAGAGCCAGCATAAAACGCCCCCAGCCTTCAGGGACACCAGACAGACTGAGAGCCTTTTCAATCTTTTGCAGCACAGCCCTTCCTTCCAGTACACACAGGCCCTGACAGAGTCACCATGTCATTGATGGAGCCCTCAGAGCAAGGACTGGGTCACCATGGCTCAGACATACGTGATTGATGGGGTCTTCCAGGTAGAGGATCCCATTCTTGATGGAGTTGCTGATGTCATTCTCTGAGTACATCACGGACGTGGGCAGCTCCTCGTAAGCGCTGCCCTCCGCCAGCTTCTTGTGCTGTGGGATGAGAGAGAGGGTCAGGCACCTTGAGGGCAGCAGGCACCCAAAAAGCAGCACAGAATTCCTGGTGAACAGCCCTAAAAGCCCATGCCTGCTGCAGTGGGGTCCTCCAGATTAGAATAAACAAGACCCATGCCACAGAGATCATCAAATAGCATTGAAGTCCCACTCTTCCTTCCCAAAGGTGATTCCTGAAGCAGGAATACCAATGTCCCCCATGCTCTCAAAGAAAGGCAGCACCCAGCTGAGCTCATTTCCCAGCAGATTCCCTGGAGCAAGAGAGCTTTTTTGTGTCCAGCTGTTCTTAGCATCAGGTCTCCACTTCCACCCCTCCACTGCTAACCGCCCCCTTCCAAAGGCAGCTGCCTTCAGTCCCACAGCCTCACCCCATTCCCTCACTTAGGAGCCTTGCTGGGCAAGAAAATTCACCTTGATGAGAATCTTCCTCTTGAGCTGGTTTGGAGATGGAAGGCCATCAGCAGAAATATCTACTGGTTTGGTCAAGAGCATGTCCCCAAAGACCTTCTTGAAATTCTGAGCCATGTTCCTCTGCTGAGCAATGCTGCAGTGGTCCTCAATGGACAGAATGACGGGGAAACTAGGAGAAGGAGCAGAGCCATGAAAGCCAGCACTGGCTCTGGATGCAACCCAGGACTTCTGAGCTCTGTCTCAAAACCTGGCCTCTGTGCCCTGCAGGAGCAGCTCACATCAACAGCCATCTGTGCTGCCTAGAGCACCCAGTGCAGCCATCCTTCAGAGTGCACAGGGTGGAGAAGGACTGGCAAACTACTGAGGTTCACCCAAGGCCCTCCCTCCCACAACATTTTTCTGGGAAAAATCTCCCTTTGGCTGGGAGACATGACACGCTTTCTTCCCACCTCATCCAGGCCTTGCACTGCAGCTCTGGATAAAGTGAGCTTCACTCTGCTACAGCCTTGACTCCACCCTCTCTCTGCTCTGCTAGCTGAAGTCCTGCTGTACTCACTCAGAGGTGACAAAGGCGTGCTCCTTGATAGTGACCAAGACATCAGAGAACTTGATCTTGGTGGTTAAGGTGTGTCCGTGGTAGATGACCGGCATGCCATCGGGACCGTCCCAGCAATCCACTGAAAGAGACCCACAGAGAAACTCAGCCCAAAGGCTGGAATAGAGGCAAGACGTGGCCATGAGATGGACTGAGCCAGGAGCTGATGGGAAATGTACTGGAAGGCAACACAGGACTGAGGTGATCAGTGAAAGCCCTGATCTTTCTATGGGACCAAAACCTTGGGCACAGATCACCCAGTCCCACATAGCAAACCACCTCAGCTCTTTCTGCACATCATGGTGTTAATGCTTCCACTGGCCACGCCAACCTTCAGCTCTGCCCTCCTTGCAAAGCCTCCCCTGACCACCACGAGCTCCTGTGATGGCAGAGCCCCAGGGGCCAGGCTCGGGTACTCACGTTCGATGCAGCGGCAGCCCATGCGCAGGCAGCGGGCGTAGGCCTCCAGCGAGGACTCGCTCGAGAACTGATCCCCCGTCAGGTACCTTCCAGGTGAGACAACACATCAGCACAGTGACAGGCCCACCGTGGGCACAGCCGTCTGCTGGGACATTGTGCACCTGCCTCTGCCACATGGGCATGGCAGGAGTGGCCTTTCTCCACACCTGCTGCTTTCCCCGGGTGAGGGGTTCAGCCCTGCCCCTGCTGCCAGGGGCTGCCAGCACTCCTCTGAGGTCCTGAGAGAAACCTCAGAAACCAAGATCAGCACTGGTGGTACAAAGAGCCCCCTGCAGCCTGAGAGCAGGGTGAGATGAGCTCTAGCTCCTGTCCTAGGCAGACAGGATCTCACTGCCTGCCCTCAGGGCTGCTCAGCTGGCTTCGGCTCTAAGTCCTTTAAATTTAGGCTAGCATGAACACAGAGCACAGACAGAGCCTGTCTGCACAGAAGGCAGCTCCTGTAAAATTGTTGTAGCAGCAGAGAGTGGAAAATGGCCAATTTCAGCCTGACGGGGTTTATCACATCTGTCCTGAGAGGCTCTGGAGAATGACATTGCGAATGGTGACAGATTACCAGAGTGACAGCTCAGGATGTGAAGGCACCTGAAGGCCTGTGCAGATGTGTGCTGCTGACAATGAGCAAAACATTTATGGCTAAATGACAGAAGGGATGAGTGGGGCACCAAGAGGGTCTCTGACATACTGGCCTTGGTTTGGAAAAGCCTACTTGACCCATCACTGGAATCAGGCAAGATCAGGATACTCCCACCCTGGCATGAGAAAAGGATGCTGAGAGCAGCTGGGTGGAGACAGCCCTGCCCTCGTCCTTACGTGTTGTGTGAGGAGGAGATCCAGTAATGGGAGAGAGGGTTGTTCATGTTCTCCAGACACACCATGTCCAGTTGTGAGTTCCAGATGCTGTTCTCTTTGGAAAACAGGAAGGTGAGAAACTGCTCAGGAAGAAACAGAAACGTGTTAATGATGCAGAGGAGCCAGCTGCTGTGGTTTAGCTTCACACACACCTCCCGTTCTGTGCCAGCAGACATCCAGCACAGACTGACCAGGGCTGCCCCACAGCACAGCAGCTACCTGAGCCAGGGTGCCTGAGTGACCACAGCTTGGGCACTGCCAACTGCCCCCTGAGCTGTGCCAGAGATCTGTGCCAGACCCTTTGACACAGCTGGAGACAAATAATTGGCTCTGCATGTTCTTTTGCAGCTCACATGGCAGGCAATAGCTTACTAAGGCCATGCGGGTCAAGGGACCTTGGCTTAGTCCAGAGTGCCAGTGACATGGTCATCCCTAGTTGTTTTTATTCTTTATTCAGCTCTTCTTGCTTTGAAGAGATCCTTCCATACCCCAAGGCAGCCTTAAGCCAAAGGCAGCCCCTCTCCTCCTCCAGATGAACTAACTGCCTGCTGAGTGCTCCTAGCTGCACACACAGCACAAAAGCACAGCCCAGGAGCCACTCCTTCCCTTTGCCAACCACCTCCCTCTCCCAGGGCCACGCAGCTCACAGGAGCCGTGACCCTTCCAGCACCCCCTCCCTGCAGCAAAGGCACAGGCAGCAGAGCTGTCACACCACAGCACACATCACACCAGGGGTGTCATCCCCTGCATCACCCCACTCCACACACACCACCTTCAAGGTGTCTTACTTCATCCAGGGAGAAATAAGGCTCATCAATCTCCCTCAAAGGGTCTCTCAGGAAGTTGAACATGAATTCCTGTACCTGAAGGGTATCTGCAGCCCAGAGCTCCTGCAAAGCCCAGGGGAAACATAAAAGAAGCCATTTCAGGATGTATTACTGCAAACCACATGCAGCTCATCCAGCTTGAAGCTTTAACCATTAAGGAGGCGGTTTTTGATGCAAGACCATCTCTGCCAGGAACTCGACTGTCAGCACAAATGCTGGATAGCACACAAGGACAAAATCTGCCCTGCTTCTGAGTGGGCTTCATTTTCTCAACACCGTGCATTTTTCACTCTGATAGCTCCTTTGAACACATCTGCCATCCCTCCTCCTTCAGCAGCAGAAGCAAACCCAGCTTCCTTTGGCTCTCTCTCCCTGGGTTTCCTTCATTAGCCACCAAAAGATTGCATCTCCCCACTGGTTAACTCCCTGCTGGCTGCAGACCACAGGCAGGGAGGTGGCAGTGGGGGACAGGGCACAGCAGGAGCCACGAGCCACGGCAGTGTTTTTGCCAGCCCTGGCCTCCTGGAGGAGACCAGCAATGAGACAGGAACCTGGCAAGAGCCAAGGGGTCTGTGCTGCCCACAGCAGCACTGCTTCTGCCTGCGTGTGTGTCTGCACATGCATGGTGCTTGCTGAGTGACTCAAGATTGCTTTTAAATTGAAGAATCAGCAGTTGAATCCATCAGCTACTCCTCAGGAACTGCTGACGCCTCCTGAGCAACAGGACGGATGTGATTTCTGGGCTGCAGCAAACCTTTGGTAACCAGCTGAGGTCACAGGGACTGGGTCAGCCTCCACTGACCAGTTCCTGATTCCTGGGACCCCTACTCCTCCCAGATCTCCTGGTTCCTTTTCTGGCCAGGGTGCCTGGCTGAGTTCAGGTCTGCCCTCCCCAGCACTGCCCCTACAACACCTCCTGCTCCAGAAGGATGTGCTGTGCCAGGCAGAGCAGCCCACAGCCAAACCACCCCAGCTCCCCAGCTACCCTCGGAGCACTGGACCCCTAATGTCACCAGTGCCTAGCCTGCTGTCCCTCCCCACTGCCTGTGTTGAGCTCACCCTCTGGTACTCCAGCAGAAACTTCTGCAGCTCCAGCAGCGACACCCTGAAGTGCTCAGACCTTTCTCCACCCCTGACAAGCAGAGAGAGAGAAGCTTCAGTCACTGGTGCAGCACATCAGGTGAGATGCCATCTGCCACCTCCCTGGCACCTGCAGCCAGATGTGCCCTGAGCAAGCAGCACTGAAGGAACAGAGTGGGATGAGCAGAGAGCTGAGGAGAGCAAACACATGTCCACATCTCAGAACCAGGGACAGCACAGGGTTCATGCTGACAAGGGCAGGATAACATGAAACTCTGGTGAAGGGCAGCAAAAACCATTAGAAGAATAGATTAATAAAAAAACCCAACCTATATATATACCTATATATATATACCTATATATATATACCTATATATATACCTATATATATATATACATATATATATAGAGAGAGAGGGTCTGGCCTGTACCTGAGTGTAAAGAACTAAAGAACTATATAGGTACAGGGCAGTTAAAGGGGTGGCTACAAACAGGACAGACCTACAGGTATGCAGAGAACATAGACCCATGGAGGCAAGACACAGGGAATGAGGAAGGGAACTGTTTGCAGCTGATAATCTCAAGAGACTGGTCCATGCCTGCTGTAAGTCACAATGGACAGCCAAGGGCCATGCTGGGCACTAACAGCACAAAATCCAAAGTGGACTGGGCAGTGCTGGCTGCCCTGGGCAGAGAGATGAGCCAGATGGTCTGCTGAGGGTCCTGACATCTCTTTTCTATGGTTATAGGAAAAAAAAAGGAAGGAAACCATTGGGAATTACCTGGACAGGTCAGTAAGTCTTCTACTCTTTAGATTCTGTGTCTAAATTCAAGCTCTTTCTATCACAACCAAGGTGAGCAGAGGGCAGGGAAGGGCACAGCTGGCAATGGCACCAGAGGCCCTGCCTGGGTGGGGAGGGCTCTGCAGCCACCACGAGCATAATCCCTGGGAGATGTCTGGAGGTTTGATCACTTCACATCAACCAACTGGCCTGAGCTGGGTCCCACTGGGGTGTCTGGGAGGGAGAGCCCTCCCTGCCCCGAGCTAAAGTGTCTGCAGCAATGATGCTTGCTCAGGGCACAGAATCACAGGCAGCACAGGAGCAGGAGGAGTGCATAATGTCTCATCCCAACATGCTCCTGCAGGCCCCAAAGCATATTATGGAGCAAAAGAAAGCAGCCTCTTCCCCAGAAAATACAGAGAATTACCCACCTTTCCAAGAACGGGACATCCATCTGCAAAAGAAGGAGCACAAGCATTAGGTTTGCACTTGGTAACTTCTTTACTCCCAAGAGATGAGCTCACCCCGAGGGCAGCAGGGTTAAAAAGTCAATTAAGTGGGAATACCCAGTAACAAATATGGTTTCTCCCTTCCCTTTCCTCCCCTGGAGAATTCAGCTCTTACTGTTTTCTGGGCGCTGAACATCAGGCTGCGGTAGAGCTGCGCAAACTGCCCGTATGTGATGTCCCCGTTCCTCTGCTCCACATCCTGGAAAAGAAATCAAACCCAGAGGTTTTATAGAGGCCACAGGTAACTCTGCATGGCTTAAGGAATGTCTCTTCCCAACAGTATCCCTGGGGAAAAAAGCAGAATAAAGGTCAAAACCCATCTAGACTTTGCCTCCTGCACAATGGCCTCAAGTTGTGCCAGGGAAGGATTAGATTGGATATTTTGAAAAATTCATGAAAACAGTGGTCAGGCATTGGAACAGGCTCCCCAGGCAGTGGTGGAGTCACCAAGCACTTGTTCAAAAAACATGTGGATGTGGAACTTGGGGACATGGTTTAGTGGACATGGCGGTGCTGGGTAATGGCTGCATTCAATAACTTTAGAGAGCTTTTCCAATCTTAACAAATCTGTCACAGTCTCTGCTGGGGCCAGCAGGACTCTGCAGTGCCCAGCCACAGGCATATCCTAAAATGAGTTCCATGATTCCCCAAGCTCACCCACACGAAGGCATCACCATGCTGGTAAAGCGTCACCACTTACCTGAATACTTACAAAAGGATAATTTGATATTTTTTTTTGCCCAGAGTATCTGAAGTGTCTGGAAACTGCAAGAGCCAAAGTGTGTGCTCTCTTTTGGACACACCACTCTTTGTCCTCAGAGTTCTGTGCTGGTGGAACAGCTGGTCATCATGAGATGACCCTTCACCCCCAGGTCAGTGGTGATGCTGGCAGAGCATCTCTTGGTGGCTTGCAGGAGCCAGGATACAGGACCTGGTAGCTGGTCTGCACTCTACCCCACCAGCACCAGCCCATGACTGGAGCCAGGAGCAATGAGGGGAGTGTGGGAGGCAGGGTGGGGTAAGGAGAGGGTGCTGGCCACAAATGGGCCAGGGTGTGGCACCCAGTGGGAGCTGGCACCTCTTCAGTCACCACCGTGGGTGGGGGCCCTCCCAGGAAAGGCTGGGAGGCTCTGCACTATGCAAACACTCCCTGGGAGTTTAAACACCACCAGGTTTTGCTCAAAGGCAGGCCATGGACTGCTGAGGGGGAGAGTGGAGGGGTCACACACTCACCGTGAGTCTCTCCCGCAGGAACCTCATGTTGGGGACGCGGTAGTTGACCTGAGACAGCATGTTCTTCAGATCCTTGGCAGAGATCCTGGCTCGGCAGGGGAAAGAGGGGAGACATGTTCAGGGGGTCTGGGATGGAGGGGTCTCACCCTGGGGCTGCAACAGCACATGCACAGAGAGACCCTGCCCAAAGGGACATCAGCTGTGACACAAGGATGGATGCGTGACCCCAGAACGATGCTGGGGCTAGGAACTGTGGGGAAGATGTGGGGAGCTGAGAGAGATATCTGCATGTCAGTGGGGACTGCAAATACTGCTCCTACAACTCCTGGCAGAGCAGGGTGAGCCCAGCACCCTCTGCCCACTCAAGCTGAGGCCACAGCTGACAGGCACCACACACTGCTTTAAATGAACGTCCAGGAAGAAGCATTTTTCAAGTATCTGTGCCCCAACACGGATGCTGGGTGACCAACTCCCTTCCAAAACCCACTCCCTGGCCTGCTGGAGGAGGAGAGGCTCTCCAAGTGGTTAGGACTCAGCTAATTTTATCTCAGGGAGAGGAAAAAAGCCATTTTCAGTCCCCAGCCACAGGCACTGCCACGTTGTGCCCAGCTGTGCTCTCCCAGCCACACATGCTGCAGGAAGGGAGCAGCCAGTGTGGCTGTACTTCCCAAAGCCCTCCACACCAAACGTGTTGGTTCCTGGACCAGGGAAAGCTCCAGTGTCAACCCTGAGCAGGATCCCACACCCCAGCAGGCAGAGGCAGGCAGGAAGGAGCTCAGGGCTGCCCTTGCCTGTTCCAGAGCTGTCCCCACATGGGGCAACAGCCCTGCAGCAAGGAAAAATGAGGATGCCTCCCATCTGCAGGATTTAGAAGCTGAGGGGTCTGTGTCCAATCATCTTCTGGCAGCTCCTGCCTTAAAAGCAAGTCCTAGGAGTCCACCCCTGCAATCACAGATGGTGCTTCTGTCCCCCACCGAGCACGTGGGAACACAGGATCCTACAGGATGCTCCCCCATCCCACAAAGCATAGGGCAAGTCTGGAAAGCATTATGCCTTTGGGGTGCAAATATAAAAACACCAGGGAAGATGTCCTGCACAGGGGATTTAACCCAGGTGCATGCTGCCATTCACACGGGACCCACATCTTTTTTATGCTCTTTCCTGAAAGCAGGATGATCTCAAACACCACAGGAAGGAGGAGGGATGGAGAGAGCTCCACGGAGAGGGAGAAACTGGCTGGTGTCAGGCGCTGCAGAGACACACAGAGAGCCCTTGTTCCTGGGCTCAGAGCCCTGGACCGCCGCACACACGGCCAGAGCAGGACCTGGCCCAGCTCCTGTGCTGTGCCCAAGGCCAGCACCCGGCCCTCCAGGGAGTTTGCAGTGTCCTGCCACTGGCAGAACACAAAGAGAAGAAAAAAAATAAGCTGGGAAATGGCCCCAGCCTCCCCTTCCCTCAAGGCTGTACAGTCAGCACCACACACTCAGCACTAGTATCTCCCCCTGCAACTCTGCATCCCTGGGCAGGTGAAGTTACCCTCAGGGCTCAGAGTGAGTGTGCTGGGGAGGAGATCCTGCCCTTTCCCTTCTCCAACACACCCACACAGTCATGTGCAGGGTGCTGTGTGACCCCCAGGCAGGGGATCCCTGCTATGGGGTCCTGGGTGACAGGGAAATGTGTGCAGTGAGCCAGGAGTACGAGAGATGCCCTCACATGTCAGGAACCACAGCATGGAACAGCTGTCATGGGACCCCCAACAGGACACACAGAGTCCCCAGGGCTGCCCAGCAGCAATCCCTCCTTGGTGAGAGCATGAGACTGCAAAAAAGCTCATGGAAAATGAGCAGGAGGGGCTGGAAGAGCAGAACCAGCAGCAGCCATCCCTGGAGACTCGCTGGAGCCGACACTCAGCTCTGGTGATGCTGAGCTGTTTCACAGGAGGTGCTGGACCACAGCCCTGCTCGCTGATGTGACAAGAGCAAGCCCTGTCAAAGCTGCGACCAGCACTTCCTTCTCAGCTACAGAAGGATTTTATTTATTGTGTGTTATTCATCATGTTAAAGTGCTGGAGACCTTGGATAAACAGCTTGGTAGTATTTTCAGACTAGAAAGTAAAAACAAAATAAACTAATTTTTTCTGCGGAGCTTTTTCAAGGTTTCATGACAAACATGCCAGAGGCCCAGCCCTCTCACAGGGGATGGAAACATTCCCCTGCCAGCCCTCAGTGCTGTAAATGCTGCTCCAGCCATGGGCAGCTCTCCTGGCCAGAGGTGAAACAGTCTCCTCCACAGCAGTTAGGAAAAAAACCCCAGCATCCTGTTATCCTTCTCTTTCCACCTAGCCTCCCTTGGAAAAACAAATACCCAACGGCCCAGCAGCCAGTGGAAACAGCCACCATCTGCTGGCCTGCTGGAAGGGACATCCCAGCACCCAGCTGGGGAAGGCAGAAAGGAGAGGAGGAGGAAGGGCTCCAGCACAGGAGGCTGAGGCATGGGGTACACAACTGCTGGGAATGATTTCTGCAGCTGCCAAAACCCTATCTGCTCTGGAAAGGATCAAGGATGGTGTGCAAGTGTGGCTTGTTGTTTTTTTTTAAAATCACAACTCACTGTTCCCTTTGAAAACCCACTTTCAGGCTGAGAAGCAAAAGCAAAGAGCTCAGTGACATTAAATTTAATGCTCAAATAAGGGCCAAGATTTAATCTAGGACATGTGTACATCCTGTAACTGTAGCATCTACCTTGCAGAAAACATGTGGATGCTTGTAAAATGTTTGTAAAATGGGAAGATCCCAAATCTTTCCAATCCCCTCTGTTGCTGTTTTGCTCCTCTCACTGCCTGGGCTGGAGCAGCAGCTCTCCTAATTAAAGGTTTTGCACTGAAACCTCTCCCTGTGGCTGACAGGTAAGAATTGGATTTTGCTGCCTTAATTCTAAATGCTAATAGAAAGATGATATCACTAGAAACAACAGGGATGCAACAGGCTGGCTGTCAGCTCTGCTGACCTGCCTTGGGCAGACAGATCTATACATGCAATCTCTTTTTGTACTGTTGGGATGCCATTTCATCAGTTTTACTGCATAACCAGAGGGGAAAAAGGACCAATTATTTCCACTTTTCCTGCACTCCTCCTCCAAAACCTCCACACAGCTACCCCTGCCCCTGCCTCAGTGCACTCCATTGCAGAATTAGGAAATACTGTACCCAGTCACCACTGTGTGTACAACCCAAGCCTGGATTCAAAAGGTGTGTAGCTTATGTAGAGCAGCTACACCAGATTAAAGCTCCTCTTCTTCCCTTTCTGCCTGTGTGAGGATTTACCCCTCCTCCACAAAGTCTCTGTGCACCTAGCAGTGCTCTGTCACACCACAGTATAAATCACTGCAAAGGCAAAAATGTCCAGTGCAGCAGGATCCTCCCCATGCAGCACACTCCTGCCCTGCTCCTGGACAGGTTGAGTTTGTCCCCTGGCTGGCTATCCTGGGAGGGACACAACAAGGACAAAGCAGAGGATGCTCTGGACCCCAGTGCTCTCAGGCAGCTCTCTCTGGACATCAGAGCACGGAAAAGGGGCAGGTGGGACCCACGTGCCCCCAGGGGAGCACATTAACACGGGGATCAATGCTGAAAGGTTAATGGGCTCAGTTAACATCACAGGGGAGAAGCAAGGATGAAAGGAGGTAAACAACAGCAGCTCGGTAAGAGCAGGCTGGCAGCCAGCACTGCGACTGGAAAAGTGGTGATGGCAGCGGGACAGAGAGCAGAGCACGGTGCAACTCACCTCCCCAACAGGAAAATGTCCCCTCCCTTATCTCATGGTGAATCATGACCCAGTTCCCTTCCCTTACCTCCTGATGACACGTGTGACATTTTACTTGCTAGGACAACACTAAGTATTCACCCAAGATACCCACAAGCCAAGCAGTGGGATAATCCATGGCCTCATGGGCCTCCGAAAAGAAGAACAGAACAAACAGGGTGGAGAGTAATAAACACCACCCAGTTCAGCCCTGATGGGGTGCCCTGAACTGCCTCATGGCTCTTTGATGTCTGCTTCCTCGGGTGGTGCCAGGTGGGGGGAAGGTGTTTCACAGTTGTGGGCTCTCAAGCTGTTACTGGGTCTAAACATCTGAGAAATATGTCAGGAAAACAAGACAGCTTTTTAATGTTTTTTTTTAGTTCAGTGAACATCAGCCAGCAAAGTTGGGGACTTGGATTAAGGTTCCTTGGAAATAAGCATTAAAAGCCTGAAGAACCCAACAAAAATCCAAAAAAAGGCTGGGGTTCCAAGTCAAAGGTGAACCCTTCCAGCTCACGGGTGCAGGTTCCCCACTCCTTACCTGTCTTCCCGGTTGCGGTCCAGGGAGTAGAACTGCTTCCGCAGCCACCTGCATGGGAAGGACAAACAGGCACGCTCAGCCCCAGCTCCTCAACAACCAGCCCCTGCTCCACACTCCCTCTGCGACATGCTCAGTGCCACACCATCCACTCCCACATCCCTCCTTCCCACCACAGAACCCAGCTCTGCCCCCTTTCAGAGGCAGCCTACCCTGTTTTCACACAGGTGACAAGTTCTGCTTTAAAAATGCCTCTGCACTGAAGTGCTACAGGTAATACAGGCTGTGCACACACAGACACATCAATTCGTGTAAAACTCCTTCTCCCTGACGCATGGGATCAAACTGTGGCATCAGCAGGATGAAGCCTCTGGGGTGCAGAGGCAGAAGTGCTGGGTCAGCACGGCTCAGAGAGGAATGAGATGTCACCGTGCTCACCTTTTTCTGTCAAAACAGACAGAAAGGGGAAAAAGGAAAACAAGCACAGGAAAAGGATGGGTTTTCCTCACCTTTCGATCTGCAGGGGGGTGGGTGCCCTCAGAGTGTCTGCCACCAGCCAGTTCAGCCCCTTGATCCACATATTGACCTCATCCTCAGAAGTGGCTGTGGAAAGTGCATAGGAGTGGGAAGAAGGGACACACAGGCTTGGTCACCAACCCAAACCTCTTGGGACTATCCCCAGCACCTTATACACCCTATTCCTCACTCCATCCCCTTTCTGGTAACATTCCCTCCCCCGCAGATGCTCTGGCTGGCTCCTCTCCCTGTCAAGCTCCCACTCCTCTCCCATGGCTGGCTGCATCTCTTGCCTCTGCATGTCCCACTCCCGCCTCCTTCAGTTCCCAAGAGCTGGGACTTTGTCCCCAAGCAGCAAAGCTGTTTGGGTCCTGTGAGGATGAAGTTCTGGCTCAGTCCCAGAGCTTTACCTTGCAGGCTGAGGGTCTTGAGGCGGAATTCTGTGCCATAGAGGACAATGAAGCAGTGGGAGTGGTCTGGTCGGAAGCACGGATCCTCCTGGTACCGGTCAAAGTCACGCGAGTTCTTCCCTGGACGGATCTCTTTGATTTCCCGAATATCCACTAAGAGAAAGGGAAAACAAAGGGGATGTTTAGTGAATAGCTCGGAATTCCCACAGCATTGGAGAAGGAAGGGCACAGATGAAGTGGATTTAGTCATCTGGAGAGCTGGGTTAGCACATATTACATGACAGCAGCCCCAGGCCTACAGCCTGTAAGCACAGCCCCCTCTTCCTACTTCCCTAGGAGGCTTCCCTATCCAGCACCCCCTTATTTACCTCTGTGTTCCCCAAAAATGGCTGAATGTCTCCCCCACAGGGATCCCCAGGAAGGGGCAGCTGTGAGCATGGTGGAGCATTAGAGCCAAGCAAGGAGAAGGAGCTGAAGAGACACTGGTAAGGGAGCATCTCACAGCCTCCCTTCCCAGAGGAAATTCTGGGAAAGGACTCCTATTGCCATAGAACAAAGCGAAAACAACAACAGCAGCAGCAAGCAAAAAAAAAATGAAACCCAACCCAAACCCAAGAATTTTTGCTTCCTGGAAAAAACAGTTTCTTAAATGCTCATGGGAATGAATCAAATAACAACATTTCTGAGTCACGTTTCCAAAGCAGATGATGCTTCTGAGCAATGCAGGATGGGGATTACTGCAAACCTGGCATGTAATTCATCCCAATTAAACTCCACTTACTGCACTCACTGTGGATCGTCTCGCCTTTCATTTCTATTTACTGCAGTTCGAAACTAGACAGAAATGTGACCTGCTCATCACTCACAGCAGCCACTGATAGCACTAAACTGCATCAGGAAAGGCGATGCTCTCTCCAAACCCCACGGCAGGGCAGACTTTGGGAGGACTTGTAAAGCACAAAGAATGTGGGATCCTCTCTTGGATCCTGCTCCTGTGCAGCACTGTGGGTGCATCTGGAGACAGTGGCAGCCTGCTCACTGCCTGGCACAGGACAAATCCAGACTGACCACTCTATGAATTTTGGGGGTGTCCTGTTCAGAGCCAGGAATTGGACCTTATGATCCTGGTAGGTCCCTCCCAACTCTGGATATTCTATGAATCTGATAAACCTCCAAAGCTCATCAAGTTGTGACAAGATCACAGAAAGACCCAGTTCCTTGGGGCTGCAAAGGAAGGACAGACAAGCTTCCTTAAATAAGCAAGAGTGTGACTTATTGGGGCATCATCTATCCTTTGGAAACGAGCAGTCTGGCAGTTCAAATGTTAGCATGCCCTGCCATAACCTTACCCATGTGCTCATATCCTTAGTGACACAGCAGGTTATTTCAGCCTGTAAAAACTCACATCACAGTTCAGGTCTTTGCATCCAGGACACGCACAGTGGGGTTGAAGGCTGATCCTGTCCTTGGAGGATGCAGGGTTTGACCAACACAGTGAGGGAAAACCTCTCAGACGGGTTTTCATGGTAATTTACCAGGCAATAACTACCAGAGGAAGGTGCTGGAATATTCCTGGCCTGCCTTTGCACCACACTGCAAGCACACTGTCTGCACTGTGGGATGCTGCAGTGCTGGCTGTGCCCCGCGCTCACCCTTCCCTGCACAGAGCACCAGCAGGTTACTCCCCAGTGAGGCGGGGCTGGTGTTACAGAGTACATACCTGAAATCCACGCAGTGGAGAGAGCCCCGGAGCAAGTGAGGTGCTTATCAAGGACAAAAGCACGCAGGGAATTCCTAGGGCAAAGGGCAGCCTCCATGAGGCTCGGGCAGGAACCTCCAGCCCACGCATGCTTGCAGCTGCTTGCTCCTCTCTTCTCATCCTCCCAAACCTGCCTGAGTGTTCTGGGGAACGCAGATGGGATTTGGTTTGTGCAGCCTCTCCTACCCACAGAGCAGCAGGGCAGCCTCTCCCACCCGCTGCCTCCAGCACCTTCCCAGCCCCCTCGCAGCTGGAAGGAAATGACTCTGAGCAGGAAGCACAGCAAGCACTGATGCCACCATCCCCAAGCAGCAAGGGCTGAAACCAGGCTTCCCTGCACCAGTCCTCCCTCTGGCAGTGCAGGACCAGGAGCCACCAGGGAAAGGAGGAGCAGAGGGGTTTTGCTCTAGCCCAGGTCTCACACTCTGACACGCTCAGCAGCATTTTCCCAATCAGTGTGGGCATGGGCTCTGTGACATGACCCACGTGTCCCCACATGGGGCTGCACCTTGAGTCCTTGCTGGGAAAGGCCTGCCAGGGACATGGGCAAAGACACGGGGTTGAGCACCTGGTGGGGTCCCAGCTCCACAACAAGGGCAGGTGACCCGGGGTAAGCCCTCCAGAGACAAGCCCTCTGTCACCAAGGTGAGCCACATCCCTTCCTCCCCGAGCTGCTCCCTCCCAGGGCGTGCTGTGAGAGGCAGTGTACAGACTGGTCCTTATCCCATCGGGGATGTGGCAAGAGGGGAAGAACTTGGTCCACAGTGATAGCAGAGCAGAGGGAAGCTCTCTGCTGGAATATGAACCCTGCTGCAGCCTGGCAGAGCTGGATGCCTCAGAGAAGAACCAGCAGCAAGCAGGGACAGATGAGCTTGGAGGCCTGGAGCGGGCTGGCTCCTCTCCAGCCCTCCTGGGAGGGTGTGCAGACAGGAGCCAGGAGAGGCTCCAGGAGGGAGGCAGCAAAGCCCATCCAGCCCAGAGATGCTCTGAACCCCCCTCATGGTTCCACACTCAGCCATCTCATGGCTGAACAAACAGTTGTGCCCTTCACAGCCTCCCAAACTTCCCTGCAGCCCATTGCCAGAAGAAACAGCCTGGCCCTCCCTTTGCCTCCAGCGCTGAAAAAAAAAAGATTTAAAAAAAAAGAAAGAAAAAAAAAAGGGTCACATTTCTGGGCAAAGAACCCTCCTTTTGGCAGGAGTGGGTTGCATCAGAAAGAAAAAGCTGACCCCAGATCCACCTCCTTCACTATGTAAGAAAAAAACCCACCAAATTACCCTCTGGTTACATGAAAACCAGATCCACCCTTGAAGTCATTTAAAACTGAAACTTCATCCAAGCCTCATTTACCCGCTGATGGATAGGGTGTTGTAATGTGTAAGGATAAAGACAGCCTGGAACAGGCTCCGAGGGTTGCAAAATCGCCACCTCCAGAGGATTTTTGGGAAAATGGAAAACTGATTAAAAAAAAAAATTAAAAAGCTGACAAAAAGAACATTTAGCCAGATTACTTTCCAGGATGGGTTTATCAGGGACAGCCTCCAAGCCAACACCCACCCCCTCAACAGGCACTGCTGGGTCTATGTCTCCCTGGGGAGAAAGGGTACAGTGAGAGCCACAGGGTCACTGCCAGCCCAGCCTGACCTCAGCTGGCGGACACGGACTGATCCTGCCTGGGGGCAGCGGAAAAGCCTGCAGCCTACTCACTCTGGCAAAGAAAAAGAGGTTAAAAAAAAAGACTCTTCCTGCTATTTAGCGCTGTGGATCCCACTGAGCACAGCCATGTGGTCATCTCCAGGCTTCCCATCACTGGAGGGGGCACCGGAGGGTCAGGTGGCCCCCAGGGAGAAAGAGGAAAAAGACATGTATGTGCATGTGAGTAAAACACAAGAAAAACCCATTATGCAACAGCGTGGAGAGTCAAGCAGTGCCTCCTCCCTCTCAATATTTCAGTGGAAGCCCCTGAAGTGGATGCTGGGCCCGCAGTGGCTGTCAGGAGCTGCAGGAGGGTCCCGGCTCGGCTGCTCCTGCCGGCACACACCGGGATGATCCCCCGAGCAGCCCTGCCCCTGCCCCTGCCTCGGCTCTGCTGCTGCAACCCAACACCGCCTGCACGGAGAACAAAACCCGGCCACGAGTCCCCGGAGAGGCGGGAGCGGCGGGGCCGGCTGAGTGCTCCGCTGGCCGGGGGCCAGAGCCCTCAGCACCGCAGGCTGGAGCCCGGCCTGCCCTCGGCTGCTCTGCGAGCCCCTCCGGCCTGCCCAGCCCGGGGCTGCCCCGTGTGGGGCTGCGGGGCATCAGGCACACAATCCTGATAACGATAAAGGAGATGGGGTTTGTGCAGATCCTGCTCCGTCCCCTTTCTGGTAACATTTCCCCCTCCTCATAGATGCTATGGCTGGCTCCTCTCCCTGCCAGGCTCTCCTCTCCCCTGGGATGGCTGTGGCTGGCCGCCCCTCCGGCCCCTGCATGTCCCCGTGTGGGGCTGCGGGGGATCAGGCAGACAATCCTGATAACGATAAAGGAGATGGGGTTTGTGCAGATCCTGCTCCGTCCCCTTTCTAGTAACATTTCCTCCCTGCCAAGCTGGCTGGCTCCTCTCCCTGCCAGGCTCTCCTCTCCCCTGGGATGCCTGTGGCTGGCCGCCCCTCCAGCCCCTGCACATCCCGTGTGGGGCTGGGGGGATCAGGCACACAGCCCCACCCGGGCCGGCATTCGCCTGCTGGGACTGCCCCGCACCCGTAATGAACGCCCCGAGCGCGGTCCTGCCCTCCGCATCCCCCTCGCCAGAAGCCCAGTGTCAGCCCGACAAATCAGGAGCGCATCTCACGCTGGGATTGCTGTTCAGAGTGACACCAGCTCGACCTCTCAAGGCCACAAGCTGCCCTTCATCGACAAGCCCAAAGCAGACAGCATCGCCTATCAGGTTTCCAGAGGAAGAGCCAGGGCCATTAACAGATGGCTTATCCAGACAGGACAACAAGAAACCAGCTGAGGCCTCTCATTTGACCTTAACTGGTTTTTCAGAGGACAGGGAGCACGGCTGAGGCATCCAAGGAGGCAAACAATCACCAAACCAGCAGCACCTTGTGCCCCAGGGCATCCCTCACCCCCTAGGAACTAAAAGGCGACTCTTCCCTTTCAGTTAAGCACTCAAATCCCTGTGAAACGTTCTCTCACCTCCCTTGTTGTGCCAGGGAGGAGCCATCCTGGTGCCCAGAGGACCAGTGGGTCCCACTGCCCTTGTTGCTACAACATGCAGGTGGTATTTCTGCCTCAAGAGAAGATGCAGGTAAAGCTATTTTCCCCTCCAGACTCAGCTCAGCTGTGTCTCAGGTTGCTCTAACAAGGTGCTTCATCTCACCTGTCAGCAAACTGGATTTTTTGCTCCAAGCCACTGGATTTTTTGCTATGAAGCAACTGTCTTAACATCACTACCCCAGAGCCAGCAACATCCATGCAGAAAGCACCTTGGGAGAGGAGATGCTGGGGGCAAAAACAGCTTAGTGGGCTGGAGATGGGACAACAGGGAGTTCCTGATTAGCCAGGGTGACTGGGGCTAGCCTGGACCCCAACTCAGAGCCTGGCTCAGCAATCCCTGTCACTCAGTGTGGAGTGAGAGGACCTGGCAGAGAGCTTAGACACCACCTGGGAAGTGGCACCCAGGCAGCAGTGCCCCAGCATGCCCAGGCAGCCCACGGGGGCACACAGGGACACACTGGCTGCTCTGTGGGCACCGGGGCTTCCTGCCCAAGCCTCTGCCTGCCACAGCCTCTGCTGTGCCCCCCAGTCACATGTCCTGTGGCTTCTGAGCCTCTCTTCCTCCCACCCCTGTTCCCCCCTCCAAAATCCTTATCACCTGCAGAGGAAGCTGCAGGAGATGTGCAGGGAGATTAGGAGATGCTGCCACATTGCTCTGTGGGCTGGGGGAAAGCATGTGAGGAAGAGCCCTTCCCTCCTCCACCCCACACATACCCCACGTTAGGGGCTGGAGCAGGGAGGCACAGGTCCTGCCTAGACACAGCTCCTACAGGGCACGGTGGCCTCTTCCCAAGCTGCCCTGCCAGCATCAGCCTCACGCAGGTGGCCTTCAAGAGCTCTTGAACATCCTCTTGATGTGAGAAGCAGAGGCAGCTGTGGGCTGGCAGCTGCCTGACCTGTTATCGTCAGCACATCTCTCCCGCTCACCCTCAGCTGCAAGAAAATATGAGTAAAAAACCAAAGCTGATCCTCCAAGTGAGCAAAGCAGGATGCTGCTACCTTACAGCCTCTGCCCACAGCCAGTGGTGGGGAGCTGGAGGAGACAGGCAGCAGAGGGCAAATGCCAGGCAAGGGCTCCATCAATCCTTGGAATTCCACACCCTGGAATGTGTTGGGGCCCCCTCTTGTCCTCCATGGGAATTTTGTCTTTGTGGAGCTGTGGGGTTTTGTACCAAATCCTAGGCTGGGCATTCAGGGCTGCTGGTTGTACCCACTCCCACACCAAGGCTGGCACCTCTGAGAGCCCTGGACTCATTGCAGTCACCATACAGGACATGGGAACACATTTCCACCCCAAAGAGCCAGAGCTGCTCCAGCTGAGGCAAAGCTCTGGTTTTGCTTGTACAGATGCTGCTCTGAAGATGTTGGTGTCCCTGTCCCAGATGAAACCAGGCCGGTAGCAGCCAGCAGAGAGACCCTTCAGTCATCGCCCTGTCTGAGAGGCACGAAGTTCCACTGACTCATCTGGAAAAGGGAAGCTCAGCACTGGGGCTCTGGACAGCTGGTCTAGGGAGGACTCCACAATCCACCCCCAAGGTGACCTTTCCTCTGCATGGCACCACAGGTTCCATCCCTCTCAGCCCTGCTGGGTGGGAAATGCAATGACCTTAAAGGAGCAGAATAAACCAGAGGGAGGATGGGATGAAGATCTGTGAGCACAGCCCCTGCCTTTGCCACTCTTCCTCCCTCCAGGGAAGATCTCCTTACAGCTGTAATGAGATCCCCAGGTGGGCAGGGACAGATTGATGAGGCACCAATACATGCTGTGTCTCAGCATGGAAGAGGGTGAGAGGCTCAGGAAGCTGCTCTACAGGCAGGTGTCCTTCATGGAAGGGGTGAACAGGGAACCCTTCTGTGCAACAGCTCTGCATCCCTCTCCTGGGCCTTACAGGGTCACCGATGTCCCCAGGCTCTCAGCCAGCCAGAGTGCTCACTGCCAGTGAGGGGAAGGGGATGGGACCAAGTCAGAAACCAAGCAGGACAGAAGGCAAACGTGGCAATCCAGCAGCTCTGAATGCACAGCCCACAGCCTGACAGCCAGAGCCTGGCAGGGCCAGTGAGGAAGCCCTGGCTGAGGTGGATCTGGGGACCCGAGTGTCCAACACCAGCAAACTCTCCTTGGAGCAATTTGGGGATTTCTGCACTCAACAAAGGTGCCTTCCCAAATTTCATGCCCAGGGGTCATGTCCTGTCACAAAGCAATTGGAGACAAGAGTGACCACACGTTACCTCCCAGGACAGGGCACAAAGGCAAGGAGTGAAAACCAAAGGACAGAAAAGATTTGTCACAGTGGCATCAAATGTCAGTGATGTTCAAATGCTGTGACGCAGTTCTCATCCACCCCACCACACCACGCAATCAAGTTTCCATGACAGTGATTTACAGCAGAGGTGCCTGTTGGCCAGGACCCCCAGTGGGCAGCAGGGAAGTGGCCTGTCCCTGTCCCAGGGCTTGAACTCTGCAGTGTGAGGGCAACACTGGGAAGAGAAGGATGGGAGAAAGATCCCACCTGCTGCTGCTGAGCTGTTTGAGGTCACCACAACAGCCTGATCTCTTCCTATCCCATGCTCAACTCAAAAGCTGTTCTGAGACTGGCAGGGTTGAGTATTTGCCAGAGCACAGACAGATGTGACTTCCAGACGTGTGCCCTCCCCTCAATCTCCCTCAGTGCCACTGTCTGCAGAGAGCCCCACGGGCTGGACCATCTCAACCAATAAATGCAGGGAGCCACCTCCTCCTGTCACCTCCCCCTGTCACCTCCTCCTCGGATTCTCCACCTGAGTCGCTTCTACCCACCCCAACACAAACAGACGCAGAGTTAGCAGAGCAGCTGCTGTGAAATCAAACCTGTCCCAATGTGGTTAGAAATGGAAACTGTGACTCCTCTTCCTTCCCACTAGATTTGCTTTATCTGTACTAACCACGATGGGAGCCCCCTGGGCTGGTTTCACCCTCCAATGCCAAGGCAAGATTTTGGGGGATAACCAGCCAATGGCACCTCCTCACAGCACCATCCAGCTGAAGATGTCCAGGCACTGAGCAGACATTATAGGAGCCACACACTGCCCTGGCAGGTGACAGCATTTTCAGTTTATGGGGGAGAAGCAGAAGCTCATGGTGATGGTGTGAAACAACTTGGAATTGTTCTTTTTACATGACCTCACCTGGGATTTATTTGGCCTCCAGAACTGGAGACCTCTTCCTGTTTGTACTCCAACCTGCTCCATGGTTCATATCAAACCTGATGTATCAATGTTCCAGAAATTTCATTCCCTCACCTCTAGACCTCTTCACAACATGCCCCAGAGCCTGAGCTGCAGGGGATTACAGTGACAACATTCCTACTGGCAATGAGACCTTGAGAACAGGCTGACATGTGAGACATGGAAGAGGAAAAAAACCAAAAAAGTCAATTTCTGCTGCTTTATTGGGACACAGAGACAAACAAAGCCAACTCCCCACTGCCCTGGCACTGCTTGGGTTCTGTTTTGGAACCAGTGGCACAGGTTTTTTGTCTTCTGAAGATGAGGAGGGCTGTGGGCTGGCAGGGATTTACAGGACAAGGACTGCAAGCTCAGGAGAGAAGGAGGGTGTATCCAGAGTGCCCTGGAATCCTGGCAGGAGGAGCCAGAGGTGGACGAGTGATGTCTAAGGGACAAGTATCCAAGCACAGGAGCTTGGACAGACAAGGCAGCAGGCTCTGTGTTCTGCTCTGATGATCCCAGGGGCACGAGAGGCTCACACCAAGAAGGACCTTGAGAGGCAGTGCCCAAATGCTCAGCAAACAAACCCAGCCAGTCCCTGCTCCACCTCCCGCCAGCTGGGAAGCAGATTTATGGGGTGCAGGCTTTCAGGGCAGGGAGCCAAGGGGGTCAAAGTCCTCTAGGACATTCCCTGCCCCCAGCACGGCCAAGCCCCCACCTGCAGCCAGCCCCGTTATCTGAGCTGGGCTGAGGATTACAGCACCAGAGGTGAGGAGGAGGAGGAGGAGGAGGGATGAAGGATGCACCAGCACATGCAGGGGGGATGTCCTTTAATCACCACACCATCAGCACGGCTGGGAGCAAGTAAACAGGAAAAAGACTTTCAAGCAGCTGTTCTGCCCAGCGTCCCTGCGGAGCACAGCCTCAGTGACAGCCTTCCTTGATGTGGGAATTTCCAGCTCTGGCTGGTGTGGCCCTGGCACGGGGTGATGCTCAGAGGGAGCAGGATGGGGCTCTGCACAGGGAAATCCCAGGAGGAGAGGAGCACAGGAGGGGATCAGAGGAGCTCCAGCAAAGATGGGGAGCAGGACAGCTGGAGCAGCTCCCAGAGGCAGGAGGCAGCAGAGCATCCACAGCATCGCTGTGGGTCACCCAGAGCACAGTGCCCTTCCTGCAGCCATCCCTCCAGGGATGCTTGGGCAGCCAGGAACGCTCGGGGGCACCCTACTGACAGCACAAGAAGGGACTGACCAAAACCTCAGAGCCACAAGTGTTTACAAACAGAAGGCAGGACCTGAGGAGGAAAACAAGGGAGAGGTTAATCCCACATTCTGGAAGGCTCTCCATGGCTCCCCAGCCAGACAAATTCAGGACCCCAGATTAGGCTAAAGAGCCACCAGATCACAGGGGCAGGAGAGATGGAGCTAAAAAGCAGTTTGAAAATCACAGAGACTATCAGAATATGGACTGGCAGCATCCTTAAAGCTCTGCCGACTTTAGAGGGGCCAGCTTCTGCTAGAGACATCAGCCCGTGGCTGTTTGGGTGCTCAGGATGCTCCACAATCCTGAACCCTCCTGCCATCCACTGCATCAAGGTGCCCAACAGATGACAAGGACATCTATTGTGTCCTTGATTGAGAGGCAGCAAGGTGCTCAGAGATAAGGACACCTGGGACAGGAGGGATGAGCCTGGCAGATCAGAAGCAGACAGCCCTGGCCTAGAGTTCCAAGCCCTGGGGGATCTTCAGAAAGGCTGAAAATTCTCAGAAAGGAGGAAGTTGCTCATTGGAATCAATGTCTAAAAGCTTTTTCCACATAAAACAGCACTTTGTGCAAAATAGGTTTTAAAGATTAAAACCTATGGTTTTAAAGATTAAAACCACTTAGAAGGACAGCTTTTTCCAGCACTACAGAGTCCCTTTAGGATTGGCTGCTGTCACCATGCCCCTTGCTGAGGGCTCTCCCTGGTCTGGAAGATGCTCTCTCACCACTGTCTGATGTAACACCTCCGGCAGCAAAACCAAAACCACGCTGGGCGGAACAGATGAGCAGGGAAAAGCCGTGAGATCACCCACCCACCCCGTGCAGGCAGGACAGGCACGGGCATAGGATGTGCTGGATCCTCAGCTGATCTCATATGGGACACCAGCAGCAGCAGGCACCATGGCCAGGTGAGCTGAGGAGCCTCACAGGTTTGCTGGGGCAGTCACAGGTTTCTGTGAGCATCCCCAGATGTCAGGCACCACACAGCTCTCTCCATACAGCTGCTGTACATGTGTTGAACACACAGAGCTGCTGTCTCCTTTTATCCTTCTCTAGACAGGTATCCCTCTAGTTGCTCTATTCCAGCATCATCTTCTACCATCCACTTGCCAAGCCTGCTTGGCCAAGGGGAAGACAGGAGGATGTGGGGGGGAATTTTTCAAAAGCATTGTAAGAGCTTCAAAATTTTCTGATTTCTATTGCCCTTAGACCTCAGAGAGCACTAGAAAAGTAAAAATTCTTCTCCACTGACTTCACCCATTTCCGTCTACTGCATGGTAAGGTGCAGCCAATGGTTTTTAAACTCAGAGCTGCTCGGGTTTTCTGTGCTCAAAGGCCCACACCTCCTCACCACACGCTGCAAGTCCTTCCTGGACTCCCCCCACACCCTCCTTCACTGCGAGCTTTACACTGGGTCTCACAAAACCTGCAGCAGCTGAGGAGCAGGGACACAGCATGGGGGCTGGCTGCAGCCCTGCCAGGCCACTCAGCTCCTAGAGCCACTGTCACACACCTCTGAGCCCAAAACCAGCAGCCCAGCTCTTGGCTGACCCAGCATTAAGCACAGACTGTCACTGTTGGCCTCTTCACCTACCAGAGTACAGCTCACCACCAGTGCAGTGCTGGGGTATTCCTACAGCCCTGCAGGAACAATCACAGGCTGATCTGGAGGAGATCTCACAGCTCCTGCCTGCCAGTCCCATGGCCTGGACGAGATGCTCAGCACAAACTGCCTGACAAGCCAGCACCAGCAGGATCCCACTTTGGCAGAGACAGAGGAGCTGGACACACAGTCAAACTGTTCCACTCCCAGCAGCTTCTGAAGTTGCCATCCACAGGCTGAGCTGCTGCAGCTCATCAACAGCCCTGCAACTCAGGCAGAAGTTTATGTGATGCAGCCAAAACTGCAAGGCAGTCACACGTGAGGGTCTGTTCTGAGAGCTCCTGCTCCATTCCAAGTGTTCCCAAGGTTTACATCCTGGCCAGGCTGCCCATCACAGCACACTTTGGCATGGATCAGTTCCAAAACAACAGCCCTAGTGCTCCCTGGAGGGGAAGGTCCCAGCCAGAGAGCAGTGCCCAGGGTCCTAAGAACACAGAATTTACACAGAGTCTGCTCTCCTGGGCAACTCAGTGGCCAAGCCTGCTCTGCCCCATGCAGCACCTGGGGACTGGGACCTCAGGAGTGCTCAGGGCAGAGGACTTTAGCACTGACTCCTGCCAAGGCTGCAGAGCCCTTCCTCCTGTGTCTGCAATCTGTAAGATATGCAGGAGGTCACAGCCTGCTCACAGGGGACAGCCCAGGGGCATCACTGACAGCCAGCATGTCCTGGGGCTGTTCACAGTGCAGCCACTGCCATCAGATAGCAGAGCCCAGCAAAGGCTTTGAGATAAGGGTGACCATCCTGCTCTGCAAGGCAAGGCAGCCCAAACAGCAGCAGAGACACCCAAGACTGGGTTGGGCTCAGCTCCTCAGCTTGGACACGGGGCACATTAAAGTCCTGTGTAAAATCCCATGACAGAACAGCCCCCGGGGACAGGAGGTGACAGAGCAGAGCATGGCACCTCCTGGCAGGCACTCTGCAAGGCCAGATGCTCAGATCCAGCTCTGGTGCTCCTGCCGCCACACATGGTGTCCAGCCAACAGGCAAGGAGAAAGCCAAGCCCTGAAAAATTCAGCCCCTTGATGTTGGTGAGAAATAATCAGTGCAACACTTTGCAAAACCTCTCCAGCACATTCTAATTAGTGGGCTTGAACCCCATAAGGTGATTCCTTCCCCGTGGCTGTATCCACAGAGGAAGGAACCAGATGGACGGATGATGTGGGTGCAGGTACCAGAGGAAATCACTGGCCTCTCGAGCCAGCCAACTTCCAGCTGCTCCCCAGGCTGCAGAGAAGCTTTTGAGATGCCAAGGGAGGAGGTAACGTGTCTTACTGCATGGGGAGGGGGTTTCTAACCTGCTCCTCCTGGGAGATGCTACCAAGAGTAAAAATGGGATGACAAAGGGATGTGAAGTGAAGGGAGAGGCTGTTTCAGTCTGGAGGTGAAGGCAGAGCAGAGCTCACTTGCTTTGTGTGTAGCACAAATGCCCTCATAAGCAGGAAAAAACTTGCCCTCAAGAAACTCCCACAGCTGAGCATCAGCAGGGGAAGCTTCAACCATCCTGACAGTCACAAGCCACGCTCTCCCCTTCCCACCCCAGCCCTTCTGCACCCCCTGCTCCAGGGACCTCAGGGGGAGCTCCCTCCTCCTGCTCCTGCCCACTGCAGGGGCTGCATCCTGCATGAGTGGGTGGTGGAGCAGGAGGGGACCCTCCAGTGCAAGAGCCATCCTGCACCCCAAGAGGAGCTCACTCTCAAGTTATTTTACCCTTGAAGACCATTTCTAGCTCACTCGCTTCTTAAGAGCTCCAGGCTCCTCAGCTTAAGCAAATGGCCCCAAAAAAATGTAATTAAAAAAGCTGTGCCCCAGTGGACTAATGAAAGAGGTTGGTGCCTGAAACGGCTGAGGCGAGTACAAGCCACACTTCAGAGCCACTTTGCATTAATATTTTACAGCTCATTTCTTTTCTTTTGCACAGGCGATGGCTTTTCTCCACCTCCAAGGGACTGAGCTCATTTCACTGAAAGCAAGAATGCAACCAGGGGGTTTTGAGGTTTTTTTTTCTCCTCTCTCTCCCCTATAAAATAAACATCTGCTCCAAATTTTCAGCTCACTCTGAGCAAACTCTCTGAATTTTCTGACGCGTTTCAAGGCAAACAGTTCAATTTGAAGCTGGCCTATAACCCCCCAGCATGAAAAAGTAAGAATACAAGACCCTTTTTTATTAAAAATAAAGAATCAGTTAACACGGGAAGTTTAAAAGAAAATAAATGCATAAAAGACAACTGACTTGAGGGATTATGTCTACTTTGCTCTGGGTGCTTAACAAAAGGAATAGAAAATTATTATCACTCCTATTGTGGCAGCCAGGCCCTCTGCAGCTTTGCAGAGTTGATTAGCAAGAAAGCAACGCATTGGTAATTAAACCTGGTTGGAACCCTATGGATAAAAACAAGTATTAATTGAAAAAAGAAGCTTTTTTTTTCCTTAGGCACAAACCAGGATTGCATTTTGTACAGTTCTGAAGAAGTAGGGAAAGCTTCTCTGCCCAGGGGAGCTTACCCCTCCTCCCCAGCCCTCAGCTCCTGGAGATTCTCCTCACTCTGGAGTGAGCTGGAGAGCCCAGCAAAGAGCAGGGTCCTGTCCAAGAGAAGAGGCTCTTCACGTGGCAGCCCAGCTGGCTGGGGGCCCTGCTGTGCCCAGCCAGAGCTGCTCACGGAGGGCAGACGTGGGGGACACACACAGTGCCTTTATGCAGCGCTCACAAAGCGCCACACAAGGGGCACAAGGCAGGGGACGAGGACAGGGCTGGCACAGCAGCAGGGCTCCCTGCTCCCGGGCCCCCTGCACTGCCTGGCTCACGGGCAGGCAAGGCTGGGCAGCCCCATGGTGGCCAAAGAGGCCAGCTGGTCACCTGTCCATCTACAGCACATATGATGCCACCCAACCCTTCAGAGAATCATTAGGGCAGGACAAGTCCTCTAAGACCACCCAGCCCAACCATTAACCCAGCACTGCCAGGTCCACCACTGAACCGTGTCCCCAGGTGCCACAGCCACACAGGCTCCTCCCCAGCCAGCATCCCCCTGGCCCAACCTCCCTGCTGTCAGGAGATGCTGAAGCAGAGAGGCCTTCATCCTTAAGTGCCAGAAGTTCCTTGCAGAGATCAGTCAGACCCTGCTGCCTTCAGTAATTTGAAATAAAGGGTGGCACATCACCTCTAGGCACGGCAGCATGGCAGAGTGAGGGAACTCAGACCAACAGCACCACATGTTGAGGCATCAAAGGCACAGAGGACAGGGGTCCCTGGACCTCTCTCCAGCAGTGGGATGACCCTCAGCCAGCTCAGGCTCTGCTCCCCTCTAAGCTTCACATCAGTGTGCACAGAAAGCCAAGCACCACCGAAACATTGTTTTTAAAGCAAAGAACTGGTTGCCTGTTGCAACCCCCCAGAGCTCAGCAGAGATCAGAAGTTCTCACAGAAGTTCTGCTCCTGGGGCAGCAGCTGCTCCTCAACACCTGTGACAGTGATGGCACAGCTCCAAAAGGAGCACCACCACACCAAGGGACGATGGCAGTGGCTGTGCCCAGAGCCCTCTCCTCCTGGCACACTGCAGCTTCAGCCCACGTGCTTGAGGCCACCTGCAGATGAGCCAGCTGTTCCTCTGTCCCCTCCTGCACTGCCCACCATGCAACAGGAGCTTCCCAAGCTGCAGCCACGGGGGCTGTGCTCCTGCCAACACTGTCAGCCATGGAGCCAGGTCCCCCATCCTCACCCACCCCTCCCTGGGACAAACACACGTCTCACTTCTGCACAACCCAGCAAGAGCAGAGAAAGGAGCACAGATACTCTGCACTTGCTGTCCATGGAGACAAACCTCTCCAAGACCTGGTCATCCACACAGACAGGCCCCGAGCCCAAAACCTCCATATGTGATATACTGTCGCTATTCACCTGTTCTGAAATGGATAAAAACCCAGATTCATTCCTACTTAGACAATTAACGTGTATCCAGGGTGGTCTAAAACTCCCTGGTGGTCTCCAGCTCTCAAGAAACACAAGAACATCCATTACTGCCCCACAAACACAGCAATCTTTGACCTCTAAGTCCCCAGACACCATTTGGTGGAGATGCTGCTCCATGTGAAGGAACATCTCACCTCCTGACAGCTGGCTACTCTTCTCACAATGCAAGCTGAGGCCAAACCAGTACCACCACAAAAAGCAAAACCCAGCCTACTGCTCCCTATGCTGGCATGGGGAGAACTGGATCAGTCATTGCCCATGGCTGAAACTACCTTGAACTGAAAGTGATGAGCTCAACTCCAGATTAGTTCCCCTCTGGTTCTCACCATGGCAATGTTGACCTCAAGGGGAAGAGCCATGAAGGAATACATTGGTGTATTTGCCACATGAAGTGGAGATGTCACATACCTGGCTTTTCCCAGGCATCCTCTTTCTGCCCAGAAAGCACATCCAGATAAAAATAGGGAAGCTGGCCAAGAATCCAGTACTGCTGGCCATCGATCCCATGGCTTTGCCTTGCCTGCCTAGAAACCCAGTCACTATTTGTGTACACAGGCTGATATTTCCAGCTGGAGCCCCACACTTCTGTCCAGGAAGTGTTACAGCAAAGCTCTGCCCCTCAGCCCTGCAAGCTCAGGGTGCTGGGTGACACCAGAGGAGGGGACTGAGGACAGGGTGAGATGCTCTGGTGAGAGAGGATGCCATGGGGAGAGGCTCTGGCATCAGAGAGATGGGCTGAAGATACAGCAGCCCTTCAGCCTGATGGTCTCTGAGTCCAGCCAGGCCCACCTTGCCCCCTGGGAGGGTCACAGGTAGTGTGGGAACACCATGAGCATTGGGAGCCCAGAACGTGGGGAACCCAGAACCCAAAACCAGCAGCTAGACAATTTGCCTGTGGCACAGTAGAGAAGCCCTAAGGAGTTTTCCTCTGTGGCATTAGAAGAAACACAATCATTTCAGTCCCTGGGGCACTCTCTTTGCATTCACTGGTCTGCTCCTGGATGTCTGCACAGCACAAGAATTCCTTGCAGCCACAGCTTTATCATTGTTAGACCCACAGTTCTGGCACAGAAGCTGCAGTTCTCCAGATTTTCCCCAAGTTAAGGTCCCAGGTTACAGGGACACCCCCAGGTCTGTCCCCAAATCAATCACCCATGCAGACACCAGTGGGCACCTCTGTCCACCACAGGCACACGTGGGCTGTAGGCTCCTACCCAGAATCTCCCCAGCAAAACCAACGTTTGCTGTGCCTTAGTTTAAGAACAACTTAAGCCCAGGGTCAATAGAACACTGCTCTCTCCTCCCTCTCACAGTGCCTCATCACTCCCAGAGGCCATGCTGGGAAAGAGATGGGGGAGCTTCACATCCTCATGATGCTAAAGGAGCCCAAGGCTCCCTCCAGATCTGCCTGGAGACACCACAGGGCAGAAGGTAGAAGGGTCTTAGGGCAAACCAAAACCCCAAACTGGCATTTTGTGGACCTGCCACAGAAATGTGGCCACCATCTCCATGCCCTTTCCTCATCTAAGCCCCTGCTACTGCTACTGACAGCATCCCATCTTTCCACCTTGGTCCAGCAGCACTTATCAGGAGAGATGACAACCCTTCCCTGGCCTCAGTCACATCCCTCAGCTGGGGAGGGCCAGTGCCACGGCAGCACCAGCCCTCCCACCACCTGGCCTTTGTGCATGTCCCCTCTTTCTCACATCCAGCACAGAACAGAGACCCTGTCCTTGTGCTGGTGCACACGGGGGCAGGAAGGGGAATTTAAGAAAACCTGGGAAACCAACAGCAAGGTTAAGAGTGCAGCGCACGCCAGGTCTCACCCCCTTCCCACTCATCTTTCTCATTTTACACTCAGGTTTCTTTCTTTCCTCTGTCCTCCTTCTCCCCATCCAGCACGGGAACCCGGGGCTGGTGTGCAGAGGGCAGCGGGGAAGAGGACGGAACTACAGTACGATATTTTGTGTTGGTTTTCCTACTTTTTCACCTTTTCCGTTTGGTCTCATCTGTTGCTCCGAGGTGCAACCGCAAAAGGGCTCACACTAATCCTGCCTCCTTCCGAGGCTCCCCACAGCCCTTAGGTGCCGCTCGCCAAGGCAGCACCCGGGAAAACACCTTCTTTATCCCAGGGGAAGTTTGGTGCCGAACGGGGATGCGGAAAGTTGGGAGGCGGCGCTGGGCGGGGGCGGTGGCGGGACCGGCCCGCGCATCCCCCGCGCACACGGCGGCCGCGGCCGGCCCCACGCTGGGACCCGGACCCCTCTTAGCCCCCCAGGCTGCCCGCGGGCAGATCCCGGGCACGGACAGCCTGGAAGTTCATTATTTTTCATTATTTTTTTTTCTCCTTCCTCCTGGCCACCGAGCCCCCGAACGGCGGCTCCCGGGAGGGCTCCGGCCCCGCACGCCCGCCCGGGGAGCGCAGCCCCCCGGCCGCCCCTTCCCGCCGGGCTCCCCCCGCCGCGCACTCACCGGCGCCCTCGACCTTCTCGGAGCCGCGGCTCCAGGTGACCTGCCGCGTCTCCAGCTTCACCTGGAAAGTTTTCCGCTCGGGTCGCTGCGACTTTTTGGAGTAGAAGAGGGTCATGACGGTGCCCACCTCCAGGCTGCGGCACAGCTGCGCCGCCTCCGCCTCGCTGGGCGCCCCGGGGCCGCCGCCCGGCCCGGCCGCCATCGGCGCGGCGAACAAAGGGGAGCGGGAGCGCCCGAGCCCCGCCGCGCCCCGCGCCACCGCCGCGGGAGGGGAGCAGGGGAGGAGGAGGAGGAGAGAGAGCAGGAGGAGGAGAGGGAGAAGGAGGAGGAGCGAGGAACGAGGAGGGACGAGGGAGGAGAAGGGGCGGAGCGGGGCCGGCGCGGGGGGCGGGCGCGGGACGCGCAGCGCGGGGGTCGGCGGGGGGAGCGCACCCGGTGCTGCGGGCCGGGGGCTCGGGGTCCGTGGGGAGAACACGCACCCGGTGCTGCGGGCCGGGGGCTCGGGGTCCGTGGGGAGAACACGCACCCGGTGCTGCGGGCCGGATGCTCGGGGCCGGAGCATCCCTGGCCCCCGGGGCAGCGGGGCCTCGGGGCCCCTTGCGTGGTGCGGGATGCCCGTGCCACAAACCACCCAGCGCGCCTGGGAACCGCGCCATCCTCCGCACCTGGGGGACCGGGGGACCCTACACCCCATGGCAGGGCTGGGGGACCACCCTGCACCCCACAGGTCCCCCTGTGTGCCACACACCCCACAGGATACCTTAGGGCCCGAGCACCCACTGCAGGGTTTGCATGGGATCCTGGCGTGGCACATGTGGGGTCCCAACACTGCATCCCACGGTGGCTTTTCCTGGGGACAGACCCCTCCGTGTGGCTGCCGCTGGCACCTTAGTGTGGCTTCTTGATGAGGCCAGGTCTGCTTGTGCTGTAGTTTCCTCCACACAGATCCCAGCTGGGTCCGTGCTGGCATGGAAAGCGGGATGGGGCTGGCAGGGTGGCCTGTGGCAGCCCGGCCCTGGGGGATGTGATGGGAGCCGGGGGTCACTGGACACTCTCCAGCTGCTCTCCGGCCCCACAAAAAACAGGGTTAGAGACCACACAAAAGCAGGGTTAGCGAGGGGATAAGTGGTTGAATTGGGAAGCGTTTCAGTGCAGTTTGCTCCATTCATGTGGTTAAAGCCTGCAATTTCCCTTTCTGTATGCCACTGACCTTCTTCCCTGTGCCCTCCTTTCCATCAGGGCACCCCATGGCACACTGGGTGCTCAGGCTGTCCCATTTTTATATATAAATAGGAGTTAATGCTTGGACCTGATGATCTTAGAGGATTTTTTCCAACCTAATTGATCCTATGATATTTTTTTTCCAAACGTAGTGATTCTGTGAATACACACACGTACATACACACGTGTCCACAGCCCTATGGCAAGGCAGCCTGTGCTCAGCAGTCCTTATCTCACCCCCCCAGCTCACAGCTGGGACTGGGAGCGGCATCATTTTCCAAGTGAGGGGCCCATCCCTGAGTGGATCCTGCTTGTGAGCAGCTCCCTCTGTCCTGTGGCTTCACCTGCCTCCACAGGGACATTCCCCAGCACAATGTGCACACACAGTAGGAGCCCTATGGGGTTGTTTAGGATCCTAGCTGGCACCTGGGCATCAAACAGGCACGGACAGACACACCAGGGTGAGAGCCCAAACCTGCCCTGACAGAAATGAGGACAGCACTGCAGGATGCTGGGGGTGTGCTCAGCTGCGCCAGAGCTCTGAGCCTGTGCTTGGTGCTGGCACAGCGCTCTGGGGCTCGTTCTCTCCGGGGTGAGCTGCCGTGGCCACCAGGGAAGCTGCTCCTGGCTTGTGTAATGGCCTTGCTTGGGACCGGCAGGAAGCAGCAGGCTCCCAGTGGTCTTAAAATAGCAGAGCACTATGGGCACACCCTTGTTTTTGAGGGCAAAACCTGAGAAGGGAGCGTGGCCACCGAAGAAGCAGAAAAGGTAACTCCCTCGCTCCCAAACACTGCCTGTTCCTGCTGATGGGGAGCACCCAGCAAGGTGTGTCCTCAGCTCTGGAGCTCCAGGAGGCTGGGACCAGCTCGTGGAGGATGTGGTTTCCAGTGGGTTGTTTGTGATGGATAATTTTTATTTTCCAAGTTTGACTGATCACCTCTCAGCCTGGCATTAGCTCTCTGTGTCTAAGATGCTGCATGCCAAGGAATTTCACTGGTTGACAGCACAGGAAATTTGACAGCCTTTGTGTGCCTGCTGCCTGGCAGCCCCATTTGGTGGTCCCAGCTCCTGTACCAGCCAGGCTGTGAACAATCACCTTTCCCCCCCTAAGGGCAGCAAAATTATATATCTTAAATTATATATCTTCCATTATATTCCTTCCTTTTGAAGAAAGCATTATATTCTTGCTTTTGCTATTCATTATATTCTTGCTTTTGAACAAATTCCCTGGATTGCATTCATCATATGGTGTGGAAGCCTGGGGGTTCTGCAATCTCCCCTTGCAGTTCTCCCACCTCGGGGAAAAGGGGGATTTTCCCCTCAGAGTGGCCCCAGCACCTCCCCCTTCACAGTTCCTGAGCACGGGATGCCATCCCCCATATCCTGCAGGATTCGTGGAGCAGCTGCATCCTCCCACCAGGAGCAGGCCACCGGCCAGGTGACCTCTGGCTTAAGGACAGCCCCAGGCATGCTCAAGGCCTGTGGAACAAAATCCAGGGAAGCAGCGCTCTGAGGCCACCCCACAGGCAAGTGTGGGGGGTCCCTGCAGCCCAGCGTCCCTCTGGCCCCGGTGTCTGGGCACGGGTGCCTCCCTCTCCCTGGACACCGGGCATTGACAGGAGGTGCCCGATGCTCACCCGGAGCGGTGCAGTCCCTGGAGAGACGCCCCTCTCCGGGTTATTTATTCATTCCTGCCTGCTCCGGGCTGCGTAAAGACAACACCAGCTGAGAAAATCACCCCGGGGGAAAGAAGAGCTTCCCTGGCGCTGCAGGGTGCGGCAGGCCCTGCGGAAGGCGGTGCGGAGCTGCCCGGGCGCGGGGCTGTGCCGGGGATGGGGGCAGACCCGCCCGGGGCCCGGAGCTGCTGCGGAGCTCTCCGGGGAGCTGGGCAAAGCCGTGCCTCCCCCACAGCCCCTGCCCCTTCCAGGCATCGCAATTCCCTCTGGATGACAAACAGCACCGGGTGAGAAACCCAGGGCAGCTCCGGGGTCCCTGTGCCCGCTCCCCAGTGTTGTGCAGGGAGCACACACGTTTTTAATATCGAATCCACCTGGTTTCAATTTTCAGCTCTGGAATCCTTAAGACTTCAAGGGGGATGGGGCTGCATCCTGCAGGGTTTTGCACCTCCCCTTGGCCGTCAGGCCTTGTCCATGGATGCGCCTACATTTTGCCCTCTCCACCGCTCATATCACGGCTGCCTCAGTTTCCCTGGCTGCCGAACAGGCCCTGCCGTGGGACAGGAAAGCCGAAGTGGGGTGGTGGCACTGGGGCAGGCACAGGCGCTGCAGCAGAGGGATGTGAGACAGGATGTGGCACATTTGTGGCCATTTCTGCTTGCACAGTCAGTCAGTGGGGTCTGGGAATTCTCCACAGAAAGTGTGGGGTGCGTGGTCCTCACCCGGCTGTGCCACAGGCAGAACCAATGATTAAACCCTCCTCAGCTCCCTGCCTGGGACAGAGCCTGTGCTCCCCAGGGCTGGGAGGGAACTGGGGGTATTTTCAAGGGTGGGTTTTGCACCAGCATCCTTCTCCTTGCTGGCAGAGAGGCACAGCAGGCTCCAGCCTTGGACATCAGCCTGGCCCTGCACCTCAGGCAGAGCACAGGTCTCCCAGCCTGGCCACAGCTCCCCACCGTGCCCAGGGAGAAGGTGGATCTGCCAGCAGCAATGCTGGGGTGGGTGGGGAACCCCCTCTGTGGCAGAACATCCCACTGCATTCCACAATTCCCTGGTCAGTGGCGTAAGGTTCTGGAATTTGTAAGATGTGGGATAACTGGGCCAGGTCTGCAGGCGGGAAGGAGGGCTGTATAAATAGAAATGATATTTTTACAGGCTGCATTGTTTAGGCACGGGCAGGTCAGGAGCACAATGAGCCCCTTTCCCTCTCCGCTGGCATTTTCACCGCTGCACCTTGGAAAGGCCCCAGAGAGCAGACGGCAGCTCCTGCCAAACTCTGAGTGTGTGCAGCCACAACAAAGTGCCTGCAGGATCGCAGCGAGCAGCAGGAAGCCCCGCTCGGGGCTGGCTGCCCAGAGGCTGCTCAGCTGCCTAAGCCTGGCCCCACAGCCACCCTCGGGGGTCTGGGAGCCCACCCCAGCTCTGGGAGCCCACCCCAGCTCTGGGGCCACAGGGAGGGGCTTGCAGAGGAGCCAGGGCTGGGTGTGCTCCCCAACCCCCAAGGACACCAGGCCAGGGCTGCTCCCAGTGTCGGGGAGAGGATGCATCCATCAGCCTCATCACCCATGTCCCTGCCCAGCCTCCTGCCCCTCCAGCCGTGAAAGGGAAGGAGCTGCTCTCCCTCCTTCCTGATCTGAGCAGAGGGCTGGGGCTGAATAAAAGGCAGCAGAGAAACCAGAACGAGCAGCTCCGGTGTCACTGCATCCCCCTGCCCCTGCTCTCCTGGGCAGGGCTTTTCCCAGGACAAAGCAAACTCTGAGCTGTGCCTGCATGGAAACCCACAGTGAGCACAGAGGGTGCAGGGATGGGCCACATCCTTCAGGAATTCCTGCTGGGGCTGGCAACAGGAATTGCACCCCACCATCGCCCCCAGCCCAGCGAGCACGAGGGCCTCACGTGCAGGGCTGGAGGTGAAAGAACACAGAGACACCAACACTCAGTTAAGTTGTAGGAATTTATTTTAAATAACCTACAGTTGATTAAAAGGGAATTCATGATAAAAATAGAAGATACTTGTTGAGGAAAGGCTGCAGGAAATGGTCTTGCACACACACTACGCTAACAATGCCTCTAAGACTAATGATTATAGCAAAAAAAGGTTTCACATTAAAATTCTGCTTTTTAATTTTTAAAATTTTTTTACACAATTACAAAAGAAAAAAATAAAAGCCCTAAAATCTTGATTATTTTCCTTTTTGGACCAATGCTCATTTCCCTCGAAATTTTATTGACCTGTGAAACTTCTTTTTACACAATAAAATCTTTCAAGTAAAAGAGGGGAATGGGGCTTAGAAAAAAAGGAGGGGGGGAAAGGTAAAACAGTCTGACAAACCTAAAAAGTAGACAATTCTTGGAAGTGTACAGAGCGTGTTCAGAACAAAGGGTGATGGGAATGTCATTTGTTTCCAATTTCATTTGTCCTCAAATTCCACACACATCTTTCCATCACACGGCCCCCTCCCCCCACCCACTCCCCAAACCTAGACGATCTTTAAGATCATAAAGAAAGAAAACTGTTTAAATATTTTAAAATAATTAAAAAGAAATAAAAATTCACATTTAAAATAGGAACACTCAAGTCAGGAGGCCGATTTCCCATCATGATTTGCTCTGAACAAATGTGGTGGATATTTGTAATACATGTTCCAATGCCACGACTGTTTCAAGTGACAAATTGAGAAAGATTTGGGTATTTCCATGACTATAGTGACAGCTGTAACAGGTGCGTTGGGTTCCTTAAGTTTTGTTTATTTGTTAAATTCTGAAATGGGGCGGGAGGGGGAGGGGAAGGGCAGGGGTTAAGGAGTCCATTTTCTATTAAAATATAGAAGTTATTGCAAAACCCTAACTGTAAAAACGCACCAATATAATTGGATTTTGTATACAGTAGCTAAAGATTCCCACGCTCTCAGTGTGATGGTGAATTTGCCTGGCGGAAGGTTGACAAATCCCCCATCCACTTGCCCTGCCTCAAGAGAAAAACCACACAAACCAGACAGCTAGAATTTGGATCTCTGAAACATTTTTAAATAAGTTGTCCATAGGACAACTGGCTCAGCTCCTTTAAGATATTTCCAGGTTATGCTTTCTGCAAGATGTTGGCTGTTTTATCTGATGCTCACTTGCCCCTTTCCTCCCCCTTCCCCAGCATCCAAGGACAAGTAAGGCTCACAGTTTATCAATCTCCCTAAAAACCAGGCTACTCCCTTTTCCCATAAAATTCAGCTCAATAAAAACAGGTTAAAACTCATAGTCTTCCTCTGCCATGTCGATAGCCCAGGCAAATTTCTCTCGCTGGGTTTTGTTATATATCTTCTCTATAGGAATTCCCCACTTCTTACACCTGCAGGAGAGGAGATGCTGTTAGAGTCAGGGAAAAAAGGAAGGCCAGAGACCCTGCCCTTGTTGCTATGTGGGGGGACAAGACAGAGGTGAAGGGGTGGGGTGGATCACCCCAGCAAACCCCAGGCAGGTGCTTACCAAGCAACAGAGATCCTGGGATCCAGATAGTTGAGTTTGGAGGTGCCCAAAGCGATCTGCTTGTTCTCCTCCCTATCTGTAGCCTGAACCTCCAGCTTCATCAGTTGCTCCTCGATCCTCTGCACTGCTTTCTTCTTGCTCTCTACTGTCCTGGGGTGGCAAAGAATAAAGCTCTGAATTCCCAGTGCCCTGCCAGCACTGTGGGAAGCCAAAGGACTCTGCTCAAGGTAAGCAATGCCACCAGCCACACAGGGCAGCTGTGTCAGCACAGATGGTGACAACACACTCAGCACATGCAATTAAGAACTGACATTTTCCAAGAGGCAGAGCAGGAATCTTAAGCAGCAGTTTTGTTTTAAAGGGTTGGAAGCAACAGCCTGAACTGTTCTGATGCTGCACCCACTCCCACACCAGCCCATCTATCCCTCAGTATGTCATGCTGTGATGCTGCTTCCAGAGCTCCTGGAACTCAGCTCCCCCGGGGCTGCTCTGCAGAGCCCACAGGAGCCCCAGCACATGGTCTGAGCCGAGGGCTTCCAGCAGGGAGTGCAGAACTCGGGGTTAACTCAGTTAATGCACTGTGCAGGGCCTGGCTCCCCAGGAAGGGAGCAGTGCTGCACTCTGCTCCTGGCAGCAACAGGGTGGGTGAGCACTGGCGGGGGCTCGGCCCCCAGGGCTGGCCATGAGTGACCAGTCAGGAACTGCAGCTCAGCCCACCCCACACGTGGCCATTTCCTCATGCACAGCATGAAAAGAGCAAAAGAAAGCCTTCCCAAATCACAGGCCAGGAAAGTGGAATACAGGGTGAAGGCCCCCTTCTGGAAGCATTGCACAGCCCAGCAACAGCAGCCTTACTTTTTAGACTTCTCATCCCTCCGGACCTTGGCATCAGCTTTGGCGCTTTTCAGTTCCCTCCTGGCATCAGCTAATTGCTCCTTCTTGGCATCAATCTAGGAGAGGCAAAACCACATGGCAGCACTGAGAACAAGCTGCTGACAGCTGTGTCAGTCACCCCTGGGCAGTGTGACCCAGGAAGCCAGTCTGTGACCACGTTCAGAATCTACCAGCAGTCAGATCTGCTCCTGCAGAGCAGTCAGGCCACTGGCCACTGCACAGCCAAGTGCGGTGAGACATCCCCCTCAGAAAACAGGGCCTCACTCATTTCCAAAGACAAGCTGGTGCTGGGAGCTTTCTCACACAGCTACAACCATGCAGGCCTAGGAATTGCTTGGTCTGGCCTGGCCAACAAACCCCTCCTGGCAGCTTGTCAGCCTTCACTGCATCCCACCACTACCAGCTCTCTGATGGCTACACGGAAGGATGATCCCTGATCCCGCAGCAGGAATCAGCCCCAAATGCTACACACTGAAAGGTGTTAACACTTCAGGCAGTTCTTCTTCAGTAAGCTTGGGATTCAGGGAGATTCAGCATTTTGCAGCCCCTGTTCAACCACTCCCCTTAGACATCCCCAAGCTCTAGGATCTAGGATGAAGGCAGCCATGTTAGGTGTTATGGAAGCAGAGGACACTGCAGTGCCAAACCAGAACTCCTTATTGTGAAGGTTATTCTAAAGCCAGACCAGGAACAGACCTAACCCCCTTGCACCTCATGGCCTTCACCAGAAACAATCTGCAAAGGAAGAGGTCAAATCAGAGGGGTATAATGTACTATGTGCACAGTGACAGTGGTCTGGGATTCACACAACAGGGGTAGATGCCCACTCCAGGTTCTTTAAGGGACACAGATCAGAGCCAGAGACTGCTGCTCTCAAGTTTCAAAGGCAGCAGAACACACAGCTATGGGATGAAGGGCAGAATAAGGGTCTGGTCTTGTTTTTTACAGGTAAAAGACAACTCAGAGAAGCCCCTTCCAGCTCACTGCTCGTCTCCGAGCAGGCCCATCTCTGATGCACACCACCAGCTCCTGACAGGGAAAAGCAGGCCCTGCTTTCACCCCAAGGGAAGGGAATGCTGGCTCCTGAGGTGCTGCCCCAGAGCTGGCCAGGGGGAGGTACCTTGCTCTGCAGGTTCATCATGGACTTCTCGAAGGTTTTGGGCGGAGCTCTCTGGTGGTTGCACAGAATGGCCACCGCTCTGTTGGCACGGTTGTAGGAGAGGATCTTTGCTGGGATGTTGTCATCCGCTGCGAAGGACAGGTGAACAAGGACAGTGGTGAACAGGTGAGTTCTCCAGGGTGTGGTGCCCTGCCAGTGTCCCACAGCCACTGCAGAACTTTCCCCTCCTATGTCCAGTCTCAAGGCTGCACTCCAGCTGCAGTCCCAAGCCTGGCCACTTCCATCCCAGCCCCTAACTCCTCCTGGATGTTCCTCATCACCACTGACACCATCTCAACTCAACAGAGGGGAAGCACAGCCAGAGCAGGGGACAGCAGGACCACCCTGCCCAGAACACTGTTTGGCTTCACAGGTCCAATGTGCCCACTTGGTAAAACTGCAAAGTGCAAGGCAGCACTGCTCACAGGGGTTGTGGATGAGCAGCCAAAAACCATGGGGCTGTTTCACATGCATGTGTCTTGCCTGTCATCTACAGCATCTTACAATTTACAGAAAGCAAACAGATTTGGTGAAGGATAGGCATAAGCTGGAAAGCACACCCTGGTATGCTCACAAGTCCGTTCTGTTCTGCCCCAGTGCTGAGTGCTCAACTACCCCAAAAGCCTGTCTGACAGCAGATTTTTGGTCAGACCTCAGCTGCCTGACATTTGCACTGGGGGAGAACTGTAACAAGGAAGTGGTGAACGATACATGACTTGTGGCTCAGCCAAGGAGGCCGGGTCTGTACTGCAGGGTAAGATCTGTTCCCCTCACAGCCTCAGACTTACGATTAGTGAGCTCCTTGAGCTGCTGCTGTAGCGTGATGGAGGCGTTGTAAGTACGGAATACCTTGGCTGTCAGTCCCTCCATAAGGTCTTGAAGGTGTTTATTTAAGATACTAGTCTAAAGAAGCAGAAAGGAGATGACAGTGAGCACTAGGAATGACCACAGCATTTGTGAAACCTCTGGATCCATGGCTGACACAGACGTGCACAGCTCATGGCTGAGGCCTGGTGTACTCAGACCTGACCACAACAGAATAGCCACAGCATTACTGAAACCACAGCAAAAGTGAACAAAGAACCAACACATATCAAATTGGTAACAAGTACCACGAGTGGCCAAAAAGGATTTCTTTGGTGTGGAGGTTTTAGTTTCCAGCAACAATAAACATGCCTGGACCACCACAGTGCTCCCACTGAGCCAAGTGTGCAGATAGGGATGGCATGTGGAAATCTGTCACCTCACACATTCATCATCTCTGAACTCTGAAAAACCTCCCAAGGTCAGAGCCAGGCAGGCTCACCAGGACCAAGGCCCATCACTTTGGGAACCTGTGAGCACAGTGGACAGTTCAGACACCAGACTGAGACAGACTCTCACTGCTTTGAGGCTGCTCTGGAAGAAAACCTCCACTGAAACCATTTCTGGAACAGAGCAGCTGTTACTGCCCGGTGCAGAGCAAGCCTGCTCAGGGTGCTCCAGCACCCTCACCATGAACTATGTGCTTACATTGAGGCGGTCAAAGAGGTCATCCTCAGGCTGTTTGTTCTCCATGAACAGCTGAAGATTCTTAAACACCTGCAGGAAAAGAAAACCAGGAAGGTCAGGCACACAGACCACACAGCACTGGGCAGCAGTAAGCATGAAAGCAGGACTGCCAGGGAGCCATTAAACTGCTTTCAGGAACAGTGATGATGCTGGATGTTAATTCCCAGCAGGCAAAGACCCATCTCTCAATGCTGCAGGTTCCTCCCCAGCAACAGGAGTCCTGAGCCTTCGATACCCTCTCATCCTTTGGATCAAAATTACAGTCAGGAGACCTAACTGCTCTGGTGTAGCTGCCTACCAGAGAAAGAGACCCCAAAGCTACTGCCTTTTCCTTACTCTCCCATTACTACTTGAGCCCAAGAGACCTCTGAGCTATTTCCCATGGACTGCAGCTCCAAGAAACCAATCCTGCTCACTGCTGCATTGTTTCATACAATTTCATCCCAAACATGTCTCGCTGGGGTAGGAGAATAATCAAAGCATCTTTGATTATAACAGAGACCACAAATCCCAGCTCTGGGTGCTACAGTTCTCCAGCTTCTCAACAACACACATTCTTCTATAGACACCCAATATACAAAGATTTCTAGTTTTAAAATAATTAACTCCCCATTTTAAGCATTGAAAAAATACTAAGAGATACTATTAAATTTAAATAGAAAAATACATTTTCTTCTTTTCACAGGAAACCAAGAATTCCAGCACACATTAATTTCTAGAGCAGGAGTAATTTGATTTTTTTTCAGTTGTTTTGCTCCTCAAGGGGCCAAAATTTACTGCTGACTGTCATGACAATTACCACAGTATTATACACAGGGTATCTAACTTAGACCACAGAGCTGTGGGCCAGGTGCAAAGCCATAAAAACATTTTAGATGGTGCCCTCCAGGTTCATGCTGGTGGACAGGGATTGATTCTGAAATGAGGCCAAAATTACAGCAAATTTGAAACTGGTGGATGACAGAAATAAAAGAATTGACATGGCATAAGAAGTCTTGGCTGGCAGACACCCAAGTGCATAGGCCAGAGATATCAGTGCACCTTCTCCATAGGCTCTGGAGCAGCCAAGGTCAAGATCTACCTCTGTGAGGGCTCAGCTCCAACATGACCCAAACCACTGTGACAGAGGTGTCTGTTGTCAAAGCCCCAATCAAACTGCTGCTCTGCCAGGGCCAGCACTATTTCAGAACCATTTATGCTGTTATTTGTCACACAGACCTGCAACTCCACCATCTATAGGTGACAAAACCAACTCTGATGATGAGAATGAGGCCCAGCAAGCTTGTCTAACACAGCTGTTACAGCTGTGTCTGTTATGTCAACTCCTCACACAGCAAACAGCTGCAAGATGTCTGAACATCTCATCTGCTGGGCTGTCACACCACAGGGATGTCACAGTAACTGACTTATTTCCTGGCTCGGTATCTGAGCAGTGATAAAGTTAATGCCATCCAGACTGTGCTGAGCACATCTCTGTGCTGCTCAGTCTGGGTTTGTGCTTGTGGGGGTGCCTTACCCTCTTCTCCACAGGGACTTTGTTGTAGTATCGGATGGAGTCCTTCCCCAGGAAGTCAAACTCAACCACGTATTCCTGCCCATCCAGCTCAGGATGCAGCTTGATGTGCTCTACTCTCAGAGAGCAGCAGCCCACGGTGTCAGCTGTCTCTCCTTCTTCTTTTTCATTGCCAGCTCTCAGGGCAAGCTACATTTATACCAAGACAAGAGAGGTAAGGAACTCAAACTGTCTCCAGTCTGCAAACCTTCAGATACTGGCCTAGAACCAGCAGTGTCCAGGGGAGAATATATCCTTTTTTCTTGAAGAGTTTAAGCCAGGATGCTTTACCAACTTTTGCTCATTAAGTAACTCAAACTGAGACAGTTCAGACTAATGGAAATTAATTTCAAAAAGTTTGGCCGTTTTTAAAAATCAAAATGACTTCTGTGTGAACTCTGCTTGAAACAATTCATACGGTTCAGTTGTTCATCTTCTATGATCCTACCTATTCACTGCACACTAATTACATTCCAAATAGCATAGAGGTTATGTAAATATTGGCTTGTGTATATTATCTAAAGGCTACATTTGGCTGCATAAAAACACATATTTTAGTGCTGGCTAAAACAACTTCTAACTGAAATCTTCAGTGGTCTTAAGAAACCACAATTATTCACATCAAAGTTCCCTGGTTTACATCAAACCATTCTGAACAAAACCTGTTAATTTAGTTAGTCAAGACACCATATGCTACTAGGGAACAGCTCTCTGGGAACTGGTTTTATGTTGTTTTATATGCATCAACGCAACAGCAGTTTTCTTTATGCTGTGGTGAAAAAATTAGCATAATTACAAAACCTCACAACTGCCATCTCATACTGAAGAGGTGACAAACCAGCAGAAATTCCCAGCAGGAAAACTAAAACAGCTGGAGACAAAAGGCCACACAAACTTCCCAGTAATCCAACTGGGTGATTCTGGAACCAGGCTGTGAGCTTTGCCTGAACTAAACAATGCTGCCTGAAATAGCTGTGTTTAGTACAATAGTTTATTGCTCTGGATTCCAGGTAATGGGAAGGAAAAGGATCCTGCCCACCAGGAAGTCTCAGGACACCTCAGTAACTGGGCTCAATTCTGCCCTCAGGACAAACACACAGCGTTCCCAAGTATTGCCAGCAGGACAGGGAAGGCCAGAGGGCCACGGAAGGAGCCTCACCTTGTCAATGAAGTACAGTGCCACAGCCCTCTGCCGCACTTTCATCTCTTTGGATTTCCAGTCTTCTCGGTACTGATTCCGGATTTTATCTACACACTTCTTCAACCTCCGAGCCGTCTCGTACTTCTGCCAGTCCTTCTCACCCTGCAGGGAAGTTGGAACAGAGTCAGCACCACAGAGCAGGCAGAGCACTGGCTCCAATCTGCATCTCAAGGCTTTGCAGGCCCTTGTGTGGGAAATGGTCTCGCTGTACAAAAGCGCTGAGATGCTGCTGCTGCACAGCTCAGCCTCACACTGTGCTGCCACACAGCTGCAGGTCATTCACATCTCCACGATATTAAACACTGCCATGAAGCAACTAGAGAGAGACACAAAAGACACATCTTCCCTGCTTCTCAAAATACAAATGGTTTCCTTTGCTTTATTCAGATGGCACTTATGTTCTTTCAGCTGTGTAATTAAATACCCATAAAAGGCAAAAGCAACATCAACAGTTCATCATCGTTATTATATATTCAAGACACAGCAAAAAGAGGGCAGGAATTCACAAGGAATAGAGATATTTTTCCTCCTGTATTTGTAGAACAAATTCCTTGTTTCCAATCCAGGAAAAAATCTCTCAGAAAAAGACTTCATGAAATGAGCTCAAATTCTTGCTTTTATAGACTTGATCCAGACTGGGTATTTGCTCCCACAGCAGGAGTTTGTTTTCCTTCAGTCATGAGCTCCTTACCAGCCTTCTCAGCCAGGAGCCTGGCTGGGTTTTTAATTTTACAGACAACTAATTAACAACCCATGGTTAGAACTTCACTACAATACCAGGCAGGGGAATTGGAGGCCAAATGTATGTGAAATACCCACCAGAGCAAGACTGTTCTTGGATAAATTGCTTCCTTTTAGATTTGCACAGGTAAAAGGATTCCTACTAGAAATGACACAAGGATGCTTTTCAGGAGACGTTTTCCAGATTTCACCTGCTCTCCTGGGCAGTAACTGTATCCTCTCTTTTCAAGGGGGAACAGAAGCACAGAAGCTTCTCTATGTTTTTCAGCCACTGTAGGATGAAAGAGCCAGGCAGCTTTACCTCCTGTCTCTTTCCTAACCAAGAGCTACATTTGTGTCTTGGAAACGTGACCAGAAAGATTGCTTCAGCTTTTGTTTTTTTTAACTAGAACTTTACCTTAATTCTTGAACTAGGGTTCAACATGATGTATTTGATAGAACCTTGGATGTTCTCAGTCCATGACACCAGCCAGGTCACCTTGTTATCATGCCGGACCTCCTTCCATTTGTGTCCTGGTGGAGGGGCAGGGATTTTGGAATCCCTACAGAGAATTAAAAAACAGATGATAAAAGCTATTTGAAGAAAATCCAGCAGCAGCAAAACAAAGAAGGTAATAAACAGCATTACACAAAGAAAGTGCAGGGAAAGGAATCAAGGCAACAGAAGTGCTTTATCTCCACAAGCAGGAAACCAAGTAAATCAAAATGCACAAAGATCAGAAATGTAACTGCTACCACCATGTACCTGCTGAAGAATTATACTGTAGGTGGGACACATTGCTAGGACCAGTTTTGATTTGTGAACACTGTAATAGTGTGGACACTTATGAGGACTAAAGTGACTGAAGAGGAACCCACCAAACCTTAGCCTTCAACATCAAGAAAGACAGGGTAGGGCAATCTATGTAGAAGAAAATTATTTTCTGGTAATGCTAGCAGGAAAGGCAGTTCAGGCAGATGTAGGCTGTAGGCATGAGGAAGAAAATATGTTGAAAAAGTTCTCCATGAAATCCATGGTTGCCTTGCTCAGTCTTTGCTTGTATGACTCAGCTGCTTATCCATATAAGAACAAGATAAGCTGCACCCCTAATTCTACATGTTTGAGTGTCAGCTTACAGAGGGTTTTCAAAAATGAGCTCTAGAAAGCAAAGCCAAGGTGTGAAGCATGCAGGGCTCACTTGCTGCAGTTGATGATGATGTCTTCGGGCATGATGCGTCTCTTCAACATTCCCATTTTGGGATGGTTCCCACGACCTCGGAAGAGACCTGGGGGTTCAATCTTGAAGTTGGCAATCCTCTCCTTGTGGTTGTCCATCACACAGTAACCATACTCCTTCAATAGCCGCTCGTTCTCCTCTTTGATTTTCTGGGAAAAGCCAAAAGCAAAGGTGACATAGCACACCCAGCACCACACACACCTTTATATGCCAAGACTTGAAAAATTTTTATATTTGTACCACACTAATGCTGAAGACCCAACCAAAAATCAGATCTCCATCATGGCAAGTGTACCAGACTGGCCAGAAAAGCATTCATAAAATGCACACAGCACAAACAAACTGGGAAAAGGGAAGGAATGTGTGAAAACTCTCTGAAAAGTTTTATTTGAAGGAAACAGATCAGTGCTGGTGAAGGCAGCTACAGTTTTGCCAAAATAGAGGCGTGTATCCCTACCATATATCTCAGCTTCAAGGGTACCCCCAGCACAGTACTGCTACTTTATATTTTATACTGAGCATTTGACATTCACTGGACTTCCTATCTTGTTTATGTATAAAAATTCTGTGTGTAAGACTTCTCTGTTTGAACTCAGCATTGGAAAGCAGGCAAAGGAATGTCTCCAGCCTGCTGCATGTCAAGTCTGTGTCAGCAAATGGTTTCACAAGCAGAACACAGTCTTCTAAGAAAGAATGTGCTGAGATTTCACTGCATACTTCTATGCCTGAACTCTAATTATATAGAAGGAAAAATAAAAACATTGCAGCTCAAAATAAAACATCTGACCCACAGACAGCACTGCTGCACCAGCTAAGAAACAGAAAGAGCTACTTCTGCTCCATTTTAAGAGCTATCATGGATGGGAACTGAAGGGCTCACCCACATTTATCAAACAGAAACAGCAGGAAGACAAGGGCTCTCCATTTTGATGGGATCTATCTGATCCCAAAGGCTGTAATTCCAAGATGCCAGGCCCTTCATTCAAAGGACTACTAGAGCATTGCAGAAGATTAGCTGAGAACTTGGGGAAAGTTTCCACCTTCCAACATCCATTGCAGTTAATTTAATTCTTAACCTACAAGACACTGTAGCCATGCTATTGGATAATAGAGTCCATTTTTTATTCAAAAAACAGCATTACTTGATGTTTAAGATTTCTTCTCTCATTTTATTCACTAATGGCATTACTGCATCCTTTCCACCATTCTGATCTATGCCATTCTTAACTGAGTATCCACTGCTCATTATTTCCCAGGGACCAATGAACTCAGAGGCAGCATCTCTGATTCTCTTTATTAACTTAAGCAGCTACTTAACTTTACTTAAGCACTTACTTACTTAACTTTATTTCCCTAAGCAGGATCAGCCCTATCAATATCATTTCAAGTCAGGATGAAGATTGAGCTGTAAACACAGTGCTCTGCTTTACCTGAGCTGCACAGTGCAGACTCCTACAGTTCACATGAAAGCAATACTCTGAAAGCTGGTGAAAACCACTGATGTATGCACAGCAAGGAGAATGACTGCACAGAGATGTTTACAACCATGAAGTCTCCTAGAATTCCCGCTGGTACCTGTTTCTCCTCCTTGGACATCTGTTTCCTAGCTTCTGACTGAGCTTTGAAATACTGGCTCATGTGGGTGAAGTCACACTTGCTGAGGTTGGTGATAGTGCTCTTCTCTTCAGAGGTCATTTCCTTGCAGAAAGAAAGCAGTGCTTTAAGTTTCCACACACACAAAGGTTTCATGCATAGCAGAGCTTACCCTACTCCAGGCAGCCTAAACAGGAACAACAGGCAGGTTCTCACAATAACCCCCCAAGAATCCCCAAATTCTTGCACAGGCCCACTCCAGCTGAGATCAAAGAGGAAAGGATGAGCAGCAGATCCTATGGAGCACTGGCCTTGCAGGGTTCTGATCTCCCCAAGCACTGGGAAATGCTGCAGCACTTTCCAAAGAACCCCCACACCCTGACTGGGAGTGCTGAGGAGAAAATCCCAGAAACATATCCAGGAAAACTGCATCAAACTAATCCAAAGGTTTGCTGTTATGGCTGATGACTGAAGTGATATCTCCAGTAAATCTGGCTCTTACACAAGGCATGTACCAGGCAAGTCAGCTACACCCCATCGTGCTGCAACACAGACAGCTGACTTTGTTGGTGTAGAAAGGCATTTATGGTAGGGTTCTTCCTGATGAAACTACAGGATAAATGGGAAACTTCACAGCTACAGTCTGAGGAAGCTTTTAGCTGCCTCAAACCAACTTTTGTGTGTATGGAACAGCAGCCTCTTTTCACTGGTCAGTGCTGAGGAGACACTGGCCATGCCCACAGCCACTGCAGCCCAGGACTACGTGCATACCTTTCTCCAGTCCTTGAAGAAGTTTTTCCTGAAGATTTCCTTTGTAGTGTACTCATGATCAAGCATTTTTGCAAAGAATGTGGCAACTTCTTCTGCTTTGGTACTCAGCTTCATGACTTTACCTACAAAGAAAGGTTTTCTTCTTAAAGAAAATGGTAAACAGGAATCAAACTCATAAAGATCACATAGTAACTACCCTAAAGGATTATATTTTTACTACAGAGAAGTTTGTCTTTAAATGTTACATAATACAGCAACTTGAATGGACAAAGGAAACAGAGGAGCACAATTGCTTGACTTCCACCACAAACATTTTGCAAAAAGTTTCCTCTGGAATCTAAACATTCAAAAAAGCAACAGCAATCTGATGTGAGGCAGGTCTGGGCTGCAGGGCAGGAAGGGGAAAAGGCCTGCTGCAGGAAACCCTCTGCTGAGCCACCCCTGTGCTGGGTGTGCTCCTGGGGAGACGCTGCTGTTTGATGTCAAAGAGGCAGGGATTTTATTGAATTTCATATTCCAGCACTCAGACATATGGGAAATATTCCTTTCCCTGTATTCCTTTTCGATTCGGCAGCAGGCTCCACCGTGGAACACCCCTCCCAGCCTTTAGCTATTTCTAGGCAGGAAGAGCCCTTCCTCTGGATACACTACAAATAGGCTGGCAAGAGATGCCAGATATTGAACTCTCCTTCATTGCAGGGAAATGTGTCAGGGTTCTGCTAACTGTTCTCTCTGCTGTGGGAATGCACTCCAGCATCTCCAAAGCAGGCTCAAAAGCCAGTCCTTTTTAAAGAAAGACAGAGCTGTCAGTGAATGGGGGGTCACATTCCAGCTTCTCTGCATGACTGCAGCACGAAGTGGAACTGCTGCAAGGGAAGACTGAAACACAAGGGAAAAGAGGCTGCAGCATCGAGGCTGTGCATTCCACATCTAACATTCCTATCGAGCACTTTTTGGTCCTGACTGCATTCCTGATGAAATGTGGGGTGCCAGTGATCCCTCTGAAGGAATCTGCATGCAGCTCACATCTCCAGCTAGTTCAGTTACAAGAAACATTTGAAGTTCCAGTGGTTGGCAGACAGTCAATACCTGGGGATTTTTAACAACCGTTTTACCACACAAAAGTGAACACGAGAAACTGTTCAATCTGTGCTCTTGGAAAAAAAAATACCACACTTTGGATTTACTACATATTTTCAAAAGTTGCATCATCTCTAAAATTAAATCATGGGAGTCAGCTATAAAGCCTTAAGATCTATAAACCCTTGTAAAACAGGACTTAGCAAAAGGTCCTCCCAATGATCTGAGAATATTCCACAATTAAATTAAACCAACAGTAACTCTGCCAATTTTTAAGCTGTAACCTAAAATACAGCATTTGTTTGCTTATAACAGGAAATGGGGGAAGGGAGAGACAGCAAGGGAAACTGTTTTTCCAGGCTGCAATTTTAGCATGACAGCGGCTATGGAGTTACTAACATGTTATGGGGCTAAAATGTCTGATATTTTCCCATCTAGCTGAAGGCTCAGTCACCTTTACCTAATCACTTTAGAATATATTTCATTGGACACAATTTTCTTTTTTTCCACCAAGGTTTGAAAAGGCTCTAAGTGACAAAGCAGATAAAGAAAGGATTTATTTCAGAGGCATGAGTATTAGTTACCTGATTTCAAAACTGAAAACCAGAGAGCAACCAGGGGACATAATGAGCCGAAGAAACCCAATGGCCACAAATGTAACTGCCACCACCTACACTCCTACCTTGCCCCATCTACAGAAAAATGTGCAAGTTTGAGCCACCTCTGGACTATGAGCAGTGACTGGTTAACCCACAGGCACTGAAAAAGGATGGCTTTGGCATTTCAAGCTCCTTCCCCGAGCCGGTGTCACAGGCAGCTGCAAGAGCCCCAGCAGTTGTCACGTGAGATGAGAGCAGGCAGTGAATCCCCAGGCCAGGGACAGATTCCTCCGGTGTGAGCCGGCTGCTGGCCAGCCACAGCCTCATTATGGGGCTCTACAAATCACCCTGGGATAATCTTGAAATGAGACAATGCCTTGTGAGCACAGACAGAGGCTCTCAGCAGCTGCTGTGTAAATCAAACATCTGATTTTTTGCCTAGTTTCTCAAGGAAGACTTACGGGATGTCTTTATTTGCCAGACCCCCTCCCTGCCCAGTCCATGACTGTTGAGCTTATTGATGAATTTCTGTGATGACAGAGGCAGAGGCTGCAAAAATCCCTGCAGAGGCTCTGTGAAATAGATGGCTGGAGGGACGAGGAGCTTATTGCTGTCTGCACCAAGGGATAGCACAGTGAAATCTGCCCCTCCCCTTCTCTAGACAACAGGAGAGATCATGCATTTTTCAATACAAGGAAACAATTTCCAACTTTGTATCAAGTTCTTATCAAACCCTAAGAAAGAAGGCTGCAGACATCCTTGACCACTGTGCTACTTGCTTGGAGATGACCTTTAATAGGCTACAGCATATTTATGTCACTACTTTGCTGCTGAAAATGTAATACCACCTATTCCTCAGTATTTAAAAACACTGTGCCATGTCACATGAAAACAGCACGTTGCTCCTGGAAGAGTTCCATGAGCAGATGTCCCCATCACCAAAAATTACATTTTCATCCAACCAAATACCTCCCACTTAATTCAATCCTGGGTTAATTTGATCCTTCATTTAACATGATCACAGGACTAAAAGGAAACACACAGGTCATCAAGTCCAGGCTCCAACAGGCATCACATCATATAATCCCTTCCACATGAGCCTCCACCAGCCAGGCAGCCCAGGTTGCTTGAATCCCACACCAGGCACGCAGCAATCAGGGAATGGGACCATGACTTACATGAGAGGGCTGTGTCCTTGGGACCAGGGTCATCCCTTTCATTCCTACAAGATCCCAATCATCTGTACCCAATTCAATTGTCTTTTATTTTGCTCATGCCACCCAGCGATGATGAATTTCACCACAGATGATGCAAGTTGCAATTCTCAATGTTCAGGAAAACAGAGCAAGCCTAAAGAGGCCCAGTGACGAGGCAGCTACAATTACATCCTCCACTGGTCACTGCTGCTCTGAGGCATCAGACACCCTCATTCTGGGAGGAACCTGAGAGATTCACCACCATAAGGGACTGAGAGCTGGCTCATCCCTGTGTCACTTCAGCGAGCAGAATTCAGCAGGCTTGGGTAAAATCCTTTTCTTCCACAGACTTCACTTCGCTGTTGAGGAGCTGATTTAAGTGAACCACTAAAACACAACCACCTCCTCATCTCTTCAGTCCCCAGAAGAACACTGCAATACCCTGAGATGTTTATTTCCCTTCCTAGCAAGTAGAAACACAGATTAACTCACCATCATAATAAAACTTGACATTTTCAGGCAGAGGTTCATATGGTGGAGCAAATACAGGACCTTTGTGCTCTAGGAACTTCCATTTAATGCCTTCAGGGTAGCGTTCCTCTTCCCACCTTCAAGAAAGAAATATGAACCAATACAATTTTAAGCTCCCAATCTTCATTTTATTACTGTGTATGTATGAGAGTATGCTAAACCAGCAAGAAATCACTGCTTTGTCAGGTACAGACCAACAACAAATATTTAAAGTACTATCACAATTCCTTTTTTTCTCCTTTTCCTTTTTCTGAAAGCACAGTCATATCCATAAGCAGAACACCTTGGGCTGCAGATTATCTCATGCTATCCTATCCCTCACCTCTCATTTGCTCCTCTTTTCACAAAATCACACAGCTGAAATTGCTTAGATCTTAAGAAAATAAGACTTGGACCCTGTAAACCTGCTAGGATCATGCCAAATTAGTTTCAGCTGTGATCTAACATCAGGTCCAGGATGCCTGCTCAGCAAAGTCAAACAATTGTGGTATATTATGCATCTGCTTTCAGATGTGGACAATAAGGCATTAAGGGCAGAGATAAAGAAACAGATGTTCATTTACGACCTAAATGAGAACAAACCTGCTTGGACTAGAAAGACTAAAACTTGCTCTGTTGTTTTAAATTCATTCCAATTCTCTGGGTAAGAAAAACATACTTGAAGAAAAACAGAGCAGCCCAGGAAACTGCATGTTTGCCTTAAAGACGCTCTATAAAAAATGCTCTATAAAAATGCTTTGCAAGTGATGCACTTGGTATCACAACACAGCGAGGCAGGCGCCACCAATCCCACATTCCAAGGGAACAGGGTCAGCAATTCATCTGCAGAGAAAAGGGTCCTGCCAGGCCAGGATCCTCCCCCCAGCTCCCAGTGCCCAGGCCACTGATCCCACACTCCTCCCCTCCAAGCTCCTTTCATGATTACCACGACATTACTGCTGCATGCTGCTGGCACAGGATTCCCTGCTGGGAAAGGCTATTTCACCTCAGCCATCAATCAGCTGGAAGACCATTAACCTGTCACAGCACTCAGTCTCTGAATTGCCCAGACAACTTTGTTGAGCAGCCATGACAATAATAAAAAAAAAGCAGTTTAAGCTTCTGTCTGGTGTCAGCCCTAAGGAGCAGCACTGCCATTCCAGGTGCTGAGGAAATGCATGTACTGCCTGCATCTCCGGAGTTGTGATGCACTGATTGCTTCATCCCTGCCGAGATAGCAGTCATGGCATGGATGATAAACACCCTACAGAGACAGGAGTTTCTGCTAGAGGACACTCAACATGCTGTACTCGTGTCTGTACATCAACAATTTAGGAACAGCAGCAGCACAGCAGCTGGGTGGGTTTGAAAGGCACCATCTTTGACCACACCACTGGATATGATTTCTGATGAGAAGCAACAGCTTTAAGAGCAAAGCACCCAAACCCAGCTATCAGTACAGAACTGCATGTCAGACTTCAGTCCCTGGCTGGGAAGAAGGCTAGAGTAAACCATGTTGTTGTAAGAAACCAATATTGAAACAGATTCTAAATATTTACATTCCTAATGATTGTGTTTTTTTGTTTTGTTTTTAATTAATTAGAAGCTAGAAATATAAATATTTTGTCAAACATAGGCTTAGGTTCTTCCACCTAGAAGCTCCTTCCAGCAAAATAAATCTAAACCATTCTCAGCCAGAATAAGCTGCGTCTCTGACATTGAGCAATTTTATTCCAGTAAGAACAAAATAGAGGCATCATTCACAATAGTTACTGCTTTTCAGGAGACAGGTTTGTCATTCTTGTTTTGTTAAATTTATTCCTCTGGTATTTACTTGGTGAGAAATTCAGTACCTCCATCTCTTCTGTTCTTTTACAAAGGACACATGTAGAAGCAGTACTACAAAGGCAGCAGTTTAAATCGATAGCAGAAGGACATTGTGCCTTCTGGGAAGGCTCCAAGGAAACATGAGATTCATGGGGTAGTTTTTAAACTCAAAACTACCAGAAAATGTGCCACACAAAGACCACAAACCACCCCAAATCCCACCTCCACCTTCCTAAACATCACACATAAGCACTAAGACAAAAGGTAACAGTGAGTCTCCTGAGTGTAGCTCATTTTTCATCCTCATTTAGTATCAAACAGGAAAAGCCTTACACCTCTACAAGGGCAGCACCACTGCCCTTGGCAGCTTCTGGTTCTAAAGCAATGTTCTACACATGATTTTGAGGGAGAATGCTGCCTATCAGGAAAGCTGCCTCGCTGATTCCAGCAACAACTCATCACTCATATTGGCTTCTTAATTAAATCCCACATCAAACTTATCAGAATATGCCAGGGTGGCTCAGGAAGAAAAAGTTGGGGAAGATCTTTCAAGTGGAATGAAAGGAGAGAACATTCTTGGGAAAAAACCAGAGCATACCTGAAGGATCTATTATTTCAAGGAAATGAACTTGCTGTAACACAAGGTGGGAGAAGTGCTCCTAAGGTGCACTGCTGGATCACATTCTTCACAGGCTGCTGGGGCGTGAAAATGACCTCTGCAAGAGCTCCACACGGTGATGGATGAGGCAGTGCCTCGGGGATGTCTGCATCAGGCATTCACACAAGTGAGGGTGGAAATGCTCAAGGCAGCAAGCACTTGAGGAAGCAGCCAAAAAAGGTATCAGACGCTCAGAAAATTGACTCAGATGGAACATAAAATGCCCTTAAGAGAAACAAGTGAAGTGCAGATGAAACCTTGTCCAGCAGAGACACGCTATACAAAGCTGCAGATGGATGACAGGAACATCAGCAGAAGGATGCAGCTACCTCGTGCCAAATTCTGCAAAACATGCTTTCCAAGGCACTTTTCCTCAGCACTGAGCACAAACTGCAGAGCTTAACACAGCTACAGGGGTCTGTGCTGCCCAGGCAGGTGAGGGGAGAACAGCACAGCTTTCCAGTAAAGGCCTGCTGTTCAAGGATACTGCCCACAACAAAAGGGAGCTGGGATAACAGAATATTAACTTAGAACCAGTAAGGGGGGCTGAGACAAAGCCAAAAAGACAGCAGACAGTTAAAGACTAAAAAGACCTTCTGTAGCTTCCTAATGCTTCATGTCCCTATAGTTTGGTAATGTTACAGCACATTACAAATACACTGTCAAAGGATTTGAGGAAAAAAGTGGATTGCCCAGGAAAAAGGGAAGTTTTGGGAAAGGGCTGGAAACCCAGGGAGTTTCTAAGGGAGTATTCAAGTATGAAAAAGATTTGCAAGTGCTGATGTTCTGAGGAAATTGTGACAGTCAAAGAGAAATACGTAAAGTATAAACACTACAGAAGATTTTTTTTTCTTTTTAAAGATGATTCAATAATAGTGTCAATAAAGAAGTAAAGGATTGAACCTGAAAGGATTGAAGAAGATTGCAAAGACTTTCCCCAGCTCTACAGATCTATTAAAAACAGCCAAATGATCTGAGAAAAGATCAAGGAAACATCCCTGAAAAGTCACAAAAATACATTACAGGTGGGCAGAAAACACACATGCTTTTGAGAAGTACATGTACACTAAAAGGAGGGAACTACTAAGGCCAAAACTTCAAAACACACAAATGGTAGCTCCCTTAAATCTAGAAATAACAGCTTAAATTACTATGGAGGGTTAAAAAAATCCAGCAGGTTTCTTACACAGAGCACTACTGATGCATCATAGGTCTGCCCTCCAAATGAACCACAAAGGTCAGACTTCTTTAAAAAAGGTTCTAAAAAATTTAAGAGTGGGTGAAAGTACACCTTCAGTGATGTTACTTAAGGATCCTGGGCAAGACAGAAAGTATTTTTCATTTAAAACTCATTTTCAGAAATCATTTGTCACACAGGCTGAGCTAACTGGTCACTTGATCAAGTTTCATTTCTGTGCCAGAGGCAGGAGCAGTCTGGAGAGGCACAGCTGACACCCAGCTAGAATGAAAAGGCACACACCCACTCATGCTGTACCTCTATGGAACAGAGATAAGTTCTACTAGAATACTGCTTAACACATCTGTACATATTAATACATTTCTTAATCCACCTGCACTTATTAATAGATTCCTGCTGACACCCCCAAGCCTGCCAGCTTTCGTACTGCTCTAAGAGTGTCAGCACAGAGCAGCTCCAGGGCACAAGAATATTGGAATCTGATCATTATAGGCAGCCTCTGCATGACACGGGAAAAAAAACCAAACCAAACCCAGACAACCCCACAAAACACTTATTTCCTGTTTTAGGGATATCACTTCTACTTCAGAGGATGAACATAGTGAATGAGATATTTATTTAGAGCTTACCAGAAAGTAAGCCAATTATTCAGAACAAATCCTCATGAATCAACAGAAGAGAAAGCCAGATGTGCTTATTCAGCCAGCATGGGAGATACAGGCAAGTCCAGGTGCAGATGGGAGCCTACAGCACTGACTATATATAGTTACCATTTCCATTTTTGCTCCTCTTCTTTTTTCGGCTTCTTTTTTTTGTCCACTTCAGGGACTTTCTTATCTTTGCTCTTGATTTTCTTTGCTTTGCTGTCCTGCAAAATGAGTAAGCATCTGTTAGAACAAGCTACTGTATTTCCCTCTCCCCTGAAAAGATGTGTTAAAACTAAAAGACTCTCTCTTGGGGTATATAAGAGCTGAATTCCTGTGGCTTCACCACATAAATGTGCTCTTAGATCATCCCATTAAGTCAAAGTCTGCTGATGGTCCCACTCAAGTTCTCAGCCAAATTCTTTTACTTTGCACTGGGGACATGCTAAATGCACAGAGCCAGTTATCACCTGATAAGGGGCAAGTCTGGGCCATGGAACAGAATTGCTGTGTTACAGAACCTCCTCCCTGGCCTGCACTGCTGTATCTGCTCTGGCAAATGCTACACAGCACAACCACCACAGTCAGGTGGCTTCTGGGGTTATCCTGGCATGTGCTCAGTGTAGAGACACTTCCTCTGAAGGGAACAATCAACCCTACTGCCTGGAGGTGCTGCAACATGTGTCTCACAAGGGTGTCTTTGCTAGATGTGTAGTTTGTCAGTCTCAAATTATGCCTAACCTTTTCCAAGCCCCTCTCCAAAGAAATTTCCACCTAGGCTCCATCTAAATGCTTTAAGCTTCCTTCTAGCATCTAATCTCTTTTTCATCTCCCCTGCCTCTGAACCCTGCCACATCATCTGTGCAATAACCACATGTTGTGAGCAAGGCTTCCCTGCCCCCTGCCAGCTCCTTAACAGGATTGAATTGCCTGGAGGAGCCTGGAAGTTCATGTCCTGGAGGCATCTTCTCCACCCATTGTTTTAAGGGTAGGAAAGAAAGTTTCCCTGACTTTTTTTTCATTATAGTTCAGGTAAGTTCATATCTGCACCATGGGAAGGGATCTGCCACACACAGCTCTGTTCCAGACAAAATCAGATTCTCCCTGCTCTGCATAATCCCACACCAAATAGCCTGGCTTTTCTTGATCATAGAAAGAAACTCGTCTGTCACATTACCTCTTCTTCCTCTTGTTTCCTTTTCTTTGCTTTCTTGATGTCTTCTGTTTTGATTTTCTTGGGTTTGTAGTCAGCACTAAGAACAAAAAGACTTGTTGATGAAATCCATCCATTTTCCAGTACAAATAAAGAGAAGTCATAGATATACAAAGTTGGTGTGCACAAGCTTGCAGCATAGCTGGCATTTTTAGTTTCTAAAGAATTTATACCCTGTTCTCTCAAAAGACTCAATAATCCCAATCCAGCACAACAGCCTACAAAACCTACAAGACGTTATTGTCAGTACCTCTCCACAAGTTTCACTGCTGAAGCAAACATTTTCCTTGATGAAGAATCAATTCAAAAGCATTAGTAGTCATGCAGTGATTCCATGGAATGGGATAAAAGGGTAAAACCTTATTGGCATGTTCAATCCCAGCTCTCTTTCCACTCATCAGTCTGGGATCTTCCCCACAAGGCTCACTTTTTGCACCCCCCACTAGTTCAAACAATAGTGAAATTCAGTACTGGCAAATTACATAAACACAACCTCATTTCCCGTGAGGTTGGAAAAGACCTCTGAGATCATCCAGTCCAATCTATGACTCAACACCACCTTGTCAAACAGACCAGGACACTGAGTGCCACTTCCAGTCTTCCCTTAAACACCTCCAGGGACAGTGACTCCACCACCTCCCTGGGCAGCCCATTCCAATGTCTAATCATCCTTTCTGTGAAGAAATTCCTCCTAATGTCCAACCCAAACCTCCCCTGGCACAGCTTAAGACCATGTGCTCTTGTCCTATCCCTTGTTCCCTGGGAGCAGAGCCTGATCCCCACCTGGCTGCACCCTCCTGTCAGGGCATTCTGGAGAGTGATAAGGTCACCCCTGAGCTTTCTCTTCTCCAGGCTGAGCCCCTCCAGCCACTCCTCATTGGACTTGTGCTCCAGACCCCTCCTGAGTTCCTCTGCCTTCTTCTGGACTTGCCCCCCATTTGATGTCCTTCCTGAATTGAGGGGCCCAGAACCTGAGGTGCCGCTCACCAGTGCCCACTGAAGGGGCAGAATCCCCTCCCTGGTCCTGCTGGCCACACTATTCCTGATACAGGCCAGGTGCCATTGGCCTTCTTGGTCACCTGTGCTCATGTTCAGCTGCTGCTCACCACCATTCCCAGGGCTTTTTTCTGCTCGGCACTTCCCAGTAACTGTCCCCAGCCTGGAGCACTGCAAGGGGTCATGGCCAAAGTGTCAGAACTGGCACTTTGTCTTGGTCTTACTAAAGATCATGCTGGTGGTCTCAGCCCATTGATCCAGCCTGTCCAGATCCTTCTGCAGGGCATTCCTACCCTCCAGAAGATCAACTCCCACCCAACTTGGTGTTATCCACAAATTTATTAATGGTAGACTTGATCCTGCCATCTAGACCATCAGCAAAGATATGGAACAGGACCGGGCTGAACACCGACTCCTGGGGAACACCACTAGTGATGGTGCAACACCATCCCTCACAACTCTCTAAACCTGGATTGTCCAGCCAGTTCTTAACCTAGCAAAGAGTGGGTTAAGCACTTGCCCAAGCTGTGGGCTGGTGGCTGAAAAGGAAGAGACAGGACAATGCTGTGGGACAGAGTCAGAGGCCTTGCAGAATTCCAGGCAGACAACATCCAGAGCCTGTCCTGCATCCACCAGACAGGTCACCTGGTCATAAAAGATTCAGGTTGGTCAGGCAGGACCTGCCTTTCCTAAACCTACAGTGGCTGGATCTGCTCCCCTGGCTCTCCTGTGGGTGCCATGTGATGGCACTCAGGATGATCTGCTCCATAACCTTGTAGTGCACTGAGGTCAGGCTGACAGGCCTGGAGCTCCTCGGGTATTCCTTCCAGCCCTTCTTGTGGATGGGTGTCACACTGGCACCTCAAGTCATCTGGGACCTCCCTGGTGAACCAAAACTGGATAAATGATGGAGACCAACCTTTGGAGCTCTTCCACCAGGTCCCTCAGCATGCTTGGATGGATCCCAGCCAGTCCCACAGACCTGTGAGCATCTAAGGGGCTCAGCAGGCCACTGACTATCTCCTCCTGGACTGCAGGGGGTCCATTCTGCCCCCATCCCTCTCGACCAGCTCAGGGCCCCAGCTGCCCTCAGGATAACCAGTCCTACTGCTGAAGACCAACACAAAAAAGGCATTAAATACCTCAGCCTTCTCCTTATCTTTGATAGCATATTCCCTCTGGTATCCAATAAAGAATGAATGTTTTCCTTGGCCCTCCTTTTGTTATTAACTTATTTATAAAAACACTTATTATCCCTTACAGAAGTGGCCAGATTAAGTTCTAACTGAGCTTTTGCCTCTCTAATTTTCTTTCTATATGATCTAAAAAGATCCTTAAGCAGTTTTGGAGTGGCTAAAATACCGAATTTTAGAGTGGCTATATTGACCCCTTTATCCAAAGGTGATACACTCTTTTTCTTTGAGTTGCTGGTCTTCTTCCCTACTGGCTCATCTTCTGGCACATGGGGACAGGCCGCTCCTGTGCCTTCAAGATTTCCTTCTTAAAGTATGTCCAGCCTTTCTGGGCCCCTTTGTTTTTAAAGGCTGTTTCCCAAGGCACACTCTGAATCAGCATCGTGAATAGGCCAAAGTCTGCCTTTTGGAAGTCCAGGGTAGAGGGTTTGACACCCCTCCTTCACAAAGTATTGAAAACTCCATCATTTCCTGATTGTTATGCCCAGGACAGCCTTGACTCACCACATCTCCCACCTGCCCCTCTGTTTGTAAACAGCAGGTCCAGCAAGGTACTACCCTGGAAGGGCACAGCTGTCCTTACCAGCTGAGACAGAAAGTTCTTTTCCACACACTCCAGGAACCTCCCATCCTGCCTCCTCTCTGCTGTGCTGAGTTTCCAGTAGGTATCCGGCAGGTTAAAGTCTCCCACAAGAACAAGGGCTGGCAATGGTGAAACGTCAGCCAACCACTCACAGCATATTTCATCCACCTCTTCATCCTGGTTGGGTGGTCTGAAACAAGACTCCCAGCAGGATATCTGCCTTACCAGCCTTCCCCTTGATGCTCAGCCATAGGCACTCAACCTTACTGCCACTATTCTTGAGCTCCATATGACAAAACACTCACTAACTAAACAGACTGAACACTACGGACTCCCAAACGTGCAGAAACACCCCAATCCTTAATCTTTCCATTGCAGATGGGAGAGGGGAGGTCACACAAAGCTAGCAGAAGGCAGCAAGTGATTAGATAAAACAAAAGATGTTCCACCCATGTCTCCTGGAAACTGAGACTCACAGGGATGGAGTGCCACCATGGTGAAACCCTTCCAACCCTTCCACCTCCTGACTGCTAGTAAGGACAAGCTATCTGAAGAGCTGGATGGGCACAGTGGCAGATCACAGTGAGATGGAACTGAGCTTGTATTTCAGTGGGTTCCTGCGTCATGGGTGTTTCTCTTTGAGACAACAACCCTCAGCATAACTTATGACACACTGAGACTCCAGGCAAACCACAGCAGGCAGTGCAGGCAAACCTCCCTCTGCCTCCAAACAGGCTGACAGTGCATTTTCTGTCTCTTGTGCAGTCATTTCCTTGCCCAACAGAAACCACTGCAGCCACTTAGCTACGTTAATCCCTCACGTGCTCACATTTCTGTTTTACAGCCTTCATCAGTCTTTACCTGCCTTCTGGGGTTTTCGTATTTACTCGCTCTGCAACATTTCACAGCACCATCTGCAGAGGCAGGTACAGGCATCTCGCCTTGCACAGCACAAACACTGTCCCTGCCCTGCTCAGAGAACCTGTAACAGCTTAAGGAGCCTGGTCTCAGACCTCCAGCACCCATCTCAAGAAGTCTGTGCTGATCACTTCAAATTCCACCTGCTCCCTCAACATTCTCCTCTTAAAACTAAAGGCAAACATCCAAGTCACCAGCACCCACGCTACTTACTCATCATCCTCTCGAGGTCTCTTCAGGAGTTTGGAGTCCTCTTTAGGAGATGCATAAAACCCATCATCATCTGGTTCATCTTTAATACGTGGTGGACTGCAAAATGAAGCAAAGAAACACAGTTCTACTTTCAAAGAAGAAGCTTCTCGCAAATGAGCAACAACTAAGTTCTAAGAAATAATCATCTGCAAAATGGGCATGTCTTCCACAGAACGTGCTGCCATCACAAGACCCCAAAGACTTGAGATGTGTAATTTTCTGAATACCCACAGACAGTGTAAGCAGTGTCATTCAATGTCTATGCATTTGCTATTTCTCAAGCAACATTAAGTTCAATTTCAACAGCTTAAAGTTCATTTTGTTTCTCTGAGGTTTTGAGTAAAAACAACTGTAGCTTCCAGCACTTTCAAATACACTTAAAAACTGAAATGGCTGTGTAGAGTCAAATGCAGGATGTTATTTAGTTTCAACTCAATACTCTTATTGAGCCTTCTAAGAGAGAAAAAAATTATCAACAAAACAAAGATTTGAAAGCTATTCCCTGGAATATTCTGCCAACTAAATATTGAGGCATGTGAAAACCAGAAAAGGAAACAAAGATTTGGCAAAGTTAAACAGATCAGTCTCTTTTCACTGTCCAAACTGCAGGAAGCAAACAATCCTGTCCCTTTCAACAGACCACAAAGTTAGGCTCAATATTTTCAGCCATAACATCCCAAGACATTAGCAATAAGAAAAAAAATAGTGTATGAGTGCAAGAGAGACTATTCTGTTAAATAAACTCATTATATCTAGATTTCACAGAAGCATTTTACTGATGTTCATTAAGAAAATGATGTCTCAAAGAGTCCAAAATTACATTTTTAAGTACTTAGTGCCATCTTGGGCTTCCTTATTCATGTCCCACCAACAATTTCTATATCAAATTGACTCAGTTTCCAAGCCAACGTGCTGATTTTGCAATCAGATGAAGTAGGAGTTAAAATAAGCAGCATTCAGCTTTGTAGAACACAGTCAGCAGGAGACATTAGGGAGTCTCATGTTAGCTGGCAGTGTGTCCATGAAGCAGAACAAGCAGTTTGCTCCTTCACAGCTCCAAAGCCACTGCAGTGCTGGAAGATGCAGCTCAGGGGAGATAAAAACAAGCTGCTCTATGAAGCCATTTCTGTTGCATCGTCTGCAATTCACTAAGACACAAGTCTGCAGCACAGAGACAGTTGCAAAACATCTACGGAAAAAAAGGTAACTGTCCCACTTAATATATTCTCCCTTTGAGGCAGAAATACAGAGCTACTGTGTGTAAAGTCACTAGGAATTTTATCTGTTTTAACTCTGAAATATTGCACAATGTTTTGTAATGGAAGAAATAAAGATTAAGTCTGTGAAAAGAAAGGAGCTGTATGACCAAGCTGAACCTTGACTTGCATTGTTTCCATAACTGTAAAGCTGCTCATCGTACCAAGTCTTAAGGAAGAAAATAGCAACCATCTGAATGAGGACATTTTTCTCCGCAGAACTTGGAAAAGAATATTTCAGCAGGAAAAAAAAAGGAAAATAATTGCTTTACTCTTAGCCAGCACTTGGCCCTGAAGTAGGCACAAATGTAATGGCTCCTCCAGGCTTTTCTCAAACACATGAAAAAATGCTCTTGGACCTAAGGAGGATTCAGCTATCTCGATATGAGAGCATCCAACATCCCAGGTGAGATTAGTGCATCATGCAATTCTGCTGAACAGCAGAGGCTAGAGAGAGTTATTAAGTGTCTGCCACGCCGTGGAACACCAGAATGTCTCTGCTTTCCACTTCCAGAGCATTCCCCAAAGGGCCTGGAGATGGCGCCTCTGCCCTGCGCCAAGCCCCACTCCTTCCTCTGCATTTTAAATAAGAGCAGGGAAATCAAACAGATGGAAGAACTCATGTCAAAAGAGCACATTCAAAACAAAGAATACCTAAAAGGCATGGGCCAGGCAGGTGCCTTCTCCCAACCTCTCTGTATCCACAGAATGTGGTGAGACTGGAAAGATTTTGTTTGTTTTGATTTTTAAGTGGACTCAAACTGAAATTCATGAACTAGGTGCTGTTCTTGACTAACAGATATGGATGCATGCATACACCATGCCACACACCTTCAGTAAGTCAGTGGACTGGATTTAGCACCTTAAAATAACCAGTGGCTGGATTGTAAACAAGTCACAAGAGATCTTGGTTGACTATTAAGAAAAAGTACTCTGCTATCAATTGCTCACTTCAGGTTTTTAATAAGACTACTTAGCAATGAGTGATACAACACTCAAGTCCAGGAGGTTCTATTATAAGCAGGAATTTAGTACTAGAGTAGGACATCTATGCATTTCCTGAAGGTACTTCTGATTTTACACATCACTCTTGTCACTCCTCTGCAAAGGCCTCAGACTGCAGTCACAACACAGGAGAGACACACAGAGGCAATCTGGACTGGCTTGGCTGGGTCCTGTCTCCAGCAGATTGTCTGCAGGGTTCAAGTTCCAATTTTACAACTGAAGTTCTTTCAAACCCAGCTAGCAGCACTCCCACAGCTCAGTCTGTCCTCAGCAGAATCCAGCTCCTGAATACTCAGACAAACCCAGCATGTGCAGGCAGACACCAGGTATTCCACAGCTCCCATCTCCAGTTCCTGGGAAAGCAGAACTACCCATCCTCATAATTGAGAAGAATTGATTATCTGCTGAAGGACTTAAGAATGATCCAATTTTTTTCTCAAGACCAAGTGAGAGGATTCAAACACTGAGCACCTATGAAAAGTCAAACTGCACCTTTTTCCAAATCATAGACCTGATTTCTTACCTGGAGAAACCATTTTCCTTTTCCTTCTTTATTTTTATATCACCAGAAGATGACTTCATCTGAAAAACATAAAAAGTAAGAGCTGATTAGCACTTTCCAACACATAACACAGAAGATTTAACTTGCAGAAGGAACTGTGACTATCTCCGTCTCCTGTAGTCCTTAGTGACCTACATGACTGAAAGGCAACATTTTCTGCAAGTCTTAATCAATTCAGAACTTTTTGGCCCTCCAATTTCCTCAGCAAATTGGAATTAAGTATATAGTTTGTTCTTGCATGGACTGAATGTGATATGACTGATTTTTCTCCCTTGTCTCTGAACCCAAGCTTGGCAAAGTGAAATATAACGGGAGAAAATGTGGAGCCAGTGGACATAGCTCTACAGTGGAAGTGTTTCTATCCACATTCCTGCAGATAATGCCCTTATGAGTTCATATCTAGCACTCCACAAAGGGTTAGCATTGGGCTAATTCTCTCCAAGCTGATAAAAACTTGAAGTACAAGCTACATCTAACCCACTGAATTTGTACTATTCAGCATTATAAGCCAGACCCATCCTCTTGTCTCTCCCACAGGAGACACCCACCTTCTCTTCCTTTCTCTTCTCCTTGTCCTTATCTTTGTGTTTGTCTTTGTGTTTCTCTGAGCTGCCATCTTTGTGTTTGGTTTTCTCCTTGTCTTTGTGTTTCTTTTCCGAGGAATCTTTGTGCTCACTGCAAGACAAGAGAGTGTGTTTGCAGAGGAGAACACAAGGAGATTTGACTAATACAATTTCCAGTGGTAAAGAGTCACAGGTTTTGATGATTACAAACCCTAAAAAATAAGGGATCACCTCAACAGAAAGATCCATCACAGTCTCCTGTCAGGCATGACCCGTTCTCCTTGGGAGGAAGGAGAACAGGAGGGATACCACCAAATCCCAGTTGCCAAGCCTCCACTTCAGGAAACCCATCAGCCTGGATTGCTGAGGAAATCCACGGTTGCTACACTTAAAGCTCAACACTTTAGGATGAATTCCCACTGTCTCTGCTTTTCCTCTTTTCCTAGTCCACATAAAAGGTCACTGGAACAGAGCCGCCAGCCCCGTCAATGCCCGTGTCAGCTTTTGCTCAGACAACAGTTTGTCATTGTAGCAGCTCTCATCTCTGAACTTAAAGAGAAAACTGCTGATCTCTATTATTCCCAAACAGATGGGAAAACCAGAGCAAACAGGATATGTGATGTCCTTGTGTTTATGCAAAGTCAAACAGAAAAGGCAGGAATAATGCTGCAGTCCTCAGCTGGAGCTGTTGATGCCACCGCAGTGAGCTCAGCTCTGCTGAAACAGCCCCATCCTGCGAGGCAAGAACCCAACAAAAGTCTTTCCAAGTGAGAATCTGGTCTCCAACTCTGGTGTTATGAATAGCAGTATTGAGAGTTTAAATACCTAGAATCTTTAGTCAGAACACAGGAGAAAATGCATACAAGGAGAAGAAAATCAACCTTTACTATACCTTTTCTACCCACTTCTGATTTCTGAGACATTAGGATAAATTTGTATCACATTTTCAAGTTTTCCTTATCAACTACAAAGACACATGGCTGTTTTCTAATGAAAATGAGGTTTTTCATGGAATGACAAACCTTGAAGCCAAAAGTGAGGCAATACTCAGAAGACTCAGAATAGAAACATCAAGAACTGGCCACAAGGATTAGCAGCAGTGGTGTGGAAGCCAAGCAACAAGCCTGGCAAGTCTACAGGCCTTCAGTACACACTTATAAGGTTGTGTGGACTCCCTGAGGTCACCCAGGGCTTTAGCAAGTCAAAGGCATGGTGTAAATCAGCATGGATAGGCACCAGCCAAGCTGCCTTCCTCATGCTGGCTGTTCACACTCTCCCTTCTCAGCACTTGATTCCCATCACTGCTGTTCTCTGGGACACACTGTGCTTCTCTTTAGGATTACAAAATCCACTACAAAGCTTTACTAGAAAAAGGCACTTTCCTTATTTCAGTTATTGCAACACTCAGGTGCAAGCCCAAAGCAATTTGGGTGAACACAGCCCTGAAAAACAAGCTGGGAATGCTGGGCAAGAGCATGATTTTTAAAAGCTATAGATTCTTTGAGACTTCTTTCTATCACAGAAACAGACTGCAAAAAGGTTGATTGCTACAGAGAGTGAGCAGCACATTAACCAGTTCCCACAGTCTGTGTGTGATTAGGAGCAAGGCAATCACAGTCACAAATACACCAACCCACACCCAGCTCACAGCTGCAGACGCCAGTGCGGACAGATGCATGTGAACCTGCCAAAGGTCTGAATAATTCAAACCTGGAGTAGCTTGAATAATAACACTCCAATAAATATACATTGAATGAATTGAATAAACACACACCAGCCATCCTAACTCAAGTGGCTAAAGCATGAAAATCCATTTCCAAAGGAAATCAGTATATTCACATACTGTGTGACACGAAGACATCAGCAGCAAGAGAAATCAGTTTCATTTTAACTCTCTAGCAACCTCTTCATACAAAGCAGTGAAGGCCTATCTGAACATCAAAAGACAACAGGCACTCTAGGAATGCTTGTAGTTAGACACACAGCACCACATGTTGCCTGTGAGCAGACTCAACAACTGCAGACTATTCTTACCCAGCAGATCATGTTATGTACAGTGTGCTCAGGACATGCGAGTACAGACACGGAACATCCTGACACTGATCCTGGAAATCCACGACAAGCCTGCTGCTGCTCAGATCTCTCAGCACAGGTTCTGTACCCTGTTTATTCATCAGTATTCCAAGCTCAAGACACCTATTTAATTTTCCTTTGCTCCAATCAGATTCATTGACTGTCTGAAAGCAAAAAACCCACATATTACTAATAATTTTTAAACTCAGGAAGGTCTGGAAATTCTGACTTGATACCTTGCACTGGCATCTATATGCCAGGTACCCCATTTGCCAAAGATTTAAGGTTGACAATTTCACAAATATCTCAATCTTCATGTATTTAAACCAATACTCATAATAATAACAGCAACATTCAATTTCAGTATCAATAATCAATACTGAACCTTCCTCTATCAATCCAAGTTGTGGATGCCCCATCCCTGTATTCAAGGCCAGGTTGGACAGGCCTTGGATAACCTGGTCTGGTGGAAAGTGTCCCTGCCCATGGCAGGGTGTGGAATGAGATGAGCCTTAAAGTCCCTTTCAACCCCAAACCATTCTGTGATTCTACAATTCTAACATACAAAAAACCCCCGTAACAAACACACACAAGGCTCAGACCCATCTTGTTCTTTCCAAGTCTACTTGTATTTATCTTCTGACTCTTTCTTGCTCCTATTTGATATTTAAATCCTACCTGAAATAACATGTTTTACTCAGACATTAATTTGTGTTGTTAAAGCGTGGTACACGCTGCAAGCACTGGAGTTAGTGCTCCGAGGTAAAGTTCATTGCAGTGGCTGTTGCTCGAGTGTTTGGAATAGCAAAAAAAAAACCAAACCAAACCCAAAAACAAAAAAAGAGAAACATTTTTGGTTTTCCAAAGCATCATACTCAATCTCACTAGCAGCCAAAAGCATTGGCTTTCAGTACATGACTGGAAAAGCCCTGGGATGTACACGAAGCATGATTAAAAGCAAACTAATGGATGACAATCTACATCTGCAAAGCTAAGACTGAAACAGGAACAAAATCCCATTTGCCTAGAGAGGCAGAGACAATATTTGTGTGTGCTGAATGCTTACAGACAACAGCAGGAATAAAAAAAAGCACTAAAACTTCTAAAAACTTAGGCTTGTTTAAGTAGAAGCTCAAATGACATCCCTCTTGACAGAGAATAAGTGGCCAGCATTGAAAACTTGTCATGCAACCTAATCTACATTTTCCAGCATAGTTTCTCAGATTTTTCAGCATCAGAGCCAGAATCAAGAAGTTTAGCTTCCTGACTCAGTTGTTGGTCTTAATTTCATTTTTTTATCATAAGACTATGCTTCCCCTTTGCTCTGCAATGAGCAGTAAATTTCTCACCCAAGCAATGTGGGCTCAGATAACCTAAGGAAACTGTCTCCAGTTTCACTCTGCAGCTTCATTTTCCAAAGATCAGCACTGCTGGCTTTGCCCTGAGGGTCTGCTTGCTGCTGCTCCTGGTGACTGAAAGGAGTTCCCTAGATAAAAATCTGATACTGAGTACTTTTCACTCCAATGTTAAAAGAGAGCATAAATTTCTTTCCCCTGTTTGTAAGTAGCCTGCTTGCCAGCCCTGTGTGGTTCCCAGACACTGGACCACAGCTCTTCAACAGTTTAAACAGTTTAGCACAGAACTTTTGACATGTACATCAAGGAAGGCTTGTGTCCCTCTTCTCTTGGAGGGATGGAAATCTCCACCTCCCAGAAAAGTTCCCTTGGAAATGAGCCAGTAACAAAGGCCTCAAGCAACAATCCTTAGAAGAGGAACTTCTTTTTTCTCCCAAAGCAGAGCAAGTTGCTCGCATATTAACTGCAGTCAAGCTGAGCTGCTTTGGTCTTTCATTTGGCTCAGATACACACGTGAGCCTACAGGGAACACAATTTAACCACCACACTAATCTCAAAAGAAAAGAGAAGGCCACAGGATGCCATCCTTACCCTGAAGATGGAGTTTCAGCCTTCTATCAGAAAGCTATTTCAGACAATCCCAAAGCTATTATTAGGAAGGACTGGGAACAATTTAAAGATCAGAAGTCTATCTTCCTGGTCAATTCAAAACTGGAAGAAAAAAAATCACCTTTTTTTTTTTAAAGAAACCAAGCAAAATGGTCTCAAGATCACATGCACACTGCTAATTTTATCTTGAATTCATTGTTCAGAGCTCTGTGAATCCTTTGTTACCTTTTCTGCACATAACTCTCTGCCAACAAGCCAGCTTGGAGTCACAGAAGTAGGACAGCAAAACCCCTGTAAGACAGAGGGAAGCTCCAGGGGAAGCTAGCCCAAAAACAGGACAACTGGATCACAACAATTGCTCATACCCAGCCCTGCTGACAAAGTAAGCTCTTCCTTCTCACCCAGACCACTGCAGTTGCATCACTGCAACAGCACTCAGAGAGATGCCTCTTGAAGGTGTTTAAAGCTGACAAACCTGCACTGTTAAGTGTTTTTTTAAGGTAACCAAGTGCAGCGGGAGATCACATTAGCACAGGCAGAACAAGGGATTACATCACCTACAGGTGTATCACTGTACTACTGGCTTAGCTCAGACAAAGGCCAGGTGAGTACACACAGCTCCTGAAGCACTCCATCCTTTGTGCCAGCTTGCTCACTGTCTTCCATTTATGGTTTTAGTGTAAACAAGGACACCCAAAGGCTGTGGGGAGCTCAGGCTGAAGCTCATGAAGCAGCAAATGCATCAGAAGAAGCCATTTCCCTTATAAGCATGAATATATTTCCCAATGAGGATGCCTGCAGGAGGGAGGAGAGGGAGAGGAGGGGAGCCCAGGCACCTGGCAGCAGCTGCTCAGGCCGAGATCACATGGGAAAGTCACAAGTGGAAAGTGTTTCCAAAGAACAGCAGATGTGCAGATCACAGCTTCCTCCTTCAAACTGCAACAGCTTCGCAGTAATTTAACACTGCATTCTTCAGGTGCCATTTATGTACGTTAATAATCCCTTCCCAGGCCCTTTCCATTCCAGCTTCAAAACCACAAGCTGGGAAAGGATGCTTTATCTAAAGTGTCTCTTATTTCCTCTCTCTGCTGTAATTAGCTCGTGGCAGGGAATCTGCTACTAGCGACTGCCAGAGCCGGTTGCCATCGGAGCTGTGCCTACTTGGGAGCTGCTGCAGCACAACTGAAGCGTAAAATAACAGGGAGTTGTGATTTCAGTGCAGCCTAAAAACACGATGGGGACAGGGCACAGGTGACACAGCCCGTGTCTCGTTTGACGCAATCCAGTATTAATGGAAACCTGTGATCACATCCAGGCTAATGCACACCCAGGGAGAGCTGCCTGTGCAGGGAGCACTTCCAAAGCAGCAGCACCCCAGGGAAGGAGAGGTTTTCAGCTGGCTTGCAGGATATGATGCTGTTAGAGGGTTATCATATGGAATTACAGGGAATAAACACGTGAGTCCCAAAGGCTTTGCTGGGTTTCTGGCAATGCAATAATACAACCTGAAACCATTATTCCCAGTGGTGAAAGGAGCCTTTTCACAGATAACAGATCAAGCCTTCAGCAAGAGGAACAAGATAAAAAGCTGGACTAATCAACAGCTGATAAAAATTTTAGGAATAAGAAAAATATTTGCACATTGAAATGGGGATCATGCTTAGCACATGCTTTCTATGGACGTGTGACAACTAAGAAGACTATTAAATAACAAGCAAAAATTTTCACTACTGGAAAGCAGTGTCACAGTGTTAGAAAACTGCTGAAGGTGAACTGTGCACTAAAATGGGGTAAAAAAACAAACCCACCCGTGCTAGTGAACAGCAGGTGTGAAGCCTTTTTTTAAAATTGCCTTTATCCGTACATTGGGCATCCCTGCCTCTTCCTGTCCCCAACACACACCATTCCAAGCAGATCAGGATCATATAATGAACCAGAGGAGGTGTGCAAGAAATCTGAACTGAAATTTATCTTCATCCATGGCTAGCAAATGCCCGAAATCTGTGTTTTTCCTAGCAAAACCATAAAACTATGCCGGTGAAGATCAGGTCTGCAAATCCCTTCTGTGCTCCACGCCTCGGTTCATCCCAAGCTGTGATCACAAGAGATTTAGTAAATGGAGGAAATATGCAATCTGACAGAAGATTTTCTTCCTGCGGCTCCGGTGCTTGTCAGGCTGACAGCGCGGCTCAGCGCTGCAGAGCAGCGTCTCTGATCCATCCCCTGTCACAGCCAGCCCTGCAGAGAGCCCAGGACGCCTGGCACAGACACACCTGATACTGCCAACGCTTCCAACCCTCTCCCTAACAAGGCTTGGCTTCAAAGGACCTGCTATTCTATTATTTTATGTGGTCTACTTGTCTGAAACACTCTACTCCCACAGATCAGAAACCTATTGCCACATGGGATTTGTTTCATTTTATTGTTATAACCACTGACATTTATATTTAATGGATGTGTATTAGATTTTTGTTTGGAGACCAGGAAGTACAGAGCTGAGAAAAAGAGCAAAAAACCACACTTTGTTGGATAGTGATGTGGATTTATTCCTCGATACAGTCTGTTCTTAAGTGGGCTTTGCATTTTCTTTCCTTGAGGGGTGACGGGGAGGTCTGAGGCACACAAATGTTCTCTCCCAGTTTACTACAGCTGTAAATGAGTGGTTAAGACACATAAGTGTCATCTTGTGAGTGGGAGAGGAGGAAAGCAAGAACCAAAATTAAGAAGTTCTACATACCACTCCACACACTTCTGTCATATGAAATCAAAATTGTCTATTTTAGGTATTTCAGAGACTTATCTTGGCAGTTTAGATCCTTCAAAATCTGGATACAGGAAACATTTATTCTCCTGCATTGGAGTTGTTCTGTCTTCTTGATGCAGGTTTTATTTTAAAAGCCTTTTTTAAGTACAGGACAGGAAATGAAACTGTCAAACTATTACAGACAGACACAAAAACGCTCTGCTTCAAACACAACCACACACTGCTCTTAACTGTGCTTCTCAGAATGCAATCAGGGGCTCTTCACACACCACGGATAAAATGTCACAGAGGTATCAATCCAAGTCTCCCAGAAAACAATAGCTTCAAATTCTGCTAAAGCACCATTCAACCTCTTTTGAGAACTACCCAAGATACAGCAAAGCTTTTAAGTAACACAGCGGCTTTTCTGAAATACAGAATGGATTTTGTGAAGATTTACATGCAATTTGATAAATCTAAGATAAACTTATCCAAAGGATTAATATACAGACTTCTATCAAGTGCTTTAAAAATTCTTCAGACAGGTAAAAACCACTGAAGGCCCCCCACCCCCTTTTTGTTTTCTGGAGATTTTTTCTTTAATTTCTACCAGATTCATGGCTATTTTTCACTTGTTTCTCATTGTTAAAGGAGAAACTTCAGTACAAAGAGGCAGGCTTTTTTCCTTCAAACAATGGTCACCTAAAATCTGAATCTCACAGCAACTTACATTTATGGAATTGCATGGGTGACAGCTGAATCAAAGCATTTAGGGAAGAAATGTTTAAATTTCAATGATTTCTCTGAAGTTCTGTCACAAGTCTGCTGTTTTTACACAGCAAGCAGCCAGGTACCCTGTGTATGACTGAGCATGAATGGGATAGTGAAGATTCTGGAACACTCCTAAAGGAGAGATCCCAAGAGGATCACAGGCATATCCATGTATGTTAACTTCCCAGAGAACCTTCCAAAACAAAATCTCCAGATTCAGCACTATAATACACTCATTTTTAAGGTGGCAGCTTTGAAAGGCAGAGTGTGCACTCGGTCTGAGAGAGTGAAGCCCTCCCTTGTGAAGGAACCTGAAGGGCAAAGCTTTATTGAGTAATCTCTCCCTAAAAATACCTTGAACAACCCCCTGAACATGTATGTACCACCCAGAGAGGGGGACCTTGCTTTGGGACCTCAGGGTGCAGCAGATACTGTGCTCACAGGACACACAAGCACTTAACAGAGACACAAAAACAACTGGGAGCATTAGGCACAGTGCCTAGAAAACATGATGCCTTTCTCAGAGGGATTTCAAGACAACATGGCAGGGAGGAAGGAAGTACTTCAAGATAAGGCATGATTACATATCACCTCCTGAGCTACACCTCGCAAAACATCACAGCCATTCCGTCTTCCTTCCACTGTTTTGTTATTTATTGTTTGCAAAGTCAGCTTCAAGTTATGAGCCATAATTAGTTCTCCCAGTTAAAAAAACGCTGACCATTTCCAACTCCTACACAAATGAATTCAAAGCATTAATGAATTTGAGAATTTAAGGACAGTGCTTACATTACTCCTTACAGAAGAATGTGCTCAGCTAAGATTTCAGGAGAATGGTTTTTCAAGTGAAGCAATGAACATTTGGAAATGTGAGGCAGTCAGTTTTGGGGAGCATGATGATCAGGAAAATGAGAACTAGAAATCAAGACAATATAGATGTGTGAACAAAGGCAAAGAATATGTCCAAAGCATTTCATCCTTGTTGTGAGAGCCAGAAAATGCAAGTTATTTGGCCTAGGGCTTTTTCCCCATCAAAGACACATTATGGAACAGTAGGCTTGTGTAACTTCTCATAAGATCACAGAAAATTTGAATCAAGTGTGAGCCCAATAAAACAAACACGCTGCTCTGCACAGACTCCCTCCTTTTCATGCTTCTTTTTAATAGAAATCATTGTTAACACAAACTTTTTTATTACTTTTTGGACAGTACTATCACAGTTGCACAGCAATTACTTAATACACTTGCATAAACACTATCTGTCACTCACCAAGTGTCACACCAGTAACTTTCCCTCCAGTTTTTGCAAGTTTTGGTGGCAATTTAGGCTCCATGACACTTGTGTGTCAGGAGTTACAGCAAGGAAAACTCCCCTGGGTAACATCCTAGCTGTGATGTTCTTGCCCTGTCCTCCACCACACCAAATCATCACACAGGCCTTCACATTCTGGTTCCTGCAGCTCACAGCTCAGTCCAGGGAGCAACTGGACCAAGGAATTCAGCAGCTTAGTAGCTACAGGCCATCACATCAATGTGGGTGACCTGGCAAGTGACTGGCATCAAACACCTTCCCCATCCAGTGGCAGTGAGTGTATAAATCAGACAAAACAGCACACAATCCTTTGGGATCCATCTAACCCAGCAGCTTCCCAGTGCTGCCTCACACAGCTGGTGGTTTTGGGGGACCAGCTTTCCAGGCACTTCTAATTCTGAGAAGGCTCAGTAGCCACATGAGGGACTCACTCTGCTAAAGCACTGGGGGTTTATACCAGCATGAAGAGAACTCCACATTTCTGACAAAAAACTGGAACCACACACAAAAGATTATGAACAAAACCCATCAATTTGCATGAAGGTGAGGCTGAGCTAGTTTTCCACACCTTTAACACTAAGCTACAATAATCGTTTATACGTTAGTATCAGCTCACATTTGCAAGATACACAGCTTCAGCCACCCACATGGAAATGCAGGCAATGACAAAAATCAGGCTTAAAGCACCTACACTTATAAAAACCACACTCAAAATGTAGCAATTCCATACTCATTTATTATCAGAGTAATTCGTAGGTCTGTACATTCAATGGTGTTTTAGCCTACAAAGACTTCATCCACTTTTTCCTCACCTATTACTGTGCTTGGACTTTTCCCGGTCTTTTTCCTTGTCCTTCTTGTGCTCTTTGTGCCGGTGTTCTCGGTCTTTGTGTTTATCTTTGTGTTTGTGAGAATCTGTAAGCAGAGAGGCAAAACAAAAGAAATTAAATTGGGAGAAATCTCCACACCTCCCTCGTGAACCTCTGCGTTTTTCCCCCACCGCATTCTAGTATTTCTGTGATTCAAAATTTGTAACAAAAATCTTGGTTTCAGAGGTCCTAAATGGATTCATTGTTCCTGCAGCACAAGTTAATTCATCTTGGCAACAGCTGCATTTACATGGCCTTCAGTTCAACGACCTTTAAATGCTTTATAGACCCTGTAGAAATGCAACCCTTCCATTAACTAGGTACCTATTGCTATAGCAAGATCAACTTTATTTGGCAGATGGGCAACCTGATTTCCTGTGTCTCCAAGCACTCATGCTGAATACACAGAAAGGATATAGGAACAAAACATAAAGCTGAGGTGTCAGGCCTGTTGAATCCCAAAATTTAATACTTCTACTTCCACAAGTATTTAATCTTGACAAAGCATCCCTCCCTTCTCCCTGCTCTGAATTACCACCATTTTATTGTTATCTCCAACAGTACATAACATGACAGTCAGAAAGCAAGGAAAATGGGGAGTAATGGTAGAAAATGAAAAGAAAGGGTGAACAGGAGGATTCCTCCCACTTCTTTACTGCAGGACATATTTACCTCTCTCCAATAACAGCCCCACCAAGAAAATCCAACCTGACAGCTGTAATGAGCTGTGTTGGTGGTCACCCACCCACACAGGTCAGGGCTGGTCCCAATTATGTGACAGGTCAGAAATGGGAGTTGGCACTCAAGTGGATCTACGGGAACACAGTAATTTTATTGCTATCAGCTTCTACTCTGAGTGACACTTCCCATCCTCAGCAACAACTCTGCTGTACAATGAAGTCCTTTAAAGCACCAAGGAAATGAATTCAGCAGCGAGAAAGAACAACACAGTTGAACTGTAAATAAACACATTTACAAGTATTTTTTTACAAAGATATTAAAAAGGAGCTGAGGCTGAACTAGCACCTCAAAACCACCCCAAAAAGCCATTTGCAGTCAAGGTCAGTGTGATGGGAGGAATACATGCAATACCCAAAGATCCCCCCAGGTTTTGGTTTGAACATGCTACTCAAAGTAACCAAAATTAAGCAGGCTCTTCAGCAAACCTAAAAGCTGTGCTGACTTTGGCAACTGTTTTTTGGATATCAGTGCTAGAATTTCTACCAGAGATCTTGGATGTAAGGTATTAATGCTTAATTAACTGCAAAGATGCTACCATCCCTCTAAAAAGATTCCTATCCCTGCACTAAGAATAGGAAACTGCAACAACAAAAAGATTTTGTGACTTTCCCAGTCACATGGGAAATGCACTGCGGAGCCAGGAACAACCCTCATCCTCCTGACTCCAAGTCTTTCACCACAAATTCATTTTTCTCCTTAACTGACACCAGCTCTTAAAACCTCAAAACATTCAAATGGATTTAGAAGAAACATACCCACAGAACATGATTTTAACCTATTGCTTTCTGTAACTTCAGGGTTTGCTTTCAGACACCCACAGAAACACAACATAAACCAACACAGGAATACTGACATTCAAGCCTCCAAGTTGTCTTCTGCACCTTCCCTCCATCCCCTTGAATTCAGCAATGTGTTCTGGTGCTCTGGTGTACACAGTGCACACATTTAAATCACAGGGTTTAAGTTTTTAATATTTTGATATACAGGCACGTGGCAGGTTATGTGGAACATTTGCTGTTACAGCATAAAGCACCCAAGAGTTTTCGAGTACCTAAAGAGCAAAATCTCTTTCTCAGCAGGCAGAGTCTGCAGGCATCTCTAGCAAACTGTGTGGGGACCAGACACCCACACGCTCTGAACTGCAGAGAAGCAATTTCTCCGAGCCCTTCTTCCCACCAGGACAACACACATTTCACTGGCAAAAATGTTTTCGCAGTGCGTTTCACACTTGTGATTCTTCGGTTCAGCCAGGAGCTGGAAGCTCTGGCTGTTTGCAAACTGCCTGGGGTTTATTCCACAGAGGGTTTACTCACTGATTCCCACAGCCCTGGCTGCAGCAAACAGCAGCTATTTACACTTGATGAATAGGTAAATTGCGAGAGAAACCAGCGTGATGCTGCACACAGAGCTATGTACAGTCACTGTATAGCACACACACAATCAATTTTTCCTACCAACCAATCAATGGAAAACGTGCGTGACTGTGCTCAGTGCTATTCTCTTTAGAACCAAGAGCCACATGACGACTTGTCACCAAGAAAAGCAGAAAACACAACAGTTCACCTTGACCACCATATTTTCTTGCAGCTGACTTGTGCTTTACAGCTGAAATTAATATTTACTCTTCAAGAGCAGTTCCAGGGATATACCCTAGAACTGCTGGAGTTGGTATCTGTTTCCTCAACCCTTGGCTCTGCTTACAAAGATTTGGTACTTTCAGACAATTAAAGCCTGGTAATGCAGGATTAAAAAAAAAAAAAAAAAAAAAAAAAAAAAAAAAAAAAAAAAAAAAAAGCTTCACCAGTTAAACTAGCTCTGCTTGCTAGGATTTGTTGCCAGACAGCTTTCCTTTGCTATCTACCAAAGGACTGCTAACAGGAAGGTCTTCCACAAGAGCTATTCTGGCTCAAAGGCCACAGTGGCTGGGGAACAACGGGTCCTGTGCTGGTCTCAAATCAAAAGTGAAAAGATGTCAAGGCAAAGCTACCTGGTATCTCTCACTGTGATCAACACTTTAAATGTAGTAAACACTTCCATGGAGGTTTACCTCCCAGGCATATCACCCAAGGATTAAATTATTCTGGAATATTTGCCTAGTATTCAAACTCCACGGTGTTGCTTTCTGACACAATGCCATGAGGTAGGTTAAGAACAAAGACTTCAAAAGAGTTTATTAAATAGTCTTGAACTGACATATGTATGTCTTGAGAAGGCATTAAAGCTCTTCTTGGTCTTTCTTTTTTGTTGAGGGTAGAGCTGGATGAAGTTCAGGAGACTGGGTCATCAAGGAGCACAGGATTTTTTTTTTTTTTGGACATTCTACACAAAAACGCTTTGTTCCAGACTGACTTTATCTAGCAGTCCATGCCAATAGTTATTTGGTGGCTGACATGAAACAAGCTGAAGCCATTTCACTCCCATTTGTGTACCCACTTGCCAGGAACCAGTGCAGCATCACCTCCGACTGAAGCACACAGGCAACAGATGACTGAGTTGGGAACGGGGCCACCTCACTCCCAGCCTCATCAGCACACAGGCAATCAGCGGGAAGTGTTCCTGTCTGTAATGCATCTTCCTCGATATATTTAGCATATTGATTCCTAGAAGAATCTTCCAGCCTCCAGTAATTCTCTCCCAGCTTGCAGCTGATTAGTAGTTGACTAAGTCCAGCCTCACATCAGCTACGGAAAGAGCTCTGACACTATCACACATTCAGATTTGTTTCCTGCCTTTTATGTCTTCCAGTAAGCAAGTCTGTTCCCTCTAACACTAAACAAGGAGATAAATACTATTCCTTCTCCAAGACCATTAGCAAAATCCATCATCTACTGCGAGCAAAGTTTAAACCCCCAAAAGCCTATGTGACACTTAAATATTTCTGAAAATACAAAGTCTCTCTTCAGCACAAGGTTACAGCGGGGACAGGGGTTATGCTCACTGGGCAAGGATCCATTACCCCTGAGGCTTTCCCTTCAGTATCCTCTAACCCAAACAGAGCTTTTGGCATCTCTTCTGTTCTAGAAAGCTTGATGTCTCTGGCACTGGATGTCTGTCTGTTAATGCTGAGCCTGGTGTGTCTCCAAAAGATTACCGCAGTCTCTGTACTATTCCTGCCATTCCTCTGTACCTCCAACAAATCACGAGCAGCGCTGCATTTTTGTAGGGTTGATTCATCTTTTAACTCTGTTAGATTACAAGGACGCTGATTTAAGGATGGGAAATTCTAAGCACTTTTGGTCTGTGGCTCTGTGTTGTTCCCTGCTCCGCCTTCGCTCCAGCGCTGAGTCCCTGGGGAAAGGCTGAGTCATAACCCTATTTGCAATACTTGTATATATGTCTGCCTGGAACAGGGAAGTTTTACTCTTTATCCAGGAACAGAGCTGTAAAAGGTCAGGCATCTCCAACTGCAGCACGGCAAGAACAGGGATGAAGGCAAAGAAAGGCTCTTCCAGCAGGCAGCTGTGACCTGCAGAGGAAGAGTCCCAGCAGACGGCAGAGGTGAGCGGTCCCCTTTCACAACAAGGACAACCCTTGGCTTAATTAGTCTGCTGACAAAACAATTAGGTGGGACTGTGATGTTTTAATTCATCAGCCAAATTCATTTGCCTCAAAAACACTTCTGAACACCTGTCCCTGCACACCTTCCAAAATACTACTTACACGTCACAATTAAGGGAAGTCGGGCTACTTCTAACATTAATATTTCAGTTTTGACAGCAACTTTTCTAATAAAGTACTGAAATCAGAGAGGGGTGTAAGCTCTTGTATGCCCAGTCAGTACAGCTGTCAAGAGTAGTGTTGGCACATGATACAGGATGCTACAGATGTCATTTTATTCCACTCCCACCACCCACTTTTATTTCTCTTCCATCATTTTGCACTAGAATTTTTTTTTTTTAAGAACTGAGAAAAAAGGTGTGAGCACAATCTGGTTCCGTCTAATTTTTCCCCAATTAAGTGAGGTAGCCAGCAAATTAACACCTGGTAACCTCAATTTCTGGTCAACAGTAGCTTTTCCAGATAAATATTAGCCTTTCAGATTTGCTGTCTTTCTGTTCACCTTCTTCTAAGTTTTTGTGGGCACAATTTGAACAGCTTATTAACCTGCTTACAGAAAGGTTTCTTTGTTCTTTAAAATGTCTTATTAGATTCTACAGACAAGCACTTTTTGTATTTTCCATCTGTTTCCAGAAACATCCCAATTTCTTTTCCTCTTCCTAGAAATACTCCTAATGCTGAGTGTGCTTGAATTTAATCTGTTTGAAGCATTATCTCAATACTTCTCTACACTGATGTCTAGAAGGGTGATTTAAGCTTTCCAGATTCTTGGGATTGCAATCTGTGCCCAAAATCTGAAGGCACAGCATGAAAAATCCAACTTGTTACCAACATTTTGAACCTGTTATTCCAGTAACACTTCAGATGAGTGGCTGAAATTTCTGCCCTGAGCTAAATTCAATGCCTCGGTGTTGTGTGTTACAAGAGAAGCAAATGAGCTCTCAAAGCTTTCAGGATCACTGGTGTGTATGAATGAGTACAGGGCTCTCTCCAGCACTCAGCCTGAAGCACGAGCAAGAAACCCTCTGCTATTGGCAGAGATGAAACCAGCAGGGTCTTTTCAGCCTCTCTGGAGAGGAGAAGAAAGTCCTAAAGACTTCTCCAGTTCCACTGCTAAATTATGCAGCTGAAAGTGAGGTAACTCTAACACTGGATTAGGTTCAAAAGCTGGTCAAGTTGGAAAACTTTCTGTCACTGGAGAAATGGTCAGTCCCTTCTCAGCTGAAACACCACCTTCATGTAAGGCCAGGTACTCCACAGCAGCCTCTTCAGTAGGTAGGCTGAATTCTTCTCACTGGTTGTGATGCAATAATAAGCACAGCTTAAAGTCTCTTTATTATTGCCTAAATGAAAAAATTTAACTGTTTTTCCCCTCTCCCACAGGCTCTCCTTTTAAGCATTCATCCTAAAATGCAGATTATCAGAAGAAAACTTCTTACTTTCAAGGGGTTTTTTTCCATTTATTTTGCCAAATCATATTACTTTTAGAGTTTTAATTTCCTACATTTTGTATATAAAGACTACTATTAAAATTACCATGGTTTAGTTGATGAAATGATGCCAGGAAGTGTTCAAACAACATGTGAATGTGGTCCAAGGTGTCTAAAATATTATTCATGTTCCTGGCAAAGTACACATACTTTTGCCCTTGGCATCTGACCAGAATGGTCTACTGTGGCACTAACTTTTACAATACACAGATACCAGCCAGTAGAAAGAGTGTAACATTCAGTCATTATCCAAGATCTTTAACACAGATAGCGACGGGGTTATGGTACATTACCTAAACAGGCAATGTAATCCCATGTGTAAAGGTCACTCTGTGAGGTGCTGGTCAATTTATAAATCTTGCCTGAGAAAGCAAACACGGTGCAGAGTTAAAAAAATCCTATTTGCAGGCCCTGTGTGGCTCAGAAAAACCACCATATGGCAAACATGGTAAGGTCTGAGACACTCTTAAAACAGGTTTTAACTCTGGACAAATCCTCTGACTTTACATGTTTAGATTTATCAATTTTAAACCCATGTACAATAATCCCACCTGAGCAATCTGAAAGACGTCTAAACTTTTCTAAGTATTTGTATTCCAGTTAGAGGAAGTCACATTATGGTCATGTTGTTCCAGTAACTGATTAAACAGCATTTCCGGAATTTATTGCAATGCACTGACATTGCTGTAGCCCAGGAAAGAGAGAAGAGGAGCTCCTAGGCAGAAAACAGAACTGCATCTAGGGAGCAGCACCTTTCCCAATAAAGCAAGGCAGATAAAGAAAACCAAAGTGTACATATGAAAAGCACAGAAACTGGAAAACCTCTCTACACAGCTACACGTGTCAAGAGCAGAAAACCATACCCAGAAGGGATTGTTCAGAGAGATGATGGTATTGTGGATGATACACTGGAGTAGAAAACTATAATCTAAAATAAACTTTCCAAGTGAAACTGGATATGTCACTTACTGGCCCTATTTACATAACTGCAAAATCCACATAAAACATTTACCCTGAGAAAGTATTGCAGGTCTGTTTGCTGTGCAGGTTTATTTCTGCAATAACTCACTGCAAAACATTTAGAATACTGAAATGAGAGTGATTGAAACAGTGAAATCACCACTTGAGTCTCCCATAACTTAAGCCTGAAATTCAATAGCAGAAGTAGGATCTGGGTTTTCAGTCAAAAAAGGAAAGAAACTACAACGACACTGAAGCAAGACTGTCTGGCTTCTGCTTCCTCATTTCATAATGCCATACTTAATGGCAAAGATGCCCATTACAAAAGCAATTTGACAAAAAAAAAATTACCAGTGTTTATAAAGATACCTCCAAAATCTACATTGCTACAGAAATCTAAATCCTCAAAATCCTTCTTGAAGCCAAATTTAAATGAAATAAGTTACTGTGCCATCGCAAGCTTATTTCACTTGAGGAGCCTCGCTGGGTCAGGTGCAGGAGTTCAGGGATGCTAGCACTTCAACATTTCACTGCTTCCCTCCATAAACCAGATAAAATCTGAGTTTTATAGTTTACTGCAAAACAACTAGACTAACTGTGACTAAGCACAAGGTGGAACACACATGCAGCTCTTTACTGTGAAGTTTAGATTTGCAGTCATTCATTTTCTAATCTTAAAGAAATAGAAAAAATGTTGTGAAAACTCAAAAAGAGAGCCTGGAGAAGTACAGCAGAACAACCCAACAGTTCTTCCTTTCTAGGGCAGGAACTCTATTGCCAAAAGTAAAGCTCTGCTCTTACTTTTTCTAAGGACTCAAATGAAGGAATATAGCACAACTGAATAGATTGGAGTCTATTAGTTTCCCAGACTATATTTACTCTGAGACCAAACCGGTTTTGGGGTGAGCCAGAATTGACCATGCCACATTGTAACCAGTTCTGCCAAATGATAAAAACTTAGTACTTTTGACAGAAACAGAGTAAAACCAATGACCTCACAACCCCTCACACTTCAGCAATTACTTGAGGCAAAAGATACTCCAGGGCCAGACAGATATGATGTCTTTTTCCTAAAAAGGACCTGTCTGGGAAACTTGGCTTCAGAACAAGACAGACCCCTTAGATAAGGCATTCTTCTTTAGTCTTGTCATTTGAAGGCCCAGTATTCCCTGCATTTGAATAGAGGGAAAAGAAGAAACCAACGGAATGACTTGGATGACTCTTCACAAGACAATAGAGACAGGTGGACAGAGAACTGTCTCCACCCATTCTCAGTCCTTTAGAACAGCTCCACCAACTTCTCAAGAAATTCCCCTGTTCTCCAGTTTTAGTATGCAAGCGAGGATATTACACAGACTGTTTAAAACATTTGCAAAACAAGATCAACACACCTTTTGCTCCATTGAAACCTCAGGACAACTTCAGTCTAAGGAAAAGAGGTAAAACAATGTGACAGCACTGCTAACAGGGACAGCACATGGTGGCCACAGGACAGGCCATGCTGGCCTGTACACTTGTCCACACCCCAAATATTAAAAGCTTATCAGGGAGATGTTAAGGATGCCAGAAGAAAACCTGACCAATCACTCCTGTCTTGTGACTGGAGCCTCTGGGAAATGAGGTTAACCTGAAGCAAATGTCACTGCTGGCATTTCATCAATCTCACCCAGACTGCAGAGACTCGGGAGGGAAAGCCAGACGTGCTCTAAGAGCCTCTTCAGAAAGAGGACAGACACTCTTAGTGCAGATGTTTTGAGCCCTTCTTCAAGTTTTTTTTTTCAGCCACACTGGATTAATTGCTTATTTTCTGTGCACCTCATTTTTTCACCTGCTGGGGAAATAGCTAATACTCTGTGGGTAATTAATGCTTAAGTAATTGAGATAGCTGTGTGGCATACAGGGCTGCTGACCTTAAGAAACTGCTACACTACAGGCATCTTGCAACAAAACAACTAATGGTGCAGACAGAAGCAGCAAGTTAATGACTTGTCAGCACCTTTTACATGGCCTCTTTTCAAAGAGGTGGCACATTCACATATGCCCGTCCCACAGCAGATCTTAGTTGTTGTAACAAATGCATAAAATCACTTCAAGTAAAATTGCAGTAGACAATATTAGACAAAGAACAAGTCCAAGGAAGCCTTATAAAGCATGAAAATACTTGTTTGATCAGTACAGAAAGGCTAAATTAATAGCTGCTTCTTACACATGCCAAAGGGCTCCCGACTGAGAGGCAACAATGAAGTTTCAATCCACTATTTGCATTCAAAACCAAAAAAAAAAGTTCCATGTGAACAGAAACACGTGTTTCCAGGGATTCCCAAGATGTAAAACATTCTCCTGTAATTGTATAAATAAGAGTCAGAGACTGAAACCCATTAGTACGTTGCCACTAACAAAGCAGAATAGAACAGAACAGCAAGTTAAAACTTCAAGAAATGACCGGCATCAGTGAACAGCTTAAAATGCTGCTGTGCTGGCATGAAGAGAGGAGAGTCCAGAAGAGTCTCCTAAAGAACCAAGAGCAAACCCATTCTTGTCTCTAGTGATATTTATTCTTATAAGGCTACACTCTTATGAGTGAAAGTACTTATTTTCCATTGCCTCCTCCATTCAGAACTGGAGTTCCTTGCCTTCCCTTACTAGGGTAGAAATGGTTTCAGCCATTTTTTCCTACTGCTTTATGAGTCTACAACCACATGAATAAACAAAGTTCTGCACTGCACACCCATCTTTTAAAAAGAAGCAAAACTAAGACACACTTTTGCCTCACAATTTAACAGCCATAGCCCACATATCAGGAGGCTGGGATGAGGGTGAGAGTGGGATCTGAAGAGCACAAGCAGCTCTAGGGGAAACAAATTTGATCATAGTTACTTCTGAGGTTTCAAAAACTTTACACTTACTGTAGCCCCATCTGCATCTCCATTTGCTAATACACAAATATACAGGACTGGGATCCTGAAGGACTTACAGGGACATAAAGTGACTGTGGCTGAGCACAAACAGCTGTTACAAATCCACACGAGGGGGAAAAAGTTCTGCTAAAGTAGTTGTTAAAAGCAGGTTCCTTGTGGATTTTGGATCTACAAATAGTAAAAACTTTTACTACACCATCTAATCTCAGGCTTTTCCAAATTCTCCCCTGCTTCTTCCCTATTGCGCAAAACACAGTTAACATAACCAGCACAGCAGGACAGACAGACTCACCAGGAAAGCCTGGACAACTGTTCACAAACCAGTCTGGCATCCAGGGCTGTAAAACTAGCTTAAAATTATGAAAGAAGGTAAAATTTCAGGGCATTCAAATACATAATGCAAGGGGGACTAATCCTATTTTCAGAGTCAGAAAGAAACCAACCTTTAGCACAGATCCACAGCTTAGTGCAGAAACTGTCACGCGGTGCTGTCACACAAAATCTTTTCTCGGGAAGAGACAAAGGGAGGGATGTACCCACCGCACCGAGGGATGGATGTTCTGGGAGACAGAGACAAAAAGAACTGCCCAGGGTCACCCACGAGCTGCCGAGGAGAAAGAACCAGGGACACTCGGCTCTGGAGAACCAGGGCAAAAGGCGAGCAAACAGGGCAGTGCCAACATTTACAGCCCTGTTTAGACTTCGGAGCTATCAGGGACTGCAGGAGATAACCTATCCCTTACTTCAGCATTATCTAAAGCAAACCCCTTATTTTATTAACCCTTATCTTTCTGGTCTGCAGGAATCATTTCCTTTAGGAGCTCTTGGTGAACCATTTGTGCTGCAGAAATTTGGGGACAACACATCATATATCTTCATCAGTATCTTCTCAGGAAGGATGTGCAAGCCAGGGGGACTGAAACACCAAGTGCATGTACACCAGAGCCACTTTAACTCTTTGGTTGTTTCCAAGCTCAGAGGACCTGAGCCAGTGCCCAGCTGCAGCACAAGAATCAATCCCAGACCTCCAGCACTCCATGCAGAGCCAGTGCTGTGCTTCACTGCAGACACAGATAGGTGAGAGCTGAATCACCTTTGGGAGATTTTTGGCCAAGAATTACCACGGGAACAGCCCTGAGAGTTACTTCAACAGACTGGGTCAAGAGCAAAGAGAATCTTTGGTGCAATCTGTCACAACTTCGCACTGCAGACAGGAGAACTTCGTGTTCTGTACACCATCCGCAGACTGAGTCAGTGCCCCCAGCACAAGCTCTTTCCGCCTCCAAATGCTCTTTATACCATCATTAGAGTGGAAAGGTGCAAACAGCACAATTTGTGATGCACAGGCAACAGCTGATTACTGCATGCAAACTTACAAGGTGAACCAGGAGAAAACAGGGGCAATCAACAACAAATCCTAGTCCTTACAGACCATAAGGAGACTTCAGCCATATTTAAAAAAGAGGTTGATATTATTTTGGGGTGTAAGTTTAAAAACTGTAGTAGATTACAAGAAAACTGCTGTGTTGTCAGGAGTAATTACCCTGTGATGATGTCAACTAGAAAAACATTTTCTCTTGCTGGCTGTGTAAATCATTACTATACTTGGACTCATGGAAAAGAAGTTTTTTTTAAAGATTACCTGAAATCCTGACACCTCCTTAGCACAAGAGTGATGTCCCCAGAGCAGCTCACATAGAGCCTGTATTCACAGCAATACCACACAAGGACAGGGCTGGTGTGTTTGACTGTCCTGGGTTTAATCCAGAACAAGGGCTCCCCTCAAGGAAAAATGTAACAAATCGGGGGGGAAAAAAAAGCAGTGGCACTGAACTGCCTCTCCTGCAGCAGTGGATGCCCAGGCTGTGTCAGCGGGCAGGATCACACAGTTCATACACATGGGAGTGGTACACGCTCAGCGTCCTCAGGGAGAGGCTCTAATGGCATTTGCTCAAAGCCTTTTATTAACCAGCCCTTGACAACTCCGCGTGGCTTTGGCCAGTGCTGGTCTCCTGCTTGCTGGAGGGAGGAAAGACTTGAGAGGAGCACCCTTGGGAACAAGCCTCTGCAATGCTCGGTTATAGAGTGTAAACTGAATTCACAAGACAAAAAAAAGTGGCTGGTAGAAGCTTTAAATCACCTCTGCCAAGCAATACCACTGCTTTATGCACTGGAGTCAGATTATTCTCCTACTATTTGTTTAATATCATTCCTATTAAGCTAAGCTGCTGGGGTAGCATGGCCAAAGTCTTAGAAGAAGTTTGTTTCAAAAGACTAAGAACATATTTTTATTACACTTCAGCTGGTTCCTCACTGTAGGAGCAACTCCCACACTGATCCCAGATGGGTTTTTTTGGTTGGGTTTTGTTTTGCCTTTTTTTTTTTTTTTCTCATATCTACAATGATTCCTTTAAAGTGTAGGGCTGCACTGGATGGATACAGCTCGATTTCACCTCTGTCTCCATTGTGGGTGAGCTAATTGATCACTCACCCACAAGAGGCCAATTCCAGCAGTGTCTAGAAGCATTTTATCAGTCTGCCTTGCCACAAGTCCCATTCTCAAGTCAAGGGAAGGGAATGCAATTCCCCTGCCTTAAGGGGATTTTACCACAATTAGCATACAAGAAGAAATCTGATTCCAGCTAAAACACACAAGAAAGTAAACAAAAGGTAAATGTTTAATGAGAGTTGAGATTTCTGCATTTCTGTACTCCTGGGTCTTCTGAAGGAAGGGAAGGAGGACGCAGAAAGAAGGATCAGCAGAGCAGTGTAGGACACAGTAGTTTGAAAATAAGGCTATGACTGCAATATTTTAATAAGAACAGCTCCTAGATATGGTGCATTAAATTCCATTGGAAGTCTTCAATTTACAAAACGTTACTTTAAATCACTGATTTTAATCTCTTCATGCAGCTGTAATCTGTTTATTATGTTAAATCCAGGCCAAATCTCACTAGCTGACAACTGTTACATCACACCACTATGAATACCTGAATATAAAACATAACCTATTGACACAGGAAGAAAGGCTGTGGCTGCATTATTATGCATGATACACTCCTAACTTCTTCAATTAAAGGACTCCGTGCAATGTATTGTTAGTTTGGTCAGGTTTCTTTGTTGGGTTTTGTTTGCTGGGTTTGGGTTTTTTTTCCATTTTTTTTAAACTAATAGCTGGCATCTCTTCACGGAACACACAGCCAATATTTTCAGATTCCACCCCACAAAAAACTCAAAGTTGCCTTGAATAAGACATGAAGGGGAGGAAATGTTTATGCAATTTGTTTCCCATCTAAAAGAAAGCAAGCATAGTCCTCAAAAACTGAATTGAATCAATTCTGGTTACCTTGTGCCTCAATTTAAAGAGCAATCCCTTCTTTACCTGTGCAGAAATAACAAGGTGTGGAAACAGCTTTTTCTTTTTAGCTTTCAAATGCCCTCCACTACCACAGTCACTAAATGAGCTGTTTAAACCAAAGGAAATAGCTTGCAGGTGCAGAGTGTCATCAAAAGTTCATTTATCACTACACTTCAAATTCCAAGTGCTTAGCTAAAGGCTTCCATCATATCAGAGCTTCTGCTTTACAGCTACTACAACATAACCACATTCTCTACTCTTCAGTTTTCTGAACATGGAACCTGATATTTTTAAAAGGTTGACTGGTGAGAGGGGTAGAAACATGCTTGAAAAACTATTACTACAGAAGTGACCATTAAGATTCAAGGCTTTATTATTTTTCTTTAATATAACCTAAAGTGAGAAACCCAAGTTATACATCTTATTTTCAGAAGTATTCAAATGCATTAGGAAATATTTATTTCACCTTGATTATTTGACAGCAGAAATAGGCAAAGGAAACAAGATGAACATCTAAGACTATTTACAATCTCATAATTTATTCCTGAATGATTCAGCTGTAATGCTATGAAATATTTTGAAGTTCTTGGCTGCCAGTTTTATATATGTTGAGACATTTTTTGAAGTTATTATAATTCTTACTAGAGTCAAAATTAAATCAATACATCTATTAAAATTTATTATCAATTTTACACGAAAGACTAATACCAGCGTGGAAGCCGCAGCCACTCCAGCTGATTTAGCAGTTTGCTCTTACACAAAGAGCCCAGAGCAGCAGCTGCACCATTCCCTCCTATCCTGATCTACCAAGGATTTCAAGCCTGTGCTAGACAAAACCACATCTGGGAGTGAGAGCACCATGCAGGTATCCAGCAGAGAGCAAGGCTCACTCTCCTCTGAGCTCTCCTCTCCTCTCAGCTTTACCTAGGAATGAACAGCAGCCCCAGCAATTTCTGAAACTGCAATACCCGAATACATTTAATCTATTTGAGTTTCCATGCACTTCAGCAACATTATTCTGCAAGTTTTAAAGTGTAGCACATTATTTTTGAACTAGCAATTATCTTATTTCCTGTCCTCCAGTCTCCAGCAGACCAGGGAAAATTCCCTCTTTTACCTGTGGTCACAGTAACCTGTGATCACCTTTTATTTGATCCTATCAGACGTAAAAAGGTTCCAACAGTGAAAGCCTGGAGCCTTCTGCTTTCATGAATGGGTTGTGTAATACTAAACAGGGCCCATAAGTGGGGAAAACTGCATGACATAGCCCTAATACCAAAAGAAAGAATAATTGTGAATAACCTATTGTGAAAATTAGCAAACAACGTGAGATACTTAACTTCCCATGCCACTCTCAAAACTAAGCAGGTGCCGCAATGATCAAGAAACTCCTGAAGGGGTTTAATAAAATTGAGAATTAAGTAACAGCTTGTAACAGGACTACTTTTCTTCAGGTGATGCTGTGCTAAATACCCCAAATTTGTTGGATACAATGTAAGCTCAACCTGGTTTCCTAAGGACACGTTTGTGTCTCTACGAGGTAAAGCAGTCAGTAGTCTCTGCTCAAGAAAGGATCTATGACCAGAGAAACAGCTCAGCATTATGTTTTCACAACAAGAGACTTTAGAGCATGAGTTACTTGAGATCAAAATATAAACCAAGACACTTTCTGTCACTGCAGTCACTGTGACAAGTAGTGGAATCCTGTCGTACTTCACAGTAAGACAGCTACCCTGATACAGAAACTGCGATTTTCCTTTTTAAGTGAAAGCCATAAGCACAGACAAGTAAAACAAGGAGGTAATTTACTAATATCAAGTAAGATATGATTAAAAAAAAAAAAAAACCAAAAAAACCACCAAAACAAACAAACCACCACCACCACCAAACAAACAAACCAACCAAAAAAACACAACCCAAAACCACCAAACCATCTAACTTTGCTACTATTTGACAAGTCTACAGTTAAGGTCAAGCCCAGCATTTATTCTGTGTTTTACAAACTACGTGCACATCTGATGTACAAGGGTAATCCTGGGTGGATTAAGTGCAATGGAAAACTGCAGTGCCCCACAGGGAGGAAACATCTTCTGACTCTTGGGTACAAAGATGCCTGACAACCTAAATCTGGGCCATTCAGATGGCAGGATCTGGGAAATCACATACCTGTAGTTAGCAAAGTGCTAACCACACCACCCAGTACTATACACACACTGTAAGAATACCTGGGGTGATGGGGAAGAGACAGTAAAGACTCAAGAAATAGCTTGAGGTTACAGGATGAGGAACTGAACAAGCGTCCCTGACACTTGCTCACCAAATGACACCATCTCAGAACTGGAAATAACAGACCTGTGACAAACCTAGAAATGACACAAATCTGCTTTAATTCTCGAGCCTTCAAACGCTTCATGGATGCTTAGAAGAGAAGCCCTTCTAAAAAGTACATCTTTCCTGAAATGAAGACCAGTGGAAAACTTACTTGTTCGGCCTCTGGAGCTACTATGATGAAAATTACCATTACACTTGTTTGTAGTCCATGTACTATAATAATTTTTAAGTACTTTTCTTAGTACTGGGGAAAAATAATTAAAGTCAAGGCATGTTTGACTCTGGTTACCTATAGAGCTAATTGTCAAAGACTAATTCCAGAGCTTTGCTGAGATTAAAATGTTAACACACACGAAAAGACAATATAAAAATTCATCTTAAAAATCACACACTAACAAATTCCTTCTGGAATTCAAGTGTTCTTACTCTGGATTAGAATCTGAGCATGAGGCTCCTGTGCTAAAGTGAATGGATGGGGTATTTACAAAAAGGGAGATAAAACACAAAAACTTAAATTAAAACCAAACTAATTCTGCCCTTAATAAATGAGGCTCACATCTGTTCTGAACATTGTTTCATGTATTGTGAAATACAGCTACAGGGGACTTATTTCACAAAACAATGCTCCACAGCTTTATTCCCTGCAAAGGAAACCGTTTAAAAATACACCCTAACTTCAGTACACAAAGACTTAGCAAAGCTCCCCATCCCTCAGAAACGTGGCCGTGGTGTCAGCATCGTTTCTCATTCTCGCCAAGCACACTGAGCAGTGATGGGCACAGGCACAGCCCAAGCACAGATGAGCTCCTGGGAGATGCAGTGCCCCTGCTGAACTCGCTGCTCCTGCTGTCAGCACCCCTGTACCCAGCCTGAAGTGCACACAGACCAGATTCAGCTGGTGTGCAAAGACAACACTGGCAGCTTTGAAGAAAAATCTATCAGATTCCCAAAAGAGGCAAATACTGCCCAGGATGCGTGTTGCAGGAGAGGCCCACTCATGAGCACAGGGAAGAAGAATTTTAACTCAGGCTATGGTTCAAACGTAAATTCATGTTTTGCCGCACACAGACATGCTCATGTTTTGACAGTGATGCAGAGCAAAACCATAAACTGACGATTATGCATCAGTGGACAGAAGTCACAACAACAGGGCAGGACAGGAAGGAGGGGGAAAATGTGTTAGACAGAAAGCAGTGCTTCCAGAACAACAGCTTTACCCCTTCACTTGTGAAGTAAGAAAATGATGCACTTGCCAATTCAACTACTTCTGCCTTTTGCCCAGGATTCAATTTAAGAATTAAATTACTGGGATAGCCATCTTATTCCCAGTTGCAGTCTCCATCTACTACAAGACAAGCTACAGACTGGGGCAAATAAAACTGCACTGTGCTGAGCTCTCCCAAGACTTCATGCTGACAACTAAAGCTGCCAAGCACAGGGCATCAAGGGCCAAGCTGTAGTTTTTATATCTATACAATTACAACAGCCTAAAACCCAGAAAGCAGCTTCCTTTAGACACAGGTGATGCTGAATAAGCCCACTTGATGATAAAAGAAAGACATTGTTTATGACAGCTACCAAAATCCAGACAGCAGCATATTTTAAATTAGAAGACTGTATCTACTCATAAAAACAGGTATTTCAAGGACAGCCTGCTTATGCTCCCTAATGAAGTGCAGGTGACATACACAGCTATGATAACATGACTTAGACAAGATGACGGCTCCTCTGACAGTCTTCCAGGAGTAGGAAGAAGGCAGGAGGATAGGAGATTGCAAAAGTGTAAAAGGCTCTTGAAAAATGTAAATGTTCCCCACATTCACGTCCAAAGGTATCCTGGACAGCTGGGGAGACGTCCCATCTGACGGAGCAAGACGAAGTAACCCAAACACCTACACACTTCTAGGATGACAACTTGTGAGTGTCAGAGTTAACAGCACTGACATTCAGACTCTGATTTGTGCCAGTGCTTGCTTACTGCAAAGATGGATGGAGATGACACCTACAGAGGGATTGGGCAACACTGCAGAAGTTAATCAAGGTCACTTGTTACGAGTTCATCTCGCTCATCTTGCACTGCATTTCTGTCCACATGAACCTACTGCCCCTGGGTGTCTGGCCATTTACACTACGAACAGGAACACAACCCTGCACCTTCGTTTTCCGACTGCAGAAAGCACCCAAAAGACTTTTTGCTCTGTATCTCTGAGGTGCATTGTAAACCACTCTGCAAGAATCTCAACTTCAGCCAAAACTCATGCTAAAATCCAAGTGTTGAGGGGAAACACCAGCAAGGAAAGCTAACTCTGATCCACACATCAAAGGGTTTGCTCTGCACAAGCAGCATTACCACAGATACAGCACATTTTAACAGCTTCAATGACATTCCCAGTCCTCAAAAGAAAAGCAGGCAGCCTTTTATTCCCCATCTGGTGGTCATTAACTCTAGAGAACAAACCTCAGAGTACGTCACTAGCTCTACTCCGTCCCTCCATTTTGTACATGCTGCTTGTATTGCAATGAATCATCCCCTTCACATGAATCTCCAAAGAGCTCCAGCTTCTTGTTTCCCAAAAGGCTGGATTAAACTGGAGAGTGCTCGTCTAACTTGTAAGGTGCCTTCCTAAGGCAAGTTCAAACCAGTACCTGCCCATCCCAGCTGTTTTATCTTTCCAAAAACTGATCTTACTCACACACTCACCAGCACTCACAAACTGGGAGAAGACATAATTTGCTCTTCCTATTGCTCCAGGCCTGGTTAGGAGACACTCACAGCAAGGTGTCCTGTATGGTGCAAGAGACTGACGTACCTCATACCAGAACCCTGCACACAAACCAGGAAGACACCGTCTCCCTATTGCAAATCCAACTATTTCACTAACTGCAGAACCCTCCACACAACATTTCTAATTCGCATTGTATCATAAGTATTTGTAAAATAATATAGTACCACAGAAGAAAATGCCCACCTTAGCTCCTGAGATGAGATTTGCATATAACAATACCCTAAAACTGCAGAAGCTCCTTCTTTTTTTTTCCTTCCTTTTCTTTGTGCTGCCCTTTGATAAGATAAGCACCTCAGTCTTAAGCTTGAGAAGAAATTAAAAGTCAGAAGCAAATGTCCAAGATGGAACTGAATCTCAGTCCTAGCCAGACAGCTTTACATCTTCTTCTGTGCTGGAAAAAATCACTCCCACTATGTTCTTTTTTCTCCAGCTCTGAGAAGAGCATAGTACTCCCTCTTTCCCCATTGTGTTGCCTACTTAAACAATACAGCCTTAGGACAAGATAACAATGTACAGCACAAAGGACCTTCAACCCAGACATAGCATCCATGAGTAACAAAATGTCCCTCCCTGGTGCTTCCTGCCTTCAACTTCAAAAGAGTCTTCACATTCAACCCTTCACCCTCATGTCCTGAGCACAGCATCAGGCACTCCAGACAAGCTGACAGCTGGCAAGGCAGCACTGCACCAAACCAGAAGCTGCAGTAAGAATTGCCAACTTATCAGCTACTCATCTCCCTAAGGACAGCACAAGCTCCATCCACCTGCACCTGCTGCAGAGCAGGTGAAGGAAGACAGCCTTCCCACCTGGTTAGACTGTACGGAACAGGGTGTGTCTCCTGCCACTACCTCTACTTATCTCCTCCTAAAACTCTGCTTACAGACCACAAAAATACCAAGTTTGCCTAAACTCTAACTCCAGAAATATTTGTCTTTTAGTTAGATCACCACATTTCTTAACTCTACCTCCAGTTACTGAAAAATCTGCCAAAACAGACACTATTCAGTTCAAAAGGGGGGAAATACACTGAAGTGTCTTCTCTCCTAAAAGGTCTTTGTAAGCCACCTCTGCAAAACAAAATGCAACCTCAGAGAAGAGGAGCAGCTGTTTTGACAAGTCTGGCCCTCGTTCAAATACCAGGATATGCTTTGAGTAGTAAAATATTGCCATCAATAAAAGGTTCAACTAAAGTACATTGCCCTGGCCCTAAAGTACAGGTCATCTATTCCATGTTACATACACAGGAAAAGCTCCTGCAATGTTCAACTGAAAATGTGTACAGAAGTGACAAATGAAAGAAAAAATGTTCTGGATAACACTCTGTAAGTTCATGATCTCGTATGTCAGAAGCTGTGTTAGGCAACAGAGCAGAGTATGTGACAAATGCCAGGAAAAAATTAAAAAGCCATCTGCACTTGGGGATTGCTCCATCCCTAGGAATTATTTTCTTGACTTTTTAACTATGAAGCCATGTCTCTGGCCAATGTCTAAAAAAATTATTCATAAAAATTCTTAAAATTATTCCCTTTAGACACTGCCACACATCTAGCTGCACCAAACTGACAAGACATTTGGATGGAAACAAGACAACTTTCAATTTCCTGCTGCATATCCTGAGTAGTACAGTGAGCCCAACACTTTAGAAATTCCAAAGCATTTGGTGAAACATATTTCAGGGCAGCCAGACAGTGGGTTTTACAAAGAAACGCTGTATGCAGTTTATGCATGTTCAAGACCAGATCTCATACTTCATTTCTTCTTGTAATTTATTCTTAAACACAATAAAATACTCAACTACTGAGGTTCTAGATGCTTGCTGCAAAAATTAGTAACACTATGCAAATCAATGACTGGGATCACAAAATGAGCAATAAGGAATAAAAGCCACCAGGGTCTTATTTTAGAAAATCATTGAAAAATAGCATTATGGAAGAAAAATGGACATCTTGAAGAACCAAAACTATGCTTTCATTGAGAATGTAAGAGTATTTCTCTCCCAAATAAAGCTGCACTATGTGCTGAATGCTGTGTGTGTGAAAGAGACTGTCAGCTGTACACTGCAGCTGATGAGACCAAGCAGGCACTTAGCTAGTTGTCCAAACAACTAAAACATCAGTGTGTTATCAACATTATTTTCATACTAAATCCAAAAGCACAGCACTGTACCAGCTACTATGAAGAAACTTAACTCTATCCCACCCAAAACCAGGACACAAGCACATCCCCACCATGGAACATGTGTGTAATGGACACAACCAAAGACGAGTTACATAGACTGATCAAAATATTTTAGTGAAGCTACAAGTACACTCCAAGCTTTCCTGAGGCAGAAATCAATCTCTCTCCAGTGATGGAAAGATACAGGCAGCTGCAGAATTACTCTGCTGCAAAGCTGAATTCCATGAATGTCCATCTGTCTGTAACATGTCTATGCTGGGCAGAATTATGAAGGAAAATCTCCATCTTTTGGTGGGCACCAAGAGGCTCAGCATTCTGCAATACTGACACAGAAGGGTGCCATTGTCTTGCTAACATTCCCTAAAAAGCTCCTTCTCTGACGAAGGTATAAGATAAAAATACATACAGGGACACCCACGCAGCTCACAACTGCACAAAGCATATGGCAAGCTTGTGAACATGAACAAATACACTCACGTCAAAAATATTGATAAGGAATCCAAAAACATCTACTGATCGGAAGCTCTGGGGGAAGCAACTTTTGTCTCTTTGAGACTGACAGGAGCCTCCAATTAAAACCATTTCCCAATGGTCTGATGCTGCCCCTCTTTACCCTGCCACCAATCCAATTTCAGAAGTCAACACCTTCAAACTCAGAAAGGGATTTAAGTAGTCCAGGTGGAGATGCAGGGTGTTTTTCTTGAGAAAACATTGTCTGCCCAGGCTGAATGACAAGCACCAACACTAACTTTCCTGCTGTGCCTCTAGTGAGCCTGCACTGCCCCCATCCCATCAAGATAAGCACTTCAGACATTTTTCAGCCCCTGCCTCCAAAGCCTCCCAAGACAGAAGTAAGGCAACTCACTGCTGCCTGTCCTTGGGATCCTTCCTGTTGGGAATGGGCAAACCCAGAGCAGCTGTCAGTGCAAGTCATTCTTCCAAATGCAACTACTGCTGCAACCACCTTCGAGAGAAGCTGTTGAGACCCCAGCAACAGCCATGAAACAAGGGGAACTTCCCCAGGGTGAAGCAGCAGTAGAGTACTTAATTCCAGCAGAGAAACGGGCCTTGAGATGACAGAAAACATCACCAGAACTCTGTGACAACACTAGAAAATTTCTGAGGTAATTCTTACTTGAACTGCTGTCCCTCTCTTACTCATCTTCCCTCATTACAGAACTCCATCTCTATCATTAGTATTAATAGAGAACTAATTGCCAAGTCTCCCACGTCTCCAAAAGCATCAAAGCCTGATCTCCACCAGTTGTGTTGGATGATGTCCCAGGTTAATGTTTGTTGGAAGGACTGGCACAAAACTGTATTTCCTGCCACTGCTCCTGCTGACAGACAAGGATTTAAAAAAAAAAAAATCCTAATTTTATCTGAAAAAAGTCTGAGAATCATTGATGCTAAGTACATGTTACGAAAGAACAAATTGCAGGAAGACTGACTACTGCTCCATATTCTCCACTTTCATTCTCAGCTCTGGAGGTCTCACTTGTTCATCAGCTGAGCAGATACAGAAGTCGAATTTAGAAACCAAATTTCCACTTAAAAACATGCAGGTATGCTCGTATTTCTGAAGCCAAAACCAATTTTTGAATCCTCCTTATACCATGCACGTCACAAGAATCCAAAATTAACTTCACCCTTTCTTTTCACATCACTTTCCAAACGTCCTAACACCACAAGACATTACTGCAATTGACTAAGATCATTAATTTAAAAGGCAAGCATTCAAGAAGAAAATATTTCCAACTATAAACCTCATTAAATCCACTGGAACTATTTAGCATTTATGTCAGCCAGGACATTTTGAACAAACGCTGTGCTAAAAATACTGGAGTCTCATACACACCGGGAAACCACTACTACAACGTGTTCAGCTGAGCTAGGAAATAGCAGGAGCCTGCAGCAGCAAAGACTCTCTCTGCTCTGCCTGGAACAGCCCTTCCACGCTGTAGTAACTCCAGTGTTCAACCAGTGATGGACAGTGGAAGCCACCAAAGCACACAGAGGAACTCCCTGGAGCAGGCAGCTACTGGCAGAGTAAGGACAGCAGTAACTGGGAACACTGTTTAAAAGGAGTAATCCTACTGCAGCTGTGAACTGGGTTTTAAATTGATTTTCTACTGTTTTTTTCTGAAGAGCAGAACAGCAACAAATTCACTGCTGAAACCACAGCAAGCCCGTACCCTTCTCCCATTCCCTCACCAGGAGGAACCTTTCTGAAATCTAAAGATGATCCACATTCAAACGCTGACAGTGCTGAACAGCTCAGAACAGAGAGTCCTGCAGGGAAAAGGTACAGGCAGATGTGTCATATGCTCTGTCAAAAGGGACAGTCCCAAGACAGCAAGGTGATAAACACTGATTTCTGCACTGAAGAACTTCTCTCAGATTTGGAAAGCTGAGAGAGATCTTCAAAAATCCAGGCAAAAGCAGAATACCTAACACTAAATAGATTTTGTTCCTGTGTTTCGGTGTGAGATTTTCTATAAAATGGGGAGCAGTATCTATAAAATTGGAAGCCACAAAACCAATGAAATTTAACAAGCCAATAAATATTTGGGAAATGACTACATGTTCTACAAGGATATGAGAAACTGTACCAGCACAACCAGCTCAAGCAAACTTGAAAGAGAAGCTGTCCCATCTTGAAAAGCCACAGGAAAAAAAATCTACAATAATTTCCTAGGTTAAACTGTATTTCTCTTAAATAGTCACTATAACATTAAAGCCCATGCCTACAGTCCAGTAACAAAAAAGCAGATACACTGTCAGTGCTCCACTGATTTTAGCAGAATGACAGCAATTTACAACACCAGGAAGAATCTGACCCGGAACCTCCCTCTACCAGGGCAGTGGCTTGTGCTATTTCAGCAGGTATCACTTTAACAGGAATCCAGTGAAATCATTAACAGAGGAATTTGAGTCAATGAGATGTTAAGTACTTGATATAATTACATATTATTGCAGTTTCTGCTGACAGTGCAACTCACAAGGCTGGAATTCAATGAACTATCTAACGAATATCTGAAGTCACAGTTGTAAATGAAATTAAATCTGATTTGTGCTTGATCACATTTATGAGCTGTGTGTCTAATTTACACGAAGCTGCGTAAAGACCCCCACTTTTACACAAGTCCCCGGTTCAAAATTTTTTCATGTTTTACAAAGTAAACAAAGAAGCTCTGATAACACATTAATAACAGAGAGTGCTTAACACTGGAGTAAAAGGAAAAACATCTTAAGAAAAGCTGCTAGGAGGAAGAAACACACGGACCATTAACCCCCGAAACACATCTTCCAGCACATTTAAGTAATTCTGCTGAGTTTTAACAAAAACACAAGTTGGCTGCGGCTCCCAGAAACGCACTCAACTCCTCACTCCCACCAGACACCCATTAAGTTTTAACCTAAATGCTGAATGTGTCAGAACAATTAACACAACAGACCTCAAGGTCTTTAGCAAAGCCCTTCTGAGGCTTCTGCTGGGGAAAAGAGATGCAACTTACATAGCACATGATAGCGAAGAGCAGCTTACCAACAATATGTTTATTTACATTTCTGAGAAGTGTCATGAATGATAAATTTACTTCAGAGTACTCTCACCTATCACAATCTGAAAATTCCCACACTGAAGCTACACTGTCATATCCTAACAAGCCCTGCGAGAGATTGCTGTGAACATATTGAAAATCAATGCAAAAACAAAATTGAGAAATTGTGCCGAGATTGGCATCTTATGTAAAATACTTCTGAAATTAAAAAACAAACAAACAAAAAAAAAACAACAACTAAGTGGTTGCAGACTTAAAACTACCCAAGTATTGTTCTGAGGCTGTGGGCAGCGCTTCCCACAATGCAGGCTCACCACCAGCACTGCAGTCTGGAGCGAAGGCAGGGAGCCATGCAAGGAAGGAACAAGCTACATTCTTCTGGAACAAGCTTCATCTCCACGTATCACAGAAAACGCAAAGGAAATTTTCAGCAGAGATATCAATCTGCACCTAAATACCATTAACTACCTTTTGTACTTTGGATCCCTTGCCAAACATTTGACATTTAAAGCATTTGTGAGACATGTTCCCAGGGAAGTTAAAAGACAGTTTCTCCCTGACATGTCACACACACAGAGAGCACAAGGCAGTGCCTTCACGCTTCCTAAATCCGTGCAGTTTGTTTTGCACAGTGGCTCTAACAGCAGTGCTAAGGTACACACAGCCCTATGCCAGAAGTGGCCCTGCTCTCCTTCAAAAAACTCTCACCCATCCAGAAGGCGCCAGCAAAGGCAGCAGCGAGGAAGCACAAATCTGCTCTCCAACAGACTGTTTCACAACCGCTGAGAAATCCTAAAGATCTCTGCTATGTTGCTCTACAGTTTGTTAGCATTTAAATCACCCACACCTCTTATTGCACAGCTCTGTCATACATGAAACGTGAATTTAATGCAAAACACAAAACGTGCTGAAATTCCTTAACTTGTAAGGCATTTGGTTCAGCACTCCTGTTATTTAATTTGAATTTCCCTCTTGCTCATTCCTTCATGTTGCCAGCCTGATAAATACACAGATGCCCCATGAGCGCTTGGGCCAACATAAAAAACCTGCTAGTTCCTGATAAGACGCTGCAGCAGTAAGGGCTTCGGGTTTTTTTCCCCCAAAAATACTCACTGTTAAAGCAAGCCCCTCCTTCAAACACGTTTGAATTCCAGAAGCCACCTCTATGATGCTGGACAAATTCACACTTGACTCCTGTTAATGCACTTTAATGGTTACTCCAGTGATACTTGACCTCAAATTGCATCTTAACATTACTGGCCAAATCAACTGGAAGCAAAAAGCACTGCTTGGGGTGATGTTCTCAGTCTCCACACTGAGCATATCTGGATTTTACACTAGTTCTGATCACAGCCTGCTGAGCAGCCAAGGCACTAATAGCAGTTAGCGGAATTTAGTAGTTTTGGAATGCAATTTGATTATTTTGCAAACAAAAGTCATTTTTATCTATTGCACTCTGCAAACACAATGGGAGAGCTGAAAGTCGAGATAAATTGCTTTTAGTCTCTACATTGTCCTCAGTCCTAAGAGGTTGTTACATCCAACCTGAGCAACAAAGCTCTTAAAGGCAAAACTCAATAGAATCCAAATCTGTGGAGGTGGGGACATTTTCAGCATCCAAGCTGTAGCTGGAAACAACAGTTTTGGACTCCATTTCCCTTTTGAATGCTGAAGACTGCAAGGATGTTACTTGCAGAAAAGACTGGCTGTTTTAGCACAATACTGCTCTCAGCATGGTCTGCAAACAGGCACTGCTAGGACCGAACATGGAAAATTCTTTGCAATGCGTACGGATACTAAAAATACAGCTAAGGTGAAAAAAAATACCAACTATAGCCAAACAGGAGGGAGAACCTGGATATTGAAATGCAATGCAATTACTCAAGTTGGAATTTGCCCAGGACACTCTTGCTTGGAGTGATCTGGCTATTTAATGACAAGAAATAGCCAGGAATACAAATTTACTTGCTGGCACCCCCTCACACCCAACACTAGCCTGCTATCAATGAAACGGGTGTGTAACCAGATCCAGGCTCCCAGCTACAACCGGGCTGCGCCGTGGTGACCTGCAATGGGTAGATCCACCCAACCTATTGCAGCTGCAGCAACTTGTGTGACCACAACCCGAGGTGAGGTGTCCACTGACCCAGATAGGAACATTAATAACAACAGGAAGCTTCTAAGTGCTTAAGCTGCCCTATTGCTGATATACTAGCCCAAAAGTCATCCAAAACATTCTTTATTAACAGAAATGTTTACTGCTGCTACACTCAACATGTAGAATGAGTCAGTACCAACCCCCAGAAAAACTTCCCCTAAATGTGAAGTTCAGGAGGCCTAAAAGGACAGTTTGGCTCTACTGTTTAGTGCTGTCTGACAATAATCAAAATACAAACCAATTCTAAACATCTGGGGGGGAAAAAACGGCACTTGAGATTCCTACCACCCACTCCTAATCTTTGCCACTAAATAGGATGAAAACAAGGAAATAAGAGCACGAGCCTCAGTGCTGTGCCTGAAGGAGAACCGCTGTTCTCGCATCTGCGCGTGACAATTCCCCACGCACGAGGGCTAAGAGCTCCTGTGCAGAGGGAACGAGGCTCAGAGCAAGCAGAGGTGACAGGTTTTCAGGGAGATCAGGGGTGGTCACAGGGTCAGAGAGCGCAGTGTCTATCCACCATTATTCCCTTAGCAAGACTAACAGGGTTACACGTACCTTCCAGTGCTGAAAAGGGCTTTGGGGTTTAGGGGCCTCTGATCAATGACAAGGATGTTACATGACTGACACAAACAATTACAATAAGAGGGAAAGGGTGTTGATGCCTACACTGGTATGGATTTGTTGGGTGCACTTGATTTACCAGGAATTCAGTTTTTCCGTCAAGGTGTCTTACTTTGAATTTCTGTATTGAATTCCTTCAACACATGGTAAAAATAAAAACCACAGGAGTTTTAAGAGCTGTATGACTAAAACTCTTAGAAGAATAAAACACCACATGGTCACAATAGAGGAGAAAAATCCCTCTGAAAGGTTCGCTGGAAATGGGAGTCAAAAGGTCAAATATACATCACTTCCTCTATGTACAACAGTATTCAATAACTAAAGCTTACCAGGGAATATTTTTCCCTAAATAAAGATGATTCTTAGATGAAGCAAGTATTTTCCAGCATAAGAAGGCTACAAGCACTCCTATATAAGCTTATATTTAAATTGCTTCAAGAGTTACACTGTACTTGGGAAATCCACTGCAACCTTTTTTTTCCTGATAAGAATTACTCATAGAACCCCACTACAAATTCAGAATGGAAATGGAGAGTTCAAAACGTGCATATTTGACACTGTCTGCTCCTGCTGCACACACACAATCACATTCCAATGAACTGACAGAAAGAAAGGTGCTCGCAAGCGTAGATCTGTAAATATTTACATGCAGTAGCCTACAAAGCAACTAGGCACGTGGACATCATCCAGAAAAGCATTCTAAAAATTAGTGTAACTATAAGTCAAGCAGATATTTTCAACCACCTTTTTTGTCCTCCACAACCTCAGCAGTCAGGGGACAGCTCAGAGCTCCTAACACGTCCCAAACAGTGACAGTAACACACACACATGTTGGTTTTATGTCCTCAACTCCCCTTCACTGTACTTAAGCCCTTCAATTTGACACCTATCAAATGGAGCAGGCTTGCAATTAGCTCGCTTCCTATAAAAATGAATTAATTATCAGAAAAAGTTAGCAGTCACCAGGCTGATTAGAAAAGACAATATTGTATGTCTATACATATATAGGAATATAAATATACATATAAACAGATATGCATATATACACATATATAAATATATATACAAAAATGATATCTAAGTGTGTATATATATATATATTAAATTACAGGACTCCTTTAAATGTTTCTGAACAAAATGAAGTTAGCTTGCAAAGTCCCTGAAGTGATGCTGTCTACCTTTCTGGAATTGTCTACACTATGGTCTGTTGGGTTTTTTCAAAGTAGGTTTTTATTTTAATTTTAAAAAACCCATCTAACAAGGTAAAGTCACATCATTTAAATAGCAAGGAAGAAAATAAGACTGATCTTAAAATGGATGCAGCAGCTTCTTTTAAAGAGCAACATGTTGCAATCACCTTTCATTTTAGGGGAAGGGAGGGATTCCCTCAAAGGAGCAGAGACGGGGAGCAGTGGGGGGAGGGAGCCTGCGATTAAAAAAAAAAAAAAAGGCGACTTGGGATTTTAATTTTTTTTTTTTTTAGCTAAAAACTTTGCTTTCCCCTCGGTTACAAGGGGCTGGTGCCGGGGATGGCGGCCCGGTGCCTCTGCAGAGGCGGCTCGGCGGCAGCTCGGGGAGGAGGAGAAGGAGAGAAAAGCCACAGAGAGAGAGAGAAAAAGAAAATGGCGCAGAGACTAAGTCCCGACCGTCGACAAGGCGACTTTCCAGGGAGGAATCGGGGCCCAAAGGCGACCCCGGCGGGGCCGCTGCGCTCGGATCGGGGGCCTGCGGTGCCCCCACTCGGGGCGGCGGGGGTCGGGGGGGCCCGATCCCCGCGGGAAAGGGGCGCTTTAGGCGGCTCGATGGGAACAATGGGGCCGGTGAGCGCGGAGCCGGGACTTAGTCTCTGGGACGCCATGTCTGTGCGAGGGGCGCGCCGGGGCCGCACTCACCGTTCGCTCGGAAATCCGCCTCGATCTGCGGGGAGAGCACACAGGGACACACCGTCAGCACGCCCGGGTCCGCGGCGCTCCGGGGGACCCCCACCCCCGCCCTCACCCTCATTTTTAGGGGAATTTAACACCAAGTGAGAAAAGCCCAGCGCGATGCGGAAGGTGATGGGGGAACGGGTGAAGCGCCCCCCGGCCCCGGCACAGCTCATGGGGGGAGCCCTCCCGAGCCCCCCAAAGGGCAGCGAGCCGGGGGAGCGCGGCAGCCGCCCCCTGCCCTTCTCCGCCCAACCAGGGGGTCACACGCGGGCCCCCGCTCCCACTGCCCCCATCCCGCCGCGGGGGGACAGCTGGGCTGACAGTACTCTGCCCAGACACATGGGGCCGGCCGCAGGGCACGGTCCCCCCGCTGGGGTTACCGGGGCTGGCGAGGCGGCCAGCCCAGGGCCGGCACGGGGGGATGCGAGCACCGCGACAGGGGTCCCCCGGGAGCGCGCCCTGCGGGCGGGCACGGGGCGCTCACCTGGGAATCGTTGTGCAGCTGGTCCCCGCTCATGCCGGAGGCGCGGGCGGCCGGGCGGAGCGGGAGGAGCGGCGGGCAGAGGAGCGCCGGGCGGAGCGGGACGCGGGGAGCGCAGCGCGGTTGTGTAACAGACTAAGTCCCGGTTTCGGCGCTCTGCGCAGGCGCGGCGCCTTTTAAATCGGCGGGGGAGAGGCCTGACGGGCAGGGGGCGGGAAGCGGCCGCGCACATATTTGCATTGGAGCCACGCCCCCAGAGCCGGCACGATTTGCATGTGGGCCACGCCCCTCCCGGGTGACCGCTCCGACCCGCCGCCCCCCACCGTGCCCTACGCCGGCTCGCTGCTTTACATATCCCGCCCCTTCCTCTCTCTCCTCCAATGGCGCGGGAAAACCCGAACTATATTTGCATGCGAGGCCCCGCCCCTCCCCGCGGCCGCCGGGCCCGGTGCATTGTGTAAGAACCCGTGCTGCTCCATACGCGCAGCGCGCATGCGTAGCCTCCCGCCCCGCCTGCGGTGTTTGCATACAGGCCCCGCCCCTGGTCGAGGCCCCGCCCCCAGGCCGCATGGCGGGCGGGAGGGCGGCTCTGAGGGGAGGCGTTTCCGCCGCCTCCCCGCGATAACCGCACAGTGACACCCCCGCAGCCCGCCGGGCCCCGCAGCCCCAGCCCGCCACGGGCTATGGCGCCCTCGGCGCTTCCCCTGAAGTCCCGCCGGGCCAGACCCCCCCCACAGGCACCCTCATGGGCAATTTGAGCATTTCCAAGCGAGAGGAGGCGAGCGGGGTGTGCGCACCTGTCCCGCAGACCCCTCGCTATCAGTCTCCGTTATCAGTGTGCCTGACCCCTCGCTATCGGTGTCCGTACGCCACAGCACCGGCCTGGAGTGCACAGGCCCCGCAGGAACCACGGGGAGATGCTGAGGGGGGATGCAGATCAGGCAGGTTCGGGCTCACTTGACTCGTTTAAGTCAAGGACAGCGCTGGTGCATTGCATACAAGAGCATTAAAAAGGGATCAGCTCGCCAGGTTTTTCTTCTGGCATAAGCAGGCTTTTAAAATTTCTTTTTCCTACAAGGAAATGGAGGGTAAAAGGGGGCCAAAGCTTTATTTTCTTTTAGCTAATGTGATAATGAAGCACGAGCCTGCCTAGAAAAACACCCCTCCTTCCTCAACCCAAACCTGAAGACATTTATTTCTGTTCCGCAGCAGCTCTTATAGACGGGTATTCTTGTCGGTGTACTAAATGGCAGGTTTAGTATGCATGGCTGGTACGTGTCTCACAGGACTGCCTCCAGTCTTCCTGGAGCTTCCATCCTCTGCAGCAACACAGACTGTACCTTTCCTCAGCTTCTTTACACAACCAGAGCTTTGATTTGACACTAAAATAACCTGGCGCTGCCAGGCTATCTGAAGAGATACATCAAAATGTAAGCAGTGACAGCAGCCACCTATTTGCACTGCATATTTATATCCTGCAAAGGGAAAACTCTGTCACTTTCTTACCGTCTTCAGAAGAGGATCTGAGGACTTCCTTTTTTTACCGAGAGCAGGCAAATATTTCTGGCTCTGGAGCTGTTTATTATGCAAACTGCTTCAGTCACTGTTAGATTTTTAAATATAAACATAATGAAAGGGCTGTTTCAGACACCGGGAAGAGGTGCGTGCCCCTGGGTTTGAGCCCCTCTTGCTGCCATCCAGGGCTGCAGGGCTGTGCCTTTTGGGACAGCCTGGTAGTGAGCTGGCACCTCCTCCTTCCAACATTAGAATTTCCTAAAAGCTCTTCCTTAGAAGCAGCAATTTCACTTTAAACCTCACATCTTTGTCTCCCCGGGAAGCCGTGCTGAGGTGGCTGTGCCTGCCTCTAGAAAGGGATCTGCCACCACCCCCGGCAAGGCAGGGGAAGGCAGCACGGCCCCTTCCAGCAGCTGCCACCTTCACAGGCGTTTACAAGCGCGCCTGGTGGCAAAGCAGAGCCCCCGAAAGCGGCACACGAGAGGTTTAGTGCTGTGCTGCCGGCAGCAGCCTGCTGACAGCCGGCTGGGAGAGCTCCGAGGGAACGGGGAGCTTGCCAGTTTGGAATCCCAGGTCCTGACAGCGGCCACTGTCGAGGCAGCAGTGCCAGAGTCATTAGTGACCAGCAAACCTTTATGCTCTGCTGGCAAACACCTCTCACACCGTGGAGGGAACCTGCAGCTGAGACAGCCGTGCTGGAGCCAGAGCGAGCTGTCTCCCAGGAATCGCTTCCCATCTGCTGCTCGGAGCCTCCTTCTCCGCAGCTATTCGAAACTCACCTGGACACAAACCTGTGCGACCCGCTGTGGGTGAGCCTGCCGTAGCAGGAGGCTGGACTAGGTGTTCTCCAGAGGTGCCTGCCAAACCCAGCCATTCCGTGTGATCTGTTTTGTCCCCAGTGTTCCATAGGGTTATCCTGGAGCCTGCAGGAGGGCTCTGCACTTAGAACCCAAGAGGAGAGGTAGGGAAATACACAGCTTGTTCAAAACACATTAAACCGTAACACCTGTGCGGCCCCATCTGCTGCAACAAGCTGGATGATAAAAACCCCTTCTGATGTGCAAACCTATAACCTGCAGCGCCACCGTCCAGGAGCTGAACCTCCCTCACCCCCTTCCACGCTGGGTTCCCTTGGGACAGGAGGCTCTGCCGAAGAAGAGGAAGGCTCATACAGGACACACCACTGTACAATCCAGGGAAGTGGTCGTGGCCCCAAGACTGCCAGACTTAGAGAGGCATTTGGGCAACGCTCTCAAGCACATGGGATTCTTGGGGCTGTCCTACGCGGGAGCTGGACTCGGTGATGCTTGTGCGTCCCTTCCAGCTCGGGAGATTCTGATTCTAACCAGCCCTTTCTACGATGGAGGCTGGCAGTGAAGGGGTTACCGTGCTCGGACCTGCTTCCCCAGCGAGGCTGTGCACACCCCATCAAGATAAATGGGGGAAGTTCACACCTCGGAGTGCTGTGCTCTCTCTCCAGGGCTCCCTGGGACCTGTACATCACCATCGGGTTAATGTAGCCTAGGTGATTGCCTGCAAAAAGAAACAGCTGGAAACTATGTGCTTAAATTAAATCATAAATCATCCAAGGTACAAAACCAGTAGAAAAGCCTCGAGTTCTTGATCCTGGTGAATTGTGAGATTTGATTTATCTGGTGCACTGGGGGCCTCATGCTGTGCTCAGGGTGTGTATTTTGGGAGAGGGAGGTGGGTGCTGTTTTCCTGGCCAGCTTTACGGTCCTGTATCAGGATGGGATCCTACACCGTGCTCCAGCCTGGGTCCCCACTCTTGTGCATGGACCAATACGAGACAAGAAACATCGACATCCAAACCCCCAAACCCTCCTTAGCCCTCTTTCCAAGCCTTGCACTTAGCCTCAGGTGAAGCCATCTACATTGTGTTCCTTCAGTTAATTCTCCTTTATATTTAACTTGATTATATGATGCATTTCAAATTTGAAAGCAAGAACTGGTAATGAAATACACTCATATGTTGGTATTTTTGATTACAATATTTGAAGTTCAGGCCTTCAAGCTTATTTTGGAGTGCAGAAGGAAGAGCACAACACTGCAAACTCATTCAATTTTATTAGTAGTCCCACAGATCAAGTTCACTTGTTTGGTTTTCTTTTATATAATTTTGTAAAAATCTCTACTTTTGTCAGAGGCAGCAGCCAGTTTCTAGTATTTATGGTTTAGGAGAAAAAAATGCAACAAAACCCCTCCATCTGATTATGAAACAAGTGCATTTTGCTTGTGAAGAGGCAACAAAGAACTGCATTACAAAACACATTGAAACCCAAAAATCTAATTTTTAAAGCCCCATAATGATTTTTTTTAGTCTCAGCTCATTTGTAAGAGCTATGGTTTGGATATTTCTATCACTCCTGTAATTTTTTTTCACAGCCAGAGACCTGCCTGATGTGCAGGATTCCCAACTGGCGTCATTCTGTAAACCTGCTGTCTCTAGAACCAAGTGACACTGGTACAAAATAGGAACAGTCAGGTACACGACTCCCCACTCATTTTTCATTAGCATGACCTGCTCAAAACACTCATACTTATTATGTACTGTCGGATGCATTGAAACTAAATGATCTCAGTGCTCTGAAAGAAATGCACTTTAATAAACTGCAGCAATTATTCACAGTTTTATATGTAAGGCAAGGGAGCAAATTAAACAGAACCAGCAGATAGGATTTTAAGTGGGAGCTTTCAAAGGTCAGTCTTAATTACTGAGTTTCACCTGGGATGGGAGAAGCTTGCAGAAGTGCTGGGAAATTACCAGATACAAAACAATAGCTGATATCACTTGAACTTTATTATGTCCTCATTTGCCTCTGTTAAGGGAGCCAGCAGTGGTAGAGAGGTTAGTGTAATGGAAAGGAGAACATTCGGCTCATAATCCAAAGAGCAGGTACCTGGGTTTTCAGCTAACATTCCCAAGCACTTACACTTCTGCTGTGATGGTTTGTGGCTGCTGCGTGGCCAGTGTGTAACACCAAACATAGTCAGGCACATACATCCCCCTGTGCCTCACTGCCTTCCTGCTGCCAGCAAATAAAACTGACTCTCCTGCTTGAGAAAACAATGAGAAGCCCATAAACAACACCTTGCTTCAGCCTGGCCTCCGAATTTTGCCATGCAGAGCAGTCAGTTCCCAGTTTTTGGAGATTACCCCACCCCGGGGCTCCCGGCAGCGGAGCGTGGGCGCTTTGGGAGCCCCGGAGCACGTGAGAAAAGCCACCCTTGCATAACGTGGCAGGCGTGGGAGGCAATAGGATGGCTCTTTTAGAGCATTCACATGTTGCAAATGCAGCTGAGATAAGGAGCCATTTCATATAATCTGTGCCCCTGGAATGAATTTCTCATGAATTTAGGCTTGCTGGTTTCACTTTTATCTCCTGTAGTTGCTTTCGGTGGCTGTTTCTCACAATATGACATAATTCTGTGGTGCAGATTCCTGACATTGCAAGGAAAGTGTCCAAGCATTTCTATTCACATCAGAACTGCTATACCCAGAGTTAAATTTGGTACCCACAGTTAATAAATGGCTCTCCTTCACAGTACAATGAGATAATATTTCCCTGTCTCTACTGTTTCCCATCCAAAGGAGAGAAGAATCCCCATTTTGGGAAAGAAACTGCTCACTTGGAGTGTTTCCATTTCTGGACTTGAGCCACGTGGAGAATGCTGGGCCCCACTCCAGAGATCCAAGCAGCCTAAACCCATCCAAAACCCACGGGAGCTCTGATACTCGTCACTCCAAGTGCCAGTCCGGGCGTATCCCGGAGACTGGCCCTGCTGAACTCGGGAACACTTTTGAAAAGGAGCCTTTAAAGACTCTGCTGAAGTCAGTGGCAGGCACTGAAAATTCAGCTGGCTCTTGGCACAACCTCCCTATGACGTGCCAGTGTGCCATCGGCCTCCTGTCCCATGCCAAAAATCTGCTTTTAGCTGGAGGGCTTTGAGACAGCCTAAGCTCAGCCTAGCCTGGAAAACTCAGTAAAATTTAGTCCCCAAAATGTGGGGAACTAACCTTAAACTGGCTTGCCCTCCAGGCTAGAGAGGAGTCGGCCAAACGTGGGTGCATTCCGACTTGAAAGCTCGAGTGAGGTGTGAATTGCTCACGCCTTAGTCAGGAGGTGACCTGTGGCCCCATTAATGACTTTATGAGCTTTGGTGGCCCCGCAATTGGGCACCACTTCCCAGCGGGAAGGAGAGCCCTGTGCTCGCAGGGTTCCTGCTCTGGCACAGCTTTCTCTTGGTGTCTGTGCTCGCTGAACTGCTGCTTTCTCACGGCAGGGATGGCCCCAGGAGCGCTGTGTCCTGCTTGGTGCACCCAGCTCTCTGGGGATCCCATCCTGCACAGTCCTTGGACAGCCAGAAAGGCTCTGGCAGCTCTTCCTGAGTGCCTCAGCTCTCTTCTGTGGCTCTTGCCAGGCTCTCGACAGACCTGGTCCCCTCTAGGCACAAAAAGAAAATAAACCAGAAGGTCTTTTGTGAGTTGACACTTGGTAAAGGTGAGATTCTAAGGAGGATCTGTTGTAGGTTACCTTCCTTTTGGGCTCTCTCATCATCTCTCTTCAACTCATCCTCTGGCAGATGAGGCTCATGGTCCTTCCCTGCCACTGAAGGTGAGGAGTGAGAAATGCAGGTGTGGGATGCTCTGTTGATCAGATGAGAACCGTCCAAAGTAGTGGGGGCATTTTTAGGTCTCAGCCTGATTAATGCTGCCATTACTAAGCAGCTGCAGCTCAAGATTGGGTCTGTTAAGGTCCCTCCTCTCCCTGGAGGTGGGTTAGCTCTTAGCATCCCCTCCCAGCCCATCAAACTGTGCCTGGGTCCAGCCTGGGTGCAAATCCTTGGATTAATATCAGGATGTGGTGAGCATTGGCAGAGGCAAGTGCAGAACATGTCAGGGCTGTTCGTTCAGGGCAGGACTGCCACAGCTCACCCCACAGAGCAAACCCACGAGCCAGCAGCACCTGTACCCTGGGTACTAACCATTAATTCCGTGTCACAGCTGGATACAACGTCCACAGGCAGCATCACAACGGGCTGCAGAGGTTTTGGTGGGATGTTTGTGTCTAAGCCTAGGGCTGTCCTGCTGTCAGGCTAAGGCTGCTGGCTCTGAAAATCCAGTGATCAAATCTGTACATTAGGTAGCCCTGCTCAAAAAGTCTGTATCACTGGCTTAAAATATATTTATCATGGTTTTTGATGGAACATAAATCTTTCCTAAAATAACTTGCAATATTAGTATTGTAACAGAGCTACAAAAGCCAAAGCATGAACCCTTGAGCAGGAAATCCACCAAAACCTCAAGTGGAAATACCTACTTTAATGTAATTTTGTCAAGGAGGAAGTAATGAAGATATTTCATAAGGAAACAATAATAAATCTCAAATAATGAATGAAAATAATGATGAAACTGATTTTTAAAATATTGAGGTTTTTGGCATGCCTTTTCCTCTTTATTTTTAAAAGAGGGTTGTTATCTTCATTGGAATTTAGATTTTTAAACTCTCTAAGCACTTCTGGAACATTAAGAAATATTTCCATGTTCTGTAGAGCTCTTGATAAAATGTGAGATGAATATTGTCAAGGCCAAGGATTTCATAGCTCCTTTCAAAAATTCCTATGCTAGAAATAATGAGACTAGATTTAAAATAATAAATGTAACTTTCTGTTTAAATTCTTCACACTGATGTCTTGAAGGTGCTTTTTATTATCATTTATTAAGATGAGGTGGAATAGAAACATAGACCTGATCTGCTCAATATAGCTGCACTGATTTAACAGAGCAGCAAATCAGTTTAATTAGATCAGTGATTAAACCTTATGTGAGCACTCCTGCATGCTAAGGGAAGCTTACACTGTGGGTGAATTACATCTTTGGGTCAGAGAAACAAACTGCTGGCTTAATAATAATAATAACAACAACAACAATAACAACAACAACAACACTTTTCCTTTAATACAGATTTTTTTTTTCTTGATGAAGCCAGAAAATGGGGCAGGCAGGTGGTGAGGAGGGAAGCTGCAATCACCTCCTGTACCAACGTGGTGGGATAAACTTATGGTGGTAACCTCTAAACCCTGTTCAGCAACATGTCCATGTCTGGTTGGGCAAGATGGAGCAAGGCAAAACACACAAACCATAACTAGGAAAGGGATTGTCCAGCAGGTCGAGTCCTTGGTCTGTACCATCTATGTCACTCAACATTTGTGTGAATAGAGAGAGAGACAGCCAAAAATCATCACTGCTTTAGAGAGCTCAGATGCTGTGGAGACAGCTCAGAGACGTGGATATCCAGCTATCTAAAATAGTATTTATCCTAAGCTAAGGCCTCTGTCCAATGCTGGTGAGGATGCTTATCTTTTGCTACTATTCCCAGAACAACAGGAGCTCTGTGCAAGCAGCCCCTGGTGTCTGCTTGGAAAAGGGGGTAGAGCTGGTCTGGGCACACACACAGAGGCAGCTGGCAGCAGGATCAGCCTCTCTCTTAGTGCTTCTGAGGGGTTCTTGCAGCCCCAAGACCTCCTGGCAGCAGGCTGTGACACAGAGAGCAGATGACTTCCTAAGGCTTTTATCAGGGTAGTGCACCTCTGAATTCATCACGGAGATATGTGAGTATTCAGTGTAGGTAATAAAGTAAGGGTGAGCAGATGCAATTGTAAGGAGAGGCTTAGCCAGCTCTAAGTAGGTGGTTTGAAATATAGGCTTAAATATCTTTCTGTAGGGTTGGTATAAGCGGTGTGTTTGTAGGAAAGCAGCCTGGTGGCGAAGCAAAGCATAGCTCATATCACAGCCCAGCCACGTGGATGTGAAGAAGTCTTAAAAAATGAATAAAAGTAACAAGGAGCCCATGGGAAAGTGTCACTTCAGAGCCTAGAGCTGGAGTGGGAAGACAGCAATGGTGGTTTTGTGCAGCTCTTGGTCTCCCTGAGTTCCTGCTGCTGTGGGCTGGGGCACATATTTCCCTCCAGGCACACAGGAGAGGCTCCACGAGCCCAGTGCAACTTCTGCAGCCAGACTCTGTGGCTCCAAGGGAGCAGCCAGCAGGGACATTGTGGGGAGACAGGAGGAAGAAAGGTTCTGGAGAGGATGGAGATGCAACTGCTCTCTGCTTCCAGGCACCAAGTGAGAAGCCCAGGAGGGACCAGCTCCTTTCTCACCTCCAAGATAGGCCTCAGCTCTGGTTGCTGCTGCTCCCCTCTCCTTTTCCAAGACCTTCCAGATGCAGCAGAAAGAAGAGAGTTGGAGATGGGGCTGTACAGCCACGAAATGCTGCCCATGAAGACCACAGCCCCTGCAGTGCTGGGAACTGTTTTTTAATGGTCATACTCAGAGCAATGGAGATGAAGAAGAAATAAATGCAAATACACTGGACCAGCTGCTGGCACAATGCTGAGCCAAAGGCACTCTGAAAGCAGCAAGAAAGGTTTGTTATGGTTTACAGAGCTCCAGGAAGGGTCCCAAACCAGACATGCAGAGGGGAGGGGACACATGACACCAGAGCAGCTACTCACTTCGAGTGTGGTCTGAAGCACGGGGTGAGATCCTGGCTCCTGGGAAGCTGTGGGTGCTGAGCATCAACACCAGCAGAAAATGTTTGAGGTGTAGGAGAGCTCAGTGCCTGAGTGACAGGATCCTGAGGAGCCCTGACCTGGCTCAGAGAGGTGCTGGAAGGGTTTTCCCAGGAGTATGGGCAGAGCTGTCGGGCACACAAGGTGTTGGGCAAGCGAACAAGCTGTCACTGTCAGCTTTACACGATGTGCCTCGAGCGTGTGAAGCTGCCGAGTGCTTTGCCAGCTCCATGTCTTTGTTTTGCATGGAGCGTGTTGAAATCAGCCATCCTTCATCTGTGTTGTGTTAGCTGGTGGTAAAAACACAAAGCACTGAGCGTGGCAATGCAGAGAGGCTGCAGGCCAGCTGCTTGAATTGCCTGCCTGCCCACGGTCCCAGCGTTGCAGTGGGGATGCCTCTCTCCCAGGAAAGCCCTCGGATGGCTGGAGATTCCAGCCCAGTGTTGCAGGGGGAAGCAGCACCAGCACAGCCTGTGCTGCTGCGCCAGGACCTGAGGACTCAGGAGCTGTTTCCCATGCAGTGGTGCCAGCTGGCACCCTGGCACAGGCAGCTCACGAGTTGTAATCCAAAATAGTCCCCAACAAGTGGGCAAGGGGCCAGGCTGGGCAGGGAGGGGAGCATGGCATTCTGCCCTCGGCGGGGTGCAGGCAGTGCACCCCAAAGCTCTGCCATCCCCATCCTGTGCTGCTCCTGATGTCAGTGAAATCCCGCTGTGCCTCCTCCCTGGAGTGAGACACCCCGGGCTGGCAGGGCCTGCTGTCACCAGAGCAGGGCACTCATTCATAAATCCTGCACTGGCCGTGCTGGGGCTCAGGGGAGGAGCTGGGAATGGAGCAGGGAACAGGGACTGCTTTGTTGGGCTGGAGCTGGCATGGAGAGCATGTGTGCATGGATGGAGCCGGGGGAAGAGGACTGGTGGCTTTGTGGTTGAAAGCTCATGGTCAGCTGCTGCTTGCACTGGTCGTGGCATGGCTCAGCCTGTCTGTGGCTCCCAGCAGCACTCTGAGCCCTGCCTGGGCTCAGCCTGGCTCAGCCCACCCCACCTTGTCCTGTTCCTCCCAGAGCAGGCCTGGCAGAAGGACTCACAGCAGGGAATGGTTTTGGGAAAACTCCCTTATGCCAGCACACAGGACAAGCCCCAGGGACTGCAGGATCTTCTGGCTGCTTGCTTGCTTGAGGGTGCTCCTCAGGGCCTCAGTTTCCCTAGCTGCAAAATGGAAAGGGTGATGCTATCTCCTTGAAATGCTTCAGAGGGAAAATCTTACAGGAAAAACTGGCAAGGACAGGAGCTGCCATCAGCATTGCTGGCTCTGGGGGAGGATGGGGATGGGTGGTGGGCAAGGTGAGAGGGTCCCAGCTGGCAGAGAGAGGCAGCCCTGTGCTTGACAGCAGCTCGTGGGTGTCTATGGGAGCTGGGCAGACAGTGGGGCAAGTGCTGCCAGTGCCCACGGCCATCAGGCAGTGCCCACAGTGCCAGCAAGGGTCAAATCCACATCACACACAGTGCTGTGACACCTGCAAGGTGTGAGTGGAGTCACTGTAGGGCTCCTGGGTGCAGCACCTGGCCCTGGAATTCCAGCATCACCCCCTTCCTCACTGAGATGGGCCAGGTAATTGTGATTTCATCACGGATGGACCCCAAGACCTTCCCAAACCACATCACTGTTGTACTCTGCCTCTCTGCCTCACCCTGTTCTGCTCCCACCACTCCAGCAGCCCTGGAGTTACTCCTGATTTACACCTCCTCTGGCCTCATTTTTTTTCTCCTTCGTACCAAATTGCTGGTGCGTGCCTGAGATCCAATTATTTTCATGACCATTATAAAAACCAATAAACCTCAGCAAAGCCTCTGGAAGCCCCAGTGCTCTGTTTGTGTGTCTGTATGGTCACCAGGGCAGGAGGCATTAGAGCTGTCAGCACATCCAGGCCCCTACAGGCACCCCTGGGGCAGTCAGACACAGTCACAGTGCTTGGGACTGTGTACTGCAACTGCTTGGTAGGTAACTCAAATGTAATGAAGTTGATCAGCACCAACCCAAATTGCTGTGAGCAAGAGGGAAAGGGCTTTGGAAGGGTTTTCTGCTTCAGCCAGAGGAGCATATTTATGCTGGCCCCTGAGCATAAATCCACATCTGTGGGTGAGAAGGTGCTTTTGCCCCTTCTGTTCAGTCTGCTCCTGTTTCCTGTGCCTGTGTCAGTGTGACTGTGTCCCATCACACCCCTGTCCTTAGGCAGGGGTTGGGACATGGCCCTGGGAGCACCTGCTGGTCACAGTCACCGACAAAGGCAGGAGATGCCCCAAATACAAGTGCAGCGGGTTGGAAATCTCCTCAGCCCTCAGTTCCATGACCTTTGGGGCCTCCAGGCCCTGATTAGCATGGGCTTTGTGCTGCAAGGGGCTTTGCTGGGTCCTAGTGCTGCTGCCCAGTGGAGTTCCCCGAGCCTGGCTGTCTCTCCCTGCCATGGGGTAAATGCTGCCCTTCCATCGGTGCTGGAGCAGCTCCTCCTTGCCGTGGGTGGCACCAGGAGCTGGCTCAGCCACCAGGGATGTGCACTCACAGGTCCTGCCCTCCATCCTCCACCCACCCATGCACATCCCGTGGTGGCACCGCACACTAGAAAGTGAATTTTCAGGGCAACACCTTGAGATGGGCAGCTCAGATTTGTTTCTGAATTACTGTGCACGGCTTCCCCTCTTGAATTGGGGCACGGGGCTATGGGAGGGGGCAGTGGTTCTGGAGAGTAGAAATCTCGAGGTTTTATTTCACTGGTGAGACTGTCTGTCCTCACAGCCCCAGCTGCCCTGATCATCCCTCCCTGCCTCATGCCGAGGTAAATAAAGAAGTCCAGGACAAGGGAGAGGCTGGAAGATTGCGTGGATGGGGCTGTGGGTGGGGGCACAGGGCTGAGCTGCACCGCCTTCTCTCCCTTGATGCATCAACTCCTTTTCTGCTGCTCTCTGCTGCACCCTTCTGTGGCAGGGTTGCAGGTCTGATCTGCCCTGTCAGTAGCTCCATCAGCAGCCTCCAGCCTTGGGAACCGGGAATAAGGAGCAACAGCAAAGCATCAGCGTGTCTCAGGTCTCCCCTGATAATTAAAGAGCCCTGCAGATGAGCAGGTTTGAGTTGTCCCATGTATGCCTGCTGAAATCTTCCACATTTGCCAGCAGAGGAGCCTGCCTTGTCAGTGCTTGCAGCAGACAGCACCTGCTGGGATTTTCATGCTTTCAGACAGGTCATTTTTAGAATTCAAAAGTTGCAGCCCATTTAATTTTTTTACATTTCATTCATCCTGGTGACTGAAAATAGCCTGAGCAGTTTCAGATCCCTTTTTTGTTCTTCTTTGTTTTTTAGAACATCGGTTTCACTTTCAGACAATCTCTTTGCTAAAATAAAATAAAGTAAAATAAAATAAAATAAGTGTGTCTTCAGATTAAGAGATTTGTCTTGGTTTAAAAGCTACTGATGGCCCAAATAAGTGCCACCTCCATGTGCTCTGTGACCATAAATCCTGTCAGTGCACCTTGGCTGCCAGATTCTTCCACCAGTAGCCAAACTGATCCTGAGTGATCAATGTCAAAGGGCTTTTTTTTTACAATTCAGAAATGGATTAAATGCTGTGCTACTGAATTTCCAGAAAACTCCCCACAGGGCGTGGGGCTGTGCACATTTGGGGTTTCCTTGTGCACAGGATGAAGGCAGCCCTGTGGCTCTGGGCTCACACAAGCCCAAACCACTGAACCCCAATCCCCCTCCCCTCCCCAGGACACAAAAACTGCACGAAGTATTGAGCTAAAAATGAAAACTGAGTGATGCTGTCATTTCAGAGTGAAATGTATATATCCATGTGCATTTGTGCCAAGGCCACAAAACACAGCAGCAAACACTCAGCATGGGGAGGGGAGGGGAAGGGAAGGGAGGGGAGGGAAGGGGAGGGGAGGGAAGGGAAGGGAAGGGAAGGGAAGGGAAGGGAAGGGAAGGGAAGGGAAGGGAAGGGAAGGGAAGGGAAGGGAAGGGAAGGGAAGGGAAGGGAAGGGAAGGGAAGGGAAGGGAAGGGAAGGGAAGGGAAGGGAAGGGAAGGGAAGGGAAGGGAAGGGAAGGGAAGGGAAGGGAAGGTGCGGGAAGGGAAGGTGCGGGAAGGGAAGGGAAGGGAAGGGAAGGGAAGGGAAGGTGCGGGAAGGGAAGGTGCGGGAAGGGAAGGGAAGGTGCGGGAAGGGAAGGTGCGGGAAGGGAAGGGAAGGTGCGGGAAGGGAAGGGAAGGGAAGGGAAGGGAAGGTGCGGGAAGGGAAGGGAAGGTGCGGGAAGGTGCGGGAAGGTGCGGGAAGGTGCGGGAAGGTGCGGGAAGGGAAGGGAAGGGAAGGGAAGGGAAGGGAAGGGAAGGGAAGGGAAGGGAAGGGAAGGGAAGGGAAGGGAAGGGAAGGGAAGGGAAGGGAAGGGAAGGGAAGGGAAGGGAAGGGAAGGGAAGGGAAGGGAAGGGAAGGGAAGGGAAGGGAAGGGAAGGGAAGGGAAGGGAAGGGAAGGGAAGGGAAGGGAAGGGAAGGTGCGGGAAGGGAAGGGAAGGGAAGGGAAGGGAAGGGAAGGGAAGGGAAGGGAAGGGAAGGGAAGGGAAGGGAAGGGAAGGGAAGGGAAGGGAAGGGAAGGGAAGGGAAGGGAAGGGAAGGGAAGGGAAGGGAAGGGAAGGGAAGGGAAGGGAGCTGTGTCTGTTAATGCAGGAAGAGTGAAGGGATGCCATTGGATATTTGAGGTGAACATCCAAATCCAAACTGCAAGAAATCTTGCTTGCTGGGCCCACTCCACCTGCATTTCCCACCCCAGGGCTGGTGTGCAACATGCCTGGAAAGCCAAAGCCCCCAGTGCCCAGCCAGGGCGGGTTCAGGGGCTCACTGCAGGGCTCTGCTGAGCACTCAGGGTGCTGGGTTAACTATTAGTCACACCATACAGAGCTGCTGTCACCCTTCACTTTGCATGCCTGAGATGGGATTAACATCTGGCAGTGCCGCAACGAGACTGTCTGGTCACTCCCAGCTCCTCACTCTGTTCCTCAGCTCATGGCTGAATCCTCATCCACTTGAGCTGGGGGAATGAAAATAAACAGACTCACAGCTCTGCTGCCAGTCAGGCAGAGGGGATGGCTTCAAGCCTTTCTTTGGATTGGTTACATCAGCAACAAAGTTATAACAGGAACTGATATTTTTATTCTTTTCATTTGCATTTGAAATGTCACCCTGGGGACTTCACTACTATTGTTACTGCAAATGCCTGCCTTGATTTTTCCAGTCCTGGCCGTGCTGCACACATGGATACTGGGACTGATCTCCTGCCCTGCAGACACCAGCCATCCAAATTTCACTGCCAGGCAGAAATTAATTGGAGTAGGAGGCAAGCAGAAATTAAATGGGGTGGGAGACAAGCATACACTCTTCACCTGAAGGGTATCTTACTGATCTGTTCCTGCACTCATGTCCACGTTGGCAAACTGATAAAATCAACCTGGCAAAAATAAAGTTCCTCCTGAGTGCTGTGATTTATTTGTGATTAATTCGTACATAGCCCAGAACTTTCTACTTTAAAGATATTCTTGTTGCTAGAATTTTGGAGTAACACCCATGGGAGGGCTGCCATGGCATGAGAAGCTAAATCCTGTTTTTTTCTACAAACCTCACCAGATCCTCTGCACCCAAACCCCTTATTGCAGCAGCAAGAGAGTCTCCTGTGAGCAATGTGTGGGGCCAGAGTAGGTGCAGTTGTTACACATGAAAGGAGTCTGGGTCCTGGAAATGAACCCTTGGATTTTTTCCCAGTGCAATGTGCTTGTAGGGGAATAACAAACACAAGATCACAGGGGGCTTTAGCAGGTCACACACCATCTGGTCTCTCACTCTTGGCTCCAGCAAGACTGAAGGGCTTGTCTCAGCCCACCATCACTCCTGGAAATGGTTAGCATATGTGAGGGCTCCTGGCAGTCCCTGTGCTGGCCAGGGAGAACAGGGCTTCGAGAGGAAACTGAGGTGACCTGGCTTCCTCTGAGCCTCCCGGTTACACCAGAAATATTGGGTGCTCAGATCTATGCTCAGCTCACCAGCCTGAGCTTGGAGCCCATCTCTCTGTCTGAGGTGATGCTGTGATGTGAAGGACTTGTGTTGGTGAGGCAGCAAGAAGACAAGAACCCATTGTACCCCGTGCTTGTGACCACCAGAGCAGGAGCTGCTGTCTCCACTCTGCTTGCCCAGGCCTTGCCAAGTGCCGTCGCTCTGCACCCAGCTGGTGATGGCTGGTGCCATCTGTGCCACCCTGCCAGCAGGGCTGTCCTCTTCTGGGCAAACCCACCTGGCTCCCTGGGGCTTTGGTGTGGCTGGAACTCTCTCAGCTGTGCTGTGGCACACAGCAGAGACCTGCTGCTGGAAGGGGCTGGGACCTGCAATTGTGCTTTCAGTTCAGATGTTTCACATTCTTTTCTCCTAGAAAACACTCCAGCTCTTCATCTCTTCCTCCTCAGCAGGGAAAAGAGAAGGTGCGGGAAGGTGCGGGAAGGTGCGGGAAGGTGCGGGAAGGGGAGGGGAGGGGAGGGGAGGGGAGGGGAGGGGAGGGGGAGGGGAGGGGAGGGGAGGGGAGGAGGAAAGGGGAAGGAAAGGAAAGGAAAGGAAAGGAAAGGAATGGAAAGGAAAGGAAAGGAAAGGAAAGGAAAGGAAAGGAAAGGAAAGGAAAAG